>NC_090215.1:1692500-2892500 GCF_033026475.1 Channa argus | reverse complement strand
ATTCCATCCTTCTAATGCCATCCTGAAATCAGACTGAACTGACTAAATAATCAAATACCTTTTCCCCATACATTCCTAACGGTAGCTTGTATTAGCATGACAAAAACAGCTCGGTAGCGACAAATGTTAGCAACAAGGTGCACCCTGCCTCTCACCCAGCTGGGATAGGCTCCAGTCCCCCGTGACCCCAAACAGATGATGGATGAATATTTGAATTCTGCTCTCTACCAAAGTATCCGGAAAAAGAACATCAGGTCATCAGTCTTCGAACTGAAGCACAATTGCAACTGTGTCATGCAGCAAGACCATAGTGTGAGAGTGTAAGAATTAGTTGAGTGGCCTCGTAAAAGTCTTAAAATACATCTTAACTAGCTACTGTGTTAAATTCAGGGTCCGTTACTATGAACCTATTGATGGATTTAGCATCAGTAAATACAATTATCATGTAAAACTTGTAATGTGCACACACATTACTTCACAAAGAAAGAAGAAATCAGGATCGAGTTGAATATTTTTCCACACCATTGTATATCTGTAGGATTTTATCAGATATGGATACTATTATCATTTGCTAACACGTGCAGTCCAAACTCTAATTATGCTGAGCACAACAGGCATTTATGAAATTCCTGCAGCTCAGTTCACGAAGCCAAAAATGTAAGAGTGGAATTGTTTTAGCTCCGTAACCGAACTGTAAGAAAATGGAAGAAAAAAAGCCATAAACTCAGTGCTAAAAAGGGGCTTAAGGAGCTGACAGAGCAATAATACACAGCCACTATCTACATCTCGTCTGGAAGATTAGCAGGGGACCCACTACATTAAGTAGAGTGGGATATAAATATAAAACCAGAGAGAAAGAAGTGACTTGCTGTTGGTATCATGGTGCAGACTTCCATTAGTGTGCATCTTATTCACAGTTGGAGCTGAGAGAATTTTCTTTATAACAGTGTTTATACAGAGAAAAAGGTTCACAAAGTGCTGTATGTGTCCTCTGTTTGCCATCCGCTAAATGTCAAAGATTTATCACTGATGTATGATGTCATTGTGCTGCAGTGCACTGTAACACTTCCCTGGCTTTTCTGGTGGAAACACGACATATTTATGAATCATGTTTCGTACAGGTGTTAATCAAGTGGATGTTCATCTGTTAATTAAACCCTTGTCAATTTTTCGCCATTAAAGGCCCAAATAACCTTTACTTTCAGGTCATGATCTGGAACACCAATAGCCTGTCAGTCCAATTATTTGCCGCTTCAGGAACAACCCGCTGGGTTCCAGCAGATGTCCAGGATCCCATGTCGGGTCATTCGATTAATTTTCAATCACTGTCATTTCCAATCCCCTTCACCTGCCTGGGCCACGCCATTATGGGACACGGCTGAAATCTAATTTTGCCCTATCGCACAGGAAGAGCATTAGGAGCTGCTTATGTCTATGGCGTGGTCCATTGATTTTTATGACTCGTGTAGGGATGGGGGGTTGCAAGCCACTGGGTAGGGAATGTGATCTGTGAGGGGGTGTTTTATTCTGTGAACATGATCGGTGCAAGTGTGGGGTCAGAACATGCCACACACACACACACACACACACAGACCCATTGACTGGCATTAATTTTTGGGGCCCTAACCTAACCAGTACTTGCATAACCATAATTTCAACCTCACTTGAACTCTCACTATAAACCACACTGTTGTCTTGTAATATACGACTATATAGACTTTTTGCAGAAGCAACATATAAGTACTGCACCAAGGGACATCTAACAACTGTAGTGAAGATAAAACCGAAAAGGTCTTTTCCGACGGAAACCAAAGTTTGAGCCCAGTTTGACACGACTGCTAGTGTTGTTGTTGTTGTAATGAGCCATGTGACTCACCTTGCCTTCTCTTAAGGAAGCAGGGATTTTAGCCCGGCCGCCTTTATTCAGCGCCTAAACCTGAACCTATAACATAGTATGTTTGCAATGATGTAGCTCAGTGTTTCTGAAGACAACATGAATTTCTGCAATTCCTGTTGGTCCTTTGAGATGGTGGGAACATTACACCAAGCATAAACCAGCCAGCATCTGGACCCCAGCGGTCCACTCACATGGGTCCTCACAAACAGACACACACACACACACACACAGTGACGACTGTGACTCTGCTCTGTGTTGCCCTGGTGAGCTTCACTATTTCTTCTCTCTGCCCTGATCTCCCTCTGTCTCTTCCTCCCCGTTGTGCTGCCTAATAAGCCCCGACTCTCTACACCTGCTACCTCCCCATTATATATGCCCTGGTTACCTGTCTCTCCCTGCCAGAGTGTCTTCCTGTTCCTCGTGAGTCAAGTTAGGCCTTTGTGATTCTCCTCGTTTTGTTCCGTCTGACACTTTGTTGGTAATTTTAGTTGCTATTTTGTGTTTTAGTCGTTACTTTGTGGTTGTCTTCGCTGTCTTTCCCCGATTGTTTCATCCACCTTTATTTCCCCTGTCCACTCACCTGTGTTGGCTTCCTCTCCTCCTGGTGTGCTGGCTTCCCTGTTGAGAATCTCCCACCACCCAATCCCATCATCCTAGCTGATTATTAAGAGTTTTTGCTGTAGTGAACCTTTTCTCTCGACTCAGATTATACACGCCAGTTCCAGCCACCTTTCGCCGCCCTGTCTGATTTTTGCCTCCAACCCCTTTGCTTGTCCCGTGCCTTTCCTGGTCTGACATATCAGTTACTTTAAAAATGTGTCCATTAAAATACAGTAGAGAGCCTGAGGCATTATTTATTAAAAAAAAAATTGCCCACACTTTAATGTTCCCCCTTCCCTGGTTTCTGTTCTAGATATTCAAGATTAAACAGCTTTATTGATCCCAAAGGGAAATTGTGTTGCCTTGATACAGCTGCTCTCCACGTGAAAGTAGAAAGAAAGGAAAAGAACGACCAACCAAGGCAATAAACAAATACAAACTACTGATCCACAAATAAGGAGGGGGGATTAAAAAACTTAAAAAAACCCAGCTAGAGGAGTAAAGCAATATTAGCTGTAGGCCTCTTAACATTTCAGTACATCAGGTCCAGTGTCTTCTTCCCTGCTGGTGTGAAAACCCACATACTGTGTGAAAGCGGGGAGGCTCATGGAGAAGGTTGCATGACTAAAGTCACCTGAGATAATAAAGAGGGCATCAGGATGTCGGCTCTGGATTCTGGCAGCGACCGAGTGTATGACATCACATGCGCCATCTGAGGAGGCAGAGGGAGGAATATAGCAGGCGAATCAATATGGCGTGTGAGAACTTTCTGGACATATAGTAAGGACGGAGGCCCACCGCCAACAGTTCGATGTCCGGGCAATCGACTCTTTCTTTCACAGTAACATGACCAGTATGACACCACCTGTTGATGTACAGGACCAGGCCCCCACCTTCCCTCTGTACTGAAGCAGTCAATACTGATGCTTGTGTCGGGCATACTGTCCTGAAACATATTACTTTACACTCTCCAGAGATATTTTCCTTCCTCACCAGTGGAGTCAACTCATCCACCGTGTTCTCCAGACACCTCACGTTGCCCATAATCAAAGATGGGAGATGCGGCTTGAATCTTCTCACCCTCGCTCACCTGTTCTCTTTCCCACCCCTCTTTTTTACCAGCTCTCTGACCTCTCCCTGTTGTCCTTCTTATTCTGTCCTGGATCCTCAAAGTCCCAACGACATTTAAATTCACGGTGCTGGACTGCTGCACCCCGATCAGCTGATCCCGACTGTAAACAAATGAGGCGGCTCCAGCCCCGTACAGCTCTTGAAGCAAAAAAAAGCAGAGAAGGCTGCGATGACAAAAAGATTAAAAACTCCCTCCAACCGCATGATCGTAAAGCGTAAGCTTTACACGACAAACTGGATACTTTACTAAAATGCTACACAAAAAAATATGAAAAAGGAAGAGTAATTTTAAGGAAAAGGGGGAGCAGCTGCATCAGGCTACAGCTTGGCCTGCGACCACTCAGATCGGTTGCGATCGTATTTTCAGCATATGACCGCAGATATCCTACACAACATATGATCAGCAATCATAACCCATTATAATTTGTAATCTAATAAATCAATTGGATGTACATATTCAGCATGTATCATGTTTCCTCTCTGAACAGATGAATGTGTCTAAATGTGCTCTTAGCATGTCTCAGTGATGTCTTTGCTACATTTGCCACATGGTTCCCGGATTTTGCTACCATCAGCATAAGTAGTTAGTGTGTTTGAGTGTGTGTGCTTGTTTTTGTTAGAGCCAAAAACCTTTTCGTAAAGTGCCAGTCTCAACAGGCTTGAGGATAAATTTGGGGGTTAAGACTTCGTTTTAGTTGTTCAAAGCTAGGGAATTGCATTATGTAAGTAAAATTCCTATCAAGAATAGAATTACGAACCTGTGTGCGTGATTCTAGGTGTCATTGCTGTTGGTGTTTATTCTGTTTTGACCTTCAGCGTGTTTCACCTGTTTGCCCTGGCACTACCTGGACTACCCTGGAGTAGGGCTTATCTGTTGAGTTTCCACCCCAGGCAAAATTTGGTAATTACTTTCTGTGGCTGCCATTATTTTACAGCAATCCATCATCATCTTGAGCTCTTTGGCTCTACACAGCGCAGTGATGGTGACAGGCATTGCTAACTGGTTAGCGGCGGAAAGGCTGCCAAAAGACAAGCACACTGCACGCAACTTGATTGAATTCCTCAGGAGCAAAATTATGGTTTGCCTCGTCTGAGTGCCCGACTTAGTCACTCGCTCTCAGTGTGTAGATCTGAATTGAAGGTGGCAAGTCTTAAAGTGCCCAGGAGCCAAGTTGGAAGAAGCACATTTAAGATTTTAGGGATGGAATGAGGTTTACGTCCGTGGTGGCAGCAATGGTGGGGGAAGGAGGGAAGAAGGAAATCTGGAGATGGGAGAAACAAATATTTGAAAGAAAGATTACCGTCACAGCTGCACAGAGCCGAGACAGAGTAAACAAGCTCGGTCTCTGGGGGTGGTAGGGGGTGGGGCAGGGGTGGGAGTGTTGTGCGGAAGAGAGAACGCGCGAGAGAGAGAGAGACAGAGAATGTGAGCATGAAGCAAAACCAAGAGATGGTACAACAGGCAGAGGAGGAAAAGAAGAGAGAGAGGAGAAAGGTGTGGAAGAAGGGGCAGCGGGATGAGAGTCGTAGAAAGAAAAAAAATACAGAAAATGGGGTAAAATGAAAATTAAAATAGCTGTGGAGAAAGAATAAGCACAAATGAATGGGTGTTGTGTGTGTGTGTGTGTGTGTGTGTGTGAAACAAGTAGAAGGTGTGAAGGTGGTGTTTGTGTGTGAGAATGCATGGCACTAATTGAATACACAGCAGAGCTTTAAAGAAAAAAACACTTCACTTTACATGACTGTTTTTAGATTTAAAGGGGAACGGCACTCAAATTGAAAAGTTTGTTGGTGTTAAAATAAACGGAACATACAATATGCGCGGATTTATTTAACCATTCAATGGCTATAACATGTATTTTTCAAACAAGTCATTTTTGAAGGCAGTTCACTGTGTTGTACACTGTATGTAAGATCAATTAGAACATTTAAAATCTATGTCTGTCTGTACAAATGTGTGTAAGGTATTTGGTCACCTTTGAATAATTAGCATTTCCAGTTGTACTAGAGGCTGAAGCATGTGGTAGCTCTGCATTAATATACAGTAATTACAAAACTGCAGAAACTGGTGTGTGTAAGTTATATTAAATAATGTTTGTAATTGTGACTGTCACCCAGGATGGATTGTGGAGGGGCCCTCTATGCATCTCTTTGGTCATTTTGTGTGCTAATTGTATCTTTGTGTTTAGCACTTTTCTCTGCTTTTTCTTGTTTTGTTTGCTTTAATGCGTTTCTATTGTGAGATCTATACACTGTATGGTACAGCAGCATTGTTTCACCATTTTATTTCTCTTTATTTGAGCTTTTTCATGTAAGAAAATATGAACAGTAACTTCAGAGGCTTGGGCCTCTTGGACCTCTTGGGCCTCTTGGGCCTCTTGGGCATGTGCCCAGTAGCCCCAGTCAGTAATGCATCCATGCTGTCACCTCTTGATGTGACTATGCTTCTTTTCATTTTCAGTGGGACAGAGGAAATACCAGTGTATTTCAATGTCCTCTGTCCTCTGTTACTGCTTTGACCATAGGAGATTCATAAACTCTAAAGCTGTCTTCATCTGAATCTGAAGTGTTTCCTTATTCTGTCCTGAACAATGTATCCATTTGTGTACATCATGTACAACTGTGTGAGCATCATAAAATAACTTCATGCTGTCAGGAGAATACTGTATTACTGGTCGCCTTATAATCTTTCACACAAATCAGAACTTGATCATTTGCAAACTCTCACCCTCAACTTCACTGTCACATGTACGGACAGGTTGGAACTTCAACAGCTTTTTTCGTTCTTTTCCCACAATCTCAACTTGTCATACATTTGAAAATACATTGAAAAAAACATGATTGTGTAGGACATCAAAATGCATTTTCAGTTGTAATAAATAATGGATAAAAATAATTAAAAATGTGCTGCATTTCAACACAGAAATGTTTGCATCGACATGGCTAATTCGAGCATGTTTACAGGCAATATCACACATTTTAGTGTAGAAACTTTGGATTTATTCTTGTGAAGTTTCCATAAATGTGATCAGTAAATAAGTAATGCTACGTAACTTCAAGTATTGTACATGAATTTAAGGTACTTGCACCTTCCGGGACTATTTCTATTTAATTTGACATTTTTTTTTACCTCACTACAGTTCAGAAGAAAATAGTGTACTTTTACTGCACTAGATTTATTGGACAGTTTTTAGTCATTATTTCCTTAGCAGATGTAGGTTTAATCAACTTATAAATGAGGATGTGTTATTATGGATTATTAAGACTCTATAACAACAGGGACCTCTGTGTTTTTATTACTGTAATTACTATAATTACTTTATTTGCAAACATTTCACCTTTAAAAGAGACTTTTACGTTTCTGTCATAAAAAGGCTTTAAATTCAATAGACAGTATTTGAAATCTATTGTTTTGATCATTTATACTTTATGTCGTGTACTTTTTATACTTTCTTATGAAAGTATCTTTTAGAGCATTTACTTAAAGTAGTACTTCATCTTGAGTAAAGAATTTGAAGGGGCTCTTCTTGTTCAATTGGAGTTTTTTGATTTAAAAAAGATCTTACTCCAGTATTGATTTTGTGTACTTTTATTAGCTCTGTTTATTGTTGTTGAAATACTTACCATAAATACCATAAGACTGGAGTCCTATTACACACTAGGGATCTGTGCCGGTGTTTGTGTGTAAGCCTTATTTTATGTGCTTTGGATTTTGACTTTGGTTAAAAACACCCTGTGTCACTCTTTGGTTGAGTGGGATGTTCTTTGCCTCTGTAGGTTTTTGCCAACACATGAGTGTTTTCAGCAGCAGAATAGTGTGTGAAATTTCACTCAAAATAAGCTGCAGCACGTTAATCAGCAATGAAGGAACATGTCACCCAATGCAACAGTGAGGCTCATCAATGTGATTTCATCATTTTTCTGAGTGCATATACTTAATTTTTTACATTGTTGCTTTTTATTTGACTTGTTGCATTACTGAGATGATAATTGCAATAGCAAAATTTCATTTGTGACTATCTATTTAAATTGTAGATAAACTGAATAAATGATACATGAAGTATTTGTACCTTTTACTGATTAGGAAAAACCTTTTTGGCTCTCAAATAGTACACATACAGTAGTTACCTTGAGATCCAATAATTAGCCTTAGGGGGTACATTAGTGTACATTGTACCTTGAGTGCCAGAAATTGATTCTTGCTATACTTGCTATACCCCGACTTCTGAGAATGTATAACAAGCTCTGGCTACATACAATTAATTCATTATTGTTTTTGATTTATTATTGTTGCTGAGAATATTATCGCTCATCCTTTGGATTAGCAGGGTTCATAAACCTTTTAAATGTTACAATTTAAGCAGTTTTTAAGCTTTTCCAGTGCTTTCCAGCTGTGGTAAATTTGGTCTTTGTACTATGTTGTTCTAACTTTACTCGAAATGTCGGTTTTACAACACACCTTTTATGTGTCTTGTGGCCATGGTGAGAAGCTGTAGGTCTTTTCTGCAGAAGGCTTTGCCTGGTTTTGGTCCTCTGTTCATCCACGCTTTGTATTTTTCATTTTTGAGTCAACGCTCATTAGGGGCAGGGTCACGCAGGACAACTGACTGGCCGATCACAGTCAGTTGTCAAGTTACTGTTCATACGTCTTGTTTGAAAAAGCTCAGTTAACAAAAGCACAAAATGATGTGCAAATCAAACAATCTATGAAAATGCAAAAGAGGCGTTTAAAAACAGACATCCATCAACAAAACCATGCAAAACGATAAAACACACACAAAAAAAACTTCCAAAGACAGACTTGAAACAACCAAAAAGAAAAGGGTGAAGGGTCCTTTTTAAAAATCATGTTATTTGAGAGCTGCAGGCCATGTTTCAATCACAGAAAGGCCAATAACTGAAGAAGAAGTGTTCAGGTTTTCCTATGAGGACACCAGCAGGTGATGTGATGCAGTGTAATGCAGATTAAGAATCTCTAAAAGTCTCTTGGTAAGACATCAGATTTCTGACATTCGACAACTGGGTGTAAAGTTGAAAAAGAAGAAAGTAGTTGAGGCTACTACGACCTGCCTAACTTTGACAAGAGTTCCTGATATCATACTGTAGACATCCAGCACTTGAGCTAAGCTAAGCTAATCTCTTCATTCAACATACAGTACTTCACACTCCAAACAGGAAAGAAGTAAAACGCTCCAAATCCACTTATCCATTTAAAGTGTATTTTAGGATTCTGCCTTTAATATAACCTTCAGGACACATTTACACTATTTGAAATCAACTTTCCAGAGGCCACCCAGCACTGCCCCCTCCCTCAGTATCCTCAGCCCTGCAGTGAAATGAACTGCCATGGTTAATTCTCAAACTGATCCCTCTCCTTCTGTCTCCACAGAGGGAGGAAGCGAGAATGAGTGAGGCTGAGAGATGGCTGAGGGAGGGAGGGGTTGGGAGGCGCAGAGAGAAAGGGAAAGCAAGAGAGACGGAGCCCACCCCAGAAGGCTGAGTTAGCTGTGACAGAGAGCGATGCCCACTTCCCCTCCTTCTATCTCCATCATCCTTTTTCTTTCTTTATCACTTAAATCCACTTCTTTTTCTTCATCTCTGCTCCCAATGCAGCACCATTGTAAGGCGACATATCATGCCGCCTAACTCCACACCCCCTCCAGATGATGATTCATCGATCTCCTTATCGCATCAGACGACTTGATGGGCATAGTAAAAAGAAATTAAATCTTAATTAAATTTTCATCTTTGACAAATTTGTCTCTGCAGAGCTGCCATATGCTCACTGGGTCCGGGGGAAAACACTGAGAGCCAATGAGGATTGGTGTTTTTTTTGGATTGGTGTTGAATGAGCTTGAAAATCACAAAACAGCACAAGGTGCATTTTTCTTTTAGCCTTGTGCATGTTTTTTTTTTTTTTTCATTCAGGAGGAATAGCCTTGCATTCCTATAGATTTTTTTACAGCGTTATTACATTATGGATTTTTTCCCCTGCAAGACAAAGTATAATAATGCACAAGTCTGTTTTCATGAATTGTGTGTGTCTGTGCGTGTCCTTGTGCCAATATGAATGCGTGCGTGACCACTTTAAAGTTTGTGTGCAGATCCGGATGAGCACCTGTGTGTCACCTTTTTTAATAACGCGCTGTCAGTCTGGGCTCTGGGGATGGCCATTTCACTAACCCTCCCCGAGTCTCATAACGCACATCCTCTGGGAGGCAGAATAAGTCATCAGCTGGTGGCAGAGAGTCCTCGAGCAACATCGAGAGAAGGGCAGAAATCATGGTCGAAGCCAAAAGGAGACAGGACAAGAACTAAACTGGGGGCTTTTAGATAAATGCCTGCATGCTCAGACTTCCAGCCCTGCTTCTCATCATAGGTCTATTTTAGTAGAACATTGGTTACAATGACAATTTATGTGAAGTGTGAACACATTATCTAAGCAGTGTCTATTCCTGAAATCTAACTTTAAGGTCCTTTTGTGCCTATACCTAGTGCACCCCATGGTCAATACTGTAACCACGATGAGAAACATCTTTTGAATGATGTGATTCAATAATGTACCAACTTGTCTCAGGACAGCAGATAGTCTGGATGTTTTTAAAAAAGCAAACTTAAAACCCACCTTTCCAGCCTGACTTTTGATTCAAACATCTCGTGCTATTCATTTAGTGCATTTATTTATTAATTTATTATTATGAATTTATTTCATGTTTGAGAAGTTACAGAGGATGTAACTTCACGTCGTCTATACGGTTGTGCAGAGAATCTTTAAATAAGGGGAAATTGTTAATAGACAGAAGGTGGGAGGGTCAGTTTAAGTAATTTGCTCAGTTTCTTTCATTCACAAAAATATTACATAATATCACAAAAAGATGTGCAGAGGTTCAAATCCTCAGCAGTCAGAGGCAGAACACATTTAGCAGTGTTCCAGTTGCACTATTAGAGCCAAAAGAAATTAAAAATAGGAAAACAGAATAATCATCCAGTTGTTCAACAAATATTCATATCAATGGTTTTTGCCACATCAAAAACAGGCCAATCTCAGCGAAGACCCCCCCCCCCACAGCCCTGCTTCTATGAGAAGACAGAGAAATATTCCTTATGTCATGTGACGTCAACACAGCACTCAAGACTTTCGATAGCTCAGGCACAAATAAATTATTGGTTTGAGTCTACATTAGTACTGCAGCTGCAGCTGGAGAACATCATTTATTACATTTTGTGTGTAAGTGGAAAACATAGCTCGTGTCCCCACATCAACAGGCACTTTGTATAATAATTATGCCAGATCATTCCGTCAGCTGCGTGTGTAAACGAGTAAATATATGGAACTATGACAACTGGCCACTATAATTGGACGTAATGGAGCTTTATTATAGACTCGAGTTGTCCTGCTACAGGGTTTTTTTCTTTTTTTTTTTAATAATAGCCCTCTTGTACATGTCATTATTTCCTCTCTTGACCCTTTGTGGGGCCTAGAATGGCAAAGTTTGGGCAAAGTAGGAGGCCAGTCTTTCCAAGTCACGTACTTCCTATAGTCTGTCATCACTTTTTTAAACAACAGGAACAAGAAGAACATAGTTTATATAAAAAGAAACAGACAATTTACGTGTAAGTGTGTCAGGAGGCCACTTACTACCTGCCAGCATTGTTATTATTACTGAGATGTTGGAAATCTGACAAGCGTGAGCCATTGTGACACACTATCACATGATCTACTGAACCCACCGGCATGTACTCAATGTGTGATGAGACAGATCAGCACCACAAATCACTTTTTTTTAAAAAATGTATTTTAATTGTTAAAATAATGTTCCCACTTACACATCAAAGCAAAGCTGATTTCATGGGGTCTACAAGTCACTTTCCCAGGTGAATACGGGTTATAAAAACTAGAAATTGAAAAAGAGAGTGAAATGAAACCCTCAGTTTGCTCACACACAGAGGAGCGAGAGAGCATGGCCCTTTCCTTCAAACTACTGACTTGATGTTGTGGGAGTCTTTGTAAAGGATGGCAAAAAAGGTAAAGTCAGGCACAGGGCAGCTGCTGTGCTGTATTTAGGTTTGGGCAGCTTTTTCGTACAGTTGCATTGGCAGGACTCAGCTTCTCACTATAAACCTACGGAAACTGCTTTACACTGCTGCAAGTCAATAATTAAAAAAAGAGCTTTGCTGTACATTGTACATTTGTGCAATGCAAATATTGCACAAAGTCTCGTTGCAAATACTAATGATACTCATTGAGCATATTTTGGAAACTGTTCGACTAATGGCAGCAACTGTTTAATTAGTCACAAATAAAAAGAGCCATCGGAGAAGAATGGAATATTTCTGCCTGTACTTGAGCTTAGTTATGTTCTGGTCTGTGGTTTGACACATTAGATTGAAAGTGGGATGCCCGAGCAAATAAACAGTTTGGTTTATCTTTCAACTGTCTTTGCTTCTCTGCCTTTTTATCTCTGTGAATCATTGGTAATTGCTGCATATTGCTTTGAAACCTCACAGTCTACGTAGTTAACGTGTTGTTTGTCAGAACCTTCAAACATGACATGCAGAATACTTGTAATTGGTGTTCAACTTTTATCACTCGTCTTTGAAGGTTCCTTTGTTGTTCTGATTAAAAATCTCATGTGAAATTTCAATTTTTTTCTCTACTGCTTGTACTTTGGTCTGTGACTCCCTCTACCTCATGTTTCGATTTCTGTTCCTTTTAAACAGTAACCTGTACAATCTATACACAAAGGAACTGTAACTGTTAAATGTGTTGTAGTTCTGCTTCTTCAGATTTTCTGGACGGTGTTTGGTCTCTTTTATTTATTTTTTATAGGTTCTTGGAAGTTTTAAGTACGTTTTCATACAACTACACGCTGGACTCCGAGAACTCATCCATCACTGTTAAGGTTTTTAGCTTTTCTTGCTTGTGTTTGAGCAAAGACCACGTCAATCTGCACCTGATGCTTCATTTAAAATGTTTAACACTCTAAAATGAGTTTGCCGAAAAGAGTTGTAGCACCTTGATTATTCCTGCTAGTCAGCAAATGGTTTTAAATTTTGCAGCCTTTGATGCAGCCGCTTGTCTCTTTAGAAAGGTCTACAGTACGTTATGTAGAGTGTCACAAGTAGGACAGAAAGAAAAGAATTATAAAAAAAGAAACAATATGGATATTAGCAGTGGGAATTACAAAGAGGACATGCTCATATAAACTCAGCAGCCGAACAGTTGTCCAACACTGAATAGTTGTGCAGACTGAGTGGACACCCAAACCAGACTGAACGAAACCTGAGGTTCAGAGAGAACTTTAGAAATCATGTTGGGGTTTGGGTGAAGTTTAGTCTGGAGCATGTCCCAGCTGTCATAGGGAGAGTCAGGGTCCACCCTGGACAGGTCTCCAGTCAGGGCCAAATCTGCATAGCTGCATTTGCAAATACTATGAAATATAAAATAGACCACATAAATTAATGATTCGTATTTTCTCTGTACTGGTATTAAACCTAAAATTAAAATGTGGCTTCAAGTTAAGCACGTGACAAACTATCTAAGGGTCGTCCAAGAAAACCAAGCAACACACTCAACGGCTTTTGCTGAGGTTCACACAGAAGCACACGTCGTGAGTCCAGCACTGCACAAAACACACCTAAAATAGCACTCGCAATGCAACAAGGTCCCACCCATGGGACATGGGAAGTAAATTAATTGCTGCTCTGCCACGTGACTCCCGTGTGTGTATGTTTACTCACAGATATTAGCCGTGCCCTTGGGGATGGGCAGGTAGGAGCCAGCACTCCACGCTCGCCCCTGGTAATTCCTCTTACAGCGGCCACAGTCAGGCCCCGTGGTGTTGTGTTCACACTCGCAGCTCAACTTCTCTTTGTCATATACACAGCTGTTGGCATGAAGGTTGCACTTGCACCTGTCAAAGAGGGAGAGAGGGGGGGGTGTTAAAGAGAATGGAAAGGGAAGTGGGTTGAAAGAGGACAACCACGTCAACATGAGTGAATCTTTTGGCTCTGAGTTTTATTTTGTTAAGGCTGAAGGGCGGCGTGCCCTTGACTAGCTGTGGCACTGGGAGCGTAAAGCGGCGAAAACAGTTGCTTCTTCAACTTCAAGAGGAGCTGTTTCAAAAGAGGCAGCTGATTGCAAAAACAAATGTGGCATCGTTATTTCCTTCCTCTGGAAGGTAGCACAGTTTTAATTGTCCCACTGGAGGATGCACGGTCACAGTCACAAGGAGGAGGGACAAAGAGGTGTAAGGCTGAGGAAAAGCAGCGGGACAATGAACGCATGGAGCCTTGTAGCTCAGTTAGCCAGAGGGCGGCATGGAGCAACAGCACGGCTATGCTCTCTATGACAAATGAATATGAGATGAGATCTCAGAAGCATATTTCCAGCGTGGAAATAGGAAACTCCCTTAAGGTGCACTAAATTCTCACTCACATCCTGTTCACCAGAACCTTCGTTTTACAATCAACTCAGCAAGTTCATTTTCTGCTGTGGCTGGATGAGTATTGGGGGGATATCTATCTGTTAAATTAATTTATGATCATCGTGCTGCATAAAGCACTCTGAGGATTATAGAGAACTTTGAATTGCTTGGCCTCATTTCGAAGAAAAGAGAAGACGATGACTAAGTTCACTAAGTTACAGTAAGTAAAAACTTGTCTGTGCAAATGTGATAAAGATTTGGATCAGTGTGTGGTTTGAAATACTGGAATTAACACATCTTTTAATCAGCACAACATCGTGTTTCTTTAATACAGTGTTCTGATTGTTTTGTCCATCTCCCCTCCATTTCCTGTATACATTTCCTAATACAAGAGAGTTTAGAGAACAACCTTAGCTGAAGTTGCAAATGCTGGTGCGACATCAAATGAAGACTAGAAATGTGACTTCCAAAAGGTCTGACTCATCATAGATTAATGGCACTGTGGCTGTTTTTTTTTTTGGTTTTGGTTTTTTTTTTAGGAATAATGCTCAGAGACAGACAAAAATGGCACCACTCAGAAAATAAAACACAGATGAATGAAAGAGGTCTAGCTGGCATCCAGGTGGAAGACATCTCTCCATTCATTCCTGAAGGAGGCAGACGGAGGGGGATGTGGAGAGTGGAGACAGAGGCCCAGCAGTTGTGTTTGCTAACGTCTCATTGAGGAACTCTGGTAACAGCTGGACACTTTCCTCCTACCCGCTGCACTTCACCGCGGATTAGGTTGATCCTTGAATAAATAAAACAATTCAAGGGAAAAGCACAGTCTTAAACCACTCACTGCTTCATCACCCTGACACGTGTCCCCAAATTTAAGGACCGTGGTCCGACTGGGACAGGGTCTGATAGCTGGTTATATTTTAGATTTAGGTCCAGGTGGATAAAGTATGTGGATTCACAAAGCTCATAGGCTTATTAAATCATTGACACCTTTGAAAAAGCAACATAAATATTGTGCTTCACATTTAGGTTTCTTATCTGCCTATTATTATTTCTTTGTTTTCTAAAGGGATTCATTTTTCCAAAACACATTATGTCATTTTCTGCATGCCATCCAGACACTTCAACCTTCATGATAGTGAACGCTGGCTAGAGGTCACTGACTCCCACAGGAACCTCAGTCGCTAGCGAAACTTGAGAGTTATATTTTTAATTTTTTATTTTTTTTACTCAAACTTGAAGCGCTAGATTTGTTACTGTCAGTTCAATGCCACTAAACGCCAAGTTTATTTTAGCTGCAAATCTTCCATAATATCAATTATTTCACTCCGAAATTTAAAGTTCAATGGTCATTTAAAAGACATTGTTTTCCCATTTTGTAGTTGAAAGAGACATAAAGAACATCCAGCTGCAGCTGGTGAAGTTATTTACTACAAAACTCAGTACAAAGACATCATCAGTTTCTTTGGTAATGTCTGTGAGTAGGAACTGAATTTCTTTGAGAACCTTCATCATAGTTACTATTGTTTTATTATGAAAAGGAGTAATGCGATACATATTAAAGACATATAAAGTCTGCATCCTGATTGCTTTTTATTGAATTGGAAAAAATGCATTGTTTAAGTTTTGAATGCTGGGAAGTCAGTTTGTTCATTCAACTCATCATTTCAAGTTGGAAGGACTCAAGGGAGAAAAAGTCAAATTGTAAAGTGGTCTGAGGTTTGTTTAACCTCTTTGTGTGTGTGTGTAATCAATATGTGTAATGAACATATGGATCCTTTTGTAAAATTACAATGTACTTGATTGGCTAAGCAATAAAACAAAACTCAATAAAATGTACTAAAACTGTTAAGACAGGGCTCAGGGCTAAAAGTGTAGACTGTCCTCCTTTATTTCTGAGTTTCATTCATGTCATAATACATTTTTAGCTTTTATCACTGTAAATATTCTCATGAGGGATGTGAAGCATTTGGAGCAAGTAGCTCAAATGTGAAAAGTGAGGAGTCTACACCTGTTATTTTATTATGCAAGACACATTTATTTTAATCAGCATTTTATTTGCTGTGCTTAACTTTGCAGCAGGTTGTAAACAGTAATTACGCTGTGACATGTGAGACCACAGTGTTTCAGCTTTCCAAGGCAACAAGCTCAGTTCAATTCAGAAGTTTTAGTGATGGACACTCAGGAATACTTCTTGAAATTAGACAAAAAGATCCCTAAAAGCTTTCATATTTTACTACTACTGCCAGTCTTACTGCTAGTAAAGTCATCATCCTTAAAACATCTTTTACAAACCTGTAAATGTATTACAACCCCGAATCAAAAAAGGATGGGGCGATGTGTAAAATGTAAAACAAGCCACATTAAGCCATATTTTATTCACAATAGAACACAACCAACATATCAGATGTTGAAACTAAGACATTTGACCATTTCATGGAAAATATTAGCTCATTTTGAGTTTGATGGCAGCAACACATCTCAAAAAAGTTGTTTATGCTGCACAATGTTTACCATTGTGCAGCATCCCCTCTTCTTTTAATGACTGTCTGTAACCATCTGGGAAAGGAGGGGACCAGTTGCTGGAGTTTAGGAAACGAATGTTGTCCCATCTTTGTCTGATGCTGGATTCCCACTGTTCAACAGTCCTGTGCTTTTGTTGCTGGATTTCTCGTTTTATGAGGCACCAAATGTTTTGCATTGGTAAAAGGTCTGGACTGCAGACGAGCCAGTTCAGCACCCAGACTATTATCCTGCAAAGCCATGCTGTTGTGGTGGATGGAGTATGTGGATTAGCTAAAAGTGCGAGTCCTTCCCTGAAAGAGACATTGTCTGGATGGGAGCATTTGTTGCTCTAAAACCTCTATGTACTTTTCAGCATTGATGGAGCTTTTCCAGATGTGTAAGCTGCCCACGACATAGGCACTAATGCCCCCTCACACCATCAGAGATGCAGGCTTTTGAACTGTCTCTTGATAACAAGCTGGATGGTCCTTTTCCTCTTTAGTCTGCAGGACATGGCTTTTCCATGGTTTCCAAAAATAATTTTAACTTTTGATTAATCTGACCACAGAACAGTTTTCCATTTGGCCTCAGAGCATTTTAAATGAGCTTTGGCCCAAATAACACTGCAGCCTTTCTGGATCGTGTTCACATATGGCTCCTTCTTTGCATTATACAGCTTTAACTTACATTTGTGGATTTTGCACGGTGAACCGTGTTCACAGGGATTTGTGGAAATGTTCCTGAGCCAATGCAGCGATGTCCAGGAGAGAATCATACCTGCTTTTAATGCTATCCCACCTGAGGGCCCAAAGATCATTTTGACCTATGGCCTTGTCCCTTGCACACAGAGAATTGCTCATGATTCTCTGAATCTTTTTTTTTTAATGGGGAGGAACATGGTTCACAATTTTTAGACACAGTTTGTTGCAGATTGGTGAACCTCTGCCCGTCTTTAATTCCAGAGGCTCTGCCTCTCTGAAATGCTCATTTTACATCCAGGCATGTTACTGACCTGTTGCCAGAAAACCTAATTAAATGTTCTGCACTTATATAGACCTTTTCTACCTATTGGCACTCAAAGCACTTTAAACTGCTTGTTATTCACCCGTTCACACTCACACAACGATGGGGGAGAAAGGATTCTGGCCATCAGTCACCAGGAGCAACTAAGTTGGGGTTCAGTGTCCTGCTCAAGGACACTTGTGACATGTGACCGGAGGAGGTGGGGATCAAACCAACAACTCTGAGATTGGTGGACAACCGCTCTACCTTCCTGCACCACAGTGGCCCACACAAATTACTTGTCAAACGCTCCTGAATAAGTTTTTTTTATTTGCAGCAATTACTTTTTCAGCATTGTGTTGCCTCTGCTCATAATGCGCTAATATTCTTCATAAAATGGTAAAATATCGGTTTCAACATCTCATGTGTTGTTTGTGTCCTATTGTGAGTAAAATATGATATGATGAGATTTGATAATCATAGCATTCGGTTTTTATTTACATTTTAAACTAAAATTAGTTCAATAGTGTTTTGTAACTTCCTAATCTAAGTAGTGATGGTCACAACAACCAGGATATTTAAAGTCATAAGAGCAGCAACTCTTGTCCACTTCACAATCACCTATTTGCAGCCTATAAGCCCAACAGTGACATTCCAGGGACTGATGACACTTTCAGCAGCCTGTATCCAGTGGACACGGTCAGACTGATTGAGACATTTGTCAGCAGCTGAGTTAATGTCTGAATGGCTAAAATAATGACTTTAGATTAGATTAGAATCCTTTCTGTTGTTTGTGCTTTCTCACTTTCTCTCTTATTACAAGCTGCCCAGTTAGCATCTGTGTAAAGGTGATGCGGCGTGAAACGACTTCACATGCAGCCCCTTTGTGGTTTAACCTTCAGCTTCTTTTTAACATCGCCAACATTTTAATCAGCTTCCAGAAAGGATGGCGCCGCCGGCATAATGATGGAGACCGCCAGTGAGGCCCATGGGGTCTCGTAACCGCCAGCGCTCCGTGGCACCTAAACGTGGATACCAGGGGAGGCTCCAACACCACTGCCAAAGCAGCAACAGCTTCAGAGACACAGTTGAGTAAACGTGTAATTAACAGCATTTTAATAGCAAATTTCCTCCCGAGTTCCTCATGTGTCTTCATTTCTTTTTACTTCACTTTGAACGCTCTGTGGGTTGTCTCCTCCTGACTTTCCATCAGTCTTTGTATCGTTTCCCTCATATCTTTCTTCCCCATCCACCTATTAGTCTGTCATTTTTAACTCTGCACCGCTATTTGCCGTTCATAAATATTCATGGAAACCAAAGCATCTTTGTTTTTGTGTGGTGCTCTCAAAGTGATATTGCTCAAGGCATTATTGAGTGTGGCAGCCACTGCCTGTGAGCTAAAGGTCCTGATATGTATTCATAAAATTACCCATGAGGCTAGGGGCTCAAATTGCTAGGCTGGTGGGGGAAAAAAAAAAAAACTTGACTGAAGTTTTAATTATATTTTGTCTGAGAGAAAGGAGAAAACATTTTCTTCTAACTGACAAGGGTTCAAAATTTTCCTTGGATGTGGGACAATATTGTTGGGCACAGATTTATTATTTCTTTATCTGCAGAAATGTGAGCAGACCAGCCTGTTGAGACTTAGCTTACCTGGAGCAGTGTGACTATGACCTCTGCAATAATAGGATTCTGATTGACACCGTGGGTGCAGACAACATTTTGTGCTCTCCCCCTGATGATTTCAGAAACAACACGCAAAAAACAAGGTGACACAAAGGGAAAATGGGATTTCATGATTCTATTCATTCTTCAGCTTTACTGCATTTTGCTCATTGTGGCTTCAAAGCCCAATGTGCAAGCCACTAATTAATAGTAATTATCTGCAAAAGTCTACACAGAAAAGCTGCTGATCCCAACAAATTAAGCAGAAAAAAACTCAACACGACCCTTAAGTGGGTTAACTAAGTGAAGCAATTACATTTCAATCTAACACCCAGGTGTTTTCATATGAAAGCCAATTGGGTCAAACACCCTGTTAATGCACATTTTTTCCAGCTTGTGTCTGCTATAACAGAGCGGAAACCCACTTGGGGTTGTGAGGGGCGGGCAGAGGGGTGGTTCTGAGAACACTCGGGCTTAATTACGTGTGATGAAAATGAAATGTTGGGGAAAAAGACCTTGAGCTGCATGTGTGTGCAGGTGATTTGTTGTGAGCGAAATGGATAATTACAACACATACACACACAAAGAATGAAATCTACGGTACAATATATTCGTTGCACCTGATCTCCCCGAGCACAAACTGCTCTATTAGAAAGTACAAGTCTGTGCTCCTCCCCGCTGACATGTAGCTTGCAGCTGCCGTCTGCACTGGCTTAAAGCGGATCAGCATGTCTGCTAACGTATTACCTGTTAATTGCCTCCTCCGCCTCTTTCCCCCAGCCCTCAGTGCATTGTGGGAAGAAGAAGGAACTGGGTCTCAGCACCAGCTCTCCAAGAATGGACCCCATTCGCCCCTAAACCCCCTTTTAATTATCCCTTTCCCCCCTCCCTGCTTCCCTTCTCACTAATATATAAGCAGGTTGGAATATAAAATGCATGAATGGACATTGTACAACAAGTAAGTGCACCACTGATTGATGTCCATACAACCTTTGGAACTGTACAAATCCTGTCCATTTAAGAAAATTGAACAGTTATTTTTAGCCAAAGCGCAAGAAGAATAAGGCTTATTGGTTTGCAATGTTCGACAAATTAAAGCATAATGAAAGTTTCATGTTCTGGAACAAACTGCAACCAAACTCAGTAAATGCACCATTAATGAGATTACAGTCTCGAATGTTTGTAATTTTTTTATATCTTTACCTTTAACCGAAAATTATTTTCAGCTACTTTTTGCTGGAGAGTTTTTATTGCTTTCCCTTCAGCAGCTTTTTAGCACCCCGATGGTGTTTAGGCACAGGTGTACTATCAGGAAGAGCAAACTGGGCAAATATTGAGGGGGCTCCTTAAACAGAAATGAATGAAACAATGACCCCTACAATTAGGGTCATTGAAGGCCAATCATATTGGCACATACAGCAATAACAAAAGTTTAAAGTTTCCTCAAACTCTTCCTGAGATAATGCCTTTACAAGAACGGGACATTTGCATGTACAACTGGAAAACGTATCGGCTCTTTTAAACCTCTCACAGTACGTTTCCAGATTATAGTTTTTACTCCGTCAGTCAACGTTGAAAACTCCTCCCCTGCTAGGATTCACCTCCTCCATCAGTACTTGGGTTTTACAAACTTGCATTTATAGTACATCTATAAATGTCCCACTAAGCACCGTGCAGTCACTGGACTAATCCTTGCCATGTGCGAGCTAAAAATATCGGACCCCGTGTGATTAAATCTCATTTAGTTTGGTTTCATCAACTAAAGAATGGCCTGCCAATATTCATCAGGAATCTTTTCAAGATCTTCAGCAAAGTTTAATTGTACTATTGCTGTCTTTTAGACCCCAATAGCAGAGGTTTACTTCATGGGAAATGTTCTGCACTTATATGGCGCTTTTCTACCTATTGAAACTCATTCACCCATTTGCACACACAATCACACACACACTCACACACTGTTGGGGGAGCTGTTCTACAGCTGGCCAAAACTCACCAGGAGCAACTAAGTTTGGGCTCAGTTTCTTGCTCAAGGACACTTTAACATGTTGCTTGAAAAATGTCCGTAAGAAGATGGAGGGTGGTTTCTTCCTTTTTATGGAAATTGTTAAGCAACGAGGGAAGTTCTGACAGCTTATGCTGGATCACTGTTACTGCCATGTATTATCGGAAGGTCAGGTTGTTTTTATCAAAGGTTCTTTTTATTATTTATTCAGTGTCCTGTGAATCAACATTATTAGATTTTCTGCTATCTTCTCCATCTGCTACTCAGACATTACATGCAACAAATTTCATTCTTGTGTCAGAGTTTTCTGATACAACTCTGCTGGTTGAAGAACCCCCGAGATCTACCTGTACTAAAAAATGTCAATGACTCCTCTTCATTTTTGAACCGGCTTTTATACGGCTATAAACAAATTACCTCAGCTCCAATATGAGCTATATCAGTTGTGCTCACATTGGAAAAGTACCTATTGGAAACAGGATACGCCTAAGTAACCAATTAAGCCACCGAATGGCCCACAATAGTGACCCAGCAGCTGGACTATGGCAGTAAACTTCAAAACTGCAGCCCATGAAATTATTTTAATGATTCTTTTATTGAGCTACATTCGAGTGTAGTTTTTTTCTTTTTTTTTCAAACGAATTTTATTCTAAATAAAAAAGACAAATCTTAGTCTTCATGACAATGCTAAGATACCATTACAGGGTATTTTGTCACCACTCCATCTTCAGTTCCCTACATCGAGGTAAATGTGTGGCCTGCCTGCATCAATCCGCTCAGACCATCCATCTATTGAATCCTCAGCATTACTAATGTATGGAGTTGGACATGCTATCCAAGCAGGAGTCAATCAAGAGGTCTTTACTGGCTCTGACATGCCAAGCCAGTTCAATAGAATCGACATGCTGCGCCTCAGTGATACTGCTTTCAGCTAAAGACTATTGGCTGTGGACCCAGCGACAGAAAATACACTGTACAGGAGGGAGAGAGCTCCATCACTGGTAAAAGAGTGGTGTGATACAGATTGAAGGTGAGGTCATGTGGAGAAGTGACAATAACTCATCCTGTCATTTCATAAGCAACATCACTGGAGCCCTCACAGGAGGGAATTACCCAAAGATCCTGCAGCATTGATCACTTTGGGTTGGAAGCTTGTCTGCAGATTCTCAGAGGTTAGACTGTATTTGACCTCTGTGTGTGTGTGTGTGTGTGTGTGTGTGTGTGTGTGTGAGTGAAGAGAGAGAGAGAAATAGTGAGTTCACATGCACTGTAGCAGCAAAAGCGTCTGCCTCATCCACAGCGGTTCCTTCTCCCATTAATAATCTGACAGTGTCACCGATTTGTTAGAAGTCATCACTAGCATAATGTTTCACATTTATATGGACTAAAACAAAGACAATTTGAGTGGATTCATTTCTTATGTTTATCTAAACCTGCGAGGGAGGAGCTCCGGAAAAACCCTGCAACATACAGAACGTATTTAAAAAGTCCTTAATTGTTTCTGTTATCTTGTTGCTTCTTGAAAATGTCACCAGCCATTAAACTGTGGCAACCGTCTCACTGCTTAGCTAATCCCAATGTCAGTAGCAGACATTTCCCATGGTTATGCCCACAAAGGGCCAGAATGGGAATCCAGGGTAGGACCCAAAGCGCAGGTGTAATTACCGACAATGTTGGCAGGTTCCCAGCTAGCAGAGGGGTTAACTCTGCTCTTAGCATCACCTCGCCTCTAAAAACTCTCCGTGAGAGTCGTTAATAACTGAACCGGTTGCGGCCTTTATTGCTTAGTTCAATCCAAGAGCCCACGATGGATCGGAGGGGGCAACATTTAATCTAAACGATTTGAGAGGCTGCATGGTGTCCTAGTGATTAATGAGAACAGCATGAGATGTGAAGAATTGCTTCAAAGTGGCAGGCAGGTGTGTGCAAAAGAAGAGAGGATGTGTGGGTGTGTGTGTGTGTGATTACATATGGGCCATAGGTTTTTAAATGGTGCATTCCAGGTCAGCACGAAGCAAAGACTGTGATTAGTTAGAGCCTAGAAACGGCCGCAAATCCTTTTTAATTAGACAACATCTGAAGGCCATTATTTGACTGACCAGCGATGTCAATTTGGCTAAACAACTATTCATCGAAATGAATCAGCTTTGCAGATTAGCAGCAAGAAAAGGTGTATTTGTCACTGGACACGTGGGGAAGGGAGGTGCACAACTGGATCAAAACACAGGACTTTTATAGGCAGTGCATTTTGTTGTTTCCTGTTTCTGATAGTATCAGTAACACCCCCCCCCCCCCCCCCCCCCACACACACACACACACACACACACAATCCATCTCTAAACCTAGTTAAGCAACTGTTTTGCCTAAACCCTGCTAATCCTCACCTACTGTCCTGATGACAAACTGATGACCATTGGCCCGTGAACATGCTGATAACATCTGAAGCGGGTGTTCATAGTAAAATAGTGAAAAAGACAGCGAGTCTCTCATGAGTTAGATAGCACTGATCTAAATTTAATTTGGGACTGCATCAAAGTTTGGAGTTGAGCAAACGTCACAAGAGCCCAACTGCCAAAAAAAAAGAAAAAAAGAAAAGAGCTGCTGAATGCAAAAAAAAAAAGTGAAATTTGCAATCAGTGTATGAGAGCATTTCCAACTTGTTTGTACACTTATTAATGACTGTGCCAATCATCAATTAATTACTGAATCGACCATTCCAGTGCTGGATTCAAATGTACACATGCACAATGGATTCATGGGAAACAACACATACATACACTGAACAAACATTTGTTTTTATTTGAGAATGATAGCAACCAATACCTGAAGGGCTGTGAAGAGGGAGAGAGGGGCTTGGGCTGAATGTGTAGGAATGATGCACAATCCCTTGCTATAGTGTCTTTAGCTTAAGTTGCATACGTTGTAGTTTCAGATGTTAGCAGTCGAGTTCATGTGAATGCACTGACGTTCTTCAAGAGCCAGGAAATGCGAAACGATAAACAGCAGAGACCGAATTTTTTGCAGGTGGTGGTAATTTGCCCAGATCCTCCAATCAACATCATCTAAGTCATCACCCCACATCAACACTGAGTCATTGTGCTCCACAAAGTTACATTACCTTACTAATGGAGCAGAGGTCTGGAAAATTCAATACACCACGTTTTCTTTGTTTGACTGTTATTCGTCTCTTTTGTCAGTTGCAGCTCTATTGTGTGCTCCCGTTCAGCTTGAGGGCTGAAGCACCGTCGGATGGCCATACATAATGAGCTCTTGCATTCATTGGCCTCCGCAAAGATAACTGGCTCCGAATCACTTGTCCTGACTCAATGGTCCCATTATCAAGCAGTTTTTTATTCATCGCTCTCCCTGTCATCTTCAGATCAGAATCAAATATCTCGCTCGGGGAGGTTGAGGATCGTACCATGTCAGTGCTGTCACTGTTTGTGTGTGTGTGTGTGTGTATCTGTGAGAGAGAGTGTGTGTCTGTACATGAAGTGAGACAAACAGAAACAGTATGATGACGCTGTCAACACATCTCCCTCTGTTAGAAGTGCTGTATCTGCATCAACTTGCAAGGGGGAAGTACTGCCATATGGTGTTTTCTTCACTGACGAGGGTTTCTTCTCATGTCGCCCATGCCGATATGGCTAACTCAGTGGGATGTCTGACTGAGGAGAGGATGGCCAACTCTTTTTTTGGGTATTTGGTTATTATGAACTACTTTAAAACTCCGCGCTCCACTTTCTTTCAATTGACAAGGTGGGTCCTGTTCAGTACCTCACACTTACTTTTCGGGTTGTCAGGTGTCACATGTTACATTAGGTGAAACAAAGTCACTCAAATTCCTGCAGTAAATGATACTTTATTTGTTCATGTGGAGTTTTTGAAATGGCAAAGATCAGCCATAACATTATCGCTATTGTTAATTGTTTGAACAATGACAGGTTCATCTCAGTGGTCCGTTGTGCAAGCCTTGATTTATTGTGTTTATTTCTTAACATTTCTGGTGCTGCAGTTATATACATTAAAGTACCTGCTAAATTCGTGCCTCAAATGACTGACAAGTGTACAGAGGATGGGACTGAATTCAACTCTAACCATCTACCAATACAGTAGATTTGTGTTTTATCAACTTAATTTAATGAGTTGAATAAACACTCAGAAATGCACTGATTCAACTCATCATTTTAAATGATCTGCACTTATACAGATCTTTTCTACCTGTTGGTACTCAAAGCACTTTACACTGCTTCAGTCAAGGACAGTTTGACATGTGAGGAACCGGGGATTGAACCAACAACTGCTAGATTGCTGGACAACTGCTCTGCCTTCCTGCGTCACAGTCGTGCCAAAGTTAAGTTAAACTTCAAGTCAGAACAACTCTCATTACTAGGTTCTTTAAGTTTAATTAGCTTTCAAATATAAAATGTAGATATTTAAATGAAGTTAATTCAAAAATATTAAATATTTCCACAAAATTCCTCAATTAGGATTTACAGTGTGTGGATTTCAGCGAGTTCCCCAAGTTTCACAGAGGTGGACTTCGTTACTACTTTAAACATGACGAATGTTACGAGGATAAAAATTCAAAATGAAGATGTTATGTTAAAAGACTTTAAATTGCAAAAGGTGCAATACAACATAGATCCAATGTAAAAAGTATACATTTCTCCTTTTTCCACACAACAAATGTGGAAAAAAGTTTTAAACTATTAAGACAAAAATGCAAGTGAATGACTGCAACCTTTTATGCACCTGTTATTTATTCCTGCATCGCCAAGTCAGACAGCTCTGCTTAACATCCTCCACTAGTAAGTGAATCACTCTTGTGGTGGAAGCTGTGAGTGAGGAAGAGGTCACAGAGGGGATTAGTCATGACCTGACAGAAGGGCCCATTATAGGGGCAGCTACAGCCAATGAATGCAGAGAAGACGCAGAGAAAAAAGGCATCTTCGTTAATGAATTGGGTCACAACATGAATGTTGAATGTACTGTGGTGACAGGGAGGCAGAGAACAATTCCTTTGGTGGGTCCGGTTTCTGTGCCCAACAGAGGAAACTGGCTACAAAAGCTTTTTGATAAACAAACACCTCAGTGTAGCCAGTGAGATGGTTTGAGTGTAACCCAATGGGAAACAGAGACTAGTTAATCATTTGTCTTGTATTGCAGTGATAATGTATCAAGATGCTGCCTGTCATATAAGTGTGTATGTGCTGAAGGGAGTTTAGATTTAAAATCCTGCCGAACTGGATTTGAATTTATGGAACAAGATCTGAGATATATCTTGCCTGGAGGTTATGTTTTCAGAAATGCACACACAGGCTTAGCTATGGAAACACCAGATACGGTTCCACCACATCCCTTATACATCCAAGTGAAGCCTGAGTTCTCTGGTCATGCAGGGCACATCTTCCAGTGCAGTCTTCCAGTCTAAGACATAAATCCAATTTGTTGTCTGTGCTGGCTACTAATAATGGTGAACCCACTGGGGGAGAAATCAATGTACAAAATATAAGATCTGCATTATCAGCAAAGCAGCACTCAGGAGGAAAACAAGTGATACTGTATCAAGCTGAAGTGTAAGCTTCAGCTTCTAAAGTGAAAAATGGATGCTGCCCCATCTCTCAGAATGGCAAAGGGATTTGTTTGTTGATGCTGATAAAAATCTTCGTGTCACTTCATATCTCTGGGCTCGGTCGATTCCTCTGGCCCGTGATAAAGAATAAGGTATTGGCTTGTGCACCTACTGTGGGCTAAGTGTCAGCAACATGGCAGCATGCGGCTAGATTTTGTTTGTACAGACAAATTTCAGTGTACTCGATTCAATCTTATACCTGATCTCATCTGTGTCATTGACACTGTTCCCAGGACATAATTTTTATGGTTAAAATCACTGGGATTTGCTTCTTCACTGCAAAATTTACTGGCTTCCTACAAAACAAAGAAACATCTAAATTTTTTAATTTCAAAATGTATTAAATCTGCAGTACAATTAATACAAGTGTATCTGGTGGAATTTTTGAACTCTACTATTTGCAACTGGCATTTTGTAAACTTTTTTGGTTTGTAAACACACAATACGCTTTAAAAAAGAAACAGTTAAGAAACCTTGAAAATACGACGCAACAGCAATTAATTTACTGAAATATGAGTAACATTAATTACATTGTTTGAGCTGTTACTTTATAACTTGTTGACTTGGCCCAGCAGTTATGAAAAGCCGAAGGAACTTATTCTTCTGAATAATGGCATTAAGAACAACATTGCTGGGAGGTGTGTGAACGTGTTTTTCAGTGTTGTAGCTTAAAATATTAAAGAAAACCTTCTGACTCCTGTGACACATAGACAAAAAGACACTGAATAACTAT
Source organism: Channa argus (assembly GCF_033026475.1). NCBI lineage: Eukaryota > Metazoa > Chordata > Actinopteri > Anabantiformes > Channidae > Channa > Channa argus. The sequence continues at coordinate 2,864,903 of NC_090215.1, read as the reverse complement.
AATGTAATTTTATATGAAACATCTAGGACCTTGATGAAATAGATGCCGGGAAGTATGTTTCTAAATACTTAGAAATAAAACAGGACAATCCAGTGGAAATTTGGTCAACTGAACTGAATAAAGAAATAATCTAAATAATAAACAATTATTTTAAAACTTGTTCATCATTTTTTTTAATTTTCCTGGATTTTCATTGTGATTGATCAGATTAATCAGATTATTTTGTGAAATAATGGAACTAATGGGGTTTGTTGGTACAATGTACAAGTTTACTTTAATTGCTGCTATCTTAAGTTTCCAAGGCTAAACAACAGCCAAAAATATAAAAAAAATTCACAATATTAGATATACATATACACACAAACATTTTTTATAGTCTATATTTAAAATAATTTATTTCATTCCTAAATTGAATGTGTTTTGAATTTAAATGTATTTAATAAAATAAACCAATCTGCTTTACAAATCATTAGTAATATTAAAGTTGTATCTCTAAAGCAAAAATGGTCTCTTTTACCTCAAAGCTTTTCCTCACACAAACTACGCCTACATAGCTTTCTATATGCAGCTACGCCGTAGCTGCAGCAATTGTTGATAAGAAACAACAAAAAGCTAACACTGCTGTTTGTGTTATGAATATTAAAAAAAATTAAACTGAGCCTTGTGAAAGTACAGTACAATAGCTTTAAGCTGGTCTGTCTTTAGAAAAAGGACAATTCAGCAAACAGAGACTATAGGCGGTCAAAATCCATCCTCCTTTCATCCTACCATTCGTATGTGAAATGGGTAGGCAGGCGTGGGGAAAGACAGAGGAGGTTTTAAAAAGCAGCCAAGAGAATCTGTTTGGGGGGAAAAAAGGATAGTTTAACAGTCTAGGACTTAAAAGTCCAGTTTAGCACTCACACTCATATTCACCTTCTAAAGAAATATAGGACGGATACAATGTGCTCCTCAGACAGATGCCCTTGAACACTGAGCATAAAGTTTCTGCTTGTTGGAACAAAACACAATCAACATCCATACAAGGGATATCTGCTTTCTCCTACCTACAGCAACACTCACAACACAAAATGCTTTTATTTCCCCCACTTTTCTGTCAGTACAGTGCAGCATTGGGACGCTACCGATATAATAGCTGATATGATGGTTATGTGTTTGTACAACTTGTCATCCACTGAACCACACATTTTTTTTTTAATGTCAAAGCGAAAACATAGTGACTGGAGTTGTTAAACAAAGTGACCCAGGTCCATAAAAATATAGAAAATAGAAATAGTGTAAGTATTCACCATCTTTAAAGTAACTAAACCATCAGTGCTGCGTTCAACAGTGGTTACAAGCATCACTTAATTAGTCAAACAGAGACCATCTGAGTGCAGTGTGTTCAGAGCATTGTAGTAGAAATACACCTGGAAGGTCCAATTAATGGTGAATCAGTAACGTGGTCAGAAACTAGCCCATGAAAACTAAAGGAACACTTCAAGAAGCAACTCTATGAAAATGTTGGTGAAAAGTAGAAGTCCGGACATGGATACTATTACAGTTTTATAGTCAGTGACAATGCTTTAGAGTACTAATAAATCCATCATATAGGTATAAAAGAAAAGTTTAAATTTGCCTAGAGCAGTGGTGCCCAATTCGTCTCAGAGTCATCCGAGTAAGGTAATTACAAAGAATGTACAGAGTGGTATTGTGCAATATGGGTTCATGTAGTTATGCAAGCTACACCAACACATATTGTCCATATAAAGAATTCTCAATATATTCATAAATAAATACATGTTTTGTATTTTTATAGTAGGTGGATCATTTCGACTTGGTCATTTTATAAGTAGCTCACAAGCCAAAAAAGTGTGAGCACCCCTGGCATAGAGCATGTCATCCTCAAAAACGGAGTGAAAATAAGTCTTAAGACTAGTGAGGGAGGCCACCAAGACTACCAGGACTCATCTGTGTCTTGCTGAGACGCCATCTCAACCTATAAAGCTCCGAATGGTGACAACAGATGAAGAGTTCTGATATCTAAATGTATCCTGGAGAACCCCTGGATTAACCTTGGCTACATTCCACTACATTGCTACTGCTAGGAACTGTAATCACTGGATGGATTATGTCTCTGCAACATGTTTTATAGCAACACGGGTCTACATTTATTACCTCAAACTGACTGGAAAAGAGCTGATGAGGGTGGATAGTGGGTGCACAAAGCACAGGACTGTTAAACCACAGACCCGAGTTGCACTCCAAAGTCCTGTGTGCTGAAACGTTTAGGTATTTTAGGTAGGTAAAAAATGTTATCAAGGTCAGAAAACGCTCCTGGTTTTATTTACTAAGCAACTGATTCATGAAACAGCAAGTCTACAGTCTGAACCAAAGTGCTGGTCTAACGTGTCATCCACTGAGCCGAGGCTCGACTGACAGCAGAAACATCACCACAGTAAACATTTTTGTGCCACCATCCAGAAATCGTGCCGTCCTTTTGTTTGTTGTCATGAAGAACCAATGTAGGCCTGATGTTGCCAGCAGCCATATGCAGATGACACTGCACAGGCAGCTGTGGCCTGTAGATACGGTGTGTTACACTCTGATGCGGCCGTCACAATGCACTTCATTTTCTGCCTCCACCTATCACGCTTCAAATCCAGCCTGTCCTCATTTTCTTTTTTCCACATGGACGGTTTGCACGTGTAACGCTAGGTTAAGTTCCTATTGCTGGAAATATCTAGTTAATTGAAGAGGAGGGGATGACTTCTACGATAATTTACCACTATTCTATATCAATCCTGCCTCACACACAAACACACCCGCTACCGTCAGCTCCAATCGGGCCCATGTAGTAAATGCTTGATGCATGATATTCTTATCTATATTTATAAATAGTTTTAAAAGAGAAAGCCAAAGCAGGCAGTGCATGAGAATTAGAAAAGCAAAGCACGTGGCTTTGTGTTGAAGACAGATCCAAATACTTATTATCATATGAAGGAGGTTGGTCTCAAAAACTTTAAGATGCTGTTGGTGAACTTGATGTATACTTTTCAAAGATCTGATCTGATCACAGAGGCACCTCCAGTGGACAGGCTAAGTGAAAAGTTCCTGCCCCGACTGATAAAAATTTCTTTTGAGCTCCTCAACTTGGCAGCTCGAGATGAACCAAAGGCTGAAGATCAAAGGCAAAGGAGGTGAAGAAAGGCGCTGGGCAGAAGTCGGGAGCAACAGGTGATGGAGGTGTTCATGGAAGGAGGCAGAAAGAGACAAAGGGAATAAAGATGCAGTCTGGGCTTATGGTAGCATCTGAGGCCAAGTGAGTAATGTCAGTAATATAGATGCCAGGAGATACAGATCTGTACCATGTGGACATAAATTAAGGTTTATAGCAGGACAAAAGCAGAAGAGACCCTCAATGACCTCCACCAAAGCCCTAATCCTTCTCAGTCCCCATATTAGAATTAAACCCACTCATTTATCCCACTTATCCTATAAACCAATTTAGGGGTTGAAAGTTGAATAAAAAGCTAAAAAGAAAAAAACCTATAAAATCTTGGCAAGCAACCATCAACCTTCAATGAACAGTTATGATTTCACTTACAAACTGGAGTTCACCAGTTGATAAACCAACCCACGCTTCCACTCCCAGTGGACTCAGCGAGCGTAGGAGGGCAGCTCGGAGCTTCAAACCGAACCGACTCAAGCACAGCAGAAATAAATAAAGAGAAATATTTCTCTGCGCACTTTGAAGTGAGAGGAAGGGTAAACAGGGCAGGGAGGGGGGAAGGCAGGTGTAGGTCAGAAGGCACTCTGTGATTTTCATCTGGTTATGCCATTCACAAAATGCAAACATGGACAATGGATTTTTTTTTCTACAATATAGTATGAAGCAAAAGTCAACATACACATAACCAAAAAGCTATTTCTTATAATAGATGTGCAGTAGCACACGTATTATGAGCCGCAGAGGAAAGTAATTAAGTATGCTCACACAAATATTGCTCTTAAGGAGCAGCTTGTAGGATTTAGAGGGAGCTCCGTTAGCAGAAGCACAATTTAATAGGCATAATTGTGTATTTCTGTTTTTTTTAAAAAAATAAAAATAAAAAAACCGTGTAACCGAGGCTGCCAAATTAACCATTTTAAAAACTGTGCAACCTGCTAATGTGATCCCATAATCAGACTAAACCTTTGGAATAAAATAGATTTTCCTCGAATTGTTTGCTAATATTTGCTTGAAAAATGCATAGGCGGCAATAAAGTAGCACAGTTTGGAAGAGGTCGTGGACGCCATGATGGGGTGGCTGTAGCTCAGTCGGTAAGTTGGATGGCTTAGTTATACTTTATGACCTATTGCTACTTGATGCGCCCAGAGACAATGGCAGAGACTGTAGTGTCTCTGTCACACTACTAGCTGTCCGTACACCTTTAAGTACAGTTTTATTTACTGTGAACTGTATTTATGAAATCTACTCCACTACATTTGAGATGGGAAACACCCATGAACCACAGGGTCAGTGGTGTGACTCCTGGTCCTCCTGGTTACAAGTCCAAGTGTGTCCGGGCAAGACACTGAACCCCAAAGTTGTCCCTCGTGTCTGCTGCTTACTTCTTACTTACTTACTTACTTACTGCTTGTTTGGATAAAATCATCTTCTGAACGACACCTAAAAACATGCAAGTTGCTTAATGTTACAAGTCGAATGCTTTCCTACCTTTGATGGCTATAACATTATTAGCTTTACCAAAAATGATTTAGACACCGAAAGTGCAAAAGTTTATACATGGATACATCAGTAATACATATTCAGTGATGTGTTCTTTTATCAGACGTTATATCTGCAAACAGACTTTTGCTTAAAGTACTTTTAAGTCCATTAAATACATTTGCCATGATATTATTCTAGTACACTGTTGATTACGGCAGTTTTACTTTACTGAATAGGTATTTCAGTGGGGTATTACTAATTTTTTCGAACCAAATCACCTAAGTTTGTTGTTCACAATTAATGTCCTTTGGAAAACCTCCTTTATTAATGAATAGCGTGTTTTTGCCAGACTAACAAAAAAGCTACGGGTCATTGGATTAGAGCCACTAAACTTATGGACTCATGGATGTTAACAGATGGCCCAGTTTATCTAGACCAATTACTTTGCCTGTCCCACAAACATGGCTTTCTTCACCACAATCACTACTGATTAAAAAAGGCTAAAATGTGGAGCACAGGGAAAGGTGACTGAACGTGGTACAGAGAAAGCAAGACTTAACAGGGGTGGACAAGTGGAATGACGTATTCGAGAGGGAAGAGGGCAGCAAGAAACATGAAATTAGCACAAATAGATTATCTGTCGACTACAGGCCGGGCTAAGAGCAAGCCAAGCACTGTGGAGGAACAGGGAGGGAGAGAGAAAAAGGCAGATCGACTTCTTGTTTGTTCCTCCCTTAGGGGGAGATCCGATAGAGCCATCGCTCACCAAATTGCTGATCTGTAGTTGAAACAGCTGTATCCAAAGCGCACATGCACTGAACTTCACTGCAATTAGAATGCACCAAAAGCATGACCCGTGCACTGGGAGAGGGCCAAACTGTCTAATCTCTAACAGATGGTATATTTTTCTATGCCTCAGATAAGAAGCATCCCTTCATCACAGTTTTGGATATTAGTGATTTGCACAAGCATGGACTTAATCCAAAACACATAAAGAGTAGAATCACGGCTTTGGTTAGTTGGCTAATTTATTCCCAGTGTTAGTCCAGTGCCGTAATGCATTAAACACAACACTAACAGTATGTGCTCTCACTGCAAAACATACAATTAGGCAAATGTGAATGAAGCTACATTAGCATGAAACTCCAAATCAATCAGCTCTGGAAAGCCTCCCTCTCCATGCTCTGATGTGCTCTGCCACACTCTGCCCTGTATAATAAAAGGAGAATATATACAAACCGCCTGTCAAGCAGAAAGAACTGAAATTCTCCGACTGGTTTGAAGGACCAGCCTCACTTTTAGGGCTTTGGAAACCAGTGTCTCTGTAATGGTTCCCGGTTTTTGGCTGCCAGCACCTCTGATCAAACCCAGTTAAGGCAGCAGAACCACAGATGTATTATTTTTTCCGCACGCAGCCTTCTGTCTTGTCAAAACATGATACCTACATTACCCACAATGCAACTCCTCTGCCAACATTTGTAGTTGGCAGTATGCATCCTTTTCACACTTTTAATCTTTAGCCTAAACCAAACCTACTCAGTTTCTCTAAAGAGAGAAATCTGCTGTATAAAGCTTATATATAAAAATACACATCAATTTATCAATCAATGAATTTTTTTTTTTATCGAGCAACATGCTGGTCTTAAACAGGCTGGTTTTCCACTTGGCCAAGTTGTTAATGTGTGTAGTAAACATTTCCATGATTTTAAAGAAGATAAATGTGATAAGAGATCTGAAGTGAAGAAGCTGAGTGAAGAAGCTGCTTGGATAAGTAGCGAAACATTTGACATGAAGTTATACTGTATTTGACATCGCCCGTAAACAGACCTGGTGAAAATTCCAACTAGAGAGCAAATCAGCCACAGCGATGTTGCTGAATCCCCACACTAACCCCAATGTCCCCAAGTCCTCCACCCTTAACATACATATACAGTATGGATTTTTTTGTTCATATTCTCTCAGACATCAGAACTGTTATTTAAAATATAATGATTCTGTGTCTAAATAGTAGGTGACAGTGTTATTTGCACTGAGGCCTCACATTTTACAAGACAGTCTCAGTTTCATTGTCACTGCTTAGGACTCTTTCCATAATCCGAGGGAACTCTAGAGCAGAAATAAAGGTTGGTCTATTCAAAATTCATGTCTACCCTGCAGTCAAAGTGGTTGTGAACCTGTGAGGTTGCTTCAGACCTGATAGTGCCCAACACACGTACTGTATGTGCTCTGGAAACTGAATCACAGCTCCCACTGCAGCAAAGGTGAACTGGTGAAACAAACCGTCCTTTCTCTATCTTCTGCTCACTTAAACGGTGGGAAGGAGGTCTAAAACTAATAACCCACGAAAAAACCCGCTGCAAGGCTTAGGAGGTCATTTGAAACTTTAGCCAATAAAAGGAACATTTTGGTGGATTTAGGCAATTAATAAATACCATGAGAAATTCTTGCTATTAGGTGAATTTGTGGTGCGTAGCGTTATTCCACAAGTATGTGGTTGGTGTTTACACCTTAAATAGTGGCAAAGGAATGGAATGGGGCTTCATATTTAATTCAAGGCAATGGCCCAGAGCCCCTTCAGAGACAATGCTGAAACCGTGCAAGACGGGACGGGGGGACAGAGTGCAAAACAGAGAAAGAGAAAGAGATCCAGTGGTCTGAATCTCCTCCAGCTTTTATGACACTATATTGATCACACATAAGGGGGGAGGGGGGAGATGCAGTTGGTGAAATAATTGAATGTAGTCACATTAAGACACATGACAAAAGAGAGGCCAAGCAATTATTGCCAAAGTCATACAGTAGATACAATCCTTCCAACTCTCTGTGCAACTCTCCTGTTCAGCACTGCTAATGCATTGAAACAATGAGGGTGTCAAATTCATTTAAGTCACTGGGAGGTGTGCATTGCTCCTGTTCTCTCGCCGCTCCACGCTTGGTTTGATTTGTAATTCATTGGATCGATTCCGTTCCCCCTCCGCGCCTCTGGTCTGCTCCTCTCTTGTAATCATCCACAATAGCATGGTCATGCATGGCTCTTCGGGCTTTCCAGGGAAAACTTTAGCTACATGAGCAGAGGCAGAACTGTCTGCAAAGTGCTGCTTCTTCCCCTTCCCCTCGCTATCTTTTCGAGGTTGACCTACTTTGGAGAAGAAGAAGAGCTAAGGTTTATTTTCTTTGTTTCTCACACTGTTGTGGCAAGGGCAGACAATCGGCGAGCTCTCCTACTGTATTTCCCCTCCCCACGCCCTCACTCCTGATCTAGGCTGATGGCAGCTGAGTCCAGCGCAGTGAAATATGCCAACCTCACTGCCCCTGCAAAAAACACTCCCGCCAAGTCTCAAAGGACTGTATTCCAGGGGTTAAGGAGCTGGCGTCTCGTACACGACACCCGGAAATCGTTGCTGAGCACTGATTCACTGTGGGAGGGGTGGAAAGGAGAGTGATGCCTCTCTGTGCAGAATGTGTCTCATTATGGCTGAACTGTGTGTTACCTTTGGTAAACAGTGGGGAACATTACTCAGGCAAGCGTCACTCTAAAAGCAGCGGGCTGGTAAACGGCCCGATGGTGGCGCACAGCCATTGCTCAGCTCTACAGCCCCACAGGGATATGTGAGTTCGGTCATGATTAGTCAGATAGAATAAATAATCTGTGCTTGTGACAGCCCCCCCTCATTTCAACGGCCTCTTTTGTGTTAGGATATTCCCTCTAGTTATTTTTGCTGAATGACCTTCTCAATCACAAGAAAAGTCAAAAATTCAATTTCTGAGCGAGGGATTCATAATCATGGCCCGTTGTGCTCAAGGGTACCTGGCCATTTATAGTGCAAGAGCAATGTGCTGTACTCCATTTTAATGGCATATTGAAGAAATCAACAAATTAGAGATTCATTTAGTGGCTTGAAGGCATCTGACACTATAAATAAGTGAAATCCACACTGTGTTTTTACTTTTCTTAGGTTTAATTAATTAACTTTAATTATTAATATATTAATTATTCTTAGTTTGTTTTGGCACCTGAATTGCATTTCAATTTTTTTGTGCTGTTCTTCGTACAGTGACAGTAAAGACATTGTATTCTATTCTTTAATGCCGCCACTACAGTACGTATTAGGGAATGTTGTACAATGACAGCTGATGATGACCCTCTTCATCAGCTGAGAAAATGATTATGTTTCCACACAGCTACACTGGTTGGAGTAACGGATGTCTGCTTTGAGGGTGCTGCTGCTGTTTCTATTTGTAGTCCACTTCCTAAGTCTATCTTGAGGCCGAGAGAGTCAACGCACACAAACACTGTTGTGAGCCACAGTCTGGCAGCCTGACTTCAACACTTCCACCCATATCCTTGAATGGTTCTGATGTTCTCTCGTGTGTGAAGAGCAAAACATGTGTAATTAAATCTTCATCCCTTCGCTACTCTCGACCACATTCGCTTCTGTTTAATTGAAAAACCACACATTGTAAAACCAGATCCACTCAAATCTATGCCCCAGCGACTCCTGTAGTAGCATCAGGAAGCGGCCGAAGCTTTTGTCGGTCTTTCCGCTAACAGTATAATGGCAACTTGTTTTCATGTTATATGACCCTCTGCGGACTCTATAAATCAAACACTAATTACAACGTGCAACCTGACGGCTGAAATGCTACCTCTAGTGCCTTCCATGGGCTAATAGACAGCCGGGTGAATGTGGCTTCTAAAATAAAGTGCTTCAGCAAGCCGTAAGCGGCTCGGTTAATTAAGACATGCTGACAACTGGCGAACTCTGCACATCATTATAGATCCACTGCCTAATTGGAAGGAATGGTAACGGAAAAAGCATTTTTCTCTACTCCCAGATAGGTGTGCTGTCATTGCAATGAAACCACAGCAAAACCACTGAGGTATCGGCCCATGGAATTACCATTACGTTTAGAAGCATTAATGCTTCGGGGAATTAGTTTAGACATGGCTGGGTTAATCTGAGGGCATCCAAGGGCAGAAATTTGCCTGTTGGGGCCCTTAATAACCCCTTTTAATTGATTAAAAGATGCAAATTCTCTTTCAAATTCGCATTAATTGCATTATCCAAACCCAGTCACATGCACACCTGGGACTTCTGGGGCTATTGCCCGCTTAACTTAGAGGCGAAGCTATGAAAAATTTAGGTCTTACCTGCCCTGCACTTTGATGTCAGAAATGGCATAGAAGTATCTGGACAGGTTGTTCTCATCCACCATAGTAGCCCCAGTGGCAGGCCGGAGCAGCCGGATTCTCAGATCTGTGATGGTAAAGAAGTCCCTCAGCTTCTTGGTCGTGTCGAGTTGGCCGTACAGTGAGGCCATGTTGTGGAGCCGGGGCCCAGCAAACAGAGCAAAACGGTCCTTGATCTCAAACCGTACAGTTTTGTCATACTTCCACACGTAACCTCGTGAGTACTCCTCAGTGCAGATGATGTCCAGCAGGGTATGCTGGGTCAGATCCTGCACCGTCTTGGGCTCCATGGTGAAGGCATCCAGGCAGTCAGTGGCATAGAACTGATATGGCTGCCAGGTTCGTCCATAATCCAGAGACTTTTCTAGGACCATCTGTTCGGGCCGGCCTGACTCAAAGGTGAGCACAATGTCATCAGTCAGCTCAATGGTCTTGTTCCAAGACAAAGTGATGTTGACCAGAAGGGCCTTTGGGTACTTCTTCCAGGATGTGGACTGCCAGAAGGTGCTGGGGTTACGGCCCTCGTTGTCGAACATGAGCTCTGGAGGGTGGGCAAGTTCCTCAGTGGTGGCATCACATTCATTATTACACATGTACGGGTTCTCCTGCAATAGAGGGAGTGCAAAGAAACAAAAGAGTTAGTCATGGCCAGCAACAAGAAAAAAATCTAATCATTTTCAGAGTTGATCATTAAGGGAACTCGGTTTAAGAATGGCAGGCTTTCCCTTTCTCCAGCTCTCTATTTTATGTGTTACCTTTTTCTGCAGAGCTTAGGAATCAGATTCTCAAATGAGGTCATCATGTGCATCTACAATGTTATGTGTGTAGTGTTCATTAAATATGAATAAAATAATTTTACATTAGCTATCGTATCTTGTAGGAGTTACCACCTCTGTTAACTATGCAGTATTTCTATTTCATATCATCTCATGCCCAAACCAATAATAGAGACTTAATTTCTAATTATCTAAAATTTAATTTCTTTCTCACAAATGTTGTAATCTAGTGTGTATTATTCCCCCATGGTGTACTCTAAATGGTCAAAAGGCATAAAAAAACAAATTCAAAATCTATTTGTAAACCTACCTAATGATCTGAATAGGATTTTAAAACTGAAATCTATCCAGCCTCTTGCATGTAAGAGGTCTCGCTAAAAACATTTGTCCGATTTACCACAAATCATTACCAGGCAATGTTCACTCTTTGCTCCCTGGAGGCTTGATCTAGCTGTCAGGGGGGAGGAGGCACTCCTCCAAGAGGACCGTTCCAGTGCTACAAGCTCCAATTTATCAGGACAAGATAATCCACTACTTGATTAGGTGGGAGATGTCACCCTGTCTGTGTGTGTGTGTGTGTGTGTGTGCACGCATGTGTGTGTGTGTGTGTAAGGAGAAGTAGTGGTGAGGAAACAGGGACAGGAGCAGGCCTCTGATGTAAGACAGCCTAATGAAGCAGTGAGGCAGAGATCGCATAAGTTAAAGGGAGAAACAGCTCCATTCAGCTAATAAGCTTTGCAAGTTTTTCCCTCGTCCTCCAAGGCAAGGTGACAATGAAACCAGGCACTGTCAGGCCTTCTGACTGTTGGCGGGCCCCATTAATATCCTGTCTGGACCATCCCCTGCAGGCTTCTCCCAGCACTGGTCAGTGGTGGCTGGGGCGAGGGGGACGGAGGAGGAAGAAAGGCAGTGGAAAATTCCACTTGGGTTTTAGTGGACCGTGGTGGTGGGGGGTTAGGTGTGCCATTAACTGCAGCATCTGGTGCACCGCGGAGCCACGGACAGATGTGTAATAACTCACAGGTGACAGTTATGCCTGCTTAGTGGGTGTGGAGGGTCTCTAAAAAACCCACTTGGCATACAGGAGGACTGACTGTGTTGCTGTGGTTTGTTGTAAACGAGAATTCATAGAGGGAAACCTAGAAGTGCTGTTCAGTGATGGAGATGGAGAAAACATGTTTCTTTTTGGGCCCAGTTAATTATTGTAATTAATTTCTCTACTGTGTCACACTGTCTGAAAAACTATAACATAAACTGTAACATTAATATATACATTTGTTGAAATTATAGCCTAATGTGTTTACAAATGGTTTAAATGTGGAAATTTAAATATAAACTACATTTTGTGTTGAATTCAGTTACACAATATTCCTTTTTTCCTTTTTTTTCCTTTACTTTATACTAACTGATAAATAGTACTCATAACTTTTGAAATTACTGCATTCAAAGATATTACATTACAAATCAAATCCACTCAATTCAATTAAAATTCCTGGGAAAATTTACTTAAAACTACAACATGCAACTTAAGGTAGCGTTAGCATAAGATTAGGAATAGACGATCTTAGGTTAATAGTAAGTCCTGAGTTCTGAAAATGTAAAACTTATTGAGTTAAGTGGACTCTTGTATGGATGGTTGTAAATCATCAGTTTCTCATTTTTCATAAGGGTCTTAAAGCTGCAGCTGTTGAAAGTGAACTGTAGAAGAACAACATCTGAGGTAGTGGATTGGGATTAAATTTAACGCCAAGCTTTAACATGTTTACAATTATACTTCTACTACTTTGATATATATATATATATTAAATCCTATATTATTAGACACAGGTTTTCTATCATGTTTTCTTCAAACTACAGTCAAAGAGAGGATATGCAACTTATTTCCAACAATTCATGTTGACGTTGTAAAGTCCTTTGAAAATTTGAACCAGACATTCTAAGTTTAATAAATTCAGGTAAAACTTCAATTTTACATTAAGTTAAAAAGAAAAACTTAGTTGATTTTGTTATGTTTTTGTTAATGTTTTAGAAAGAAGGAGTCTTTGACCTCACCACATTAAGATAAGTTATGAAACATATAAAAATGTAAAAGTCATATACTGATGCTTCAAAAAAAACAAAAGTAAAAGTAAAATTAATAGAATGACATGTTTTTTTTAAAATTATAATTATATTATCCAGTTATAGTTGGATTATTACTGATCCATGAATATGTAAGCAGTGTTTTGCTGTCATACTGTTGGACATGTTAATTTCTAACAATTTATTATTGATGATAATATGTTAATGCTGTAGGTCTAAAATATTCTGCAAAATAAGTAGCTGTTAGGCAATTGTACAAAGAAGGAGTAAAAGACTAAATTGTACTCAGGCATGAAGTGAAGTATAAAGTAGTAGAAAGTGAAAATACTCACGTACAAGTAGAATTGTACAGTAAATGTGACTAAATGCAGCTCATGAATGCAGACTGCTCCAGAAAGTCAGGCGGTCAGCATTAGGAGTAAGACTGTTATCATGGCTGAGGTTGAACCTTTTGCAACTTTGCATTTGAATCAGGCAGATCCAGTGATCAGCTATTACAGTAACACACACACACACACAAACACGTCTATCCTCACCAGCACATCTCTGTAATCAGACAAAGATGTATCCCTATCGATTTCTGTGGCAGAGCAGCTGAAAATCTGCTGCGTCTAGCACCTGGCAACCTTGGCCAGTCGTCCAGCTCTCCCCGAGCACACAGGTTAAAATGCTTTCATTACTGTCTCCTCTGCCTCTCGCCTAATGACAAAATACTGCCTTTACGTATGAAGATCAATAACATCAGTGGTCAGAGCGGAGAAGAGAAAGGAGATAAAATGCTGAGTGCACGGCCTCGCGAAAATCAATGGCGGAGAGTTCTGTGTTTTACTGTAGGGCACCTCTCAGGCCTCCGTTGGCCGATTAATGGTTTGGCACACATTAAATAATTGACAGCATCCAGCACAGCAACATTTCTGTAATTACAAAAGATGTTTCTATTAATCCCAGTGTGATGATAAGTGGCTAGGAAGGTGGGGGGGGGGGGGGGGGGGGGAGGCTGCGGTAGCCAGATTACAAAGCCAGCAGCTGAGGTTGCTGGGGCAGAGAGGTCACGCTAAATTAGCACTAATAGAGATGCTGTTGTCCCACCCAAAACACATGGGCTTAATCCAATTATTAGCATATGATGCATTGGGATCGAGTGTGTGTGTGTGTGTGTGTGTGTGTGGTGTTCATGGGTACCAGCACATATGTGTCTGTGGGTGGATTTCACAAATCATCGGGAATCTGATCTAAATTCCTTTGGCGTTTCCCCTTTATTGTCAAACTGTTCAGGCTAATTTCACCAACTGGCTGGAGGAATGAAAATCAACAATGCAACAACATAGAGCGTAATGAATTTGACAAATTTTATCCAGCTGCACTTGAATGTGAGACTGACACTGTTTGTCCCGTTTAGGTCAGTAAGTGTTTATTTCTTGCTATGTCGGCCAAGGCTTTTAGACAAGTTACAGATATGATAATTCACTTGTTTCAGGCTCCAGAACACCAGTAAATGAAAGCACTTTGCAGTTTTGAGATCTTTGATTTAGTCTCTGCAAATGCAAAATGTCGATGAGCAATAATCAATATTTTAAAGAAATACATGTCTAAGGAGAACATGTTCTTCTTTCTGCTTAAAATGAAATAGAAACAGGCACCTGAACTTTAGCCGCTACAATGTTCTTTTCAGTTTATTGTGACTTCTAACATCATCATTTATTAATTAACCTAAATATGTAATAACAATTACTGCACCTCATTTTTCCGATTTTCTCACATGGGTCACAAAAACATATACAGGTAGATATACAGTGAATATACAAAAGAAGTACAGAGCAAATAAGTTGCTGATCACTTGCCTCCGTCTGGTTTTAGAATGAGATATGACTGTGGCGGCTGACAGCCTCTGTCCGACCACAGTGTAACTGCTGATGGAAGATGGGACTTGGGGCAATATAAATTTCTTAAGTGTCGACAAGCCATTTAGATAGATGGGATTCCACCAATCAAACCAGCCTGCTCTTTATTTCTGTGCACATTTCACTTCATAAGTGTTCAGTGTGCACAGAAATGGTGCTAATCCGATACAAACGTGACTGGACCTTATTGAATTGAAAACTTATAATATTTGTTTAAACAAAACTACTTCTAGCTATTTCATTGCTATTGTAGCAGGGCTGTTTGCACATTTCTTAAACCAACACTCATATTAAGATTTGAATACTAGCGCTGGCACCAAGGACGATCTAGAATTTATAGCGTTCAACAATAGGTATCAACAGTAACCTATGATGTAATGTAATGACATTATCATTTGATTTTTAAAGCTACACTATGGAACCAGCACTGCACTGTGACTCTCCTCCATCCAGCCCTCGTTCACCCTGCTCCGTCCTGCTACAGTTGCTCTGTTCAGCACTTCAGCATTAAACTCTAAACCATATAAGCTGAAATAATTCTCTGACCGGTTAGAAGGTTGAGGCTCAAACAAATATTAGTACTACTACCATCATATCATATATTTTCATCTGTAAATAATTTAATCAAAAGTTACATTTAAAAAATAAGTTTGCCAGTTTTGCCCCATTTCAATGTAACTGGCGTGACAATCATACTTCAAAGCTTCTAAAAACATACATAAAAATAGTACAATATTACTGTGATGCATATCTGCTAACAGCATCAGTTTCTGCTGCAGACAAAGTGAATGAAACACATATCAGACCTCAACAAGAATAACTCTTCATTTGCAGTCGTAACGAAAGGATAAAAAAAAAAAATTCTCTTTTAAATGTTTCCCCTGAGGTGGTTTGACAGGTGAGATTTTGTTTTGGTCACTTTGACGGACAGGGGTACCCCCACAATGAGGGGCAATACAACCATAACACACACGTAACATGAGAGACGGAGACTGAGTAGAGTTTATCCCTAAATACCTTTTGATACCAGAGCCTAAGAAGTCCTAAGGACACCTGACCATTTCAGTATCATGAACTATTTGAACTGCCACTGTCAAACTTCCTTTGCTGAATTCAAGGGAGTTTATTTTTTTATTTTAAATCCCATAGTTTGCAAAAAAAAAAATGCACTAATGTATCAAGATTACGGATCATAAGCCTCATTCACTGTCAATTTAAATTGGATTTAAATAAAACGAGTTGAGCCAACACTACATGTGACAGACAGGATCACAGCTGTATTACTGTACTTCACAAAAGGATAATGTTTGATGGCACAAAACAGTAAGGGAGCAAAAAAAAAAAGACAGATTTTAGCAATAACGGTCTACATTTTCTAATTTTCTCTCCCAACATCTGCCCAGAAAGGCATAATGTCATTTTTTACAGGTAACCATTGCACTTCTATGTTTCACCTCTCTTTCCTTTGCAAGGTGGATATGTGTGTGTGTGTGTTATTGTGTGTGTGCACGCAAGATGGGGGTGGGGGTTAAAGCTATCCCTGCTGCATTAATGAGACCTTGTGTTCCTCGATAGATTTCTTCACCCCGACCCAGGGGCTTGATTGAAGCAGTGCTCTCTCAATTTCAAACCTCTCTCTCTCTCTTCAGTCATGCCAGCACCTTTACCGGATCCCCTCTCTCTCTCCCACAGTGATGGGTGGAGCAGACAGACAGAGGGGCTTAACCTGGACGTGGAATGAATATTGGATGCCAGTGTGACAGATTACATTTGTAATAGACACCCAGGCCAAATCCTCACAAGGATTACAATCATATTTTCAAATGGCTCAGGGTCGACCAGAGGTCGACTGGCCTGGACCATGGTCAACAAGGAGACAGGGGACCTCAGGTGGCACACCCACACACACACACACACACACACACACAAACACACACACACACACACACACACACACTACATTCTGGCTGTGAAGAAGCATGGTTTAGCATATATTTTCATGGATTTTAATACAGCAGTTTGACAAAGAACTTTTTAAATTACAAACTGCTTAAACCAGAGGACGTGATCCGAATATCTGATAACAAACAGACTAAGGAATATACAAGGCTGTTGATGGTGAAATTAGAAAATTAAAGAAAAAGCGAGGTTTTTGCACACCACGAACTGTACGAGGCCATTCAAAAAAACCTCCTGAAGGAGGGGTAACGGTTCTAATTAACCACCAACGCCCCTTTAAGCTCCACAATGCCACCAACAGATTCTGGTAACTTCTCTTCCGCCTGCCGAAAAAATGACCAAACCTTCGCTGACATCCGCACCAAGCAATTACTGTTGTGGTTCATGCACTCGGTGTAATTTTACAGAAAAGTGCACTAATTTTAACCACAATAACTGAAGGGTATCAGATTCTGTTCCAATTTATCTGATCAGATGCTCATAGAACGCATTTCACAGAAGCAATATTAGAAACCAGAACCATGCGTTGCCTGGTGGCCGTGCATTTCAGGGAGACGAACCATCCACGGTCCTGTCTGACATGTTTTGGCACTGAGCAAGTAAAAAACCTCCACTAAGAGGAGATTATGCTAATATTCTTTCCTTATACTATCGCTTGTCATCATTATACCTGTTTCTCTGCGTGTGTTTTGGGGTGTGAACTGACAGCTAAAAGTCCAACACATGAAAAACTATATACTCGGTTGCAGAATTTTAGCAAATGTAATGTGTAATCTATGATCCAAGGCAGTGAGATGCACTGTTCAACCACCTTGAGCACTACACTGTGGGCTGCTTATTCGGCACTAGAGAGGGTTATGAGGCGAGAAGATGTGTAAATGTCCTCGTGTTGCGTTCACCGCAATCAGTGGCATTGATTTCGAAGATTTATGAGCTCTAAAACAATAGCAGGGGAAGCCTCTGCACATTCAGGGGATATAAAACAATTTTATATTCCATTATCTTCTACACGGCAGAGCAAGACCCACAGGGTGCAACTGCAAAATGGTTGGAGGATGATGCCCCCTGCTTAAGAGATAGTATATTTGTGAAAGTGAGGCGAGTACACACATCAACGGCTCCAGCCAGCCGTTGGTTGATGGCTCAGAGTGTGTCTTTAATACGGGCAGTTAAGTTGACAGATTAATGCTAATGTATAATGCAATGGCAGTTTTTTTTTTTTAATCTCCTGCAAATGTTACCTTTAGTTAACCATTTTAACTGTTTATTGTTCTTCAAGATTTTACATTTTATGCATTTGTTTTTTATTAATATGCTCTTTAATTATTTGCTTTTCAAACTCCCAGTCACACGTTTGTATTTAGTTTTGTGTGTATGTGGATATTTCGATTTTTAGGTGTAATTTAGTTTTTTCCAGGTTTGTAATACTATGTTAGAATATTTCCTCCCCTACAAACTGCAGAAGTAGCCTTTGGGGTATCGTACAACTGCTTATACTTGGGAAGCAGTGATATAGACAGTGTTCCCAAGTAGCGATCCCACAGCTAAATAATAGTGAGGATCATAGATTAAAATGCAAACAGACAAACGGAGTAATTCAACATTAGTAATTCATGAGTAACTTCCATTTAAAAGAAAAGTTAAAAAGTAGTTTTTGTTTGAGTCTCTGGATCTGGTCCCGAACAATATGCCTGTTAGATTAAAGAAAAATCTAAAACTTTAACAGTTTAAAATAAAAGCACAATTTCTAATGGCTATTTCAGTCGCCCCAAACAAACCAGGATTTGATCACAGTTATTTTCCACCATTTTCAAGACAAGTGCCATTCATCTTTTATTAAAATGACATTTGTGCTGTGCACCATTACACCAGGGCATAATCGATCTGCTGGCTGCTGCAATGGAACACCTCTCAATCAAACTGTCCTGTCAGATAACATGAGGACTTTGGAGTTTTTCACTCTACATTAGGACTTGAAAACAATCCTAGCCTGTAGCCATGATCAGCCCTTATCTTTGAGTAGACAAATCCCTCGGGAGTTGACATCATGAAGCAAAGGTTACAGTATATCACACTCTCCCTGACACTCCATCCGCCATTGCTGTCTCTCCATCCACTGGTATTTTTAATGGTATAATAACACTACATATCCTGTAGAGAAGTCCTCCAGAGGGACATGGATCACTGTCACCTTGGCCAAGAAAAGAAGCTAAGCTCGGTACAGGAAGCTGCCCCAGCTTCTTCCCTATGGATACAAACCTTCACAAGCCTGCGGCAATAAGGCTACTGTACAAATTAGTAGATCATTTGCCAGTGGAGATAAAAACCCTAAAACACAAAAGAACATTCGAACCGTAGCCAAGGGTAAACGTTTCAGGTATCGTTAGCTGAAACAAGTGAATTGGCCTTGCCGTTCCAATTCTACCTATAGGTCCTTTAGTCATCACTTTGATAATGTAAAGACGATTCATAGACCTCAGCTGATGCCAAATGAAGATATTGGTGTAAGTTTTTGGCTCAGGCCTTAGAGCAGTCATCTTTCAGCGGTAGGGTCGCTGGTGGCTCCTCGTGGGTGCAGTGGAAAGCAGTTTAGGTAACGTAGTTACCTAAAGATTACATTAACATTGTATTTGTGGCTTACACATCTGTAAGCAGTATGACAGTTATATGAATATATATAAACAATGTATAAAATTAAAAGTTAACAACATCATTTAGGATCAGAGGTACAAGGTGTACAGAGATTACAATGACCCGCAAAATTCAGTTAAAAGTACATGTGCATGTGAGTGTATGGAATGCAAACTGATGATAAATAAGCATGTAAAGAATGTGTGTTATGAAATATTGAGTCACTGAAATGACAGACAAAAACATTTTTGGTGAAATGTGCCAACAACTACTGAATCTGAATCTTGAAAATTTGATACAGACAGTCGTGTCTCTGCTACAATGATCCTTTAATTTTCCATATGGTATCATCGTTAAATCCCAAACTCTGAGAGCCGCACGTGTTAATTAATTTAGCTTGCTGAAAACTGGAAGTGCAACCAAGAGCACTGGGGTGTTAATAACAGGGTTAGTTAACCATGCAGCGTTGCTTTATTGATGCCTTGTGCATAACTTGGCCCGAACTAAACAGTTCAAACAGAACAGAGGAGCCCACAAATTAAAAGCTAAACTGACACTAATGAAACCACTTGTGGAATGAACTAAAATGGAATTTCAGATCGAACCAATTAAAGAATAGAAAACTATTAGCCTTTAGTGGCTGAGTTTAACAGATGCTTGATTCCCCTGTAAAGAGTTGCTTTAATCTTCAGGCCGATAAAGAGATGTTAGTTTGCGGACAGATGCCACTGCTTTCAGTCTGATTGATGCAACTTTTTAAGTTGCAGAATGTGCAGAAATTGCCATCTGATTTTACTTTTTAATCAATCAATAAATCAATAATATTTAATCTTTAAACTTCACTGAACGCGTGTGGCTCCACAGACCTCTCAAGTGTACATGCAAAATGAATTAATGATTTTATTTTTCGTCCGTTCAGCTTATCCTGTGGGTTCAGGGTCGCCAGGGTCGTTGATTGGACACAGTTTTTACACCTGATGCCCTTCCTGACACAACCCTCCCCAATTTGTACCGGGCTTGGGACTGGCTGGGGATGGGGATGATGTTGGGGGTTCAGTGTCTTGCCCAAGGACACTCTGACATGTGGTCAGCAAGAGCGGGTGGCGCAAACCTCCCACTCTATGGTTGGTAGGTGGCCACTCTACCAAGTGAGTCACTTTCGTCCTGAGTGCATGCAAAATATATTTTTGTTAGTAAGCATTTCTGTGGCTGGCTCAGCAGCAACAGGAGCAGAGGGTACATTTAGCACCTTATAATTATCTCAAAGGGGTCACAAGAAAGAGACAGGGCAGTAAAAAATCATCTTGTGGATTCACAGAATTTCTATTTTCTCTACTCCTGTCTTTAGGGTCTCTAAATTGTATTTATTTTTCAAAGTCTGAGCTTTTAGGAGATGATTAAAATCAATAGTGTGGTAAAGCTCTGCATTCCCTGTGTGGATATTTAACTGTGCAGAGTGTAGTTGGGATTCAGCTCCAGGCCTCACTGTCAGATCACCGAAGGTCTATTTAGTCATTCTACAGGGAGACTTTCTTCTCTTTCTTTTCCCTTTTATTCTTTTTGCTGTCTTCTTGCCTCTCCTCCATTTTTTCTCCTTTACCACTGAGTCTGAGAAAATGATTGGCAGACGACTCCTGGGAAAAAGAGCCCGGGCCTTTTCCTCTCTCCAAGCTCGCAGGATCACGACACTCAAACACAGTGACAGGCAAAGTGGCGGCGCGCGCGCACACACACACACACACACACAAATTCATCTTAAAGCGGGTCACACAGAAGACTGGAGTAAAATAAGGGCAAACACACACACACACACACACACACACACACACACACACACAGGAATTGCCTTGGAAGTATGGTTCTTGACAGCATTGTATATTTTCAAAAATTTCTAAACTTGGCCAAGAATTGACTTTTCTGATATTCTTTTATTTATAACCTAAGTTATAAATAATGATATTCGTTTTTAACAGTGTTTTTTTTCTTTTTTTTTTTTCTAAGTGTTAATTTTGATGAAGAGGAAACTAAAGCTAAACAAAAAGTATTTTGTGAAAACAAAAACTATGACAGTGTTTTACATTTTTCATTAACAAAGAAAAAATAAACGATAATGTAAAAGATGAACCAATGCACTTTAAGAAAGTGTTTAATGTCTTATTCACTGTCCTGCAGAATATGTGGAACCACAAACTGAACAGTTTCCTCCTCTGCCCATAATGTCTCTGGTTCAAAAGTGGGTTTATTGGCACGGCCTGTTGCACCACCTTTAATAAGAAGCTCACTGAGATTAACCCACTGAGAATTTCACAATAAAAAATAATGAAAAAA
Organism: Channa argus; assembly: GCF_033026475.1. Taxonomy (NCBI): domain Eukaryota; kingdom Metazoa; phylum Chordata; class Actinopteri; order Anabantiformes; family Channidae; genus Channa; species Channa argus. The sequence goes on along the minus strand of NC_090215.1, from coordinate 2,843,341 downwards.
AAAAAAAAACGCCTATAATAAGTCTATAATAAACATGCAGCAGTCGACTATGAAAAATGAAATTTAGCCAACACTGCTTCCTAAAGAAGTCTTGCTGTATTCAAGTTATCAAATGATTTAGCTTCACCTCCCAAGCTGAACCCAGTGACGAATATCATTTTAGACAAAATATAAGTGAAGCTATTTCTGAGTCGCAGACCATGTGAGCAAATAAACAGACTTTTCAACTAATCACCCACCACAATGTTTGCTGATAGTGTGTGTTTTAATTAGGAGTCCAGATCACCTACCCCTGCTGAGTCTCATCTTTTCCAGTTCAGACATTTGTACATAGGACTGAGTTCCAGAAAAGTCTCTAGAAGCCCTGGGAAAGTCTCTCGACACAGCAGACAGAGACAGCAAACGTAGGTTTTGGATGATTTCTTCCAAATACATTCAGCTTGGTGTTGTTTAACACAGACATCCATCATCACTACAGTTACGAAGATCTTTTTAAAAGTCCTTGGTATAACAAATCACATATCATCATAAATCCTTTAATTTGAATGATAAGGCTCCGTTAATGTCAGCAGGAACAGTAAGGTGCACCTCAGCACAGGTTTGATACCAAGATCGTCTGTGTTTCACCACCTACCAGGGTAAAAAAGGCATCAGTCCATCAAATAAAAACAACAAAACAGGGAGATCTCAATAGCCTGCAGCCATCTGCATTAATACACAAGTAGATCCACTTGATTCCATGACAATAACTTCAAGCATCCACCGTCTCGCTAATCACAGCCGTCAAAAGCAAGTCAAGGGTTCTCCACCAGCTGATTGTCTCAGAACCCCTGATGAGCTGCCATTACACAAGATGAGGAAAAAAAATGCAAAAATAGGAAAAAAACACTTTAACAGGGCCAGAGGGAAATACTCCACTAATCAACTCCACTCTACCCAAATTATAGATGAATTAAGCCGTGTGTTAGTTATGAATTAAACCAAGGTATCGTAATTAATGAGACCATGCAGTGCAGTGTGTGTGTTTGAGTGGGGCTGGCCTACAAAAATGTACACAAGTTTCTTGTGTACATTTCTAGCACCAGAAGCTGAAGATCCACTTTGCTTTCAGGCTGCAACCCACTTTAATGGGGTCACTTGTGAATGCTGTGCACAGGCTGCAACACACAGTCCTGAAACAGCTGAAATAAATATCTCTGCAGTGTGATGTTGATCATACAATTCTCATCGCCAGAAAAAAAACAAACAAAAAGAAAAGATTTGCAAATCATTGCATTCTGTTTTTATGAACATTTAACACATTGTCGTAGCTTTTCTGGAAATGGGCCTTGTACTTGAGGCTGAGCAACTAATCGTTTCGAAATCTATATTTTGCAATTTACCAAAGCTCGACGTTCAAACTCCAACACTCCAACAGATTCTAAGCCATCAGAGGCTTTACCAGCAGGCTCCATGCAATGTGGGAATCAGTAAGAGCCGACAAAGATGCAGGCAAGTTGGGTTTTGGTGCTGTCCTGGAAGAGGCCAGTGTCAAACAGAACGATAGGGTAACGCACTGCAGGAACAGCTGTGAAGGCAGAGTGTAGTGATCACATGAGGCAACATCACAAATCTCCTTCAATATTTCAAAAAGCACAACCAATGCTTTGGATGACAATTTCTCACTAAAAGTGATAGAAGCTCTAGCTAAAGGCATCACTGTATATGCAGTGGGGAAAACACGGAGTTTATTCTCAGCCCTTGGTGTGTGTGTTGCTGATGCACGTTAAGAGAGGGGCTAGTCAGCTCTGAGCTTGATGATCTGTTGCATTTTGCCGTTTTTTTTAATATATACACAACAGCTTGCTTTTATTTATGTTGCAGGATGAAGAAGGAGTGGATGGCTACACTCATAACTAACCATGCTGAAATATCAACACTTAAAATGTTGAACGGTGCATATAAATAAATCCGATCATAAAAAATCTTTTGTCTATGAACCTCACCTGCAAAGGGGTTTTGGTTAATATTTTAAGTGGAAAACACAATCATTGGTGTGATTTTAAGAGCCAGAGATTGGGTATAAAATAGGAAGAAGCCAAAATAAGAAAAAATAAAAAAAAGACCTCAGACGCCGATTGGCCCATGTTAAATAATAAATAAATATTGCAGATTGTGCAGACAAAGAGAGAAGCTCCGTGTTGGTTTACAGTGTGGAATATTTGCATCATGCTAAAGTTCATGCTAAGCATTTCTTCTACTGCACCACATTTGACACTTAAAATCAAATCATTCATTAATCAGCTTTTTTGATTGCAGCAGTGTGTGTGTGTGTGTGTGTGTGTGTGTGTGTGTGTGTGTGCGATTAGTATGTTCAGATTTAAATTTTAAGAAGTGCTCTGATCTGAAATTAGTGTATGTCAGGTGACAATGGTAATGATCAGGTGATAATTTCAAAAAACAAATGTTACAGAAAAAGCCTCAATGCCATCTTACTATTGTGTTTTAGTAAAGACTCCATATTGTAGTTTATAGAAACTATAAGAGTATTTTCATCTCCAGCACAAGTGAACATGTCATTTTGTTGTTTCGTATAAGCAGCTTCTCCGCTAATGAGAAGCTGCTCAGATTGACAGTCGTACAGATGGGGAGTCGTGTTAACTTAGAGCTGATTGGTACATATCAGACGAGTCTGCTCTCCTGACTAATGCTAGAAGAAAATCTGAAAGACTTATTGAAGTGAGTTTGTTTTTATAGATCGTGACTCTGGGGAAACTGTGTGATGAACATCATTCAGGTGTTCACTGATTCACAGCTCAAAGTAGAAAAAAAAAAAAAAACAGAAGAGTAGAAATTACCACATTCTAGGATCTCCTTTCTAAAGTTAGCTGTCCTGGGAATGTGCCATCATCCCCAGCTTTTTCTCCAGCTTTTCATATGAACAGCATCTGCTAAACTGTTGTCTTACAGTGTGAAGTGTGATCTGGGACACGGAATAAAGTACTTTACCCTGGATATATCTTTTCTGGTATGCAGAGGTATTAGAAGTAGGTTTTTGTATCATGAAAGGGGACAGTGCTGACTGCAGGTTCCCATGTCCTATTTTGGTGCTGGACTATTTATGAACTTCTGGAGAAATATGCGCTATCAACACCGAATTTGTGCAGCTACAGTGAGATTTCACCTTACACTGCAAAGTCTTAGGGAGGTTTGCAGCTTAATTCAAATAACAATTAGCTGATAATTCTGCAGATTAATGTGCCGGTACCAAGGTTTGGCTCAATTTAACACCCTGAAGTCGTCCTAACATTCATTTTGGACATCAGACATTCAGCTGCATAGCAGCTCCCCCATCGGTGTATGAGTGTGTGTGTGACTGTGTGTGTGAATGGGTGAATAAGAAGCAGTGTAAAGCTCTTTCAGTGCCAATAGGTAGAAAAGCTCTATATAAGTTCAGAACATTAACCATTATATATACTGTTTTCGAAACACAACAACCAATTAAATATTTTTCTTACAGACCTCCAGTAATTGAACCCATTCTGGTTGTCTTTGGATTAATTGTTGTCTGCATAGACACAATACGAACTTTGAACATCTATTGTCTGTTTAAAGTCAGGGACACAAATTTGGAGCTTTGACCTCCAGAACAGTCCCAGAGAGACATCCTGGTGTTGCCTTTTCTTATGCGTCAATGAACGTCCAAAAGACGTCTACGCAGAGAGTTCAAACAGCCTGAACCGACTCATGTGACTGTATGTCATAAGAAACTAGAAATAGGGACCTGGACAAATGGACATGATATTGACTTCCGGTGTTTGCTGGAATTCGTCACACACAGTACAGTCGTACATAAGAGATACAGAGGATTTATCTGTGTTTCATGTGAATGAAATAATTTAAAAATGGTTTGGTGAGAGAATATTACATAGACCAGGGTCCTCAGCTGAAGACCCCCTGAGCATTTGTGGACCACATACTGAACACGTAAATGACAGTCCAGACTTGGAAGAAAAATCGATGTAATAGCAATATAGAATATGTAGAGCAGAAGCATAGAACACACACACGCCTACTTTATTGCAGAAATATTAAAGGCTTGAAATGTCTTACTGACTGTAGGAAGGAAGATTGTTTCACCTGGGAGAAGCATTAAAAGTTCACATATAACACTAGAGCTGTGCCCAACTAGAAGTTTTCTTAGTTGAACTTGATTTGTCAGGTCTACGCTTTGGTCGACTAACAGTTGAATCCCAATTTTCCATCAGACAAAGAAGCTGAACCAGCATTTCTCTCCTGTATAAATATAGGTGTTTGTATGCTGTATTTAATATATGTTATATATTTACACCCACTGAATCAGTTTGTCTTTAGCTTAGCGTCACTGGCAAAGGATTTATTTTCTTCCTAAATCCTGTTATTTCCTAAAGAAATCGATAGAACATGGAGAGCTGGTTAACATCTGCAGGTAGGAAAAATAAAAGTCTCCATGAGGGTAAAGGTCAACAGGTTTCTGTTTAACTATGTTTCATTTAATACATTGAATTTATGTAATTTCGAAAGAGTCTCCATCTCAAAATTTAAGACCTTTCTTGACCCCCCAAAAAAACTTTTTTAGATCTTGGGTTCAACACGAAGTGAGGAGGGAGTGAGAATGAGAGAAAGAGAGAGAGAGAGAGAGAGAGAGAGAGGGAGGCATAATCCCAATTAGTCCCAATAATTGTTACATTTTCAAATTGTTATTAATAGAACTACTAATAGTTTAATATTTAGACCTAATTATCCTGTAATCATGATTATTTGGGGAAGCCAAACAATTCTATATTAAATCAGACATTCAGCTCCACCATGTATCTGCAATGTTACTGTGGGGCAAAATCAGGCTCTTAGATCGAATCGTGGAAGATCCAGCTATTCGGACTCACATGTATGTAAAACACTTTCTCTGCTGTTTCTGAGGACAAACCCAATGTAGTTTTATAATAAAGTTCATGTGAGATTACTGTGGCCACTTCTATTTGAATTTGGTTGAGGGCTGGAAATACTTTCTGGATGCACTGTATTATTCTCACCCTTGGCTTCCTGCTTAGCTCCTCAGTACCACCCACACATCCAGCCCCCCCCCCCCCCCCCCCCAAAGCAGGGCTGGGCTTTTTGGTCTGTGACTGACAGTGACACTGTTGTGCTGCAGTGAGGTTTCCAGCCTCAACAACATCTCAAACCCCTACTCACTAAGCAACCCCCCCCCCAAAAAAAAAGAAAACTAAGAAAGATAGATCTCTCTCCTGCTCTCGTATGTGCCTCTCTCTTCCACCTTTTCCTTTTTGTCTCTGAAAGTTGATTTTATCTGATGTGAAGCTCTGTCACCACCCCAAACATGGCAGCAAGCAAACGCCTCGAAAGCTCTCGGATGCGACTTGGGATATCGGTGGAGATGCTCTGCCTCTTCACCGCCTCTTTGACTTCAGCCTTTATCTCTCTTCTCAACCACACCGGCAAACTGTGATGGGCCTACCCTGTTTAGCTGGCCTAGTTTTGATACTGGGGAGGGGGAGAGAGGGGATGCTAGATGCTGAGGGGGGAAAAAAATTCCTGGTTCAAACGATGCAGAGAAAAAGTAAACACAGTTCACTATTTGGTTAAACAGACCTATTGTGTGCTTCAGCAAAACATCATCTACAAACAAGACACATTATCAGAAGCACGGTGCAGCACAAAGCAAATAGCTGCAGCTTTTTATGGTGCAACAGAGATCAACAATGTCAATACCACTCAAAGCGGCGTTTCATTTCAACGTAAATAAGGTGTCACTGACGCGGCGGTGGAAAAAATAAAGTTAATGCATATCACTGCAGAGTATCAAACTTCCACCTTTCCTCTGACTCAACAGTACTGGGGGGCCGGGGTTGAGGACCGGCTGTAATTCAGCCTTCCTTATAGATCTAATCGCTCAAGCATTATCCGTCCACTGACTGCATTTGAAGCTTAGCTCTGCGTGTGTCTTTATGCTGTTTTTGACAAATTTAAGGTCGATTTCATCACTGCAGGGACGTTTTGGCCTTTGGACTGTGCGTGTGGGGTTAGTTTAAACATGGTCGCTTTGGTCTCTTTATGCACATATTTCAATGACTTCTTAGACGAAATAACGAAAACCCCAAAAAGTCAACTGGTTTACTCTGTTCGGATATTCAACACAAACAAAAGTAAAAGGTGCTGCGAGAAAACTCAGGCTCTGTAAGCTTTCAGTTCTTAGTTAATGCTGATGATAAAGAAAAAGAAGCTAATAAACAGGAGAAAAAGTTCATTTTTTTCAAAGCAAAAAATAAAAACAAAGAAACCAAAAAGAACAAAAAGAAGGAGACATAAATACACATCCTTTTTTCTCCAATGCTCACCTCTCTACTGGTCCAACAACTGACTTACAACGATAAGGAATTACATTATGACCACCTGTGCAATATAATCCAATCCAACACAGTCGCTCTGCCTTGAATTTTGCTTTTACAAGATTATAATTTCTCAGTTTTGGGGTTGAAACTGTCAGAAAGTGGCAAAGTAAATGAAAAGTATCAAATACTAGGATGCCAAACATATCAATAGCATATAGACAGAAAACATATTTATGTCTGCCAAGCCATCTGATGTGACAAACATCAGTTTGTCTTATTAAACTTTTTAAGACTGTGTGTAGATTCTCACATCACTTAATTAGGTTAGAGAAACTCGCTGCTTCTAAATGTAGTGCATCATTTATTTAAAAATATATATACACCATAACTATCCACTAGTATAAGCTAAAAAAGACTCTCCTCCCTCTCATACTGTACTGTGTGCTGTGAATTAAAGAGTATGTAAAAAAAAATCACACGTTTGTGCAGTGGGACTAAATTCAGACCCTTAGATTAGCAAAAATAAGGTCGACTTCTACAACTGATAGCTGGTGCAGAATTCTGCCCCTAATTAATTTGAATCCCATTAGTACTTTTCAGTGGGTGTATGCACTCGGTCCAGTTGCAACTGTACAGTGGTGTTATATAGCAGAGGTTCTTCCCTCACAGAGGATCAACGGCTGAGAGTGAGATGTCACATTCTCCCAATTAAACTTCGATTCACTAATTTCATATCTAAAAATACTAATTCTCACAATAGCAAGCTTGTAGACGGAGTTTGCATTTGTGCCCTTGCTGTTTGAACACGACAATTCCTCTGTGCACAAAACCATATCCCCGGAGGAATGAGCTTTTTGGTTTGGTCTAGAAGAATTAAAAAGGCCTCCGCAAAGCCAGGTCTTATCACCCAACCTCACTGCTGTGGAGGCAGGGAGAAAATCCCTGCAGTCAGGTTCCAGAATCTGGGGAAAAAAAAAAAAAGAAAAGGTTGCTCCACAAGAATTTGGGCTGGTGTAACACCAGGAACATGTGCATGTGTTTGCAACGAGGTACTCAGCAATCAAATATGACCACATAGTTAAGGTTACAAGGATCTATTGACGTATTGAAAATATGAGGCGGACAACACTGAACAAGCTCAGGCATTGTGACAGTATTTCTTTTCTCATATTCCTTGTGTCCTTATTGTCATATTTTAGCAATTAGTCGTACAATAGAACTAAATGGGCCATCGTTGACCGTCCCTTTAATAAAACTTGGTTTTAATATGACTCTGATCCACAAAATTGTGCCTTAATGACCTAAGCTGCTTGCACACACACCTGCACACACAGTGGAGCTGTGCTGTTCACTCACTTTACACTGTGTGTGTGTTTGTGTGTGTGTGTGTGTGAGTGTCTGTGGTTCCAGGCTGAAACCCTTGGAGAAAGTCTGTTGGCAGCGAGACGCAACAGCTTTGCCAAAACCTCCTCCCAGTTTTAACTTCTTAATGGAAAATTGCAGCCAACTTACCTGAATAAATAAATCTCCTAAATATCAATAAACAGCTAAAAACAAGCTGTGGTGCTGTGTCAAAATTGAACAGAATTGGAAAGTTTCCATTTAGGTTGCAGCCAGTAGGTTTTCACTGCCAGAAGTGATGCTGGAACTGTTAAAGTTCACACTATAATATCACCAACCCTCATCATACATTACCTGATACTCCACGTCTTCCTGTGGTCTTAAGGAAGTTTTTATATTGTGTTCAAGCGCAGGAAACACAGTCAAGTGTTTCAAGCCATGTACCCACTATTTCTTCTCGTTACGATTTCTAAGTGCTAATCCTTTTTGCACAGGGGGCCACTTGCTAACATTTCTAGCCACTTTTTGGATGAGAATGATGAACTTGAAGTTGAACCCAGTGGTGTTACTTCCAAACCGTCTTGATTAGAAGATGACATCTTTGAGTTGCTATCTAAACTCTGTGGAAAAACATATAGGCAGCCATGTAACAAAGTGCACTTTCTACTTCTAGAGGGAAAAAAAAAAGATTTCTGTTTGAAGGTTGTGTACTGTCCTTCCTTCATGTATTGCAAAATAAAGCTGTGCTCATCTGCCTCCAAGCAAATTTTCCAAACTTAGTCCCTCAGCCCTGCTCCCTCTTTATATTCTTTTCAGTCGCTTTCCTCACCTCATTAATTTAGATTTTTTTTTTTTTACCTGTTCCCCGGCCTTTTAACGGAGCTCACCCCACAGATCCTTACATTTTCTCCCAGGCTGCCTTCTGGTTCTCCTGAACTCTTGTTTTTAGACTGTGTCGCCTGTTCACATCTGGTCGGAGGTTTGGTTAGTTTTGATCGTCTCTGCACTTAGATAGATGATTTCGTACCTGTTAGGAGACGTTTTTTGATTTCCTTTTTTCAGTTGTTCCTCACCGTGTCTGTTCTGGCGCGTTTACATGTTGTTGCTGCTGAGTTAGTTTGCACTTCTTTCACAGGTTTCCCTGCCGTCCACCAATGTTTAGCTTCCCTAGTTTTTCTGCTTAATGCTTGTTCTTTGGGTTTTGTTCACTTTCATTAGATTTCCGTTTATTACACCAACTCATGTCCAGCCCTTGTTGTCTACACCTGTTCATGATTAGCCCTTTTAGTTACAGAGTCTGGTTTCCCTTAGTTCCTCCGTCCCTCAGCTTAGCTTCCATTTAGTTTGCCCTTATTCTCCCAGCCGTGTTCATGTTTAGTTGATGGGCCACTCGGTTTTTGTTTCCTCCCTCTTGGAGGGAATTTTACTTGGTCTCTTCTGATTTGTTGCGTCTTTTTCTGCTGTCTCACTGGGGTCCACCCTTACGCTAATACTGACAGTCGGAGACTGAGAAGGGAGCTTCAAATGCTGCACACAGCGTACAGTAGATGTGCATCTGTGTGTATATATATGCCAGCTTTTATTTGCGTGTGCACGGGAGCACAGCAGAAGCACTGCTACTTTCCGGGAGCTCTGCTCAAATATATGGATTTTAACTTGGTGCAAGGCCTGTTTTTGAAAACACAAGTTAAAACTGTAACAAATATCAAAAAATTCTATAACTTTTTATGGAAACGCTGAAAGATACAAGAAACAAAGATGAGGTACAGATAGACAGCGCAGTGTTTACCTCAACCTGAATCTCCTCACAGCAGGATGTCTCTACCAGAGGCGGAGGAAGGGTATGATCAGGAGCCAGGCTGGATCTCAATAATTCAGGCTGATCTGCTCCTGGCTGAAGCCTGCTGCACATCCAAACTCACTTCCAAATGCTGGGCACTGGCTCGTGTACTGTAACATCCCCAGTACACTGTATTTGCTGCGTTTAGTATTACATGCACTTCTGTAAATATCCACTAAATTTACAGATTACGATTAGTGTTAAAACAAATAGATCAGACCTGGTTGGAGGTAACTGCACTGCACTGATTAAATATTGTTTGTTGCTTTCAGAACATTAGCTGATTACTCCACAGGCTCCACTTACACTGTTTTATGACCGACAATAAGCCTAAATCATTGCCATAATGTTGGCGCAATTGAACATGATGTTTGTTTTGCTATTTTGCATGCAGCCGAGGTATTTTTATACTGAGCAGATGCTGATATGACAACCTGTACATCTGAAGCAAAATTCATTATTTATTATTTATTAGTGTACGTCACAGCAAGACTTCAAATCCAATATTCACTAAAATACAACATACATGTCCAAACTGAATTTGGGTTTCATATGTGGACACTGCATGAAGTTTTCTCCAAAGCAGCTATACACAAATAACAGTCCAGTCAACAGCTCACAGGGTTGTGAGAGTGAGATTAGGATTTACAGCTTTATAGTTTCTATAATGAACCCTAAAGAAAAATCCAGATATGGCAGCAGGCATTTGGTGCCACGTTGCAGTGGGCAGCAAACGTAATAAAGTACCATGAGTATCCAAACTGAAACACTCAGAAGAGCTTCAATAATTGCAGCAGCAAACTGCAGCAAATGTCAAATCAAACTGCCTGTCAATTCTCAGCAACGTGAACAAAACTTGCTCTATGCCTGGATGCATTCCCTGAGGGTGCATTTTCCCTTTTTCAGAGGAAGAAAAACAAAGACCATTGTGAGAATATACACTTGCTAATTTGAAAAGCAAACTAAACAGTGAACACGGCTGGCTTGATGACAGCTGTCACTGTGACAAGAGGTATTATCAGGTGGGATTTAAATTTTTATGCTGGAGGCAGCCAGGCGGTGTCCAGAAGGGATTTGAAAAGACAAGGTTTGGGAGGAGAGGGGCTGTTTAGAAGCTGTCACTCAAACATATATCGTATTTCTACCAGGTCTTTATGTAAAAGTTTCTGAGCTGAATATTCATAAGGTATAACTTGTAAGGACATGTAAAAAGGTTAAAATAAAAAAAAGAACTAACAATTATGGAACAAATAGATATGCAGAGGGTCAGTGTACATTAACCAAAATAGAAGAAGTTTTTCATTTAAATATCCACAGCAATTGTTTCAGGAAGCAGCCATGGGAGTTAGAGAGGAGCAGCTGGGTTCATTATAATTAGATAAATGCTTTAAGATGAACACATTAAAATATTAGAGCTGGAGAGATATCAAGTCGGCTAGGACAACATCCTCATGTCACGTCATCTGTCGCTGCAGGTTTCCGTAATTCTGGACTGTCTATGAGTCTTTAGGAGAATAGTTTCTGCTAAGTAGATTCTACTAAGTCAGAGCAAAAAAGCAGTTTCCCAAAAGATATTCTGCAAAAAAAACAAACAAAAAAAACAACTTATTGGATGTAATGAACTTAAATATGAATAACTACAGTGAGCACTAAAGTGTCCACATCATATTAGTTCCATGCTGTGCTTGTGCACCAAAAGGTCCACAGAGGCCACATGAAAAAAGGAATAGGGTGAATAACATGAGTTATCTGACACCTAATGTACTAAACGTTACCATGACAACACAGGTACAGCAGTCATAGATGAAAACATATTTCGATGATAAATTTGATCTCTGTGAATGCATCTTTATTACAAAGGGCGTTGTGCCTGTCTTTGAATGATATTCATTTCCACTGTATTAGGAACAAATTAACATTTAAATAAAAATATAAGCCAGGAAACAAAGTTGGTATCGTCTGATTCTTGTCAGACTTATTTTTTTTAAGCTTTAAATAGCTTTGCCTGGTGCTGGGTGACAAAACACATGGAATGCAGTTTAATACTTTATAATTAATGATGGCAGTTGCATCGGAATCATAAAAAAGATTTTAAAAAGCTTCACTTTCTGTCACCACTGCTGACATGTCCAGCTGCACAGCAGAGCATGTTGATTGTGTTGATAGTTATAACAAACCTAAACTGAATGTGTCCACTGATACAACCAGTGTGTCTGATAACACACTTGTGTATCCTTGAGGTGAAATGTATTTCCTAATTAATGGTTCTGAATGTAACTTCAACAATGTTGTAGTAATCAATACTAACAAGGTAGCATAGCCTGTCGTCGCCTGAGAGACACTATTCAGGGCTCAACAAATATGCGATGCCCTCGCGGCTGTTGTGGCTTTGAACACACTGAAGGTGACTCTGCTGATTTCAGCTCAGATCTCAGTATCAGCCCGGACCTGGAAGCTTGAGGAAGAACGTTAAACTCAAAGGAGCAGCAGAACACAAAGTAAGGCCCATGAGAATAAGAAGATTATAAAAAACAGAAACATGACACATATATGGACTGGTTATTAGAAAATGGGCCCAACAGGCAAAAAAAGTCCCAAACCTCTGACAGACACTAAATGTTATCATTTTCAGTCAAATTGTGCTTCTTTTTGGTCATTTTGTGGCAATTTGTGGCAATCGTGTTCCTCTTTATGATAATTTTCAGATTCTTTGTGGATATTTCGAGACTATTTGTGGCCATTTCTGTGTCTCTCAAAGAGCCAACAAGACATAATCACACTCACTTGATTCTGATCCAGGGCCCATTGGACCTTTTGATCCTGTGACCACTTGGCCAACTCAGTAATCTCTCAATGGACACACGCGTCAAACCAATTACTGATACATTTCAATGTTTCTTCAGCTATTTAGCAGCACATCCACTGAGATATCTCTGCTGACCTGAGCTGTTAGTTAAATTAATTTAAATAAGTCTTCGGCGTTGCAAAAACACATATTGCCAGACAAAGAGGTCAGTGACCGCACAGTTTCCACAGACATGAAATGATCAGTATGGGACTTAATCCTGACAGTCCTGCACACGTGAAACAAGCTGAAAAGGCAGCCTAACAAGGGTAAGCAGTGGTGAGCCATGTGCCAGCCTCCGCCTACACTTCCCAGCAGGCACAGCCTTCTTGTTGCAGAGCTGTTTGCTGACTTCCGCCAATATTTCACTGGCAGAACTCTTCTGCAAGGCATGAATCCAGTCAGCACAACGGTCTAACACCTTTACTTCAGGAGCCGGTCGCCTTTCATTTCACCGTGCACGGATCTGCAGCAACACAGTGGATCTGTCACATAATCTTTTTGATCTTTTAATAATACAGTCCAACATGCTTTAGACTAAAGCGCTTACATAATCAAAACAATGAGACTTGCTTAGGACATGCTAATATTCCTCATCAGCATGTGAAATTGCACTTCAACAATGCTCGAACATTCTTACAATTTCCATATGCAGCCCTTGCAGGATTTAACTCCTTTTTCATTTCTCTCAAGTGCTTCCTCAATGATAATCTATTTCAGATTCTCGCGCTAAGCGTGTAGAGCGTACAAAATCAACAAGGCCCTCTGCAAGAACTGCCACATTAGTAATAGAGCAGCCCTACAACTTTCAACAAAGACGATTCAGAGGTGAAATCCAGTAGGCTGGCACAGCGAGCGGCTTACTCTGTGTTCTTATCTCTTGGCAGAGCAAAGCTGAGCTGCTCAATGCCACATGGCACCCGGATACACAGCAAGACAGCCACACACACACACATACAAACACACACACACACACACACACACACACAGCCTACAGACACTTCACAAAATGTATTTATTGTGCCAATATTGTGCTACAATATTGTGCACACATACACACACACACACACCATCACATATATAGACAAACACTTTCATGATCTACTCCCCAAACACACTTCCGCAGGTTCAAAAGAGTCAGTAGCAGCGAATCAGGGGCTCGGGCCAGGTTTTGCTCCATTTTATCATAAATGGAGCTGCAAATGTAGGTCACTCCCTCTTAGTTTAATATCTGATCTAAATGTGGTTGTGGTGTCTCTTTTGTTCACAATAAGATTAACAATAAACTTTAAAACTCTTTCTAAACGTTATCGTCTTTGAGCAGATGGAGAGAAAGGCGAAACATTTTCACTGTAGAGCAGTAAATGAGCAACAGCCAGTAAAGGCGGTAAGGGAAAGTGAGCATTACAGCATAAGAATCCCAGGTTTCGTTAGAAGGGACATGAATGGCTGAACTACATTTCTTGGCAATTCATGCAAACGGTCGATTCATTTCAACCAAAAAAACACAAGTGGCCACCTACAGGTGGCGCTAAAAAAATCAAGGAAGTGACCAAAGACATTCATCATCTGAAAAACCACAAATATTAGTACAAATCTCCAACACTTACAACAAGTTTCTCTAAAAGTCTCAGCATCAGTCAGTCAGGAAGTTCAAAAGGTTGTGGCAAGAAACCTCAACTGCTCACCAATAGGAGTCTGCTGGGAAGGAGGGGGGAGGACATTAGAGGAGCTAATTAGGATTATTAGCAGGATGTATTTTATTCAGCTGGGACTACAACACATTTCTCCGTCGCTGCAGAGGAAAACTGAAAATGACTTTCGGAATAACTGACAGCAGAGCACTTGCACATTTTGCACAGCCGGTATGTGCAGTGAGACAGTGTGTGGTTACACAGCCGACCTCAGTGGGATTCAGTGACACTAGCGATGTCATGTGTGATTCAAAATGACTATGTTGCCAGTTGTAGGCAGCTGCTCCAACACCAGATACAATGATCTTAAATGATTAGCACAGCTACAGCCCATCACTGTAGCTGTGAATCATAGGCGCTAATGGTTTAAGTAATATGCTGTCATGCTCCATCCTCACCGTCACTCACCGTGCATTGTTGGCGAGACAGTTCTCTGCAGCATGTTATTAGACAGAGCATCACCACACTACAGCTGCAGCCTCGAATGTTGTTGATCTTCTCATATATTTTTCTCTCGGGTCAGAAATATTTTGACGAATCCGATTAGATGACAAGATATTTGATGCTATGCTAAGCTAATCAGCTGCTGATAGCAAAAAAGGATGAGACACAGTCTAGTCTATGTGGATAATTCACATGAATGGAGGGGAATTGAGAAAAGGTCCTCTCATCATTAGTGGTCCTCCCATCACAGAAGTCCTTTAAGTAAAACATTAATATAGTTCTGCTGAAGGTTATTACATAAAAATCCCTGACTTCTGCTGTTATTTATCATTACTGTACATTTTACCTTCGGTGTTCTAATAATTGTACATTTTCTCTCAGATATGCAGATATGTTGCAGAAATGCAACAACATGAAGCAAATAAAAAAAGCGACAACATTATTTTGAGTTTGCAAACTATCCTCTTTTGCTGTCTGGAGCTGCAGAGTTCTCCACAATGAGAGGCCCATGCTCACTGTGTCAAGAGCCCAGAGTGTGAAAATAACAGCAATAAGCGTTCAATTCTTTGGTAATAACAGCGAATTGTACAAATGTGGTGCCAGGTGGGGTTGACTACCTGTTGCCTCACTGACAATGATGTATTTTGCCAGAAGTCACTGTTTCTTTTAACAGGCTGAGCAACTCCGGTCCTGAACAATCCTCTGCAGTATAAATAGAAAAGCCTGCTTTTTAAAGAAAAACTGCAGCTTAAACTCCTCAGTGCCGGTTGTTATAAAGCAAACCTATGGTAAAAATTCACAGAATTAACACGGGGATTGTTCTCAAGGAACAAATGACTAACTGCTAGTTGTTAGAGAACTTCTCTCTGTGCTGGATGGTACCTACCTAATTCCAACATCTTCATCTTCATCTGAGGAAATAACCCAACATGACATGATGAGCCTGTGCTGATAGCTGAGAGGCCAGACAGAAATGCATCATCCGTAAAAATATCTGACATTTATGTAGTCGACAACTGATATTCACTGATATTCTGCAGAACAGTAAGGGCGATGGCAAAAGAGCAAGCCAGGTAATTATATAAGTAGTAGGAAGCTCGATGAGATCTATGGGAATTCAGGCTAGAATGGGGCGGTGGTGGTGGCGGTCTCATATCAAACGCCAACGCTCGCTTCCATAGTGTCTGCAGCTTGGCGTCTTTCCGTCGTGTTTACTGTGGGGGAATAGACTGAAAGAGAAGCCTTCAACGTGACAACAATGCGTGTCCTAGAGTAGCAGCTAATGCCTGGCACCTCCAGCTAAATCATTTCATTTAAAGCCTCTGATGTGCAGACAGAGGGGATGTAAAATGCATTTCCATGCCAAGCCTCTCAATCGCTCGCTGTCCTTGCGAACATAATGAACAGATTACCATTTGCACCCTTGTCGCCTCGTGCTTCTGTGACAAGTGCCTGGCACCTTGTGGGAGTTGTTCAGTGCATGTCCTCTCCAGACAGCGAGGCCTGAAATAAAACGACTGAAACCAGTTTAGCAGCCACAGGAAATAAAACAAGTTGCTAATTAGCGGAGCAATGGACTGAGGCGGCCAGTATTGCCTGAGATGTCTTGGGAGATGGAGAGGTCGAAATGCCAGGGATCTGTATCCCAGCAGCCTTAGGCCACGGTCCTGCAGACACTGCAAAGTCTATTCCCAATTTACCAACTGCTCTTTCTCTGTCCTGACTCGGGTTAATAAAACGCAAACCATCTCAATATCTATAATGGCACTTTGCTAACTACCTCCCCTCTAGTTAAACTCAGCAACTCTTGTCCTTTTCTCTCCCACGGAGAGAGACTGTAACTCTTGCCCCAGCTTAATCAGGAGGATTGCTTATTAAGGAAAAGCTTCCGGGTCCTTCCTAAATTGGAGAAAGTACAGTCTCACCAGTGCGATAACTGCAGATTTATGTCAGAATTAGGTGTAAATAGCTGCACTGGTTATTTGGCTTCTTTAATTAAACAAGCACATTTTCCAGACCTCCGTCTTGGGCTCCGACCATTCCAGTTCCCTGAGCTGGACGAGCGCTGGCTTACAAAGCATCTTCAGTGAGTGCAGAGAGGAGGCATTTACAGCTCCCCCAGAAGGTGCATTGACTTAAACAGGAAATCTCAGTGACAGCTCTTCCGAGTTCTGTAAAGTTCCAAATCTCTATCCCTGTATGCGTTTGACTTCCCCCCCCCCCCCCCATTGTCTGCTTACTTCAGCTTTTTTGCCCCCATCGGGAAGCAGTCATTCACAATGATTCACGGCAGCAAATGTCAAATTAATTGTCAGTGTTAGGATTAACCTGTGCACCCAGGAAAGTGTAATAGCACTTTATAATAAGTTTGATTCTCTACTTTGAAAAAAGACTCTTCCATCTGTGTCCTCCTCTCATCTTCCTGGGTTCTATTTTCGATGCTCCAAAGGAAAAAAAAAAAAAAGGTGAGTGTTCCAACAAACTTTACACTTTCTATTAGCTTGCGCCTGGCAGGGAGAGAAATACCTGAGATGAGCAGCGGAAAAAAAGTGCTCTCACGCAGTTCATGAGGGGGTACTCAGCGTTCGGATTGAGCATTCAATTTCCATCACTGATAGCGTTGCTATTGATTCCGAGTTTGCCCTGTGCTTAGCGTGGGCTAGACACAACAGATCTTAGGGTTTGAGAGCTGTCAGTCAATGTCAGCTAACCCAGGAGTCTTTTACAAAGCCTGGCGGGGTGAAGAGTACACAGCCTCACATTTCCCCCTCAAACAAGGAGAATGACAGAACGGCTCTAAAAGCTGCCTGCACGGAGCAAAGCCAGCCACATCACACACGCATGGAAACATTACACTCCCGTTAAAGTAGCTTTCACTTGTAATATTTGCCCTTATTTTAATTATCTTTATTCTGATTAAAATGTGAGCTCTCTATTGCTACGAGCCAACAACACCACACTCTGCGTTTGGCACCACGTCAGTCCCCGTTTTGCCTTTAAAAGCCTTAATTATTTGATATTCCTTAAAAACCTCAGCGGGTGTTCTGTTCCTTGCTTCGTGAATTGAAATGTTGACGTAAGAGAACTGCACACACACACACACACACACACAGTGAATCTCTTACACAGCATGTATTAATCCGGCAGCTGTCACATTTGCAGTGCTTTTCCCTCCCGTTTGATACAGATCTTATGGTTTTCCGATTCATCTGAAGCGGGAAGAAGCTGCAATTGTACTGTATCTGACATGAATATGTAAAAGTGATCCCAAGGTGTGTGGCCTACATGTGATTTGTATTTTAACGCTGCATTCTCGATTTGTCAGTGTTGCCATGACAGTGAGTGAATGTTGCTCACCTGAGACGCCTATCACTACATTGTTGTAATGGTAGTGTTAGAGTTTGACAGAAAGACCCATTGGTGTTAAGAAATGTTTTTTTTTCATCATAGCAGTTCCCATTACTCTGGCATATACAGTAGCTTACATCCTAAAATAGATGTGAACAGTCAACTAGAATAGTGAGATGTAAGCTGCAGTTCAGAATTCATGAAAGCCTGTGGTGTGGATGCAGGAACAGACACAAATGCAGCCACACGGCCTACACTCACTTCACAAAATATATTTATTGTTCCAATATTATGCTGCTTTGAAATGCTGCTCAGTAGAGGAGAGAGCACATGGGAGCCAATGCTGTGGAAGAAATGTAGAATGATTTTTCCCCTGTTGTGTCTGCTCTCGTTCACGACGCAAAATAATTTTATAGCAGTGGCAGCTGGTCCAGCTTTTTGAATCGGTGCATGTGTGTGTGTGTGTTTCAACAATCTGTAAAACTGGTTGCAGTCTGCATATACAGTAACTGGCACATTCTTGATTTAGGTTTATATTTATATTTGATTTTATATTACCCTTTTTTACTTTTTCGCAGATAGATTTTTAAAAGAAACTATTTGCATTCTGCTTTTCAGATGTTTGTTTTTTGATGTTTTTTGATGTTTTTTTATTCGGGTCACGGGGGGCTAGACCCTATCCCAGCTGTCACAGGCCAATATTGTCGGCCGTGGCCTTTCTGTGTGGAGTTTGCACAGAAAGGTCCTCCAGTTTCCTCCCACAGTCCAAAGACATGCATGTTAGGTTAATTGGTGACTGTAAAATTGCCCGTAGGTGTGAATGTGATTGTGAATGGTTGTCTGTCTGTGTAATTCTCTCTGCAGTCCCGAGATGGACTGGAGACCTGTCCATAGTGTGCTACACTGATGACAGCTAGGTTAGGCTCTAGCTCCCCGCTGCCCAAATAGGATATGCAGATAATGGATGGATATATCATATTGCTAACTCTATATTATATTTCAAATAACCTCCAGAGAAATATTGCCCCATCCCTAATCACTGGGGTCGCCCCATTCACATTGCCAATAAAGGCCCTCAGCAGCAATAAATGAGGTCCTGAGTGCCTCTAAATATGCTTGTGACTGTATGCCACACTCTGAACTCAGTCAGCTGGTCTTTGCTGCATGTGTGTGTGTGTGGCATTTGTTAGGAATGTCCCAGTGAGGGAGGGAAAATCAAAATCTGCTCTGAAGGGAAATCCAGCCCAGAGGTTCAGAGAGCAATTAAAAGTCAACTGATTTCTCCAGCAACTCCCCACTGTCTCTAGCCATCTATTCTCCAACCCTCATGCACAGAGGTGTAAATACCACAGGGGAAAAAGGTGGATGGTGGGATGAGGGGGGGGGTTCTACACCACAATTTTCCATGAGTAATGATCTGTAAAATGCAACAAAAGCCCACATAACTGCAAGAGGGATTTTTAGCCCACAGAGCAATAGAAGAGAAAAGAAACAGAAGAGGAAAGAAGGTTAAAATGCATTCATCAAATAATAACTCATACAGTAGAGAGAGAGAGAGAGAGAGAGAGAGAGACAGTCCATATGGTTGGTTCACATTATCCACTGGGCGCATTGAACATTTAACAGTCAGACTAAGTGATATTTCTGGGTGACTTGTCAATAGCAGGAGACTTTACGATATTCAGCAGCTAAATCTGTGCTATGACAGATCGTTCTTTCCTTGACTTATATTCAATAATAATTTTCTGGGGATTCATCATTTCAGTATCTGGAAACCAAAAGCTGTGTGAGGATGAAATATTATGTTTTTCTTTCCCATAATGAAACAGTAGCCCGTCTCCTATTGACTTTGTTCTCACATGTGCAAGAGAATGTTTTCTATGTGGCTCTTTCACAGTCCAACATATAGTTGGACATCGAAACAAATAAAAGTACTAAGTTTTTCATTCCTCAGCTTCTCCAAGCGTTTAGCTTCATACTTTATGGCAAAGAAGGTGCATGATTTGCCCCAGACTTTCACAATGTTTTTTTTTTTTCTTTTTTCAAGTCAACAGAAAAAGCCCTGTGGGAGGCTGGAGTCAAAGCGGCCTCCTGTTATCTTGTTATGGTGGTGTAAACGGTGAGCCAACACTCAGTGCCTTGATGGAGCCCAGATAGACGAGTCACACATTCACAGCACAACACCACAAAGCAGCACCTGATGTTGTCTGCATGCAAACTTTTTCACTAACCTCACTTTTGGAAACTTTTCTCTGTGGAAATAAAAATGTCCTCCTTTTACAATACTCCATTTATAGTCAGGAGAAGCAGCTGTTACACTCACACTTGGCTGCTTTTATTACATATCTATCCGAGTGTCGTAGCTACTTCTCATATCTTGCCTTTCTAGGGAGCATTGATTGTACGTAGAAAAAATAACACTATGCAAAATGTCACTCAGCTCGTGGCTACGCAGGGACTAAAAGAAAGCTCAGCAGAAGTTTCACATCTCTTTGATAATTCGGGGAAGCTATCGATGCTGCCGCTTCCTGCCCATAATCTCGACATCAGCAACATTAACTTTGAGGATTAACAAGCCTAGTTTAAAAGAAAGCGATATTCTGTTTTTCGCAGAGGATTGTAATGGAAATACACAACCCTAAGTAAAGATCACATACATGTATATTGGAGGCTATAGAGGTGATATTGCTCCGGTTGATGGTATAAAGCACATTAGTGTTGTATTGCAAAATGTTTTAACTGACTTTATATTGTGACAACAGAGTCCGAGATCAAGTCAATTTCTGTTAGCTACTTATGCAGCATCCATTCTGTCCTGCTAATACAACTCGTGCACACACGTAGTATCTCATACAATGAATCCAGTAATTATTAACAGTACTTTATATTCAAACTACACAGCACCTGGTTACTGCTCACTGTTATAACAGGACTATAAACAGAGACTTGACCTGGGACCAGAGGTGGATCAGGTTCAGATGTTCCTTAACAGGTCAGACAAAGTTTTACTGCAGTGGTATCTAGGGCATGAGTAGTAATACTCACAAAGGGAATATCCAGGGGGGTGTAATTAGACCAGAGGATACATGGACTGCGTTTACATGGACTTAAGTCTCCAGGTTATGGTCAGCTTTCTTGGGAAAGCAGATTGTGTTTAAATATCATGTAAGCGGAAAACCTGTTCCTAAAATCAGGGTAGGGGATCTGGGAAATCTGGTTCCCCCAGGTCGATTTCTGTCAGAAATGTTGCCATGTACACGCATAGGCAGGCGTCTAATCAGCTTTCTCCAGCTGTGCATGTGCATAACAAAAGCTGCAGACAGGAACAAGAAGACGGAATAAAAGGAGAGATCAGTATCAGGGCGACGTGGCCTCTGTGGGAAGTCGAACAGAGCATTTAACTAACACAAATTGACGTGTACAAGTCTAAATAAGCTGCTTTCCCTCACCGATTTTTTTAATTCAGAAAGTATCTGTTGTGGATCAGCTGCACGTGTCTCCCCGTTTTTTTTCCCCCCTTTTTATTTTTCTCCCCCAGTGCTGTCACTCTGCTGTGACACAAACACACACACACACACACACACACACACACACAAAAGTCAGAAAGCAGCGTTTCTGTCGCCACACAGTTAAAGGCAGTGAGCCAGGCTTCTAAAAAGAAGTGGAGGTGGAGGAGAAAGCAGGTTGCTCCTCTGCCTCATGTATATGCAGATCACCAGTAACCAGGCTTATTAAGTGCATGTAAACACAGTCATGGTGTGAGATTCCTAGTGAGGCAGAGGGACAGTGAGAACTGTAAATTTCACCTGACAAGCAAGGTGAGGCTGGATTCATTGTCATTTCCTGTGGCTGCAGGCTCTTATGTAACAGATCTTTTTAGGTCTATGACTTCGCATTGGTTCTTACAACATATTTCTTATCATACTGCTGCTCTCCTCCACCATGACTGCTCGTTAATTGACCAAATTAACGGACTAGTCAACATGGTGCTGCTGGGGTTTATGTTCCCTCTCAGTTTGGCTCAACCGCATTTTGGATCAGGTCTAATAGTCTTCGGGACTGCTTGGCTCGGGTCTGGCTGCACTTGGCCGGATCTCTTTTTGAGTGGATCCATGCATGTTGGGTTCAGCTGGGGGCAGCACGGTGGCGGCCAGACGGCCCCTGGTTTAAATCTACCTTGGGTACTGTGCTTTGCTCCCACAGTCCAAAAACATGCATGTTAGGTTAATGAATGACCCTAAGTTGCCTGTAGCTGTGAATGAATGAATGTAGCTGGTTTTCCTGTTTAACATACAACAAAGACAAATCTCAAGCTTCTTACTAAAATCATTTGTATCTAAAAAAAAAATCATGTTTTCTTAATGACCGAGAAAAGACCTGATCCACATTCACCACACGATCATTTTCAAGACAAACAGGAAATCCTAACTGCATAAATGTGACGGAATGTCTACAAGAATATGTAAGACTGAGTGTTTGTTTGCTCGGTCTTACTCCCACTGTGGATTATTCAAGGCTGAGCCACAACATGCCCACAACAGAAAGTGTGGGATTTTTCTGCCAACACCTGTTTAATAGAGTTCTCTTCAGCCTGGCCCGGGCTGCCTGACAATTCTGTGATTGTGTTGGAGCTTGAAGGCCTGGAAGAATGAGAGGTTGGAGGAAATAAGAAAGTGATAAAAATTCAGACGGCGCCCGGTGCTCATGCAAAGTTTATGGCACGGGATGGATTGGGGAGAATATGATGTGATCCTCATGTGACCAGCAGGTGTATAACCTTCACACTGGCCAGATAGATTCAGACTCACTGTCCGACTGTTCCATGTTTTGCCAGACAATGTTCAACCTATTCTCACTGTGCTGGTGGTGTTTCAGATGAATGTATCCAGTTACAAAGTGAAAGCTGGTTCACATTAAGGTAAACATGAAAAAGATGTAGGTGCTGAATCTCATTTGTTTTATAATATTTCTGTTTAATGTGATTTCAGGGATTCAGCTATTAGCAATGAGTAACTTGATTTTAAACAAAACAGGCTGAAAATTCTTATATCTTCCTATATTCTCTTAAATCAGTGTGGTGCCAGGTGAGATCTGAAATCCTGATCTGAACTGAATATGCCGCGTTGTGTCTGATTGCTATAAGTACTGAGATCGTTGTATGATATTTGTGCTGTATGTTTGTCTTTTGGATGGAGCTGCCTTGAGATGCAAGGTTTCAAGAATAAAACTGAATTTGGCTTGTTTTCATTTTCAACTGCCATTAAAATCACCAGCATGTTTATAATAACAAAAGTTTGTGTTGGTTTGTGTTCTTCTCAGCTTACTATTATAATTATTGATTATTGGAGTAGTTATTTGAATTGAGTCATTGATTCATTCGCCTACTAAATGTCAGAAGCTAGTGACACAAGCCTGTCGTTTCTTTCAGCTCGTAAACCAAAATATTTGGGTTTGAATAAAAAAGCGATGAATTCTCAGATTTTAAAAGCTGCAGCCGAATTCGTTTTTTCTTTTTAAAAAAAAGGATCGTAGTTGAAGATTCTGGTAGCAGCAATTGGGCAGTGGGCATCAGTACAGACCCTAAGGGTGACAATTACTGCTCGACTCATAAGGAGGCAATACCTGTCAGTGGATACTAGTGTTCTTAAAGTTTGCTATTATACTTAATGCAGTTATGAAGATTTTTAATGTAGTTGAAATTTCATACTTCAACACACATCATAATCATGACCAGCTGCAATAATAAAGTGATGATCACAATACTAGATCAGTAATTAGTAATTAATGTTAAAACTGCCCTTCGGCATAAAGAGTACTTTTACTTTGGGTGCTTCAAATATTTTTTTTTTTATATGAGGGAATGATCTGAGCGCTTCTTCCACCACGGCTGTGCAGGCCAGTGTGAGCTACCTTACGTTAGAATTGAAAATGTTTGGTGAGCGTTGATTAGGGTAATTAAAATCACATAAAACACCGAATTCCCCGAAGCACAGATTAAAATCATACGTGGAAAATTTCCAACACTGCCTGCACTGTGAATTATACATAAATAATAACTCCGGCCTTGTTTGTCACTCCAGATAGTTATCACTAATCACACAAACTCTGAATTTCCTACGTCTTTCCTTTTAAGCTGCTTTTGGTTCACATTCTGGGCCTCCGTCGCAAATTTCAATAAACCTTTGATTTGGTTTGGCAAAGATGAAAGAGGCTTCACAAAAAGGATCACGTTGACTTAATCCTCTGATGTTAAACAGTTCAATTGCACGAGTAATTAGATTTTCAATGCTGGTTAATTGCTACGACATTTCTCAAATCTGACCTTGTTTAAAGTCAATCAGTACACACACACACACACACACACACAAACATCAGTGAAGCCCTGCAAAAAAGCTGCAGTCTCTTTTTCTTTCCCTCTCATCATCCTCTAACCTGTGCATTGACTGAATGTTACAATATGAAATGAGACATATTGCTGCTGACAGTGCACTCGTTTTTCAAGGAAATGTCAGGGTGGAGCCTGTTGAGAGGCTGCACAAGAGAGTGGAGTGGTGGGGAACAGTGGGGGTGAAGAGGGGCAGTTTGTCTGTGTGAAACCTCTAATCAGGTTCAGCTTAATAAAAGGTCAGATTTGTATATCACAGTGTAAATCCGTCGGACTTCTCACATGCATTTATTGGGAGACACACCGCGAAAAGATCTTGTTGAACCTGAATGGATATTATGCTGGTCATGGAGACAGCAGTGAACATGCTGTGACTCTAAATTACCATCACGAGAGCTGTTTGCCTGCTTGGTGAACCATATTCAAGCATACAGACCTTTAGGAGTTACAATATTTCACCCTCAACCTGTGGTGATTTTTATTCTGCTCACAAATTTCCTTTTGTTTAAAATGGTAACAATGCGCCATTTTATTTGAGAAACTCGACCTACAGGCTGTTTTCCTGAAGGTGCACAGAAGCCGCTCTAGTGGACTGTGAGCATTTTGACTCGTGTACTATTGTCTGTGTCACGGTGCAATCACACTGCTAATCTGCTAGTTGATGTCGAGGGTTCTGTGGCCTCGTGTTCACTTTTCTTTGCCACTGTGGTGAGATTTCATTACAATGTTAAGTTGGAGCTAACAGATGTGGAACAGCAGTTACTTTTACTGAAATGACATCAAGCAAATGATCCTATTTAACACTGAACCAACTGAGACAGAAAGACTGAGTGGACCACAGCTTCATTCCACATATCCATGTTGCGTGTTTACGTTTCTTTGAACATGCATGTCAGATTTTTGTACAGGGGTAAGCGGCTACGCAGAACCTAAGTTGTAGATTTGAGGCATGAGCATAACTCAGGCTTTTAAAGAGGCAAAATCACCAAACAAAACCTTTCACATTAGCTGCAACCTCTTGTCCCAGTTCTCAGCAAACTGAGAAACATCTCAGCCTGATCTAACCTGGAACATACCATTAGCTCAAGTAAGCACAGGAGTGACCTTAAAGTATTCAATTATGATATGATGACAAAGTAATATATAGTAATATATATATATAAAGTAATATATAGTCACTAAATGAGAAGATGATCAGTAACATCTTTAGAAACAAAGAAAGAAGGAACACCACCCTGCAAGCTTGAGTTCTGTCCATTCATGTGAACTTGTAAAGTGGTTAATTGGCAAAACACAGGTTTGAAAGAACTGAAGTAACATGTGAACCTAAACTGTTAGGAGGAAAATCGCTACTCTGCCTTTGATGTAACCTTTCTGCAAAAACCATGCTGTGTTTTTTTTTTATCTTACACATGCTCTGCGCGGTGTCCTGCCGTCACACTTCAAACATATTTACTGTTTCTGCTTGAGAGTACATACTGTAGTATACAGTATGAGTCACCACATTCCCCAAATCTTTATATCACACGTCAAACACAAGGATTTGAACACATAACTTGGATGGAAATAAGAAGGTTTGTGTGAAAATGCAGCCTTAGGACCACACGCTTCAATATGTCCACCTTTACTGGCTTATGCAGAATTGCTAATGCTTAGAAAAGAGCCAGATGTTCACTTTTGAAGCTTAAATTGGCTCCCAAGTTTTTTTTATTTTTCTTTTCTCATTAGCTAAGCAGAATGTGTATTTGTGATCTACCTTCTCTTATCATGGCACAGTTCTTATGACTTCTCCTGTGCTTACATGGGAAAAAGCCACATGCTGTGCAGCCTTTTTTTTTTTTTTTTTTTTTTTAATAATCTCCTTCGTTTCCTCATTTAGATTTGATTGGCTATGAAATGCACCGGCCTGCCGGGACTCGGGTTTCAGCACTCATCAGCATTTCCTGGTTGTAAATTGATGGCACAAATAAAGACATTCAGTACTTGCATAGAAATGCATAAGGACATCCACACATCCGCACACACCTACAAACACAAAGTAATACACACACACACACACATACAAGGTTTTTAAATTGAGTGTAAATTATATAGTTTATATGTCTAAAGCCTGGTGCATCAAAGAACAACCAACACGCGTGAGGCTTTGCTGATTGATCTGGACTGCACACTGTACTGATCCCTGCAGTGTTGGAATGGATGTAAAGTTAGTTTCAACCTCATGTCTGCAGAAATGCAACATTCAGAATTCCCTTGCATCCTTCTGTCTGTATGGCACAGAAGCTGGAAGGAGTAGTTGAATCTGCCTTTACTGGCCACCTCATTTCAATGCAACACAATTTGCCTTGACAAAGTCACTTTTTGTGTTTTTACACTGATTAGTGTGTTAACAATCACAGGTTACTGGAAATTTAATGATACTTGCAGCAGATGAGAAATTTTATTTCTCCACCACAATGGACTTATTTTGGATATATGTAGATCAAATATGTTATATAGACAAATATGTTATTTAGACTCCTACAGTCTAAATAACATATTTGTTAGTTTCAGTTTTAATTAGACTTTGGTCAGACTTAAATAGGAGGAGTGGTAGAAGAAGTACTCAAAAACTGTACTTAAGTAAAAGCACAAATAAACAAACAATAATGTAGAGTAGTAAAAGTAAATTTGTGTTAAAACTGAAAGTACTTGATTTTGTTTTCTCTCTGTCCTTTTCTGTGGATCTGTGCTGCTTCGTGTTCGGGGAGCATTAAATAATGGTAATACACATAAATGATGGGTTAAAGGTGATTAACTATATGATCTGATGCTTTTTTCAGTTTTACTTCTAAATTATATGTCAAGTGAGAAGAAGAGAAGCAAAAATGTAAAATGACTGCATACCAGCTCACTGTGAGTACTGTTAATCTGTCAAATATGGCTTTTAAACTGTGCCTGTCTGTCTAGTGATTCGTTTTCATTATGAAATGGTAAAAGTTTCATTATAAAATGAGTAAAATGACGTAATTGTAACGCGACTCAACTCCACTAATCTCCCTATCGTTCCCCAGGAATGTCTGTCTCCTCCTCTGGTCTGACTCCCCTGGTCTCACCGGGTTTCTCAGTCAGCTTACTCACGACAGTAAAGATGCAAACACACTGACTCGCAGCTGTCAATTAGTCACATCTATGGATAAGAATCAGCCTCGTATGGGATGTTGCAGTATTTTTTTTTGTATGTACATTAGAGTGAACGTGCTCCCTTGAATCCGGCACAAACTCAATCATGAACAGGTTGAGGCTGTGTGACCTGTCCAGGCTTTTTGAGGCCAGTCTGAGTCTAACTGGAGGGGACAGTGAAATCTCATATGATGGCAGATTCCTGTGCTAGAGTTCAGTGAATGCCAGCTTATTGCTACCGAAAAGGTCACCGGGCTGGAAGCAGAATAAAAACTTCACTGTGGGGGAGAGTGCTGTGTGTGTGTGTGTGTGTGTGTGCGTACACATATGTGTGTGTGTTGCTGTCTCCCTTAATCTGTGACCCTGGGATGAAGGCCGCAACCTGAGATAACCATGCTCATACCAGCGCCACGCCCTCGAGCTGCTGCAGCGGTCTCATCCCTCTCTGTCTGCTCTCATCGGGCTTCGGTGTCTGTTTCCTTCAGCACTCCAGGAAGCAGACACCAGGCTTTAAAATACACCCGCTTCTACAAACGCAAAATCAATTACTAGGGAGATGAAATTCTCCGATAACGCGGCATAATGATAATTGCCCCGAATCTGCAATGATCTGACAAACCACTATTGGCACTGCAGCAGCGTACTGGCAGTCAGAGTAGCTGGAATATCAAAGATAATTGTTCCGATGTTGATTTGGAGCCACGTTACTGCCGGGGGTAAACACAAACCAATTGCAGAGAATTGGACTCAATAGTGAGCGGCAGGGGTCATATTTCACTGCTGTTAGTGTGATTTGGTGATGAGTAGAGGACAGTAGAGAGAGGAAATGGTTATATGGGAGCTAACCGCTGCCTGCTTAATTGAAGCACTCCTATCACATCGACTGCCGGAGACACGAGGGCGACAGTGCAGCGCTAACTGACGCTAATTCAATAAGTGATCATCCGACTATTAAGAGGCTGGCAATAATAATAATAATAATAAACTCGCTTTCAACTGTGTGTCTGGAAATACACTTGTTACAGCGAAGGATCCCATCACCCAGGAAGCCACCAGTTTACCAGAGCAAATACGAGGCCCACTTCAGATTTGAATGCGGATCAATCAGAGGTCGCGCGGCTGCCCGAGGCACGACACGGGGTGACACCATTTTGAAAATGACCTCCAAGAAGCCCCCCACCCCGCCCACCCCCGTTTGCTTTCAGCCAA
Organism: Channa argus; assembly: GCF_033026475.1. Classification (NCBI taxonomy): domain Eukaryota; kingdom Metazoa; phylum Chordata; class Actinopteri; order Anabantiformes; family Channidae; genus Channa; species Channa argus. The sequence continues at coordinate 2,814,705 of NC_090215.1, read as the reverse complement.
CCTTGGCTGATCATGGGAGTCAGCAATTTTGAAAAGTGCCCGAGAGACGTCGTGCTGAATAATGTGTCCTATGAATAAAACACATTAGCTACAAAACATGTTGAATTATTCACATTTCAGAGCCTCCATCCCGCCCCACACAGGAGATATTAGTTCTTCAGTCGCCGTATGCTTTGCACAGAGTCCTCTGAGTCTCCGTCTCCCCCATTTTCGCTCTTGCTCGCTTCCCTCTTGATCATTTGCTCACTGTCTTTGTCATCTGTATTTTGTTAATCTGTCTCTGTTCCTCTGTCTCTCCCTCTCTGCTGACTTTCTGCTGATGGCAACCGTCTATTTATACTCCTCAAGTTACTACTTTTCCTGGAATATCTCACTATTTATCTAAAGAGCTCTTGAAACTGTTGAGGAGTGCGTTTGTTCACAGAGAATCTTTGATGACTTGGTAACACACGATGGCCCAAAATGGATTCATCATTTAGCAATAATCTGAGGCGACCAGCTGTGATTTTCAAAGCAAAAAGGACCCAGAATAAGGAGGAGGCCCATTTGCTAATCAAATACTTGACCTAATATGCATCTTTTGCTCATTTTATTTTCAGCTCCGCCAGGAATTAGCGATTTTCATGATTGCAGTGTAATTTGCAGAACCAACAGCAGCACAGAAACTTCAAAGAAAAAAGCAATTATGCTATTTATTGTGCTGTTGTGCTCTGATTCCACAAAATATCACTTCTACTGTAGTTCAACTCGATATTAGTGTTGAAGGGCCCCCACTTTGCTATTTATGAAATTCAACAGAAAAAGATCTAATTAGTTCAATATTTCTAAAAGAAAACTAAATATTATAACTGATATCCCCTTTAATTTTCTTTTTTAACCTTATGTCTTCGATGGAGATCTACCAGGCTTATCACGCTAGTGCTTTTTCAAAACTGTGGTTTATTTACTGTGGTCCACTTTGTAAACCTGGCCCATTTCCCCTTGGTTCAGTTTCCTTTTTCAGATACAAGTGATTCAAAATGCATCACTACAGGTCATGCAAGAACTGTCTTATCTGCTCCTTGGTTAAATGGGGTGAGAAAAAGAAAGTAAACACAGGACAAAGATTCTGTTCGGTTTTCCTACGAGTGAAAAATAGCTTTGCAACATGGATAAAGTGCACAACTGGCTTTTGCTCATAACCATGCTGATTATCTGGGCAATAGACAGTACCAAGCAAATCTCAGCCAACAGGATGCTGAAAAAACTTTGAATAAACATCTGGAAAACGAGACACTGCTTACTTAAAGAAGTCAAGCTCTCAACTAGCGGTTTAGTTAAAATGTGCCGTTTTAGGCCGGATTGAGATCAGATCGCGCTCTCACCACAAGTCAACTGCACTGGAGTTTGTTTGGGATCGGATGAGACCACATTGAGTAAAGGGTCTTGGTGCTGCTGCTGGGTTCTCACAAACACATCGCACTACAGGGGGAAATCAAAGTTGGATTGAACCAGACAAACCACCGGTGTGAACATCCCCTGAGGTTAGCATGTTAGCACGTTAGCATGCCGACTGACCTGATGGTGGCACTAGATAAAATGCTAAAGAATCACCAATGTTGTCACAACTTATCCTGAGAGGATACAAACATTTGTTTGTACCAAAGGTTCATGCCTTCTTCCAGATGATGATAAATTTCAATTACTTCCACAAATGTCAACCTCACTTTGGCGCCACTGGAGAAGTCACCAACATCAGTATGAGTCACCCTGTGGGGGACTATGAACATCTTAAAAAGACTTCATGTGTGGCAACACGTGTGAGTTGTTGAAATAATTCAGCCTGTATAACTAACATGGATTTGTACTGTATCCACGCAGAGCCACTGAGCTTGTTTCAAGACTAAAACGACCTGAGAACTGAATTGTGAACAGGAGGGCTGAGACCCACAGCAGTTTTACAGTACAGACTGATCGTCTGGAAGAAAGAAATATGCTGAAAAACAGCTGCATTCAAGCTCAAAATGTGGCACAATTCAACATATAAATGCTGAAAATGACAATGTAGGTGTATGATCAGTCCTGTCATGTTTATCCACTGTGTTTGAGTTACAATAACAAAGCCGTGAAAGCACTTTCACACAGAAACTGCGACAGTGGTTAATGGGATGCAAATATTTTTAAATATGCGTATTTGCTGTTAAAATCCTGTTCAAGTTCTCATCAGGACTGGTGGGGTTTTAGTTTGTGCATTGTTTGAATATTTGCATTCACTCATCCATCTTAACACACACACACACACACACACACACACACACACACATGCAACAGAAAAGCCTAGAAATCACACAACTGTATTTCTGCTGTGACTGATACAGAGTAAGATGTGTGTGTTCACTGGTAAAGTCACATTGCACCATGTTTTTCTGCAGCTAGGCAGCGTCAACAGAAAATCACACACTGTTTGCAGTGCACACTGGGAAACAGCTCTTCAAACAGAAGAGCATGACGTCAATGGGCACAAACCTCTATTTCTTCAGTGGCAGCCACATACAGTATCTGAGTCATACTGTCTGTCACAGCTCTGGGGTCAGAATGAGCAAAGTAAACTGTCTATACACAGACTTACATAAGGAAATTGTCTGCACTTGCATGTACTCACCAGGGCACAGTATGTCTCTGGAGGATCTCCACAGGTGATGTTGGGGGGGTCCAGAGAAACCTTCAGGTACTGGGTCATGTCTGCTGCCTCCGGCTGGCAGGCCATGTAGTCCCAGGTAAGGCCTTCATCTGAGTAAACCTGGGACTTACACACATCGTAGTGGCCCCATGCTGCAGGGTAGTGCTGCATGGCCGCCTGGCAAACACCGGTCCACAGCGCCTGGAGCATCAATGCAAAATGGAAACGCATGACTGGTCCTCTCTCTGCTCCTTCACAAGGAGCTGTTTGTCCTATTTGAAACGCTCGAACAAGGAATCCCTCTTCTACTTGCACCTACTACAACTTATTCAACTGGAGGTAGGAGGCATGCCAAACTCCCCTCAGGTGGGCTCAGGAGTTTCTTGTTTTTCTTTCCTTTTTCTTCTTACTATTTCTCTTTGAGGTTTGTGGAGTGGCAGACAATGATAGTGAGGTTACCAGCCCATACAGAAGATAAGAGGAGAGGGCTGAGGGAGGGAGGAGGATGGTGGTAGAGGAGGAGGAGGAGGAGGAGGATAAGGGGGAGGCGTGAAGGAGATAGCCCTCTGACACACTGATACGAAGATGAGTGACAGGTCTCCTCAGCTTGCCTGGCTGTCAGTCATGGTCCTCGTCCCGCGTGGCGATCGGGTGCTGCGGAAAAGAAAAACGGGAAACAGAAGAAGAGGGGGTAAATACACCTCCCTTATGGGAACAGAACTGACAGTGAGAGAACATTAGCTGATGCCGTGGCAGGGGTGCGAAGAGAAAGCTGGACGGGTGCAGGAAAGAGGTGCCATGTTGGTGTTTGTTGTCCATCAAAACACAGAAAATCAGTAAGTGAGGCCATCGGGGTAAATTGGACCCTGCTGCTTTCACACCAAATGCTCATCTCACTCAGCAGTGTCAGGCCTACTGTTACAGCTTTCTGCCGCCCATCACCCCACGTGCTGCACACCCTCCTCACACCCCTCTAGAAACCAACACTGCATGGGCTGGAATGATAGAGAGCTCATATTATAATTAGACGAGACAAGATTGCTGCCCCAATCGAAAGCCCCATCCTGTACTGCTACTGTAAAAACGCCGCTTCATTTCAGTCTGCTGCATGTCCAACGAGAAATGGGACAATTTTTCAGCGGCATTTGATGAAACAATTATTTATTGTAGCTATTAGAAAACTGTTAGGTTCCCAAGTAATGGCTATAGAGGATGTGAAGTTTAAATGGATGTTCGATTTAGGCCAGCGGATTATTGTGGGGCCCAACCCATTAACCCATTAACCATAAAATGTTTGTGCACACCTGATGACCCTTTGCCCAATGTTCCCTCTCTGTTACTGCTATTGTTGGTACCCACCGAATTTGGGTGATGTACTAATGCCGCACTATGTCCACCAGCTTTGTCAAACTGTGTCTGTCTGCTGTTGGCTGCTGAGCAGGTAGCAGAGAACTGCAGCCTATACTCTAACTGCAAAGATGCCGATGAGGACGTTAAGAGGAGGCCAAATCAGTAAATCTGTGAGCCAAAACACCAAAAGAGTGAGCTGAACATGTCATTCTGCGTGAAATTAGATTCTTCTTACGCTTCTGTCTGGGTTCTTCAATGAAGGTGATACATAGTCAACATATATTGTAACAACAGTTTATAGTTCAAGTCAAAAATATAAAAAAGGTGACTATTGCAGCTTTCCAGTAAAAATACCAACACAAGACACTACCTTCTGCTTTAAGTAGTCCTACATGGCAATTAACAAAAATAGCTTCATAATGCACTCAGGCTTTATATCTGAAGTGATAGATCCATCTATAGTGGAGCCACAACACTACATCACAGACAATGATTTATTTCTGAGGGTATGCAGCATCCATTTATAACCACCTAGCATTGTGAGCTGTGGCCTCACTTTTCCTTTTGTTTAACTTTTTTTCTATTTAAGCACCTATTTCAATGTAGCTGACCCTCAGCGTGAAACACATTTCTCTTTCCTGTCTTTTTTTTTTTAAAATCCCAATGGCAACAATCAGAAACCTAAACACACGTTTTCTCTTTTTTTAAAACTATGTTACTGGATTTACTTTTAAAAGTCGTACACACACTCTGCAAAGTGTGTGCACCGTGATATCTGTCAGGCCAGAAACACAGCAGTAACCCAGCTGATACAGCTATGTGCAGCTTGCCTGCCTTCACACAGCAACCTGACTGAAGGTGATTGATGGAGTCCAGAGTCAACGGTCAGAGGCGGCAGAGACAGGCCAGCAGACATTTTAGTGCTGCTTAATCAGTCAGCTGAGTCAGTTTGTGCGTGTGTGTTTGTGTGTGTTCGTGTGCTGACCAAACACAACTTCCAATCATCAGTGATCTATTTGTTGTGTGTAGCTGTGGTGAACATACCCTGCAGTGTGTTTAGCTTGTTTATTGCAAAAACTGCAAACACTTAATAATCAATGCAAATGTTCTCTTTACCAATAATGAATAATAAGCAGTAATACATAAAAAATGAATTCAGTAAAAATATATACCAATATATATATTATGCATTTATATTAGTTTTATATTAATATAGCACTGCTGTTGCAGAGACACATTACACAGAGACAATGATAAGCAGTATTGGAGCATTTGACATATGCATGAAAAAGACATTTTGAGGACACACTGTCACTGTTTTACATGTGTATGTAGAGATAATAATGATACTTATGATTTTTGCATTCTCCTCCTTAAAATGTAAATTCTGTGCATCAGAAACCAGCTGCATTTTCCTAATGAGGTCACCTGATTAAATAAAGACAAAAGCTCCCTAATTTTAATGCTAATGCTAATTGAATGACATAGCACTTGCAGAAAAATGGTAAAGACGAGGTTCCCGAAAACATGAAACAGTGAATCGAGAAATATTCCTCATGAAGACAACTATTATTTTTGTCCTTTCCATTTACAGCATAACAACAATCCATCTGTGAACAAATGTATGAAGAATTAAAACTGTAAGACGCTGAACAGTTTCTTCCACAGGGCATCACACTTATTAAGAGCTGACCTCATGCAACTGCTACATTGTTCCTACTCTCTGTCCTAATACTCCAACTATTACAACCCCCCCCACACAAGGATTGTGTTAGACTGTGCACCAGACTGTGCTGTCTCACACTTACACCTTGTATTTTGTTTTCTTTATGTCATTTCTATATTGTCTCTACCTTGTTTGCTGTTGAAGATTCGATCCAATTCAAAATGAAATTCCACTAGTGTCAGCTTGAACAAGAACATCATATAACACCCTCAAGAAAGGACTGATCATAATCCACAGGTCTGGCTGGGAACCAGGATTAAGTGTTGCCGCAGATTATTGAGAAAGACAATGTAAAATCATTACAGAGGACACAAGCTTTTTGCAAGCCGGAGGACTGAGGAAGGGGGAGGAGGTTAAAGGTGGACGAAATGAAGCCACCTGATATGTAAAATGTAAGAATGTGAATGGGGGAGATGTCAGCAGGTGAGGAAACAGCCAATTATCCCGAGGAACTCTTGGCACCGAGCTCCCTGTTCCCATTAAGAGACATAATATTAGCGTGTTAAGGAGGAGACTAAAGCGACGGCCAGCGAGTGTTTGCATGTGTGTAAGAGAGCGTGTGCTTCATGTGCAACCTCCGGATGAGGACGGGTCCCAGTCACGGGTAATGAGACAACAAGCGCTGGCGAGGCTTCGATAACAAGCAATAGAGATCACAAAAGTGGGGTCATTATCACTCCACCATCCTGGACACAGCGGCCCCTTCCTCTCATTACTCCCTGCTTATAACCCTCTGAGGAGATGAGGTGAGGGAGAGAAAAGGAGAGCAGATGGAGGAAGTGTGGATGTGCATTTTAAGTGAGAAAAGGGCTTATTTTAGGGCAGGTCGCTTCCTCCAGCCATCGATTAGAGTTTGAGGACATCAGAGAAAACATGCTCACAGGAAGTCAGATGTTCCCCCATGTACAGGAATATATATATTGAACTGTAGGCACAGAGTGTTAAACACTTCCAGTAAGTGTGAGAGGTCGCTGGGGGTCTGCAGTCAAAGTGTTTGTTCGCTCGGCTGTGAATAGGAATGCGTACAATTTAGAATAACTTGCCTTATGTATTGAAACAACTTAAAAAAAATGTGAAATATAATGTAAAAATAAAATAAAATAAAAATAATAATATGAAATATAATATAAAAATGTATAGAAAACTGATATAAACATTTAAGTGTCAAACATAAAAGAAAACATTTAGATTGAATTTTAAGGTGTAACAGCAAGAACATTATGGGTTCAACTCCATTTTACAGCTATTTATATGAAGTAAATGAGTGGGAAGGTACAAAAAATGCTTCAAGTGCTTTAATGCTTGAAGATATAGTATTTTAAACACATCAAAACACTTAATGTTAAATAATAATGTGTCTATTTTTACCACCAAAAAAAAAACGGTTGTTGTTGTGGCTGCTGCTGCAAAAATTCACATACTTCTTGAAATCTATGAGTCAGTTACTTCAAAAGTTTACCTGCTGAGGACAAGAAGTGTTCATATACTTCTGTGAACGGCACACTGAACCTGAATTAGCTCCGAAAATTGTGCCACGCCATCATCCGCGGTCGTTATCTGATGAAGGGGAACCTGCCTGTTACTGTAGCTCGAAGTGCACGATTAGCTGTTAGCTTCGAACACACGTGGATGTTTTTACGTTACTGCGTGTTTGAAGGCTGTTTATTAAAAATGACTGGTGGTTTCGGGTGCAAAGTGTGTTTTGCTGCTTTTATACATTTCTGTTTAATAATGCTGTAAGTCAGGGGCTGTAATGCGTGACATTACCAGAATATTCCAGGGAGAACAAAATTAACTAATGTCAAGAGATTTGATCCTGTAGGTCTTAATCAATGACCCTAACACTGATCACCAATGCAGATCGATCATTGACAGAATCTGTGTGTTTAGCCTGCACTTAGCTCCAATGTGAGGGGTATTTTTCCTTTACTGCAGTAGTGCCTGGTTTCTTTGGATCAGAGAACAGGGTTTCATTCCTCCTGACGTTGCACATATAACAACCACAACGAGCGTTTCATGATGATAACACACACAGTTCATCGCTCTCTGGCTTTGTGTATCGCCTCGTTTAGCAACATCACTGCTACAGTACCGCCTGTCACTTTTCTCTGAAATACTCATGTGTCACGTTAGTTGGCAGATGTCTCTCAAAGGCTGTGATGTGTGTGTTTTACAGTTTTACAGGTTTGTAGCAGCTGATTTACTGTACGTCCACGTTGAACAAATGCCCAAACAATAAGCTTTGATGCTGTGATAGAAACTTGCTTCCTACTCCCAGTGACGCTCAGACATTCTTAACTGCACACAAGCCGGAGACATGTCTGTAGGTAAAACCCATTTAAGTGGAGAAAACATGAAAGAATGTGACAGACATAAGGATAGAAACACCAAAAACCATTTTAAGGTGGTTTTCGATTTGAACATTTTTTTCAGTGATATTCAGTAACAAGCTACAGACGCAGCTACTCTGACAAATAAGTTCATCATGGTGCTCTGAAGACCAAATACTTTTTTGAGTTGTGCATTTTGTTTTGTTTTTTAGGCTAAAGTAATTCTAGCAAAGACAAGTTGCTATTAGCAGTTTCAGGCTCCCTAAATTGCAGCAGAGCAGCTGGTGACATGTGCACTCACTCTAAACTGAGCATCAGCAGACTGTAGGTGCCAACTTGCCACTGGCGCAACCTGCGAGCTCAGCTCACATACATTTTTCACAAGGCGCTGACCCAGGTCGACCCGGGTGGCGGTTTGTTTGCCAGGCGAGGTCGCCCCCCCCCCCCCCCCCCCCACCCACCCAAACATCCACCCATTACATCTGACCTATTGCCTGTCTCTGGGCCGGAGAAACAGCCCCCGTTGTCTACTCCCATTCCATCCCCGGGGCCACTCGAGCATGACTGAGTGTTTCTCCAAATCATGACACGCATGTCCCCCGAGCTGCTCTTTACTACTAGTGGGAGTCACTTGTAAATCATGCATATCATCAAATGAACAAATGGAGGAATGCGGCCCTCATTTTCTGCCCTCTTCCTCTTTTTTTGTTACTTTAACACTGAAACATCTTGAAATTGCCAAAGAAACACAGTTTGTTGTTTTGAGCCACAGAGTTTTCTTTCTCCCTCTCAACAACCACTTCATCTTCCAACCTTCCACCTTTCAATTTCTTGTTGTTGTTGACCAGTGGTTTGTGTAGATGCAGGATCTTCTCCTGCTGCTTGGCTGCGTTGCGCCAACTTTGTCCACTGCTCCAAATTTGAAGTTATTTCTTAATGAAAAAGAAGAACATTTTTCAAACCCAACTCCCACTGGGAAGAACTGCCCAGGTCATAATCTCCCCTAAATTATCTATGGTGGTCCATAGGGGGCAGTCCTCGCACTCCTGCTTAACTATTCAACGTTTCAAGGAATTAAAAATACTACAAAATGTTACTCTAGGGCCGACTCAGCCCAGAATAAGGTGGAATAATGACAAGGTTGCCACTGATGTCTGGACTATTTTTTCCCCCCTTTCGTTTTTAATTTCACACATTTTATGCACTTTCAAGGGCAATTTCTGACCCTGCTCCTGTCCTGTCTCTACCCACTTTCATCTCTTCTGACTCTACCTGTTTCATATTCCCCACCAGTGCTTCACTAAAAGAGAAACAAGAGCTTGGGAGGGAGAAGGGCAGAAAGACAGGAGGGCAGACAGTGAGAAACAGATGAAAGATAGATAAAGATAAGCTGGCCTGGCTTCACAAAAATAAAGCCTCCTGCCTTCTCTCTGTGCTCCACACACCAGATTTCTCTGCCTGCCTTTCCAGAATCCCTAATCTTGCCTGTTAACAACCTGCCAATAGGGCCGCTGTCCTCATGAATAAACATATGGAGAGTGAAGCATGGACCTGCAAACATGACAGCCAGCGTTCCTGTGGAACAGCAAGCATGTCTAAAATGCACCCCAGGGGCTCGCCTCCGAGTCAGCCCATCGCTTAGCGCTCTTTTCCGCTTCTTAAAATGTCGCCACCTTCAGTCGACGGACTTATGATCTTTAAATAATTGCGACAGGTAGCGAATGGGTGGAGTGCTGACAGCTGGTTTAGAGACTTTGCTGGGAATGGGAGGGAAGCTTTAAGCTGTTTAAGCTGTTTCAGTTGGGCCAGACTAGGCCTGTACTGGGTCCTCGGGTGTGATGAGTTCCTATTAAACCCAAAAGAATTTCGAATTTTAGTTTGAGGCTTTTCCTCGTTGAAATGTGACCAAAAGTTCAGGAGAATCACTGAAAAGATTTAGTGTGTGCTAATAAAAAGCCCCACTTTGAACGAGAAGTAGGAGATCATTCACTCAGCAGGGTGTGGCTGCAGCCTCGCCTTAAATCCAGTGTCTGCTGGAGCCAGACAGGTCAGGCCTCTGAAGACGAGCAGGTCCCTGACTGCTGAAGACGTGCCTCACTGGCCTCCACCAGCTGCATCAGCCACAGCCCTCTGAAGCTGCCACATGCACTCTGCGTGTGCGAGAGCGGCGCTTTTGACAGGGTGACTGTGGCGATGCTCCCCACAAGTCACGCTGGACACCCTCGGGCGTCAGTTACTCCAGCATGCGGGACACCCAATGAGACAGCGAGACAAGGCTCCACCAGCCTCCCTCCGCCTCCCCTTGCCAGCAAGCACGCTTCTCTTTTGCGACACAGGAACACCACATGCATTATTAAAGACACTTTTCCTAAAAGGCTGCTGGCACATTATTCTGCAACCACAGTGACAAGTCTGGATACTCAGAATGTCCACTTTAGCTCAAAAGAATGTGCTCACCCAGGTAGCTCTCTCAAGCTGGAAATATTGTCAAACGTTTGGAACAGCCACATGCTTTAAAGTGACACAAAGAATGACTCATTTATTAGCTGTCATTATTTTATAACGTGAGTAAAACATACAATGTAGGCATATAAAAAATCAGTAACCCTCCTCTAAATAACCAGCTGCCAATACTATACTTGAAATGCACAATATTGTGCCTTCACCCTGAACACAGAGGCAATTATGCCTTATCATAATGGTTATGAGCAAAAATAAGTGTTCAGTGTTACCCAATGGAAGGCTAAGGAAAGGTCATCTAGGTCTGGCACATAATAGCTATTATAAATTAATATCCCAGGTACAAAGCATGCAGAGCCACAGGCTGCAGTGTAACAAATGTGCCTTAAGTTAAACTCACTGGGCCAAAAAGCCCAATCGGCTTTGAAACCAAGCAGGTTTGAATGAAATGAGAAGCTAAAGCCTATGTAGATGGAGCCAACACTGACAGCACGTTCCAAAACAACTCTAACCAGAATAGGCTGCTCATGTAATGACGTATTAAAGGGAGGCCAATTGGCTGCAGCATGACACAAATGCAATCATGGCTGATGAATAGGTAAAGATTAGGAAACAGGTTCCACAAGGGGGCGCCTCCAAACATGACCCAAGGAAATTGTTAAGTTTTTGGAATATTTCAGGGTCCCATCGTTTGGAAACATGAATAAGGCATCATATGTGCTTTCTGAAATCTTAAAAGTTATTCCAACTGTCCAAAAAGAAACTTCTCTTTATGTCTTCGTTACAGGCGTTAAACGCAGCCAGGCCAGAGCAGAGTAACTCCCATCCATAATTATCAGTTACTTTAACGCTAGGTGACGACTTTACGCTTCAGTGCAACACAAAGCAAACTTTACGAGCAAAAGGAGAAACTTACATTTCTTAAACGCCCCTCTCGGACCTGGAGCTCCCTGTGCCCCTGCTCTGTAATGCCGTTCAACAAGTTCACAGCAGCAGAATGAACATGAATGAAGAATGAAGCTCTTTAAGACGCGCTCCTTAACGGGAATGTGATGAGTACGCACGTCAGTCTCCGAGGAATCGCTGTGCGCACCATCTCTTACAACGGTTTGGCGTTTCCGAGGGAGGGGTGGGGTGGGGGGTGGGGGGTACGATCAAGTGGGGAATTTTCCTGCCACTTCAAAACAAATGAGTGATCACCGTTCTGAGGGCTCGGTCAGCACCGCGCCTGATGGGAACGGGAGGATTTCTGAGCAGCAGCTCCGGTGCCAAAGTGTCCATCATCTTCTCTCAAAGTGTCATTCCATCAGGGATCAGTGATGTCCGCAGAAATGAAGCCCCTACTGCAAAACAAAACTTTGACCCGCTGGCGTGTGCACCCTCCTCCTCCTCCTTTATAATTCCTTCATTCTGCTCCTGCGTGTGCGGCTCTATGGGCGAATCTCGTCCCTTCTCTCTTTCTCTCCTTCTCTGTGGGCTTTGAACGGTTTCGGCCACTCTTCGGGGACATGAATCACACCAATTAGACCCGGCTGCTGAGAATATCCGCTCACATTAACGCATCTAGTCCTGCTCGTTTCTCTGGCACGACGAATAGCTGCGACCGCCCAGACGGAGATAACGGGGAAGATAATGCGCTCCGAGGCTCTATTAGATGAGACGCACACTCAGCTTGTCCCCCCCCCCCCCCCCCCACGCACACACTCACCTATACTTTCTCTCCCCCACCCATCTAGTCGTTCTCCACTTAACCACCTTCTTACCCCCACCCACCCATCCACACACAAACACACACAAACACACATATTCAGTACACCTGTTTTGGGACTGTTAGAAACTCATGGAGTTCGCCTCATCGCGGTAATTTAGCAAAGAAACACGGGCGTTAAACAGAAGGAGGAGAAGCTCTAACTTCTGGTGATTATTTGTAGTCAATCACTGAATAAGCAAAAATTGAGAAAAATATTTAAAGCACCGTGCAAATTTATTTTTGTCTCTTCATAAACACCCGTTGTGACGGGACTAAAATAGAACGGTATAATATGTAATAAATCAAAACGGTGCGTAATTGTCCCAAACGTCCAAAAATAAAAAAGGATCTGGACGCACTGGAGGCTTTTGTAGTTTTGTAGCACTTTGTAGTCAAAGGGGGTGGGTCTTCTAATTGAATCGAATAATTATTTCATCATAACAAAGGGTCTCTCCAGTGCCAAGGCGCCAGTGAGGATGTCACTGGGAAAATCAAGCGGCCAGTTAGGACAAATTGGTCTTGCATTAAATATAATTGATCAAAAAGCTCAACTTTAAACTTGGGATTCCTCTGGTTAAAATGTACCACTGAGAGGATGTGAAGAAGTCAAGTCAGAGCACAAGTTAACCACAAAACCTAATGTGTGCAGTGTGTATGCAGCCCACATAGGCCCGCGGAGGCCCGAATTACATATGTTAACCTGAGCTGTGCTCATGTTTGCAACATTTAAAGAAGCTGAAGAAAGAAGAAGAGAAAAACGGAACAATTTTTGTTGAAGTATTTAAAGAGAGTTAGCGATGGCAGTTTGCTCAGTGAAAGTGAAAAGCTAGTGTCTCTGTTGCAGTGGTAAGAACCCACAGCATTAAGGCTGCTTCTCATTTGGTTTTGCTTTTAGCACCATACGCGTGGCTCGCGCATGGATAAGTAATGAATGAAAGCACACAATGGTAGTCAGCCAAAAAAGCACCTGTTCTCCAAATACTTTCTATAATCACGACGCACAATTTGACCGCCCACTCACTCAGTGCGCGTCGCAGCAAATAGCTTCAAAAGTTTCTGCGCCCCAGCATCCGCTTAGAGATGAAAGGATCAAAAGAAATCAGGGGTCCGGGGCTCTCACCTTGGTCCTCAGAGCTTCATGCCGTCGAGGATAGCCAGTTGTGTAGCCTGTTGCAGCCAAATAAATCCGCTTTTAGTCGGGACATCTTAGCCTTAGCGCGGCACAGGAACGGCAGACTGACCGCGTAGAGAAGCGACACGCTCGTCTCCGCCGCTCCCGGGGAATGGAGGAGAGCTCTCAGCCTCACTAAGCGACTCTTACAGCTGGACACACGCGTGGAGACGACATGAGAAAATCCCTCCAAGTGAGATGTAGCGTTTAATTTAGTTTTTTTTTTCTCTTTAACTTGGTTAAAATGAAGCGGCTAATCAAAAATATGATCCCAAGCCGGTGCTTCGTAAGAGCCTCAGAGGCAGCAGAGAGTGACCACACTCACTGCTCGCACACGCAATGAGGCGGTGAGACTCTGACAACTGACTTTCACCTCAAGTTTCTTTCTTCGCTCTCGCCTGTGAGCAGCAGCTGAGTGTGGACACAGCCACATCCACCGCAGCGTTCGTTTGTCTTAGAATTTGGGAACTTTCACCACTGACACACATCTGACTGTAAATATCACTGAGATCGGATGCAAATGGGGCAAATAGCAGCATCATTAGTGGAGCAACATGTGAAAAATTAATTAGGTGGTTTGATGGCACAAGTGATACTATTGTTCCATTGCACAAAAACTGTACAAAAAATTCGGCTTACTACAAAGTGGGTGGGCTACATCATCTTCAACTGTTGTCGAGAGCTAGAGAGCAATAAGGTTTCTGGTTAATGTGGTCTTTACTTTGAACAGCTGCCCAAGCTGCCACTCACTATGATCATAGGTATCTCTGAACAGTTTCAATCTCCTATGAAAATAGCACTTTCACAGAACCACAAAGAAGTGGATGATCATTACTGATGCATGTGGAAGGTTTAAGCAAGTGATATCCAACAGAACCAGGCAGCAGAGAGGCTTTAGAGCTGGTGGGGTTTCTGAGTATATTACAAACCCCATTTCCAGAAATGCTTTTTCTAAAGTGCAACTAAAATTAAGATGTGTAACTTGGTAATTTGCAGAAATACAAAGAAACAATTTCTATGTCGACATAAAGGGCGACTACACCAATTTTCAACTTGCTTTCTCTGGCTTTAGTTTAGTGTGTAAATGTACATGAATGCTTTTAAACTTCCCTCCGACTTCATTATGTTAAAATATTTCTCTGCTTCCAGCTGAAAAATCATCAATCATTTATCATTAAATGATTATCATTATCATTAGGAGTTCATCATTGCCCAGGATTACAAACTCCATAGTAAGAGCAAAATAATCTGAACTCAAGGTTCCTCCAAGTGACATCATCGGAGGCATTTATTGACTTGAAGTAGAAAGATCACTTAATAGAGGGAAGTCAAAGGAAAGTTTAATGGCATCTATGTACAATATCCAAACTGGAACCAAACTAACTAACTTAAGGTGACTTTAAGTTTTTTTTGTTTTTTTTTAATTCAAGCACATTTAGATTTTGATGACTAAAGTCACAGGACTTAGGAAAAACATTGCCACCACCGTATCCAGATTTGCAACAAGGAGGAGGCTGCACGTCAGTTCTGTGCAGAAATGCTGCCTGTTTCACTGTAAGTGTGCTTGAGTGGTCTGCCTGCCAGAAAACTGCCAGGCAAGTGGCAGGTGAAGGAGCAGTGGGCAAAACTGCACCAATTACTGGGCTCAGTTCCCCAATGATTAAAAGGTGACTTAACAAGCAAACTTGCTTAATTAAAAAAGCCAAACAGTGTCAAAAATAGTGTTGAAAGTCAGTTAAATAAAGGTTTGAAATAAAATCCTAGAATGTCGTTTTTGTTGTGTTTCAGGTAAAGCAGTTCCAGCATTTCAGGAAATGAATTCTGTCCAGTAACAGTTGAGAGCGTGAGCATCGAGCTCTCAAAGCCAGACATCTCAAAACCAAACCAAGTTCAGTTCAGTCATTGGGAGGAA
Organism: Channa argus; assembly: GCF_033026475.1. Taxonomy (NCBI): domain Eukaryota; kingdom Metazoa; phylum Chordata; class Actinopteri; order Anabantiformes; family Channidae; genus Channa; species Channa argus. The sequence goes on along the minus strand of NC_090215.1, from coordinate 2,799,347 downwards.
TGAATAAAATAGACATAAAAGACCCTAACATGGTCGTTTTGCTTCACGGGATGGTTCACACATTGCTGAAATCTCTCGCTTTATTTGTCACACAGAGGGAAGGTTAAGGATTCAGCTGCCCTCTCTCGTTTTGTCTTTCTCCTCTGTGAGCTCAAGGGCAACTTGGCCGACACGAGTCTCTTTCTAATTCAGTCAGCGACAGGAAAGAGGAGTGCACAGTAGGAAACTATAGTGAAGAGCACATTTAATTCCCAATTATTGACTGAAGCCACCACATAATATGGCCACTCACAATACAGTTGTGAAGCTCATCTGCACATTCTCAAGGCTTAAAAACACTAAGCGCAGGCAGAAGGTTTGCTCTGTAAATGGAAACAGGCTCCAGGAAAAGACTGAAATACTTCAACACCTGTGGGTATCTTGGGTATATTAACAGCCTAGTGTGAGACTGTGTCACACAAGAGGTCAGCCAGGACAATGAAAGGAGGATGTGACAACAAGAGCCTTTGTGTGCTCAGATCCATCAGTGGGTTCAACACATGGCTCTTTACGTGAGAGCCCGATAATCACGTGGCTCAGGGTCTATGTATCTCACAGTATCTCCTAGTTTTCTTTTTTCTTCTCATCATATCCTGTGATGGTTATTGGGACGTTGGTGGTTAAGGCTGCTTTGAATGACACGCACTGATGTACTGGATTATTATGTCTGCTCAGTTGTAGGATACTGTAGCATTCATCTGGAGAAGTGTTTGTAAGTCCAGGGTAGATTAAATACAAATCTAGTATTTAAGCCTTTCTGCACCAAATTCCAGCTGCATCATCGTGTGTGTGGCGATGGGGCCAACAAATGTGCAGAACGGACAGTGTTGACATTTAGATGATTAACCTATACAATTACATACATTTAGAGTATTACTACTGCTGTATGTTGTTGGTGCTAATAGTATAAAGTAACGTAGTACAGTACAGGACTTAAGTACAACTGTGAGGTATTTCTATTTTATTTGAGTACTTCTACATATTCTGTTACATTATACCTCACTACATTTCAGCGGCAAATATCGGATTTTATTTCACTAAATTCCTTTGTTAGCTATAGCTACTTTTCTGAATAGGTTAGGAATTTAATCATCAGACTTTAAATGATTACATTAACAAGCTCCCCAGCAGTATGTAAAGTAATTCAAATTCATAGATTTAAAACATATTAACATAAAGAAACATAGAAATATGTTAAAATCAACTCAGTCATTACAAGCTGCAATATGAAAGTGGTGAACACATTAATGCATCAATAATTATTTTTCAATACTTTTTTCACTGGGGTAAAATAAGCCAATACATTTTATATAGGTTTATCTAAAACCGAGACATTATTTCGTTTCATCGAAAATATTAGCTCATCTTGAATTTTAACCGCAACACATCTGAAAAACATTGCGGGCAACAAATGATAGAAAATTAGTAGCTGCCAATAAAAATAAAAAAAAAACTTCACCAACTAGTCTCCTCACTTCCCAGATGGTTACAGACACTTGTTAAAAGAAGAGGGGGAAGCTACACAATGGTAAACATCACCCTGTTCCAACTTTTTTGAGATGTGTTGCTGCCATCAAATACAATGGCAGCAACTGTTTTTATTTACACTTTACACATCGTCCCAACTTTTATACATTTACATTTACATTTTACATTTAGTCTTTTAGCAGACGCTTTTATCCAAAGCGACTTACAAGTGAGGTACAAGGCAGCAAAAATCTAAGTCAAGGAGAAAACATCAAAGCAAAGTTCTATCAGAAAAATGTTCACATTTTATGAGATGCAAGTGCGAGAAAGAGCAGAAAGGAAGTGTTTGTTTGTTTGCTTTTAAATAGATTTATATATATATATATATATATATATATATATATATATATATGTATATATGTATATATGTGTATATATGTGTATATATACATATATATACATATTTATTTTATGCTTTATTTATTTTATTTCTATGTTTAATTTAGAAAAAAGAAACCATATTTTATAAAATATTATGTATTCATAGGTTTAATTTTAGCCTACTCTATACTGTAAATATAAGTATAAAGCGAAACAAAATGAATTGAAGCAAATGTATAGCTCAAATTTCTGCCGAGTATTTGAGTAAATGTATTAAGTTACATTCTACTGTGGTTGATCTCTGACTTGGACACATTACAGCCACACACACAGACACACACACACACACACACACACACACACACACACACACGCTCAGTTGTATGTAACTTTCACTTTCATTTCCATCAAGGTGGATGAAGAGTTGCTGTCTTTACTTCTTTTAAAAAGTGTCTGAACATGCAAAGCATTTAAACGTCTCTTGGTAGGTGAGACTCTTAGAAAGACGCAGAACAAATACAGGGTTCATGGTGAAACATGGGAGGACTTGGAAGGACGGAATCAGGTCAGTCTCACCACCCTTATGCACTTGCTCCATTTGGACTTTGTGTCAAAGGTTTGTCACGCTTCTTTCAGCCTGGCACTAACACGCTCCAATCTGCTGCCTGCAGACTGCTGCTGCTTATCTAATCCTGCATAGTGTCCTAAACCCATAACCCAACTTGCCCAAATTGAAATATCATATTGAGTTATGAAACAATACCTGAGAAGAATCACACAATAGCATAATCCAAAAAGTGCATGATTGAAAAAGGATTAGTGAGAAGGGAGGAGGATGTGGACACACACTTTGCTGGATTTGTACTTTGGTCACAATCTGAGGGCCGTGTGCCTCAGACTGTGAATCTGGACCATCCCAGTCATATTTTAGGTGGCCCTGCGAGTGATTTACTTTCTTAACAGGTACCACCCAGATCTGTCCTCGTTGTCCAGTGTTTGCCCGTCCATGAAGTCACACCTCCATGGTTTCCGTTGGATGCATTTGCGATAAGCAGTGGCTTTCTCGGCCGAGATTTGTTGCTGGGGGCTGGAATAAATGCAGAGTCTCATTTAAATTTCGTACTGTTTTATTACTGGTGAGACAAAGTATAGGGACATACAGTTGGACAGAGTTATTTGGGGATTTAGCAACAGACACATGGGTCAGTTCCTGTGCCAGTGATAATGATGACAAATGGTCTGGACTGCTGGGCCCAAGAGAAATGAAGTCCACATCTCGTGGGGAGGGGCTGGTCCACCAAATTAGCTTTAGTCAATACCATGTTTTCCGTTTATCCTCGCAGGAAATGCTGACAGTAATATTGGTTACTTTAACCTACTGTGGGAATTGAATCCTATTGGCTTAATCATGGTGTCATTAGCATGCAAGGATGAATGAGCAGCCATGATTAGATACTGTGTGGCTCCGGAGTCCAGTCAGGTTTCAACAAAGATCGAAAATGATCTCTGCCGAGACGCATTTAATGATTTCTCAGTTTTTATGTGATGAGTGATGAGATTTAAACTGTAGGACCCATGGAGAGTTTGGAAATGCAAGTTTACCTGGTCCCTAAAACATCAACAGGAACAAATTACAGATGAAATTTAATGATTATCTCAAATCAAATGAAAAAGCTACTTTTGTTTAAAAATGAATAATTTGTGTATTCAACACACATGGAGGCAAAATAACCATCAGTTTACAGACAACGCACTTTACAATGTCGATTAATTAGTTGCCTTTTGGCAACTTAGTAAAATCCCAAATATTAGAAATAATTTGAAGTGAAGGTGGTTTTGTGTGAGTATTGTGTTACAGTGACATAATTTTAATAGGCTGCTGTTATACGAGACATCAAACACAATATTATCCAAATCTTGAGAGCAGTAGAAGCCTTGTAAAATGAGCTGAATGGCACAGACTGTGGTCAACACAGCTGTGCACTGTGTTCCCTTTTAGAGGCTGACAACACAAGGACAAACTCATATCACTACTGTGACATAAAAACCACTGCCAGTTCCCATCTTTCTTTAGGGATTGAACCGTGTCACCTATGCCACGTGTGTTTCATGACTACAGTGCTCTATTCAAACCCTATTACACATCTCAGGTGCGTATGTTATCGCGCCATCGCGAGTATGAAGTCAGGTGATTATTGTGGGAGCTCTGATGCTGGGTTCCGGTGTATAGAAAGTGTCAGTCATCCAAGGTTTGAAAGCATTCTCTGCCAGCCACACAATCACAATTCCGCTGTGTCGACCCCTAAAGGGACAAGCCAAATTATGGGGCCTGGTGCCTCAGTGGGTAGAGCACCGGCTTGGGATCCAGAAGGCCACGGGATCGAATCCTACCCCACCAGGTGTGGCCCCACCCAGCCATCAAGGTGCTGGTCCCAAGCCGGAATAATATGGGAAGAGATGCCAAATCAATGTGCGAATACACGCTCCGGTGTGGCGGCCCCTGAAGGGACAAGCCCAAAGCCATTGATCTTTGACTGCCAGTTTGCCAAAAGGGAAAGCGGAAAAAATATATTACAAAAGTCGGCAAGACTCACCACCAATCCATACAGGAATACATAAATGCGTAGCAAATCTTGGGCGGCCTGTGTCACCTTGGAGGTCCTACTGGCAGCGTGAATGCAAAGAGAAAAAAGCCCTGTGGTGTGAAGTTTTGAGAGAAGCTAGAGCTAATGTCCCTAGAACTGTCTGAGAAAGAAAATGTGGGATGTAAGTGAGGCACGTGGGCACATCATTTTTCCATTTGATCATCTTAATCCCATCATTTTAGCCCCAAAAGTTCAAACACATGCCCCGAAGACAATTGCATATGTTGTGACTTTGTTTCAAGTCCTGGACTCTCCCGTCTTTCCCGCTAGTTCAGATGTCCTCCACTCTACAATGAGTCTTGAAATCAGTTAGATTAAGCACATTGTCTATTGATTGGCCACTAAATTGCAGAGCAATACAAGACAAATAATCCCATTTCAAGTTTCAACACTTGTTTCTAATGGTTCCCAAATCATTTCAGGCAGGAATGGATGACAATTAGTTTAGCATTTAACAGCTGAGAGTGGCTGTGCATGCATGAGTGTGATTCCAGGCTTAACCGTGGCTGCCTCCACTGCATTTGACATTTCCATTCTCTGGACACCTTCCTTTGTTCTGCCTGCAGGGCTTTATTTTTCAGGCACCAGTAAAAGCTGAGCAGAGAGTCACCCAGTGTGGCTGCACATTAAGCCAGCTGCAAGAGCGCAATTTAATTTCACTTTGAAATGTATGGATTTATTACTGGTTTTTCTCTGGCACAATAGCGCTTGACAGCAACAAAAAGCCACTGCAAAGAGCCACTCCATGTGTCCCTTCCACAACAAGGCAGTGACCCAGGGAAAAAAAAAAAGCCTCTTTGACATTATCAGTGATTTGACCTTAGTCGCAAGCGCGGTTTTCAAGTCGGCCCAAAGCAGGATGACTTTTGAAAGCAAGTCAGAACATGGTTCAAATCCTGTGGATCCACCAACACCTCTCAGTACCAACGGGGATGTTTAGACTGATTGTGGTGTGGTTTAACTACTTAACCAGTCAACAAGGTGCTCAAATAGAGTAAATCCAGAGAACAGAATTTGGCAAAGCTGATTAACTAATGAAAGAATCGTTCCAAATGATGAAGGCTGTTTGCTGAAACCTGTTGGTGTAATAAAGAAGATTCTTCCATTACTCAGTTGTAATAATCTCAGTAGAAAACAAACTTCGCAGTGACTTCGCAGGCAACATATACATTTAGTTTTAAACAAAATTAGATTTTATTTCCAATTTTACAAAGTGCCTAAACCACACACGAGACTTGGGATTTAAACTCGGGTCTGACACATGTCATTCCGGCACTTTCTATGGCCTCCATCAACCAAACCATCTCCTTGCAACTCCCTATCCATCCATAAATGTATTGTGTCTTCCGTTGATCGAGTGATTACCCTCCGCATAAAAACATAACCTTGTTTTGTAGTGAAGTTTCACGGGAGACAGGGTTTGCTATGGAGTGTTGATTTCAAAATATATGTTTTGAAATTTGTGAAATTATTTTATTAATTAAAATTTAAATTACCTTTGCAACTGTCTTGACTGTTTTTTTTTTTTTTTTTTAGCAATAAATAAAAAGAAACATATAAAACCAAACAATACAGGTGAAGATTGACAAATGGACACAAATAATTATTTTCTTAATTTAAAGTCTCACTCCAACCCATGCAGCATCTGTGAAATCACAAACTGTAGCTCCTGTTTCCTCAAATGCCCAAAATATCTCTTTCTGTTAAAAAGCTGATTTACCTGCTTGACATGTGGCCACTACTGTTAATAAGTAGCATCTCACAGCAGTTTAATTAGACCTGATGTCACAAGGTCTACAACTAAGAATGAGTTGACAGGGTGACATGAAAACAAGCTATAAGAAGTCAGCAGAGATGACTAGAAAAGAAAATGTCCACAGACTGTTGGAATACAGTACATATATTCGGGGGGCACGAGTGATGATACTTTTATTTTGCTTAACATTATAAGTTAATATTATAAAATGTCTGTAAACAGTGGATTTCAGAGTCCATGCACTCAGGCTGCATGGACTCTGTAGGTTTGTGTGAAGCCTGGTAACCCATGTGAAGTCACCGTAAATACAAAGACCTTCTTTTGGATTCTTGCCTCTTTCAAAGCTCGCTGGGTTTGAGGTCAGATGACTGTGGGGTAAAGTCCATGACAGTCAGAGGGTTGTCAATCCAGTGCAGGTGTCTAACTCCAGATTAGGCAAAACACAGTCAGGCTCGAATATTCCTCCCAACACATTTCACTGTAGCTGTGAAGCCCTACGGTGTCATTCTCTCTCCTGTTCCCTTTAGTTACTGCCATAAATCTTACTCTTGGATTCATTAGTGAACAGGAGTTTTTCCCATTGATCTACTATGAATTACTGGGATGTGTTGGCTTTGTTTCAATCCCTGAGTGGTTCAGATGATCTTCTGACTGTTACCTGTTCATGCTTTAGATTAAAAGGAACTATTACCACCCAGCAGCATTTGACACTATGAAAGCTTTGCTTTATTTCTGATGCCATCTTTCCCCCCGATCACCACTCTGCTCATTAATGTTGTGGTGGAACCTTGAGTCACAGCCATATTTGTAACAGGTAAACACTGGCTGCAAGTCGATATAAATGAACAAGTATATGATGAGTCGATCAAATCCATATACGTGTCACATGAACATGTTTTTTACTGGATAAAACTCAATGCCATCGACACTGTGCAACAGGGATAAGACATCAGTTGTTGTTGCTTTTTGTTGCTCTTTTTCTTTTCTCTCTTCACTTTCCACTCACCCCAACCGGTCGGGGCAGACGGTCGCCCAACCTGAGCCTGGTTCTGCTGGAGGTTTCTTCCGTTAAAGGGAGTTTTTCCTCTCCACTGCTGCCTATGGCTTGTTCAAGGGGGAATTGTTGGGTTCTCTCTATACATCTTTATAATCTTGACTTTATTCTGTAAAGTGCCTTGAGATGAATTTGTTGTGAATTGGTGCTATATAAATAAAGTTGAAATGAATTGAATTGAATAAGGTGGCCAGTACCACAAATTTGATTTCTGACCTAGAAACTGTCAGAATTATACATTTTACTAAAATATTACATTCTAGCTTTTGCCTTTATTCAAATGTAGGTAGCATGCACAGCAACCAGTCAGCTAGCAGTGCGCTGTAGAGTTGGGGGCAAATTTTTGATGCACATTCAGCTCGCACAAATATTTCTTCCATTATCAGAAGTAACAGAAATAGTCAAATAACGTAAAATTTATGAAACAACATTTGTACTAGCTGAATGTAAATAAAATCTAAAGTTGCTGGAAAAAAAAAATCTTTGCTTTTACTCTTTTTGACATTTCATAACAAGGGGGTGCAAACTCTTCGCACTCAACTGTATCTTCTTCAATTCACATGTCAGAACTTTTCATATTTTCAGGTTTGTATAAAATATCACAGATTTTGGTTTGAGACTGTGGTCTCAGAGAAGGTAATAAAAAAAAAAATCTGTTCTTCTTATTTATGCCAGTAACAGATTTTTCAATAATCTTGTAATAGACAAGAACATCTGTAACCATGGTAACTGTGCACAACAAAGAGGGTGACAGCTGTAGCCACTAATGCCTAAAAGTTAGAAATGTTAAAAAAAATATTAAAAATGCAGGACAAGAATAAAAGGTCTTTTGTTTCTGTGACAAAATAAAAAAAACTATATTAACCAGAAATCAAATGGCCAAAACTTGCCTAAAACTAATTTACATTTTCATCGAGAGACTAATAAACTCATTCAGAAGCCAAAAGAAACACTGCTGTGATCACTTCTGTTGGAATGATGCTAAAAGAACTATAGGTTTTCCTGCAGATTCACTACACATTCCTCTGTTAAATTATTGTCACTGTCCTCTGAAATCTAAATAACAAAGACTGTGGCCCATCTTTGGACATGATCAATCATCTGGTAGAAATGTCTTTGCTAATTTCAACTCAGACTGTGATCTCACACAAACCTATGATGCAAAATGTTTCAGAAAATACCGGAGACTCAAACCCAATGTTTTATTGCTGCCACAGAAACACAACGCTGACCCAGAGTTGGGCATCTACAGTGAAAATACTACCATGCGTAAAATGACCCAAGCAAAGGAGCAAACCCAACTGGGTTACAGTGACTCACTGGTACTGAATAAATGTAATTCAATTTAATTTTAGTGTGTAGTGTTGTGTTAAAGTGTTCACATTTTAACCCAGTAACTTCTATAGTTGTATTTTTTATTTTTTTTGTCCTTTCGGCTTATCCCGTGAGTTCAGGGTCGTCAAAGCGGATCATTGTCCGCATGTTGATTTGGCAGTTTTTACAGCAGACGCCCTTCCTGACGCAACCCTCCCCAGCTGCTTATTAAGCATCGTTGAACAACGGAAATAGTCAATATTTGACATGAAGTGGATTAATAGCTATATAAGCTGTGAGTGTTTGCTCCATATGGTGCCTCTTGGCCACTATAGCTGGAGTTTACCAAAGAAATACTTGTCATCAGTGTGCTGTGACAGGAGGGACTTCAAGGAGGACAACGTTTTCTTGACAAGTTTCTACAGTTTGTTTTTTGTGCTTTCTTTATGCAGAGTGAACACACACGAGTACTGTGTATAGGATTTGCAGCTGCCATCACTCAGCTGTACTCTATATATGACAGATTATCAGGAGACTGAATCCTCTGTGTGAAGAACTTGATAAATTTTCACTTATTGGCTCCAAACTCATAAACTCACCATCATTTCTACATTTACAACGGACATACAACAACATAAAGCCAATTTGTCTACTTTCATAGGAAATTACAAACATTCAAGTTTATACCAGATTTGTATTTTAAATTCCCACAATATTATGTTTAAACTATTTTATCTGGTGTTTCTCTAGCAGTGATAAGTAACTATAGTACATGTACTCACATACTGCAGTATAATACTATAAGAATAAATTTAAGGAACAATGGATTAGACCTACAGGTACTTTTATTACATTTTTGGGCAGAGTATTTGCAACTTTTTCGGAAGATTGCGAACATCAACCCCCTCTAGTTTTCTCTATACATACATACAACACTAAAATTATAAAATCTCTGGGTGGTTTTTAAAATGGTGCATTGTGCAACTGTATCTCACCCAACAAGCTTTAACATGTTTATGATGCAGAAATAATGTAACATATTGAAATCTGACTATAGAAATACACATTAGCCTCTTTGATAGCGTCTTCTATGATACTCGTCTTGTTGCTAATTTAAATCCAAATGGAAACCGGAAGTTGCACAGCTACAGTTTAGTTACTCACTCATTAACAATCTGGCTGACAATGCTCCCTGATTTGTAGAAACTGCAACTTGTGATTAGTTTCCAATGTGTTTACTAAAGAGCAGCTTCGTATTGTTTCTGGGGACAGAGAAAGATACGAAGAGCATTTTTCAGTGATGATAGAGCTGAATGATCAACTGTCATATTGAGAATCTATGAGTATTTGCTAACAGCTATATAATTAGGAGCTTTCTCCTCTAATCCTCACATGCAGCTAAATGTATGCTACACAAAGGCTTAATCAACATTTTGTCTTTCCCTTGGAAGTCACATAGTATTATACAGCAAAGAAATAAATAAAATAAATCACCTGCAGGGATAGTGAATGTTAGAAAACATATAAATACAAATGCTGCGTATTTTATGAAGAGAATGGTTCTGGTATTAAATCTGGTATTAACTTTGTCTGGACTCTTTTTTACATGTTTCTAATTTTACACTTTACATAATGGTAAAGACATAACAGGCTTATGGACACTTAGACATAAAGGTTTGTATTGCAGGTTATGGATATAGGACAAAGGTTGGACCAGCATCTAGACATAAATTGAAATTTACTGACAATTGTGTTGTGCTCAACCTGTTGCTATAGCTGGACCAGAAACTGTTGGCTGTGCTCACTACTAGTCAGTCAGCAGTGGGTGGAAACAAACTGGGCTGCAGCCCCTCGAGGACCTGGGCCCTATTCGTTGTATGTGGTTTAACAGGTTAACTGGATAATGTAGCTGGCTCAGCAACAGTAGTGTATGGGTACGATAACACAATTCAATACACAGGAATGTCTGAATTTCATTTAATTCACCTGCACATTCTCCACTAATAGTTCTTATAGTTAGCATAGGCCTAAGAGTCATGCACCAGTTTACTTTCACCCGTTCGCAGGTTCTCTGAATATAATGCACAGATTATATTAATGATTCACAATCAGATCAGGGGACATGTTATCTTGGTGCCAGTAGGATTCATATTTTATTTGTCAGACACATTTTGCCGTGGTCTATCCGCATTTTGCAGCTTCTTTAAATGCTTCATAGCTGCTGTACGAATGTGCTTTCAATCTCTTGCTGCTTTACGTATACATGATTTGCTCTCTTTATATTCTCTCTCCATCTGTTTTTCTGCCTTTTGTCATTAGCATGTAGCCATTAGGAAACCTGCTGACCAGCATTTCGAGTGTTGATTTATGTGGTCTAGGATTAGAACATCCAGCATTACTCATTTAATCTTTTAGATGTAAATCCGAGTGTGAATGGTTTTCTGTCTGTGTGCAGGCCCTGAGATAGAGAGGAGACCTTGCCAAGGTTTACCAATCCTCCCGCAGTTCAGCCCCTTATGATCCTAAACAAGTTAAGATATGACACATTAAAGCATCAATAATTACAGCTTAACAATCTTATTTGCTAATGACACCTGCATAAAGAAAACCCTTATTGTATTAGTATTAGTATTTCAGCTTATGCTATTGTGCTTCTGACCCTATGGTCAGTGCGTGACCACTCTACCACTGCCGCCCCTAAGCTTATACTACTGCACATTTTCCAAAATAAATCAATTTAAAAAAAAATGAATACAGTAATTTTATGTGTGAAAATATTTCTTCACTGTGGTAAGGCTAGTTTTCTTAACTTAATTATCTCAGCAATTGTTGTGTTGTAATTTGATGAGCAGTGAGCTCAGCCAACAGTTTCTCTGATTATACACACAGAGGTGCTTTATTACCAAACCCTGTCTCTGTCATAAACTGTAACAAACACACCCAAACCAAATCCACTGACTCTGTGATGTCGTAAATGAACTGGTGATCTATGACCAGATACCATTTTGAGCAGTAATTTGTAAAAAAAAAAATGTAAACATGGCCTCCAAAATAAAAAACATATTACAGTGCTAACAAGTACACAATCACTCTTCAGCTCACACTCTTACAGAAAGCTTTTGCTCATGGCAGCTGCAAACTCTGTTGTGCAAACACTGTCCCCTTTGCAATTCAATGCACCTCTGCAGAAAGCTGAATTTCTAGTTTTAATTAAGCCTGTTGTTTGTGTCAACATATAAGCTAGTTTTAAACCAAAATAATGGGTACTTCATTAAAAACTGAAAAGCAGCCAAAGTCACTTACTTCCTGCCTGACTACAGCAAGTCCAAGTCAATATATTGGCCTGATCCTCATCTGAATGCAGCAGCCTGATCAGATTCTGCACAATATGCATAAGTGAATTTATTCAAATATCAGATGTCTGCAGGATTGTATTAAATGTATATAGCACACGTGTAAAACCACCAACGAAGCCATGTTTAGTCTGTAATAAGGAGGTGTACATACCCACATCAAACTATACCATTAGGGGTATAACAATGTGCCCTGCCCCCATTTCCGGTTATCCACACTGCAAACGAGCCACATTGCAGCAGTTCAGTATGTCCACACACCATCAAAGGTAGAGAATCCAAGTTAAATAACGTGGATTTTCTTAATATACAAAACATATTGTCCCAAAATGCAAATAGTGTACAAGTGAATTCCTGTGACAACATTTAAACAGGTTTTTTTTTGGCCTGGCCACAAGTTTAACTGTAACTCTTTTGACCAGAGTTCCTGCATTTACCCCTGAGCTCAATGAGGTCCCTGTTTAAACATCCGGCACATTCTAATGCTGATCTGTTGCCTAAAAAAGATATTTTGAGACTTGATTGTGAGAAAAAATTAAGCCTTTTAATTTTCATTTTATTTCCATACCTAAAAAGACATCGATAAAATGGATTTCTTTTTATTCTTCCTTTGTTAACGGCATTGCAACACAGAAAAGGTGAAAAAGAGATGCACTTTTCTTTCATTGTAGGTGTCAAATTATTTATTGCGGTGAAAATAAGGAGAGACATAACAACTCCAACCTAATGTGCTTCACATACTGTGTGTTTGTGTTGGGGGCCCAGGAAATGCACTAACTGTTTGAAGACAAAAGAAGATCTAATGCTGTGAGTGTGTGTGTGTGTGTGTGTGTGTGTGTGTGTGAGCCACAATCTGTCCTGGATTAGCCTGAAATGTCCCCCCTGTGGGACGATTAAAGGTTTCTCTTATCCTAAACATAATGTGATGCAGAATGTATGACAGGAATAATAATTTACCCAACTTGTCAAAAGCCCCACAGTGTTAGTAGTGACAGGTAACTTTTCAGTGTACTACTGTCTGGCAGGTCGGTGCCAAATTATAGCTGAGTCTCAGAGCTCCAGTCCGGGATGGAAAAGGTCTTGGACTGTCTTTTCTGCTCTCCTATCGTGTAGTCCACGTGGATGCAGATATGTCTGGCGCTTTCCTTCGAGGGATACATACTAACTGTTCCCGTAACCGGCGTGTCCTGCACCACATCCACCGGGGCGTCCAGGTACAGCACCGCCTGCTTCCAGTGGGTCTCCGGTTTGAACGGAGACGTGGAGAGCACCAGCGCCTGCGGCTTGTCCGGATAAGGGAAAGTCACCGTGAAGTAGACACAGAAAGCGTTCACTGCCGCCGAGCCGAAAGACTCGCACCGGAACTGGCCCCCGACGGAGCGCAGGTCCTCCACGGTCACCGCGTACAGGTCGAGCTCGGCGAAGCGGGCAGGGTGAGAGAGCACGTCCTCCACGGTCACCGAGTTCACCGTGATGTCAGAGTTCATGATACACCTCCGGGCGAAGTCGGACATGCACGACATGTCGACACCGTACTGGTCTTTGACGGTGTACCAGAAATGTAAGCGGTCCTCCACCACCGGGTCGCTGATGGGTGAGATGTAGAGCTCGGCTTTGCTCGGCAGGATGAGGCCGCCTGGCTTGAGCCACTTGTCGCGCGCGTACAGCACCGAGTTGAGCATGGACTCGTGCAGGAGAGCGTAGCCCATCCACTCGCTCACTATCACCTCCACCATCTCCGGGAGCTCCACCGTTTCCACGGTGCCTCGGATCACTTCTATTCTGTCCTCCATGTTGTTCTGTTTGACGATTTTCACCGCCTGCTCGGCGATAGAACAGGCTTCGACCGCGTACACTTTTTTCGCACCAGCCTGTGCACAGAAGACGCTTAAAACGCCGGTTCCTGCCCCTACATCCAGCACGACTTTGCCCCGAATGGACTCACTGTTCCTCAGTATTGCCGTCCGGTATGTGTTGGTTCGAACATGGTCCGCTATCATCTCCTCGTGGATCGTCACATCGGAGTAGCTGTCAAAATAAAGCCGGTCCTGCCGGGTTTTATCTAATTTTCTTTTCTTTACAACGTGAGCCATCTTCTCTGCCGTCGTGCAGCAACCTTGCTGTGTTGTGATGCGTTACTTCCGCATTGGGGAATCTGGAACTTGTAGTCTTCCATAGTATCTAAGGAAAACACTTGCACGTAATAATGACTACAATTCCCACAACCACAGGAATATGACCCAGTAGTCGCGTTACTGTAGTCGCTGTCGGGTCATTCTGCTGAGAAAGTAAAATATGGGCGACACAAAATGCATTTCAATATAAAATTTATTTTTCTTCTTACGTACAAAACGTTTTATGAACAAAAACTAACTCCTAAAATTGATGAATGCACAAGTAGAGCTTAATGAACTTTTATTATTTTTTTGCTGTGTCTTTCTAACTAGGTCTATAATATAACCAGCATTAAATGTTTATGAAAATTATTCTTTCTTTTTACAACTTGAATATATTTAGTTAAAGGTAGAGTAGGACTATAATGAAACAAATTAAAATGTTTTAAAATTTGCATTATTTAATACAATTGCAGCAGTTTCTCTTTCAAACAAATTAAACATCTTATCAAAAAGTGATTTATAATAAATCACAATAAAATTATAAGAAATGATTACATGCCAAATCAACAACAAAATACTGCTAGTAAATAAATAGACCCAGCAATGTCATTGGTGTGACAATTTGGTTTAAAAAAAAAAACTTAAAATTTGAATAAAATGGCTGCCATATGCCAGACAATGTCTTGAGTCACACTGAAAATTTTTAACCATTCACTGGAATCCATTATATCTTCAGTTTCCACCATTGCAGCTATAGTATTTGCATAAAATTGTACAAGAAATCATGACATTTTAGTCAAACTAGGAAGTATGGCTTACTGTCTGCACGCCTTTGTCCACCAAACCTCCTACACAAACTCTAAATCTAAAATTATTAATAGTTAATAACTACTTTTTTACATTTAAATATTATATTTAATATGGTAATTATTAGTGCTGTTGTGAAAAAGATTTAATTTATGACAATATGTTTACATATGATTCAATTGCCATGCGAATGAAAGTATTCTTTTAACATAGCATTTTAAATAAACTGATCAGATTAACCCATAAGCAGTGGGTGATTAGACCATGTTTTGTCACTGCAAAGACAGACTATATTTATTGAACATATATAATTTATGTAAATATTATGTCAGCTTAAAGGATTTTGGTGTGTGCAAAACTGAATCACCTCCACTCTTTTTGTAGATTGATCCTATCACGGCTAAGCTGGTAAATACGAGCTCATACAGGTTAAAGGGATAATCATAGATCTCTGGGCTCTTTGAAAGCTTCCCACAGTACTGCGGGTAACTTTTTGCTTTTTGTTTTAGAACAAACGCGCTCCAGTACATTCTGTATCTTAATGGGGAGAGTGACTGTCAAAGGGTTCAGCTGAACAGCATGGCAGCAGTGCAAAGAACACCATGTATATACATAGAAGTAGTAGCACCCTCTTAGCAGAGCTGCATATAAAAACCTGGCAGTGCAACCCTGCAGCTCCACGGAGCTCAACAGATTCAGTGTACCCAGCGACACTACAACCGGATGCTGACAACGGTCCAAATTCATGCAAATACCTTGAGCCAGTTGAGCGCCAATTGTGATCATCACAATTTCAGCAGAAACTGAAGCACAGAGATGTGTTTAGTCCAGCATCCAAAAAGGAGCTTAGGCTGATGGAAAAGGTCTACAGCTTTCACATTCTTTTTTTGTGTGGTGTCTTTAGCAAGTTCAGAATAATACATTATGAAAACCTCCGTTGTTTCTGGCAGTGGAAAAAAACAACTGAAAACAAAGGTCCACTAAGGACAGAACATGAAAATGACATACTCATACACTACAAAGTCTACAGAGCGGCAGCTTCCTGAGAGGCCACATACAGGCAACTACTCTATATCAATGTGTCAACACCTATAAGGCTTGTCTGAGAAGAGTCCGACCTGCCTAGACAAAAATTCATGTGGGCGAGATTTCTTACGATCTTGATTCTGAATTGCAAATGTAACCACCTCACAAGATTAAGGTTGCAGCAAGCATTGATGTATCATAGGGATGATGCCAGACTAAAAAAAAAAAAAAAAAAAAAGTTTTTTTGCCATTTCTGGCTTAATTAGAGACACCAGTACGGAGCAGACAGGAAACATAGGAGAGAGGGGGGGTAACACATGCAGGAAGGATCCTACTGTAAGCTGGAATCAAACTCAGGATGCTGCAGTCATGCAGCGTGTGCTTTAACCATTTGGCTTTAAGGACACTCCAGGGATTCTACCAGACTTGAAGAAAAATTGCTCACCTGGCACATGAGCTTGCATGTTGTGCAGCTCCGTGCACATACACATTAGTGTTTTCCCTGCTTGCCCCAGTGGGCCCTTAAACGTTACACTGAGTGATATATGGAGAGCTGATTGGTTTAAAAGATATTAACATGTCCAGCTGTTGATTCAGAAGCTGGACTTACTCACATTTAGTCTAATATGCTGTTCCACTTGAGAGGCACAACCAAATTACTGATAACATTTATACTGATTCAATAATCCTTTAGAAACACTGTAGAATTTACTTATTCATTTTGATAGTAACAATAAAGAAATCCGACTGAACGCAACGTTAATGTTGCATCCCAAAAAATATTGACTAGTTTATATGAGGTGGGTTTTCTGTCTCATTCTTCTATGTCTAAATGGATTGTATATAAATTTAGCTCATAAACCAGTTTTTGGTAACATGAGATGACAGAGACAGAAAATTACTTAATGGAAAGTGCTTTTAATTAACAGATGTGAAACAGGTCAAGCAGCTAACTGAACTTTGAATTGGAAATATTTTCAATGTTGGAGAAAGTCTTCCACAGATGCTCAGTGGCTGTAGCTCAGGGGGTGGCTATGGCTCGGTTGGCAGTCATCCATGGACCATAGGGTCACTGGTTCAATCCCTGGTCCTGGCTCTATGTGTCTCTGGGCAAGACACTGAACCCCCATCAGCCATTTCCCATCCCCAGCTGTGTAGTGCCGTAGTACCAAGCCTGGTAGAAATTGGGGAGGGTTGCATCTGGAAGGGCATAAAAACTGTGCCAAATCAGACAATGAACTCACGGGATAAACCAAAGTACTTTAAACCCAAAGATGCTCAGACTTAGACACTTTAGATGAAAAAGAATCATTTGTATTATATTTTATATTATATTTTGGTCCACACAAGAATGATTTGATGTTTGAAATATTTTAATCAAAAATTTTTAAAACATTTTGAAAGTTTGAAAGGAACATTTCACATAAGCATTAGAACAATGTCAACATGTAGAACGCTCTCACATCCTGTATGAGAGAGAGTATATGTGTGTGTGTAGCTGTCTTTTCTTGTCTTCTTGTCTCATCCCTGTATGCAGCTGTCTCTGCCTGTGATCATTGCAGACAGGTACATTGCATCTCCCACAACGACTGTTGACTTTACGATCTTTTTAACTTGATTAACCAATGATCAATATGTAGCTGTATAAATAAATGCACACACACAAACAAACACACATGCCATAAGTACTGTAATGTTGGCTACCTACTTTGGCAAACTATAAAGTAGGCAAATTTGATGATAGATTATAAGAAACTCTTTCATACAGTAGTCATCAAGGACAAGCACACGCATTTCTGAGGTAAACAACAATTATGGCAACACAAGTGAATGTACTGGGTCATTCATGACGATTGTGTGAAAGAGTGTGTGATAGGTCCACAGAATTTTATTTTACCACATTTTAGAGCCACATATACAAGCTTTGGGTAGTAATACAAAAACCACAATTTTGTAAAATGTATAAATAGTAAGTTAAAAATGTAAGTGGCATGATATCAAAAACATGATTTTGGAGATATAGCTGCACTATGACATGATAACAACTTTTTATTATGAAGATGTTGAAAGATGAAAAATACCTCAACGGGTCATTTTTGACCCACTTATGCATCTAAGGGTTAATGTGTTTTCCTTTATTGTTAAATTTCATCATAGCTGTCTTGTGAAAAACAGGTTGTCAGTGAATAATTTTATCGTTTTTGCTTATTAAATTACCACTGGTTGGTGTAGTGACCAACTTTACGGCCCCAGACATGTTTTACCCAAGTGACACAAATGGCCCTTTTACCTGTGGAGGTAATCCAGCTTTGTCCACAGGGTGTTAATAGAGTGTACCTGAATACACCACAATTGTAAACAAACAAGTCCACGGACTGATGTGCAGCCTAGTTATTGCACAGAAAAGAGAAACATTAAGAAAAGGGCCCATCATTTTCAACTGCATTCCTGTCTGATTGATGAGGTAACAATCATAAATCTACATACACACATTTTTCAAACTGGTGCTTGTTTTAAGTTCACCTAAGCAGAAGTACTTAGATCTTAAGTACTTAGCACTTTTAGTTGACACACTCAACAACACAACAAGTTCTACTTAGTAAATGGTAAATAGTTTGCACTTATTTAGTGCTTTTCATTACTTCTTGTTCATCCATAATCACAAACACTGGGAGCAACTAAATTGGGGGGGTTCGTTGTCTTGCTCAAGGACACTGGTGTGACAGGATGTGACAGGAGGAGCTGGGAATCAAACCAACAACCCTGGGACTGGTGGACGCCTGCTCTACAGCCATATTTATTTTCTACACACAAATCTGCACTGCATGTGTCCCACAAGATGCTAAAGAATTAATATCTGATTCAGATGATATATTTTATGTCATATCGTTTTTGCTCAGATTTATGTTTCTGAGTCCGTCTGTAAGAATTCAAATGGAGCAATACATTATTTACCGCATTCCACTCGTTAATACGGGATCCAATCATGTATAGAACATCTAATGTCTTATAACATTTTATAACAAGCCACACAAAATGGCCATTACCAGTTGTGAGCCTTTTCTGAAGTTATGGCAGACAGAACACAGCTGCTTCTGCCTCAGCTCTCTTCCCTTGTAGATGGTCCTGTGGGAGCGTCTCCATTTTGTTTCAGAGATCTTTGGCAAAGGATACTGAGCAGAAATGAGCAGGAGCTGGATCCCATTTCATAAAGATGAAAAAAAAAAATAGAAAAGAGGGAAAGAAAGCAATGGTTTCGGAGGAGAGAAACAACGAAATGCTAGATGGTTTGTCGTTTTCAAGACCACCATTTAAAACACGAATGATGTGAAACACTGCAAAGTAAGAAAATATTGCAGGGAAATTTGTTTGCTGTGTGCGTGTGTGTTGGGGGGGTGGAGAGGTAGGTGTTGCACATTTATATGCTTCTAAATTTGTATCCAATAGTGCCTTTAAGACATGCTCCCTGGGAAAATGTGTGCATTTGATAACCCTGTCTTTTTAAAACTATATAGAAAATAAAGCAGGGAAGTAATTTACCATAAACTGATCAAGGGAAAAAGAGACAAACCTTTGCAGTAAACACTGACTTTATATTTAGTGCTCCAGTTTTCCCTCTTGGATAGATTTTATTTCCAATAACAGAAAACATTACCTAAAAGTGCAGCGTAATCCTAAAGTGAGCTACACATCACAGCTGGTCACCGACAAACACTGGATCAAAAGCAGAATTGGACGAAGTGCAAAGGAGGAACACACGTGTACAACAGGACAGATTACTGCACTGTGAAATTCCGTCACTGGAATTCAGATTGTGACTCCGTGCACTTGGCAGGAGGGTTTGCAGGCATTGAAGCTGGTAGACAGCACAGAGAGACAAGCAGCTGTTGGCCATGGTGACTTCTCCTCTCAAGCTTCAGGTAGAACTGCTTCCAGACCAAGACACAGCCAACACCCAGCTCCCACTGAGATGGCTGCTACCTTCTACTACTTTAATGTGGGTCCGTATGACTAGAAATGTTGTTTTTTTATTTCAAGTCTAACAGGGGAACGCAAAGGTCCTAAATAGGTTGGAGTAAACTGATGAGACCATGTTTAAATATTCACCCCTTCAGCTGCCACTGTTTGTAGTGCACCAAAATGAAAAAAACACTCAACACGGTGGCACAGAAATCCCACTGCCAACTGCAAGTTTGTCCGTGTAATTGCAGAACAACACCGGTGCACATGTATAAATACTCACAGCAGCATAGACCACTTGCATTGGAGCTCTGTATGGGTGAGCTCAGACAAAAAGTGCTATTTTCTAAGTCGTGTATCAGAACCACATGTAAATACCTGGACATAAAAGCTTAAATGTTGACCTCTTGCCTCATATTCATCTTTTGATGTCAAACCCAAATGTTTTTAGTCTACAGCCAAAATAAAGGAATACACAGTTATACACAATAATTTGGGAGGGGAGTGTAGTTTTGAGATTCATTTGTGGTTTCCTCAGACATACAGTACATCAGTAAACATGTTCCATTCATAATTTGAGGAAAAGAGCTGCTTCATTTGGCTAGAGGGCACAAAAACTTGTTTTAGGAGTGATGACAAATTGTATGTCGGTCTTTAGCTTACTTGGCATCAAACAATAAGTAATTTCTACCACATCAGAATGAAAAAGCAGGTTATTCAAATGGCCACACTTGAAGGTGAGACCTTCAGAGAGATGCTAGCTTGTATTTTAAGACAGTGCTTTTAAAAACACTCATAGAGTGACACTCACTTTACATTGAACAAAATGCAGTTAAGAGGATATTATTTAGATCTGAGAACACAGGTTTCCTTTACTTATGGAAAGTTAACACACAACAAACATTGCAAAAGTTTTATCATGTTCCAAATCTTTGTTCATTTCTTAATTTGTATTTCTGTGTCTGACTGCATTGAATGAAGGAGGTGGGTGATGTATGCAGCCCTTGTGGTCTAATAATCTACATCAAGTAAAGGGCTAAAGGGCACAGTGCTTCCTGCATTGACTCCAAACACTGACACTACTTGGCACTAACTGTAGGTACAGAACAACGTGGGCATCATCCAACAGGAACGACAGGATTTTTTCCCACACAAGCTGTTGGTGTTTGAAAATGAAAAGGAACCAACCGAAAGAAGAGACTCAAAATATACAGCATATCCGATTCCCCCACTGCCTACAAATTCATTCATTTGAGCATATTTGCTCATAAAATTAGTCACATCTTTACATGGAAAATTCATATCCCAATTATTAATCCTAACAATTAATCTTGAATAATAATTCCTGTTTGCACATCTAAATCTTAGTCCCGCATAGTGAAGCATGCAGGTGTGACTCTAACAGATGTCTGCTAGAGTCGCTGCCCTCGCTGTGCCTGAAACATGTCGAGCAAATCCACAGATAATACTGAAGGCAGCTGAGATGGTGGAAAAATGTGGTTGAGGCGAGAGTTGGTCAAGCGTGGGGGGAGAGGTGGAAGCCCAATCACTTTGGAAAATGAGGGGTGTCATGTAAAAATCGATAACCAGCTTTCTTTTTCCTCCTCTATTCCTTCCCCAAGCTCCAAAAGTTGCTAGTGGAGACTGAATTATAGAATTGATGGTGTTTGTGTGTGTGTGTGTGTGTGTGGTACTCTTACTGTATATTGTGAGGAGAGAGAGACAAAGTGGGAGGCTACATCAGCAATGGAACAAAGTGAAATAAACAAAATGTGATAACGTGAATAAAGAGGGATGGAAATAGCAGACATGCAGAGCAAGCTGCACAAACAGCATGTGAGGGCCGTTTCAGCCCACAGTCGCCTGACATACAAACACTGTACAGAATATATAGGTGCACACAGCCATCGGTTTTGGTGTCATGATCACCCGTTTCAGGGGAAGGCAGACTGCTGAGCAACAAATAGCAAGGTGCAATGGCTTCATATCGATTGTTCCCGGAGATCAATACCAAGCTACTTTGATATCTCACTCCCAGAGAAAGAGCCTGCGTCTGTGAATGCGGTGTGTGTCATAACACACTTTCCATCTCTTATTCACCTTCTTATGCATCTGTTTCTTACAGCAAATATAATTCATCTCAACCCAAAGACTGTTTCACGCATGGATCCATCCGGATGCCTTTTCCAAGTGTGTGTTATCTAGTTCCCTGCTTTGACATCTCCCTTTATACACACTGTGTGCATGCCACTACTTATCAGTGGAACAAAGGCCAGAGTTAAATTTTTTGCCTCCAGCATTTTCATTCGTCTTGTTGCCACAGTCTACAAACCAGCACAGACACACACACACACACACACACACACACACACACACCTCTCAGCCTTACATCTTTCAGTCACCCCAACCGATCACTTTGAGATCTTGCTTTGTCAATGAAGAACACCGGTAATCAATTCATTAATTACATCCTTTTCCCCGCGGACTCACTTCCATCACGCTACCCCGGTTTCAGTTACATTACACTGCAATTAGATTAAATTACTAAGTACAACCTGCATATGACAGCCATTATGGAGCATCAGCGGGGTATTATGCTGACTCCCTTACAATTTGTAAAATGGAAATATTGTCTGTTTGTTAATGGGAGCTATTTGAGAAGTACACAATTGAACAGATACTATATACAGTAAAGTTCACTGTATGATGATTCCACATATAGACATCGGAGTTTGGGGAATTTATCTTGCCTAAAATAATATTGCAATTTTCAACAGGCGTAAATGTGTAATTACTACATAAATGTATTTACTGATTAAAGGAAAAACCGTCTGTAATTTACATTGTTTAAAAATATAGCAAGCAGGATTTCTTCATGTTGTAAAAAGGATTTTGTCATCACCCAAAGCCCCCTAACATCCTGTTGTGATGTGTTGTGATCAAGATTGACTGCAGCTGGTGGCTTCTCTGTGACAACATAAAAAGGGTTTGTTTGACAGCACTGCACTCATTGGATTGACCAGTACACAGTACAGTGACAGAGTCCAAAGAGCTCAGTGCAGATTTACACAAGTCCGAAAAGGCTCCAAGAGACATTTCTGAACAACTGCGGATTCCAAAATCATCAGTTCAAACAAGTGTACATGAATACAAATTACTGGGAAGGGGTCTGGAAAAAAAGACCCAAACTATCTCACGCAGCTGAGAGGAAACTGGTTCAAACGACTCCGAAACAGGACAGAGTGAACTGGTTAGTGCATGAACACCAACGCCACTGTTTACAATCAAGTGACTTTCCCATTATGGAGTGAAAGGCTGCAGCTCCTGCTGTAAAAGTGACAACTTAAAGATCGACTACAGAAGAGTTTCCTAGAGGAGTAAAGGTGAGGCACACCACAAAGACTAGGCCGACAAACAGCCTATCACTGGCAGACAGTCAGCTTGGAGTGTCACGTCCTGTGGACACACTTGGATGTTCCTACAGCACAATGAGCTAAAACACTATCAAAGCTGATTGTGCAATTGATAAAGCAAGATTTAAGAATAACTTCCTTAAAGTCCTGAACTAAAACCTATAGAAAATATTTGTATTGTGCTCAGAAGTTGAGTCTCTGTCACCAAACTAAACTCCCACTAACTTTGAAGCATTTCCTGTAGCCTCACTTTTCAGGACCGATCCATGCCTCCACATAAAGGTTTACATTCCACTGACCTTCAGTACCTTCCAGGGGTGCATCCTTTGCTCTGGCCAAACAAGATGTCCCTCCAGCAGCCAACAGCAGAACCCATCAATCTGGTAACTCAAATTAATGCATCTACAAATAGAACGTCTGCACTGTCAACCGTATAAAATAAAGTAACAATGCTGCATAAAACAAAGAATGTGTGATTTATTTATTATGCACTACTACTAAAATACTTCTACTTAAGGTCTTCACAACTCAAATAAGGTCAATTAATTGTCACCCAACAAAACTAAGGTGACAACATTCAATTCAGGTGTGTGGCAGCAGGGGCAACCATCACAATACTTTTACTTAAATAAATGATATTCTTATGTGTTTATTTGATGTACATACAGAAGCAAGGTTGACATAAACTATAATTTGTGAAATCCATTATGAGCATGGTTTCATGTGCTAATTTTTTTTTGATAAGAGTAAAGCAATTGTTTTTTCAAAATGTGTTTCTTTCAGTCTTATAGTTGTATTGTATGCGTCGAGGGAATTTCCATAATAACCCAATCGTGTAATGAGTAATGTTTGTGTTTGGAGAATTTGCATCTTCTCTCCCTCTTTGATGCAACATTACCTCCTGTTTCCTGCTGTCTGTTCTAGTTTTGCTCAGGCACTTTGAGCTAAGTTTGAGTCATTCACTGGGAAAGAATTCATTTAGAGGCATTGTTACCTGCCACGATTAGATCCATTACTAAGCATGATATCACAAACTGCCGTGGGAATGCTAAGTCTGAGGGTATGAGGCAAATCTTGTTGGAGAAAATGCAGATAAGCAGACAAAGCAATGTGAACAGACGGACATGCAGCTTACAGCACGAGCCCCATGAATTAAGGGATACGTAACTCCACAACACATTGTTCAGGTTTTTTTTTTTTTTTTTCGCAATTCAAACCACAGCACGGTATTTGTTACTTTACCATTATGCAAGGTCAAAATAAGTCAGACTACTGTGTTCTCAACTTCATGTGTTTATTTTCCCTTCACTAAATGGACTGGGAGAAAGACCTGTACTTCTAAGGTGATAAGATCCTCCTGGGTTGTTCTTCGTGCTGACCTTGGGTGCTGCAAAGTAAAAAATCAATGCTCTTTCAGAAGCACACAAGGCTGTATTCACTTTCTGTTAAAGTAGCGTGCGCCTTCTACACGAGGCGAGACAGGGGGAAGAGAAAACCTGTGGTGGTAGTGTCAGTGGAGGGTTTATCTGAGCAGATAGACACAGACACACAGAAATCCTGGTATAGATATTAAAGGGCAGGGTTAGAGTATAGCTCAGCAGCTAATGCCCGCATGCAGGTATTAGGTGGTCAGATTCATTTATCTCAAATCACACCAGCCTCCCTCTGCCATTAGGAGCTGCAAACATATACAAACCTGTCTGTTCTGCTTCCCTCTAAACAAGAGTTGGCAATTCGGACATATGTTTCACAATATTTTAAGCTGTTGTGGGATGATAATTATATTTAAAAAAACTATCAAGCAAATTCTTTTTGTCCACAAGGAAGCACAAAGTCTTGACAGCAATGTAAATAAACACTATACTATTAAAGGAATGGCTGAAATTCCTAATTGATAAATGTAGAGAGCTTGTTTTTATGTAAAAATGCACTCGGAATTTCAGCTGTATTGACTTGATGTTTTTTAAATTGTCATTGTATTGTAGTCCAATACTTTGTGCTTCTTGATTATAATACCTTTCCTGTTATCTGTGGCATTACGAATATGTGTTATAGTGCGTTTCAATAACCTTTGTGCTGTTTTTGCAGCGTATTTTATTTTGGTTTTTCATTTTCATATTTTATTTTTTCTGATTTGCAGCACATTTTCTTAATGTTTGCTAATTTGCTTTGGTATGTGCTTTGTCCCTAGGACCACCGTAGATAAACCTTCAGAATGTACACAAGAAGGTTAATACTTCTAAAAACCAGAAGATTTCTTTACGTAGCTAACAACTTTAAAAAAAACGTAATTTATAATTAACACCATCTTGTGCATAGGCTCCATTTTGTAATTGTCCAACTGAAGCCGTCCTTGTCATCAGTTTGTGTTCACATTCTACTTCTTTTATTGTAGATAGAACCAATTTCAAATCAAATGGCATCCAAGCAGTGGCAGCTGACCCACCTGGAGCAACCTTGGGTTCATTGTCATGTTTATACGATGCCCCGGTTTCTAAAATGTGCTGTTGTAAGTGCTGTAAAGGTGGAATAGGCAGAACCTTACTTGACCTACTACATGAGCTCTTGATCATGATTTGGTGCATCCTGTATGCACTAGTGAAGAACCCACGAGTGTTTTGATTTATGACTTTCTGAAGGCAGCCTTTGTTTGTCTCTATTGTGGTGCATCCTGAGAAAATGGCAGGGATCTGGTTACCAATAGACTTAGGGCTCATTTATACTTAGTTTACACCTTATCCTCAACAATGTTAAAGTTTCCATAATCGGGGTAAATGATTATCGAAACCTGATTTCTGCAATTTATGTGGCAATTTATGTGGTTAGAGATTGCTTTATAAAAGTTATTGTACAATATAATATGTTATTAATAATAATTATAATAATGAATATATAACATAAATATAAAATATAAGTCATATTACTTACATATTACTGCTTTACTTTTGTAAACCATGTACTTGATTGAGTAAGGTAATAATAATATTAATAATAATAATAATAGATTTTATTTATAGGTGCCTTTCTTAATACTCAAGGTCACCTTACAGACACAAGATAAAGAAACAAACAGATTAGTGATAGTAGTATACAAGAAAACAGAAAATAAACAGCCCCCATAGAAGACAGGTGAGCTTGTGGTGTTGGACAGGAGATGGGCTGAGGATGATTGTAGGGAGCGTGACAGTGTATGTTACTGAAGGGGGTCGGACAGGTATGGGGGTGTGAGGTTATAGAGGGCTTTGGATGCTAGAGGTAAAATATTATAGTCAATGCAGAGAAGGACTGGGAGCCAGTGGAGTTGTCTGAGGATGTGAGTAACATGATCTGTGAAAGGGGTTGTAGTGAGAATACGGACAGCCAAATTCTGAACCAGTTAAAGTTTATAGGTGGATTTTTGAGGCAAACCAAAGAAGAGAGAATTACAATAATCTAAAGGGGATGTAACGAAAGCATGGATGAGTGTGGCTGTACTGTGGGGAGTGAGTGATGTTCGGAGACAGTTGATATTATAAAGATGGAAGTAGATGGGCAGAAAATGAGAGTCTGCTGTCCAGGATGACATCCAGACTCCTAACCTATTGGGGAGGGTGGGAGGGTCTAACAGTCCATGTATATCGACAAACTTCTGGTTTTGGAGAGTATGGATTTAGTTCCTACAAGAAGAAGTTCAGTTTTTTTGCAATTAAGTTTTGTGAAAACCAGTAAATTCCAACAAGCAGTCGGAAAAGAGGAAGGAAGCGCGATGGTGGGTTTGGTGGACACGTAGAGCTGGGTATCATCTGCATAACAGTGGAACTGGATGTTATGTTTTTTACATATTGAACCAAGGAGGAGCAGGTATATGATGAAGAGGAGGGGGCCAAGGACTGAGCCCTGAGGGACACCAGTATTAACAGGGGCAGGTTGAGATGAGTAGTTCTGTTAATGAAGCAAACTGAGAGCGGCCAGAGATGTATGAAGTGAACTAGGTGGGAACAGTGTCTGTGAATCCAATAGAATTGAAACGGTTAAGGACGATAGGGTGAGAAATTGTGTCAAATGCTTCAGTAAGGTCAAGGAGGATGAGAATAGTGAGTAGTCCAGAATCTGCAGCTAACAGTTGATTGTTTTTTTCAATAAGAATTAATTAAAATTGGAAGGGTCTGAGCCAGGTTTTTTAAGACTGGGAGTAATAACCTCAGTTTTCAAATGGATTCAAAATGACAATACGTGAAGTAAGGGAGGCATGATAAGAAAGAAGACAAAGAAGGGAGACAAGGTTTGACCAGGGTTGTGGGCAAAACTATTAAAAAGAGCAGAGGAATACATGTGTAATGGGAAAGAGTCCGGGTGTTTGCTATTGATAGTGGAAAAAAGGGCTTGAGAGTTTCTTTCCTCAGAGTTACTAAGGAATGAATAGTAGATAGTTTTAGCAGATGATGTGGCCTCTTGATGGTGAATTCTGTGTGTGAGAAACACGTCCTTGTAAATAATAAGACCAGTTTTTTTGTACAAACGTTCCAGGTTGCGGCCTTTTGCTTTTGAGCTGACGAAGGGCAGGAGTGTACAATGGAGCAGAGTGGGAGAAAGCAACACTCCGGGTTTTCAGAAGAAAAGTGTGTCCAGCATATTATGAAGTCCATTATTGTAGTGTAAAACAAGTCATCTATATAGGGGATATTGGGCAAGTTCAGGTTGTTAATTCCGTCAGTGAGATTAGATAAGTCAATGTTTGTAACGTTCAGAGTAGCAAGAAATGCAGAGAATCTATCTAGAAAATGCCGGTACAGCAAACTGCATTAGCACTATGTGACCTAACTAGGTCTAGAGCCTCTGTGGATGCACTTATGATCAGGAGGAAGATGAAGGATGCCGAGGTCAGGCCAGAATGCCGATGAAGAAGTCGCATATCGTCGTAGTTGTAGAAGTTTGGCTTCCAAATACTGGAGCAATGATGTTACAGGATGTTACTCTGGGACTCAGGTACAGGAATCCAGTCCAGCACATTAAAGTGGCAATTACCAGCCTGCCTGAGGCTGAACAGAACAGCTATCTAATCTGGGCTGAAGCGAAGGAATTCATCCAGCTGTTCACTACCTTCATTCAGATGCTCCCCCTGCTGC
This sequence comes from Channa argus, assembly GCF_033026475.1. Lineage (NCBI taxonomy): Eukaryota > Metazoa > Chordata > Actinopteri > Anabantiformes > Channidae > Channa > Channa argus. The sequence goes on along the minus strand of NC_090215.1, from coordinate 2,770,910 downwards.
CTCTTCACTAGCATTTGCATAAGCCTGAAACCACAGATACTAATAAAGTCGCACTGATTAAAGGCAGCTTCCTTCTTATATGTAACAGCTACTAATAAAATTAAATAAAATATGAAAGTATACTTTTACTGCTTAGGAGATATTAGTCTTCATCTAGTCAACCTGGCTTAGTCACACGTAATCTATTTCTTTTACATTAACGAGGAGACGCTACGGACACTTTAAAGAAACGTTTAAAAAAAGTGTATCCATAAAGAAAGGAAGATTTTACTTTGACTGCAGATGTTGTACTTTATTTAGCAGATGCAAAAGCTAACATCAAACATTAAAAAGTGTTTATAGTGTTCAAAATTCTTGCCCTATCTTGGCTATCGTTCTACTCACAGCCGTCTTGGTGTTTGAAGAATAAGGCTGTGTGAAGAGTGTAAAAATTTAAAAATGAGTGGTTGAAGCTTGATCCCATCATCTGTTTCCCTCCTCTGTGTTGGAGTCTCACCTCCAGGCCCAGTGGCCTACCTGCCTGTAGCAGTCTCGCCTAGGTAGGCGGGTCTTGGATGTCTCCTGTCGGTCTTGCTGCACTCCTGGTTGTATCAGAAATCTTGATGCTGACTGACACAGTGTCCCCATGCATGTCTAACTAGCAGAAAGCTTAGGGGTTTAATATTCTTTTTCCTACATTAGGTAATGCTGACTTTACAGCTCGTGGAAGAGGGCTGATACCTACATGTCTATAACTTTATCCAATCCTAACAACATTAGGTCACGTCTTCCCATCCACCGTTCATGCAGCACGCATTTGTTAATTGCTACAGTGCCATCATTCTATTTTTGTTAAGGTAACTCCCTTTTTCTCCAGCTGCCTGTGTCTGCACAGCCTCTTTGGAACCTCCTTATTCCAGCATTACACACCCAGTAAAGCATAGGTCAAAGTCTGATCACACATAACATTTCAAATCCTTTCAACCATTTTTGGTTAATTGAGAATAAGGGAATATTGATATATTCAAAAGTAGTCACACATCTTTATGGCTATATTTCATTAATAATTAACCTTAGTCATGCATTTACTTTTAATCAATACGTCAACCTCCATCATCCTCCTTTGTCTTCTTTTGGTGATGCCATTCCAGGTATTCGAGACACACGGCTGATGTAGTCAATCAATCCTGGCTCTTTAGTTGTAGAATGGGCTTGTGATGGTTCTCCTTTTTTTCCTAGGCTGTCTTGGTTTTGGCAATTTTGGTACAATTCCTCAATTTCCAGGAAAGCTCCTCTCAGACATACTTTTATTTTGAGGCCTAAAAGGCTTTTTCAGCTTACCATCCATGTCCGTTTTTTCTGGCCTCTTTGACGGACATATGGCTGAAGCAGGAGAGTAACCCAGGCTAGTAGTGCCCATATGATCCAGTTTTCCATGTCCACTGTGGCTATAGGTGCAGACACTGAATGGAAAATTCCCACCGGTGGGTGGAGCAGCCCGGTGTAGGCTGGCAAACACAGGTATATGATGCCAGGACACTCATATTAACTACAAGTACATTTACGAATAAAAAAGGATCATGTAGTTTTAGAACCAGAGTCTAATGAACACAGAAACTAATATGAAGTGGTCTTTAGAAGTCCAAACAACTCTGAGTAACCTGGTTACTGAAGTGGATGTGGAAATTGTGATACCATTGATGATACCACTTAAAAAATGTCGCATAATTTTATCTTTTCAATACAGAAGGATAATAGACTTATACAGCTTTACACCAAGTATCTCATTTTCAAAATAACAACATAAAAATCACTTTGTATTTTTATATAGCAGGTAAAAGGATCAACATTACAAAATTGACTTAATTTAAATATTTTGGCAGTTTCCGAAGCAAATCACTGTCCAAATAATTTTTCCTTTAAAAAGCAATTAAGCTCTGAGAAGCAGCAAGACTCTGTTTTCTTTTAATGAAATGTCCAGCTCTGTTTTTGCAGATAAAAGCAAATGTCAGATAGAGGAACTGTAGAGTACTGTAGTGTGTGGGCACGGTTGCTTTCGACATCTCTCACTGTACTGTCAGGGAGATGCTGACTGAGGACGAGTGGCCAGAGATTTAGCTGTTACAGTATTGCTTTCCTCCAACCAAATTAGAAAATCCATGCAAGCACATTAGCACAACTGATAATTGCTAGGTTCTGTGTGTCTTAGTGCCCACATCGATCAGTGCACAACCTCCTCGAGATAAAATGGAATTGTGAAATTAAAGACCTCAAATACACAGATAAAAGGTTTTTACCACAATCGGCCACACAATTCAGATATGATGAATATAACAGTGTGGTCCAGAGGGCGATTTCGTTGAGCTAGTCTGTTTACCTTAGAGTGACACATGCTGTTTTAGTTCTGCATGAATAATTCAAGTCTATGAACACGAATATGCCCTTGCACTAAACTCAGCACGGTTAAATAACTGCTGCAGAATAAAGGCCTTACTTTAACCGTCCTGGTCCCCTTAAAATCAAAAGCCACTGCCCTCGTGTAGCCAAGAAATAGTCTTTAAAGTATTGGGAAGACCACTTGTCAATCAGTGTCCAGTCCTATGATCCAACATACATTGCAAAGCTTAGAAATTTGTTTTATGGAGCCGATAAAATCAAATTTTGGTATTTTGGCATCACCCAGCTGAAGCTGATAGACTTTTCTAGCCTTTTTCTACCATAACATAGAAACATATTCTTATAAAACTCAACTTCTTTTAGAAAAACATGTTTTGTTGTTGAAAAATTAAACCAGGTCAGATTGAAAACCTGTGGTCTAACGACTACGTAGCATAGGTACCTGAAATACTAACTCAACCTTACAGTGAATAATAAAACGCTAAAAACACAAACAGTGATCACTCAGTCCAACCAAATGTTAGTAATATTGCTGCCCAGCTTCATGTAAAAACGAAAACGTCACTCTTGAACACTTTGTGTTTCCGTATGATTAATTGCGTAAGTTCATGAAGCCGACTCAAAGTAAATTATACATATCTTGCCGTAGGTGGTTTTGATGTCTTTATTTGAACTCGTCATGGCAGTTATGGGGGGGGCCCCAGGCAAATCTAGCCAGTGTCCTCAGGCAGAGTAAACACACAGTCCACCCCACATAACACTTGTTTGCATGTATAAAGAAACCTCACAGCAGCCGCCTGCTTGGTTTGAAGCTGCATATAATTTATTTATTTTATTTTTTACATAAGTCAACGTGAAGTGTGCCACCGAGGAAAGAGGCCGATTTTCTTATTTGAATTTCTTTGTGTTTTCCTGCCCAACTGCAACACTTGCCAAAAGAAAACTGCTGGAAAAAGCCATAGTCGAGCTTTCTAAAAGTTGCACTTGGGGAGCCAGTGAGCCATGACTCCTCATTTTACTTTGTGTTCGTTCCCAAACAATGACATCATCTATCTACAACGGTGTCTCCATTCTGACCTCTAATTGGAGAGGCGGCGTGTGCCGGAGGGAACATTACACTGCATTCCTAAATGGCTACTCTGGACCACTGCACAGGACATTTAGTTAAAGTTGGTCATTCTCCGTCCCTGGAGAGCTAGTAAAGGAGTCAGCCACATTGTCTGGAAGGAAAGTGCAAAGGCCTAAAATGTGCTGCAGATGACAGGATTCTGCTGTCAGGTCCCTGGTTGCAGTCGAGATGGCAGGCCGCACAGCATGGAGCTAAGTAATGCCCCACTGCATCTGGCTAATAAGCTAAAAGTAATCGTCGAGTCCTCACTCCTCACTTTCCTCTCTATTTTTCCCAGCATAATAAGAAGACATTCGGCTGGATCAAGCTCTCTTAACTGCATCAGGGAATGGGTCCCTCCTGGAGCATCCCTTTATTACTGTGGCATAACACGGGTGTAAATTACGGACTATGGGACTTTAGCACACTCTCAGTTTGGTGGTAGGTGGTAAACAGGATGGGGGAGATCAGAATTAACTTAATTACTACAACAGTGACCGACTTTATTCATTGTGTTAATGTTTGCCATTGTTATTGACTCTCAGGAATCATTTTTATACTGTGTTACTTGGGAAATGTAATGTATTACCCATGACTTAAAGTAACTTTTTAGGTTGTGAGTAACACTATTACTCATACATGCGACTGTGAGGCAGGAAGGCAGAGCGATTCTATACCAATGTCCCAGTCGTTGGTTTGATGCCCAGCTCCTCCGGTCACATGTCCAAATGTCCTTGAGCAAGACACCGAACCCCAACTTAGATGCTCCTGGTGAGTGTTGGCCAACATGACATCAGCTTAGCTGGTCAAATGCACACAGATTTTTATTAAGGGCTCAAAATGTATTTGACACTTCTTGAAAGATGCGATCTAGAGCACACAGTCGCAGCAATAGCTTTTAATAATTCTTCCATTCTTCATCCGACTCTTCTAACTGAGTGATGCTTTGGAGCAAGAGGTGCAGGCAACTGGGATGTGGCCTCAGTGTTTTAGAAACACAAAATGCTGCACTTAGCACTTTCAAGTGTTGAAATTGTTATGTAAAATTGGTTCACAGCAACTGAATTTAATTTCATACTCTGAGTCTTATGCAGCTGTCAGCAGCAGCATTCATAGAAAACGCCATCATATCCAGCACCACAACTGTCTATAAATACATAGTGATGAATAAGCATTTGAGGCTTTATCTTGTGTAGTCATGAAACTCTTCATTTTTAAATAAGAAAAGCCCACGTCTTCACTCTGAGACAGCAGACTAAAATATAAAACATACATCTATTAAATCTAATTCGTACCATTAGATGTTATTCAACTGTTCTCATGCATGTGAATACAACTCAGTGTTTGTCTTTCAGAGAATTTCAACAATCCCTAGTTCTTCAGCATTTTCACGTATTATACTTTTGAAAATGAACACTACAAAGAGCTGTGTAGAACCCAAGAAGACCACAGAAGATCAGGAATCAGGGATGGTTATATTGTACAGTAGCTTTGACAAAGACTGCAGTTTAACCTTTGCCCTAAGTAGCTTTTGCACCTGAAACTCATATCCTTCCTGTTTGTTTTAATAAATTATGAGTTGGTAATCTGGTACAAAATCAAATGACCAACTCATCAAGCCATGCTCACGCACAGTAAGGACTTTTAAAGTAACACCATTGGTAAATCATTTATTTCTTAACTTACAATTATTAAACTGTGGAACATTTAATAATTATCAAAGTAACATCAGTAACTTCTGCAACAACTCTTTTACATCGAAGACCTAAGTAAACAGAATAATAAATGTGAAAAAACAAACAATGCATTTTTATAGAAGTTTACATTGTTGTGAGGAAAGAAAATGAAACCAGTGCTGTTAGCAGGCAAATTACTTCATAATAGTTGAATGCATGATCAAATTTTCTAGTTCTTCCCTATGTTGTGTGTAATTTCAGGCCTCATGTGGTGTGTGACAACTTTGAAACATGCTTATGAATAGCTGCAGCCTTTGTGTATCTGACATAATGAGACCTTGCTAACAAGCAAATGAATTGCTCGTCTAATGAATCCCCTCGCTGAAGACCCGGCAGCTCCTCTGTGGCTCCTACAATAGGAACAAATTTGCCAGTCGCGACCTTTTCAACCTTTTTCTACAGTTTTTTTTTTTTTTTTTGGTAATCGAATGAACAAAACTGCTCCGGAAGATGAGACTGTGCAATACTGTCTGAAAAATTAAATGCAACTGCTATTAAAAGATATCCCAAAAGCTTCACATTATCAGTCTTCAGCTGCAAACTCGTACTTTTAATCATTTCTTGGCTGTAGAAATTCCTGCAGTGCTCAATAGTGATTTGTGTAGCACAACAAAAGAGTAGATAAATAGAGTAGAGTAGATTTTTCTTAATATCTTCTTTCAAATGTAAGCAATCAGCGGCATTCATCAGTTTAATCCTTTTTATAGTCATGCTAATTAAGAAATTGGAATGGCCCAATTATACACCTTAATTAGCCTGTAAACACACACAGTCAACCACAAATAAATACATTTCATCACATGGAGTTTACTAAGGGTCTCCTCCTCCCATCCTGTCCCCCACATCTGCTACAGGGTCTCTGCTTTTCTTCAAGGTGACTAATTTCATTTCCCTGATTTGACTGACCTTTGCCAGAGTTGTTTTGATGCCAACGATTTCCTGTCCATTTGCCTCAGCAGTTGCAGCAAACAGATAAATGTACTGTTCTGGTTTATGTTTCCGTCTCTCGGATGAAATGTGAAGTGAGCTGTAAAGGGAGCCTTGTGTTTAACTGAGGGTCAGCATGCAGTAACAGGTAAAGCCAAATAGGTTTTGAGACAATTTGCCAAAGTACTATGAAATGATTTTGTTTATGGGTTTTGAAGTCCTCTGGAATTTTTAAATATGGCTTTTTATCATCCTTGGTCATCCATTCCTACTTGTATGCACGAGGGCCAAAATTATAGATACTGTTTTAAAATATGATTGTGCAGTTAATTGTAAATATGTTTGAAATAGTTCAAAACAATGAATTTGTCACAATGTAACTATTACTAGAGTAAGGAACACGAGGAATAATTGAGTCCCTAAAGCACACTTCTTTTTTTTTTTTTGCCCTCTACTGAGAAAAAGCCTTATTAACGGAGGAAAGCGCCAACTTACAGTCCTTTGCTTTATCACATGTGCATTCCTGTGGGCCATGCAAAGTGTACTTTCCATGGGAGAAGAGTCTTTAACAAAGAGCCTGTGTGTGGCAATGACCTGCATGGCAAGTGAGCAATGTGCTATTTTTGCATTTGAAAAGCTTTACAGACTACAATCTTTCATATTACTGATACAAAACGAAGTAAATGCTTTAAGTACATTTCAGTTTACATTTCAAGGCTATATGGGAGCTGAAGGTGATGGATCATTGCTAGTCTCCAGAAATATCTGTTTAACCAGTCTGCATCATCATGGCTCTGATGAAATGAGCACAAAATTGGAACAAGTGGAGAATCTTTAACGGAAGCTAAAAACTATAGACAACATTATTTCTATATCCCATAATTTATGTTAACTTCCCTGTCTTGTGCAATGATGATTCCTTAATTTTCAAAAGTTGAACTCGGTGGTGCATCCTGACTAATTGGCCATTTGTTTTTGACAGTGTACTGCTTATTTGGACCAGGTGTTTCTGCAAGATTTGTGTGAACGTGAGCGGTAAAACGCATCTCTGTATTAAATGCGTCAGGAGGGTATTTAATGGTTTCAATTACTTTCCTAAAATTCACATCTAGGCCTACAGGGGTGAGCATTTAACTCTGAAAGATTTAGTGCAGTGTTAGGTGATAAATTGATTTTCTGTTTATCAGCTTTCTTACACTGTGAAAGAATTCATTTGTTCTGCTGGATTAAGATTGTTATGTTACAACCTTTGAACATTGGACGCATACAGTAAAGCAGTAAGGGTTTATCTTGTGTTTTCTAAGGTTAATTGGATTGGGAGGTATATGTTCAGGCGTACTGTTAATGTCCATAGTGACATCATGTGGCTTTACCTTTTAAAGGGGTTCATCCAGTTGTCAAGGAAACAATGCATTGCAATGGTTTTGTTCAGCTCATCTATAGAAAGGAACAGACGTGGACTACAAGAGACATGGTAGCTGGGGCAAAGGAAATGACTACAAGGTGATGGGGACCACAACCAGGTAGAAGTGAAAGCTTCAGTGTGTAGCTGTTACCGAGTTCTGTGGATTCAGCCATACTTTGAGAAACTTGTTGATGAAACTGTTTGTGAACGTGTTTGTGAGATTACTGTTTGTAAATTTGTCTGTGCAATTACTGTAGTTTTGTTGTCGGCTAAGTTGAGAGACAAATACAATAAATGTTCAACGTTTGTCATAAAACGCTCACCGGAGTGAAGTACTTGTTGGACCATCAGATACGAGTAAGATCACCTCTACAGCAATACTTATATGATTTTCAACCTCCTTGTACGTTTTCTGCTTATTCATTTTTGACACTGAACCGTGGACAATATAATTTAAAAAAATTCTTTCATGTCAAAGTGAAAACAGATTTTTAAAATAGGTTCCTAGGTATAAAACATAAAATAAGTTATTGCATAAGTACTGTTTTTACCCTCGTAACTGACCCTAATAAACACTGGTGCAGCTAATTTGTGTCTAAAGTGTGGTTTAAATTATTGTAGTAGAAATATGTCTGTAGCTGAAAGGCTAATAATGCATATCATGGTCAAAAAAACTACACCACGAAGACAAAGGAACACTTCAATCAACCTATTAAAAAGAAGTAGTCAGGGAATAGATACAAGAACATTTCAGTGAATCCGTCTAGAAGTACGGTTAAATCTATCATTAAGTAATAATGGCAACATGGCACAAGTATCTGCCTTGAGCAAGCTGTCCTCAAAAAGTGTATGTGTAAGAAAACTAGTGAGGAAGACCACTGTGACATCTATGACACTCTTCAAGCAGTTACAAGCTTCAGCGACGGAGATTACTCATCAGACTAGACTCTGTGTTTGACAGAAACCAGACGTTTGGACATAATCAATAAAACACCATCCCATCATGAAGCCTGGTGGTGGCAGCGTCATACTGTTAGGATGCTTCTCTGCAGCAGCTTCTGGAAGGCTTTTGAAAGAAGAGGATAGAATAAATGAAGCAAAACATAAAGAAGTCTGCAAGAGAACTGTGACTGGGGTTCTAGTAAGACAATGACCCCTTGTAAAAAGCCAAAACTTAACAGAAATGGTCAAATAACAAAGAAAATGTTGTGGAGTCGCCAAGTCAGAGTCCAGACCTCCCCCCCCGCCCCATTTCCACCATCTCTATCTATCTCTGATGTGATAAAGTAAGAATGCTTCTTATGTCAAGGAGCTGTATTTATCTGGATAGTGCTCAGATCATTCCTACCATAGTGTAAAGTGTGGACCCTGTTAATAGTTCCCTCCATTTTTTCCCTAAGCACCTTTTTGTGAATTGCTGCCTCACAATGGTACAGTAGTGTCATTGCCTCATTTGTTTCTACTGTATCTGATATTTTTGAGTTATCTTCACTCAAAAACAATAAGTAAATGGGTTTGTCTGCCCTGCAATTGCCTCTAACTTGACCAACACTAGTACAAAGTGAATATTGTTGATAACTGATATAATGTGAACTAAATAATGTAATTTAGGACAGCTAATTTTACAGCGTATGTAAAAACGGATGTGCTTTACTCTATCTATAGTTCTTGCCCAGAGACGAAAGAAATCAGTCGAGTTAGATCATGTAACACATTGGAAACATTAGTTCTTCACAAGGGGCAGGTCGGCCACACATTTTGGCACTAAAGAGGCCACACCTGCAATATTACGGCTTGCTTATCTTACCGCCTTTGACCTGCCAGTTCCATATTCTCTTAGCATGGTATAACCTGTGAGTGACAGCTTGGTATATTACATTTTACTCCCCTGCAATGGAAATGTGATGCGATAGGGCTCTAATCTGGGACAGGCAGCGGGATTCTTTCACATTGCAAGGAGCTCAGTCAATGCACAGCTGGCTGATAGGAATAATCTCTAAAAGGGGGGCATTTGTTCCCAAGCTCCACTAGCCACAGCTACAACAGTTGCTCATCTGGATAGGGATAAAGAAGCAGCAGCCAGGAGCAGTGAATCAGTTTTAGAAGGTCGCGTGGAGGCAACTTTTTAGACACGGAGGTGAGGAAAGGCGAACTAGAAACAATATGTATGCTCCAGTTACAGCTCTGCAGACCATTAGGTCACTGTGCATGACAGCACAGAAGTCTCAGGACACCACTCGCCCTGAACACCTAACACATCAGACTGCTTTACCAGCATATTTAAAAATTTGATGCAGCAGCGCTTGCATTTTTCATTGATGTACAGTAGATTCTCTCCCGCGCTCTGAGGGATGGCCTTTAGCAAGATCCTCAGTAATAAGTTCCACCACAATCCAGAAGAGGTTGTAAAAATTGTTGATCAAGCACGGATCTTTCAAATGCCCTCTTTGGGAGAGGATAATGAACATTTGCGGCTCATGGGTGCACATACAGTCAGGTCATTTCATGGCAGGATTCACAGTTCTGGCTTTTGAAGTAGCAGACGACGTATCTCTGCATGCAATTAAGCGAACGCTTTGGATTCGTTCCATTTCTCTCGATGTTAGACGCAGTGGCATTAATAGTCTTCTTTCATTCTTATCGCACCGGCTCAAGTAATAACAGCCTTTCTGATTCTTTCAGGTGACTTGACTGGAGATTTTTGCTTATTTATCCCCTTTTTGGTGAGATTGGTTTCACTTGAGGCCATAATCACTGACTCCTATGTAAAACAGGGACTCACTATTTCACACTACTATTACTAGTTTCATCACACAGCCTAACATTCACCATGTAATGCAACTGTAATTTTAAATTTTACAACCACTCTGTTAGACCAGACATCCCACAGAACTCTGATCCGTCTCCCAGCTCAGCTGTCATTGGCAGGCATCTTGACATCTCATTTAAAATCCTATGATTTCACCACAGCCAGGATATTTCTGCAGATTGTTTCATAACTTTTCCGGACACTCTCTAGCCAGGAAGAGCAAGGTGTCTTTTCCAAACGTAGTGCTGAAGTCCCTGTGTCACAGTCTTAAGTGTCAGCCCACAGCCTAATAAAGCACTGTCAGGCTGGAGGTTTCAGCCATTAAAAGTTGCCTGTGGCCCTGTGAGCGGCCTCAACCACTGGCTACATGAGACCATGTGATTTAATACGGCCCAAAGAAAACAGGTCTATATGGATAAGCTCCCCCCTCTCACATATGCCCTCAGCCTTTCAGCATTATTTATGCTCCTGTTCCTTATTCACCCCACTGTTAGGGGGATGGATCAGTGGCTACTGAAAAAGAGAGTTTAGTGCGAACATTTCTGTTAATTTGTGGTTCTCAAGAAAAAAATGCAATCAGTTAGACGAGTATAAATGTGTGTGTGTTTGCTGATTTTGACCTTTAAATAAAAAAAACAATATCTTAGTCAGTGACCAGCCCGCACGGTGAAGGCAAGATTCCACTTTTCCTCAACAGCTTTCGGGTTGTCAACAGTAAACATGTCCTAGTCTATACCCTAAGGGACTGCTGTGATCAGAGGCAAAGCGTTTGAGTCACAGCGTGAAGTGAGGTATCCAGCTGGCCAGGTCACATGGAGAGCCTGGGTACCTCAGGACCTTTTCCCGCTCCTCTCTGTTCCAGTTCAAACCGGCGAGGATCCTAAATGCGAGACTGGGGATGTGAGAAGAGACTAAGAGGGTAATTACAGTGTGTGCTTTTATTTCTTCGTCACAAGCCCTTACGCTTTAAGAAGACTGTGATTATCCTCTATTTATCAAATATGTCAATGCCACGCTGTGTGCAGACATCCGAGGGCAGGTCCCTTTCACTCTCAATAAGGGTGTTTTATTTTCAGATCATTTCTCCCTCCGCCATAGACATTTGATAGAGCGGAGACTCGCTCTACCTCAAGCTGCTATTCACAGTAGATACCGAATAAAAAGGAGACATCTTCCAACTTTATTTGTGGGCATTCAAGTACCTCATTTGCTATAAAGTTGCTACATTCAAACGTTACAACCCAAGTACCTGTGACAGTAAATGTCCAATTAGTGCCCAACGTACCTAAAGCTGATAGTGTGATGTGGTGCAGTTTGGTGCAGCAATTCTAGCTTAGGCTCATGGTCGCCAACAGTGATACCACAAAGTTTAGTTGCAATCAGATCCAACCGGGCCAGGGTCCCTTTTCTATCACACATGCTACTAAGGTGCCGTTTAGCTGTTGTATCATTGAGTCGTTGAGTGCCGAGTATTATATAGCAAATTCTAAGCTGTTGAAGTTGATTCGATTTTCCTTAAATAATCAGGCTTTTAGTCTACACATTTCACTCTTACCTAACTCTTAATCAGTTTCTCTTTTTTTATCCCTCCTTAAATGCTGCACCTTGTTTACTGCAACATGCTGCATTCAGATTGTCTCCTTATTTTCTTTCTCATCTCTGATATCCCTTCAATAACTCTCTGAAAATAAAACACAATTCAGATTCAAATGTCTGACGATTTGTTATTAATTACAAACTTAATGTGGTGTGAACCCAGGTTATAGGAGCTAGACTGTATTATTTTCAATCTAATATAGCAATTTTACAACTAGAAAACTGTAAAACAGCTCTAGTAGTTCATAACAAGGCTCGTCTTTCATGAGATAGGCCCTTGTTTTAGATTAGGATTTCAAATCGGATCCCTTGACTGCTTGTTTTCTAAGTTAAGCTTAGAAGCTAAGTGGGGGACACTTGTTTTACCTGGAGTGTATTTGTTGTTTGAACAGGATGCAATTGTCCTTAAATGGCGGTGAAATGTTTGAAAATCAAGCGCTCCCAGAATTTGTAGCAGGAATTTTAGAGTGGAAGCTCACTTTTAGTGCATTAACAGGCGAGTAGCATAGTAATCAGGAAATGCTCATTCTTTACCTTATTATCGTTAATCAACACAAAGCGTAGTATTGGTGGTATCAATACTTTTTTGGATCAATTTGCCCACCCAAGTCCATGCAAACACTAAAGTTTGAGCCCCACGTAGACATCCGTTTAGAGTCTGTATGGACTTCGGAGGTGACAAACGTATGTCATTCATGTCCTAGCAGACATGCAGACAGGGAAAACATGAATTGAACTCAATTTTAAAGCTCCTTTCTCATGACATTCTTTCTGTTCAGTGGTCTTGTCAAAAAGCATCCTGCCACGGCATGGTACCTGGACTCTGTTCTCCACAGCAGATATATTTTCCCACAGCGCAGCTGCTCATCACATGACACGTCTCCTTTAGACATCGGGTGGGTGAGTAGAGTTGAGTCAAGTTGAACAGGTAGCATGTGGAGGAAAAACAGCTCAATCTGCCAAACGACACACGATAAAGCAGTTACTTTACTGCATTGATGTGTTTGTCCTTGTTTAGTAACATTTATGAACATCGATTGTTTTGGTGATGTCTATGTCTCTGAGTAACAGATTTTACATTTGAAAACACGGCTGTTAAAATCCCCTGCTTCACTATCTTGTTTTGCTACAGATCACAGCCTCCTGACTTAGACTTATAAGATTGTTGTCTGTGGTGAAGTCACTGGTTATAATAGTCATACTGAACATGTGAGCCAGTGTAACATATGAGCTAAATCTGAAAGTTAAGGGTTTGAAGGCAGCGATATATAAATTCTAGACAGAAACATTTTTTGTTAGACAACAAGTAGACAATTTATGTCAAATGGAAACACTCCTCTCTCCACTTAAAAGGTGGTCTACAGTATACCACCATTTAACAGTTGCTTAGACTTTGACTTTGGCAGTACATGACCCTAATGACGCGCATGAACGCTGGGTAAAACAAAAACCCCAAGTCTTCAGTCGCCACAGCATGTTTGGTTATCTCTGACCTGGATGACTGAGAATCTTCCCAGATGTGTTTTTAATAGTTTTTTGGACGGCGAAATCGGGATGTGGACACACACACACTTGTTAGTGAGATAAATTTAGTGCAGCTTTTTTTTGGAATGAGATTTTTGTTAGATGGTAATGACCTCTGGACTACACGACACCCTCTCTAATCACAGGTTCACACTGCCAGCGTATTTCACCCAAATTATAGAAAAGCCTGTAGGCCAGAGTGTGACTGTGAATATAAATCACGAACATGCTTATATGCAGTCAGTCTCTGCTGCTGAATAATAGCAGGCTGTTTATGTGCTTCTTATTAGATTGACGTGCAGTGTGGACATGGGCAGGTGCCAGCAGTATGGGACAGCTGACTATAAATAAGGAAGTGAAGCCATTTAGAATGGCAAAAAGGTCTCCGGAACATGACTTGGCATCACAATACATTCCGCCGTTAGGACTCTTCATTTTATAAAAGGCAGTGGCAAGTGTGCTGTGTGGACGTGGAAAAGCACAGGGATTTATACAAGTGCTCATACATATAGAACCCCAGAGGACAGGTGCATATTCGGGTTTGTTTTTAGGTTTCTCAAAAAGATTTTTGTTGAAAATCTAACAAAAAATGTTTAATCTTAGTTCCTAAAGAAAAATCAAGATTGTGTGCAGCACTATCCCAAGAACCAATGGGTTTAGGCACTTTATCAGAAAACACTGGCAAACTTTGAACTTGGATGCCCATTTGGGAAGTCCCCTCTTAGGGTGGTCTAAAGACGGGTCAGCAGTATATGACGAAATTGTTGATCCCGATCTGGAAGCTAAAAACAATGACTAGCCTTAATGAGTAACGAGGTAATTGTAATCTCAGTTGTTACTGCCTTTGCGACTGTGGAACAGAAAGGTAGAGCGGTCGCCCACCAATCCCGCAGTTGTTAGTTGGATCCTCCGGCCCTTGAGCAGGACACTGAACCCCAACTCAGTTGCTATATTCTGCTATATTCCCTGCTGTTGTGTTTCCTTTCAATTTTATTTTCATACCATCTATAGCCAAACAACTTGCAGTTAGTGAAAAGTGAAAAATATAAAGAAAATTAAATGCAAACAGCAGTACAGTGCATCCGGAAAGTTTTCACAGTACTTCACATTTTCACTCCACATTTTGTTACGTTACAGCCTTATTCCAAAAAGCATCAAATTAGTTATTTTCCTCAAAGTTCTACAAACAATTCTCCATAACGACAAAGTGTAAGAAGTTTGAAATCTTTGCAAATTTATTACAAATAAAAAATGAACAAAATCACATGTACATAAGTATTCTCAGCCTTTGCTATGACATGGAAACTTGATTGGAGTCCACCTGTTGGAAATTCAGTTAATTGGACATGATTTGGAAAGTTATACACCTGTCTATGTAAGATCCCACGGTTAACAGTACATGTCAGAGCACAACCCAAGACATGAAGTCCAAGCAATTGTCTTTAAACTTCTGAGACAGGATTGCATTGAGGCACAGATCTGAGAAAGGGTACAGAAAAATTTCTGCAGCGTTGAGCGACCCAATGGGCACAGTGGCCTTCATCATCTGTAAATAGGAGAAGTTAGGAACCAGCGAGCTCTTCCTAGAGCAGGCCGGCCAAACGGAGCAATCGAGAGAGAAAGGACTTAGTCAGGAAGGCGACCAAGAACCTGATGGTTGCTCTGAAAGAGCTCAAGAGAGAGGAGAACCTTCCAGAAGAACAACCATCTCTGCAGCAGGCCTGTATGGTAGAGTGGCCCGACGGAAACCACTACTCAGTAAAAGTCACATAACAGCAATCTGAAGGACTCTCAGACCACAAGAAACTGAATTCACTGGTCTGATGAAACAAAGATTGAACTCTTTGGCCTGAATTCCAAGTGTCATGTCTGGAGGAAACCAGGCACCGCTCACCACCTGGCTAATACCGTCCCTACAGTAAAGCATGGTGGTGGCAGCATCATGCTGTGAGGATGTTTTTCAGTGGCAGGGACTGAGAGACTAGTCAGGATTGAGGGGAAATATGAAATGCAGCAATGCAGAGACATCCTTGATGAAAATCGGTTCCAGAGCACTCTGCACCTCAGACTGGGGCGAAGGTTCATCTTTCAACAGGACAAGGACCCTAAGCTCACAGTAAACATATGAAAGGAGTGCCATTTGGCTGTGCACGTAGGCTCCCCATCCCACTTGATGGACCGGATGGAAACTGCCCCAAAATAGCTGTGCCAAGCTTTTAGCATTGGTGCTAAAGGTGCTTCAACAAAGTATTAAGCAAAGGCGGTGAATACTTGTTTTTTTATTTTCAATCAATTAGCACCGATTTCAAACAAACCTATTTCACCTTGTCATTATGGGGTATTGTTTGTAGAATTTTGCATAATAAAATGTGGAAGTGAATACTTTCTGGATGCACTGTAAAGCATGTCATGTTGTGGCTCTTACTATAGAGCTTGTAATCATGGTCAACCTGCTTTTCCAGAACTTCCCCAGATAAAGCAGAGAAACATGTTAATATGGGGACGTTGGAGGGAAAGCATTTAAAAGCATTAATGTGCATTTATACCCTAAACTAAAGCCACAGAGAGCAAGTTTAAAAAAAATGGTAAAGTCGCCCTTTAAAAGAAAGTAAAGTCGAGTTTTTGTTTTGTAAAGAAATAAATTCAAATGTCCCTTTGGATACTTTTTCCTTACAGTGTGTAAAGTCCAAAGCATCACAGGCTGTAATGGTGGTGCAAATCCACTGAATGCACTGTTTTATAGTCCAGCTTGCATTAAACTTGCATGAACTAATATTAGGTGAAAGTAACAGAAACAGATATGTCACCGTTTTTTTCAGTTGTCCAGTTTGGGAGGAACAGTAAAACACTAAACCCCATTCTCTGAACCATATTTTCAGTGGCCTGAATTCCTTTTTCTAATCAAACACTCGTTTAGCCAAACCTTAAACACTGTTCAGGTATTCAGACACAATTTGCACAACTCATCCACTGTTTTTTTTTTTTACTAAACTTTAAACACAAAACAGTCACCAAATACATTTCACACTTGTGTTGCAAAATTAAAAACACTGGCAGCAAAATGAGAACACAACTCCAACACACTTGTGATCTTTTACACGTACAGAGACATACAGAGAGTTTCGTGTGATGAACTTCCATGTGTTCGTGTGAGAATGGATGTACGAGGAGGAAGTGGACGAGGGAGACTAAGAACAAACCTCGTTTATAGGATGAAAATGAGGGAAGCAGTTGCCTTGTGAGTCTCAATTACAGTGATTGTGATAGGAAAGTGCTAAATGTAGTTTTCACTTTGACTGATGATAATTATTTCCTAATTACATTTACAATAAACATTTACGGTCACTGTAACTACCTGCCCTGGATGCTGTGTCCTAGATTATTTTATGTTGTGTCTAACGAATGTCCTGTGGTGAATATGTTTTTACTCGCTGTGTGTATGATGTGAACACATTGTTTCGTTTCGAACACAGGATATTTGGTTTTAAGGTGATAGTTTGGTGTTGATTGAAAAGTCTGGGATTTAGTGAATGTAGTTTGAAGTTTGGGATTTGTGTTTAGGGTTTTGAGAAAATGGGTGAAGAAATATGTTTTGGCACTTGAAAAAACTGTATCTCACACACCAAAATGCACATAGCTTATCGTGAGTAACTAAAACTATTGCAGGTTGAGAGAACTGATGTAAGCAGCAACCTACCTGATATGCACAACAGTTATAAGGTGAAAAACAGTTTACAACTACAACTACGTCCCCTCAGTTAAGTAGTGATACTTCCTACTTCATATACAGTCATTAGGTTCACTTTTTTGTCACCACAGACTTGCAGACAACACACACACACACACACACACACACACACACACACGTTTTATTTTGGCCTGTCGTCACTTTAAGTCAGTGAATTAACATTAGCATTTAACCAGTAGTTGTGACTGAGTAAAAGTGAGAAGCTAATAGCTGAGTTTTAGGCCACGCTGAGCTTCACTAACAAGAGATGCAGAAACGCCAAAAAGATTGATGATGATGAGATGATTTCAGACACTTAAGCCTGCAAACGTTTGTCACAAAAGATGGTCTAAGCAGCAGAGGAGCTACGATAAGAGCCATGATGTAATGGTGTCCTCACCTTTGGATGATAAGCCGACAGCTCCTCCTAGATGTCCCCCTGAAACTATCATTCTAGGAGGGACTATGTTGCAGGTAAATAGCTGCTCTCTTTTCCTCTTTTCTCTCTTTACATTTATTTGTCATCACTGTATGACATTAACTTTTTGTCTTCTCTCTCCTGTGGTTGTGTTTCTCCCTCTCTGTGTCCCTTTCTGCATGTGTCCCGGGCTTTGGAGCCTGTCCGATGTTTTGTTGTTGCTTTTTGTTGCTCTTTTTCTTTTCTCTCTTCACTTTCCACTCACCCCAACCCCCGGTCACCCGGCCAAGGCAGATGGTCGTCCACCCTGAGCCTGATTCTGCTGGAGGTTTCTTCCTTTAAAGGGAGTTTTTTCCTCTGCACTGTTGCCTACAACAAACCAAAACAGATAAAATAAAAATTAGGGAATTTCAACTTGACATTAAATAAGCAACAAAACCTAAACATCTAAAAGTATCAAACTCAGACTTTTGTTGAAAGGCCAAGACTATTTAGAGTTTAAAAACCTGATGTTCACATACTCACCGTAAGTTTAGTGTTATCTGTGTCAAGCTACAAACAAGACATTTATTGAAGCTGAATAAAATTACCTGGCAATTGAAACATGAAAAGAGATGTTCTGGTCTACACATACAGCACAATCGAAGTCCAGTTCCTAAACTAAGACTTTGGAAAAGTTAGGTACTGTAACACCAGAATATTCATATCCATCATATTACACTTGCATCCCAGTGTAATACTGGTTTGGATGGTATGAGTAGTTTCTCAGCAGGAATGTTAAAAAGAAGCATACACACACTTTTCACCCATAAATTAAGGAAAAACATGTCACCTACAGTACCACCTCCGCAGAGAATGATACATGCTGCCTGCATTTCCATTTTGTCTGGGATTTTACAAAACCTGTGTTTGACAGCTGTGACAACACTGTCATATAAACAACTGCATATAATATGGTGTATCCAATGTGTTATGAGCTGTGGATGATTGGTTCAGTCTTAATAAAGGCAGTTGAATTGTTTCTTTTCTACACCCCTTTCTCCTAAATTGTACAATCAACAAGGAGGAAGGTTTTAATCACTACTAAAGAGCTGCCATCCACATTTGTGTCAAATTGTGCTTTAATATATTTAATTAGAATCAACTAAATAAAAGGAGCAGTGCAACGTGAATTTACAGCTGATTTGAAAGCAGCAGAATGAGCATCCTCTCTTTATTTATAGCGCACTATAAATACATGATTTTATAGATATTGTCTAAAGCTTGTCAGGTGATTGGTTCAACACATTTTGTCGTGGCCTGTATGTCAACAACCATTGAAACCATCAATGCAAGGTCCCACTTGCAATCATGACACTTTGAACTGCGTACAAGGTCTCAACCACAAGCATTTACTACAAGTTGTCCCCTTGTTTTGACAAGGGTTCAAAAAAAACACCATATGGTTCAGCACACAATTGATTTTGGATTGAATTGCCAAAGTGAGTTAAAGGGCAAAAGGAGCAGCATGTTCATTTAGTAAAACAATGTATGACCACTGCAGCCGTTAGCGGCCCCCTAACAAGCTCACATGCAGTCTAACACGTAGATGTGGCTGGGATGTGTTCTTGGACACATTTAATTACTCTGTTGTTCTTTCAGCTATGCCCCACATAACCTCATGGAATTCTTTGTGCATTCTGAGAGATATTACAACCTGTGTGATCCATCTATTTAGTCATATTTCTCATTTTGAGACGCTAAGTGGCCAATGTTTAACGCTGGTGCTGCACTTTGCACATGAGCTACAGCTGGTCACACTGTAATAATGAAGTAACAGCGGTTTGATGTTTTCTCCTTGTTTTAAAATGGACTCTGAGCTGATGTCGATGCAGCACACTGTTAAAAGTGAAACCTTTTATTAAGTGGCTGTGGGATGAATCAATGTAGTGTCAATCACCAACTAAGAGCAACATAAAACATAAAAGAGGTGCACATCTTTTCTTACTCAGAACCACTTCTGAGTCTGGGTATAAAACACAAGATTGCAGCTATAAAAGAAAAGCTTTGATTGAATCCTGGAAGCGACATGTCGCCAACCTGTGGTAACGTGTTATTTCATGTGTAGCACCACGCCTGCAGTAATCATGTGCTTTCTAACATGGCGCCGACCCCGAGGAAGGTCATTTCTATCACTGTGTGTAAGCCACATAAATCATGTATGCACACACCCAGTTGAGCTCTGGCTCACCTGCTTTGCACCCTAAACCCCCACCCCCATGCCGTGGCCCAGATAAACACAGGCACAGATGAACTCTTCAGGTTATCCCCCTGATTCCCCTGGGTACACGTCAAGGAGATTACACAGACAATGAATATGCAAAAAAGGAGCAGGAGAGGAATGACAGGAATGTGGGGAAAGGCAGATAGCGCTGCTTGCGGCTAATATTTGAGAGCATAATGATGTCATCTCGATGCTTGATCGGTGAACAATCGACCGACTGTAGCTGCTACTTATCTTGTCACTGAGGTCACACACGGTGGAACTCAAAGTTCATTATAACCGAGAGAAAAAGACAACAAATGCTAAAACCAACAGCTACAGAAAACAGCTAACTGTGAAGAAAGTGGTAGAACATCATTATCAGGAATCAGTGAGTCTTTTAACTTGTGCAACTCTCCTTTGAAAGGTCTCCTACTAGAGTGTGATCAGCCCAGAGGGAGAAGGGGGTCTATAAGGTAGTCCACACAAACGAGTGCAGTGACGCCTACGAACACCAGTTCTAGTCCACACAGAGCCAGGGCATTGATCAAGCTGGTGTCTGAATAAACTAGGAAGGCAACAGGGGTGTAGTCTTACTCCTCCAGTTATTTATGTCTGTAACAAGGAGGCTTCATCAGCCGGCTGGTGGGGCCGATGATTAGGAAAACTAGTTAAAATCCATTTAATCACAAAAGGAAATTAAAAAAAAATATTTTGGCTTCATGGTCCCATTAAATCTGGACAAACCAATAACCCAGTTCACCTTCTTCACAGTGAGTTTCGAGCTGTGCCAAGTGCACTGTAGTACGATAAAAACAGAAATACAACACGAGAAGCTGGAATATGTGATTGCAGTAGAGCCAAACAAAGTCCCTTTTCCTCAATAAATTGAATTTTTCCAATCTTTTATTGTAATATGAAAGATATTCTTTGATACACAGGCATTAGTATGTGAACCCATATGTTTTTATTACAGTATTTATTAGATCGAAACATATTGTAATGTACTATATCAACTAAAATACAGCTGATCTGATCAAAAATCTGATCCATTCCTTATTGTAATTGACTGTGTTTTGTCCCCTCAGTCTGTTAAACTGCAGCTCTCCTAAATGATAACTGATAAATCTTGCCAATTAATGGTAATTCTGTGAGTAATTTTTGAGTAACAGACTCAAATTAATGCTAAATGTTAAAGTGTGTTCTGCACTTGGTGTCCGTACTCAGCCAAAGTTGGGACCTTCAATAATTTGATGCAGCACTTTGTGGACACTACAGTTTGTGACATGAAGCAGGCTACTGTTCTTTTTTATTAGTTTGTCACATTTACAAATAATCAACAATTTAGTCAATAATAATTATTGGATCAAAGTCTTTATTAGCAGATACCTATTAATAAAGAACATGAAATGGTATCAAATAAATGATTATAAATTTTAGGGTATTTATTTATCCTAAATCCCCTCTTACTCTAGAACCATTAGAACGATTATTGAGATTTGTATTACGTTAACCCTTAAAGTATTGTCTAATATACAGCTTAGGTGCAAACTGCAACCCGACTCTTACAAAGTCGGTCTAAAGTGCAGACTATTCATTTATGTATTTATTGATTCTGTTTTCCTTTTCCTGTCTAATACCAGTACAAACAATCTGTTAACACTCTGTTATGTTTTTAGGTCAGTGGATGCATTTCAAAAAATGTGCTAAAGTGATCACATCAGTAGCTTTGTAACTTGGGTATTAACATCCTGCCCCTTGTTAATGCCTATCAAACATACTTGACCTGTCGCTGGGATAGATTTCCTCCACGATTAATCCACGCCTCTTGTCTTCTGGATTAAGAATTCAAAGGCCCCAGTGCTAACCATTATCCCCAGGCCATGTTCTAATATTGGAGTTTGGAGCATTGTCTCACTTCCATACCGTGCTGCTTTGCTCCTCCTTTTCATACCCACAGATGTTGCCCCTCTATATTATAAGCCAATTCTCTTCAATAACTAAAATTGTAAATTAACATCCGTGATTTTAAAAATAGAATCATGTGTCAGCCTAATTTAAAGCGATTGTGACAATAAGCCAATAATAAGACATGCTGATGGAAGATAATGAAAAGTAAAGATGCTCTTTAGTCATGGTGTTTAGTCATCTGTTGCAGATATCATCTGTTATCAGGAGTTTACTCAAGGAGATTTAACCATATTTAGCTGAAGGATGTCTCAGATAAAACCAATATTCATTGTGATGAGTAATTGGCAGTAAATCAGGATTATGTAAAGTGTGGCAGTGGTTTGGTTTATTTGTTGGCTGTACAAGTGAAAGTTGGGCTAATCTGTTGCTCTGCTATTGATGTGCTGCCACATGAGAGTGTTTGTGACACATTGAGAATTTCCACTTAAAGGTATCTTATTATGTTTCAGTTTACCGTTTTACAACTTTTGCTTGATGTAACCTGAATATTGTGCCTTCTTGCACAACCTCGAAGGAAATTCCCAGTTAACAGTCTACAGTCATTTGCTAATTAGCACTAAATAGAAATAAGAGCTGGGGATATTTTTGTAGGCATTTGGTCATAAATTCAAACTTAAAATGTAGCCTGCGGTTGCTCTGGTTGAAATGTCCAAGTTGCCAAAGATTTTTCAGTTCGACCAGATTGGAGCATGGATATCTTAACCACACTTTATAAGAATTCAACCTAGTTTTTGAGATCTTTCAATAAAAAGCCCTCGGTGGTTCCACCAAGGGCTCAGGTATGAATGTGTACAAATGTTTATGGTAAAAGATACAATTTTCACCCAGAACAAACCAGCCAACCAACCTTGCAATACTTGTCCACACTAACTGTGGCTAAGACCCAAAACTAAGTTGAGTGTAGCATTTTAAGTTACAGTATTCTACTATTACTACTCTACTATTCGATATTTTTAACCTTCGATTCACTGTAAAATGTTCTATTGATTAAATGTAAATATTTGATTTGCTACTTTGAAGACTGGTGTTTAGTGGCTTTCATTTCAAACTCATCACCTCCACATACAGCTTTTCAATGAATTCTACTCAATTCTCAACACTTAAGAATCTTTAACGAGACTTTCTCTCACTAGCTTTGACTGAACACGGATCCATCACTCTTCTGTATTGCATATGATAATTACTTGGGCCTGTTTGTTTAGTCTGTTGTTATGATGGAAAAAGGTAGAAGGAAGACAACAAGACACCGGCAGGGAGAAAAAGACAGAAAAGACGTACGCCACTAATTCTCCAGGGTCCAACATCAACCTGCATTGGCATTTATTGAAATATTAAAGGTGAGGTGGATCCACAGCGACATATTGTAAAGGCTGTCACTCTGATCACAAAGGCACTAAAGTGAGTGGAGGATGGAGAGGAACTGTGTGAACGGTGGAGGTGTGGATGGACAGAGTGAGGTAAGCAAGGGATCTGAGGCTACAATAAAGGGAGTAAAGTGTGTGTGTGTGTGTGTGTGTAGGTGACTGAGAGGCAGCAGCAATCATAAAGTCTAAGTTACTACAGAGAGATATGTGCAAGTAGGACAAGTGGAAGGAAATTATATCGACAAGGGATGAGGTGAAGGCTGTTGGGAACCCACATGTTGAGAAGGGTGAGAAAAAAAAACAGCATGTCAAACTCCAGTCAACTGAGGCTCAGTCATTTATTCTACTTTTTGTGTCAGTTTGACAGGCAAAGACAAGCACATTGCTTATCCTTGAGCATATCGAGTTGGACCTGGTTTGTAATGGAAGGAAACTGTGATTGGTGCTTAAGCCACTGCAGGTAATGTTGTCAGTGTTTTTGCCCCACTTTTAACTGAATGTGAAAAGTCTTGTCACCGCTAACCCTACTGTTGGCATGGGGAGGGAGTGGGCGGCAATGTGTTACCCTCCATCACACAAGGTGTTGAGAGCTGATTCGTTTCACCTGCCACTGCTGTTGTTGGACGAGACTTACTCAAGTGCCATCAATGCACTACAGTACATCCAGTATAGTGGATCTCTCACCCTGCATTGCTACATTAGTGATTCACTCTGAAAGAGTTCGGTCGCCAAACTTTATTGCTGTAATTTTAACTGCTTTGCCTCACGTGAAACTGATGTTGTTATTTAAATTCAATGTCAACTTCTTTGTCAATTCTGCCACTGGAACCAGACATAAGGAGCAATTGGAAAAATAGCTTCTCTTTAACCCACAGTAAATAAATAAATATACAAAAAATGACTTTACAGTAAAAAGTCCAACATTTTTTACAGGGGGAAGAAGTAGACGTGAATAATTACATAAACCATATACACGGTTGGGTATTAGCATTGCACTGGCACAGAGCTGAATTCACCCACAAAAAATGTAATTTTAGTTTCCAATGAGAAACTCAAACACCAGGAGATAAATCAGTGCCACCAGCGTTACTTTAAATGCTTGGAGAATGGGCAGACTTGGATGGATAAGCGTTGGGCCATTGGACAATAACATCATCCATCATGGTGGAGGAGAGGCAGCACAATGTTTGTCGAACTGTAGACATTCTGCTTTGTCAGTTTGGTAGAAATTGCCTAACCCTAGATTATATAATTGTCAATAATCAAGCCTTGGATATCAAATTGGTATATTTCTCCCCAAAGTGCAAAACCTGGACTAAATTCAGATGTGAAATGTTTTGAAATATTTTTACTTGAATCCTCAAATCAGCAGACGCAGAACAAGTGCAACCCATAGTCAGGTAAGTATCAAAAAGAGATTTGTGATTGCTGTGTTCAAAAAGCCAATTATACATTAATCCAGCAACAGACAGAAATGCACTTGATAGCAATGAGGTGAAAGAAAGAATTCAAAAGGATATAAGACTGATTACAATATCAGTCTTATATCCTTTTGAGTTATTTCTTTGATGACAGCCTTTCATTCGCAGGATTAAGTTTTAGTTTCATTTTAAAATGGGGACAGCAGCTCGAACATCATAGTTACAAAAATCAAACAATCACCTCATTGCTATTGAGTAAATGGAATAATGGAATTTTTATGAAGAAATGGGAAATTTAGAAACCACAGCACTTTCCGAAAGATTCAAACTGAGGACAAGTGGAGAACGAGGTATTTCGAAATTTTCTATTCTTTTTACCACTTATACGCAGTATATAAACCACAAGTGATTCAACAAGGTTAAGGCCTGTTCTCTGTGGGATATCAAAAAGGCACTGTGAGAAATGCAGCGAATCACTAAATGAAATCAAAAGAGAAGCCCTTTGAATATGCTGCAGGAATTTAATGTCGCTGCCACAGACAAAACACACATAACTTCTACATATCCACAATTTTTAAAAGGAAAAAAAAGAAAAACTTCTACTGGAAATAAAAACTAAGGATGGCCTCTGATAGCTGGATCAGTTTGGGAGCTGGTTCCAGGCTGTCAAAGGTTTTTGGGCTCTTACAGTTTGTTTAGGAACAAAACTACTTGCTTATGTTCAGGTATTGATAGTGGTTTAGATTAAAATAAAGATTTATTTCTGATTAGAGGCAATGACCATTTCGAAACAGTGCTTTCGGCCGAATCTAAACCTGTAGAGTAAAAAACTGAGACTTACATTGTAGTATATTGAGTAATACCCTTATATAGTTCTTAATATTGAAGTGGCAATAACACAAACTATTATTCACTTCATTCCTTTTCTAAACACCAGAATGGTTATTTGTCTGGTTTATTAGCTTCACCAGTGGGATATTGTTGTTTTGTCTTGTCTCTGACTGTCTCACAACATAAAAGTATGTGTTCTTCATTACTACTGCACGGATCTGGAGAAGCAGATTATTAATACTTCTAGTGGTGCAAACGCAAATTTTCTCCCATTCAAGCGCGGCAATAAAAGCCTATAACAGATATTCAACTGACTTAGTGACAATACAGCTTTGAAGAAATAGAAGAATACTTTAAATTGTGGAGCAAATACTGATCTGATGTCAGTTTGCAGAGATACAGTATCTAAGGGGAGATGAACAGGCTACATATTCTCTGAGGGCTGTTATACGCTAGGTGATGGTTTGATGTGAAACAGCAGACATTGGAGCCAGAGATAGTAAATAGCAGATTTTTCCTGATGAAACTGATCTTGTGAACAATTCCTTCAGCGGAGAGGAAACAGCTAAGACAGAGAGAACATAAGGCAACAGCATACACTTAACACTGAGCACAGGGGTCCTGATCAACATCTGAGCCGTCAGTTCATTGTCTTTCTTTTTTCTCACCCTGCATCCTTTGTTCTCTCTTATTAGCAGGTATTTGTCATACATTAAACATTATAAGTGATAGCATGAAAACAAGAGTCTTTTATTTCGCAGCTCTATTTGCATATTGTACATTTTTTCCCCCAATTATGTGTGTTTCTCTTCCAGACAAACACAAAGTTGGGTTTAAGATCAGAAGATGGGGAGGAGAGGAATGTTCAAAATGTCACAACAACACAGAGGATGACACCTTTTGTGTCCAACAACCTACATTTTAAATGAGCAAAAGTGCTGTGACATCAGCCTTTTTCAGGTGCATTTTTTTGCCCCTTTCATCACCTTTTCAGCAGGTGAAAAACATCATCAGTCTGGTGATTAACTCAGACAAGTTAACACTTTCCACTTTTTCCCGCTAGCAAAGTCATTGTGTTGACAATATAAAACTTCCTGATTATTACTGCTGATGAGAGGTGTCCATCTTGTAGCACGGCCTCTGAATTTCTGCTCATGTCGTTTTTCTTTAAGTGGAAGTTGTGTCTGATCTCACTGATTTTATTTTGGTGTTTTTCTTCCCAGCTGTAACAGTATTTCTGTTCATCAACTATCGTTGTTTTCCTTTGTTGACCTGTTCTGGGTATGTAGCTCAGAGCACCAGTGGTTTCTTTCATTTTTTTTTTTTTTTTATTGGCTATGCTGAAATATTTGTGCCTCTATTTGCTGGCAGCTGTTTTTTAGATGGATTTATCATTTTCTCAGTCTTCCCAAATAAAACCCACTGCCAAAAGTAAGAGTAGTCATTTACAGCTGTGTATTTTGGAAATCAATATCAAAGCCACAAATGGATAATAAGAAACACTCATCTAGCCTAAAAATTGGGTCATCTAACTCAAAAGGCATTTTGTTTTCTGTTATTTACCATATCAAGGTGCACATATTGTCAAAAAAAAGCTGTATTTCAACCTCATATTCATCTTTTGATCTTAAACCCAGATGTCATCTGTGAGCAACATAACAAACAAACAAAACTAAACAAAAAAAAGAAAATAAATAAATAAACATTTAGCCTTGCTGTTCCAATACTTTCAGGTGACTGTATTAAACAATTATTGAATGCAGTGACTTGAAATTAGACTCATATCTAACCTAATGACTCTGGTGATTCCCCAACATTTCTTCTTGTGCCATTTGACATTTCTAGTTCTGCATTTCAGTGAAATGTTTGAAACCATTTGGCTGGTACACACATCCATGTCTCCTAAATAGTGACCCAACCAGTACTTTGATTTGTGACCGGAAACTGTAATATGACCACTAAATCAAACGGTACTTTTGTTTATAGTGCTTATCATCAGATATGCAAATTTTAGTATGTTAACACTAAATTAATATAGTAAACATTCTGCCTGCTAAACCTCAGCTTATTGCCATTGATTCTATAAGCATATTAGCATCTTGGTGTCATAACTAGAAGCACTGCAATTAATCCAAAATGCTGCAGCAAGAGTGCTGACTGGAACTAGCAAGAGAGATCATATTTCTCCTTCACTAACTTCTCTCCATTGGCTTCCCATTAAATCTAGAATAGAATTTAAAACCCTGCTTCTTACATATAAGGCTCTGAATGGTCAGGCTCCATCATATATTGAAGACCTCATAGCACCATATCATCCCAGTAGACCACTTCGATCTCAGAATACAGGCCTACTTGTGGTTCCCAGAATTTCCAAAAGTAGAATGGGAGGTAGAGCCTTTAGCTATCAAGCTCCTCTCCTGTGGAACCAGCTCCCAGTTCAGATTCAGGAAGCAGACCCCCTCTCTACTTTTAAGTCTCTGCTTAAAACCTTCCTCTTTAATAAAAGTTATAGTTAGTTATCGTTATGCTGCTATAGGCTTAGACTGCTGGGGGACCCACCCCCGATGCACTGAGCTCCTTTCCTTCTCTCGTCCATCTCTCCTCTCCTCTCACCCGACATTTATTTGTCACCACTGTATGACATTAACTTTGTGTCTCTTTCTCCCATAGTTGTCTTTGTCCTTCTTTGTCCTCTCTCTGTCCCTTTCTGCAGGTGTCCCCGGCTTTGGAGCTGTGTGTCTTCCAGTGTGCAGCTACTGGTCCTACCAACCTGCCCAATGGTTTGTTGTTGCTTTTGTTGTTCTGTTCTTTTCTCTCTTCACTTTCCACTCACCCTAACCGGTCAAGGCAGATGGTCGTCCACCCTGAGCCTGGTTCCGCTGGAGGTTTCTTCGGTTAAAGGGAGTTTTTCCTCTCCACTGTTGCCTATGGCTTGCTCCAGGTAGAATTGTTGGGTTCTCTCTATACAGCTTTATAATCTTGACTTTATTCTGTAAAGTGCCCTGAGATGACTTTGTTGTGAATTGGCGCTATATAAATAAAGTTGAATTGAAAATTGAACTGCTTGCCTATTAAGAAATTTCTGTTTGGAACTATATTTCCTATTGTACAGAAGGATGTGTGATCTTTTAGAAGTACAAAAAAAATAAAAATTCACCCAAAAGCCACTGGCAACAAATTTGTAAAGCAAGGCAATACCCCAATGTAATGGCTGCATGCAAGTGTGTGTGAGTGGGTTTTTATAACTAAATCATCTCGCAGCACTATGCGTATGTTAAATGTACAGTATAATTGCTCATTTAGTCGTTCAGCCCTTCTCAGCAACCTGGAGTGGCTCTTACACCATTTTCTGTCCAGGAGATTGTGTTGTGCTAACATATCGTGACAACTCTGCACAGCACTTGAGGTGGATCATGTGCTTGGTGTGAATGCAGTACGGTGTGTATAGGTTGAAGACAGTACATGACTTAATGCATGAGCTCGCCAACATATTTAACATCTAGACACCAATCAAGGAGACTGAACACTTAATTTAATATGTAAATACCTATTTGAGACACTGTTGGCCAACACGAATCCTTTATAAAATAGAATGGGCAAATAATTCTTTATTAATTATGGTTTTATTTATATTAGATGCATATGTAAATCAATGTTTTAATAATGCGAAGTGAAGAGTAGTTTGGAATGTGCCTAATTATGTTCATTACATTTAGCTAATTAGCTTTCTGAGAGAAATTCTTGTTGCATTTGAGAAAAATATCACCTGCCTCTGGTTTAGTTTTAATTGCTTTCTGGAAACTATTTAACCAAGGTAGTCACACAGTCAGCACTTGATATAGTTTTATTTTTATAGTTTTAATCAGTTTTTTCAGATTAGGTATGATCTTCTGGATACAAGAGAAAGGAATATCACACACTCAGCTTTATCTTCAGACAAAACGAAGCTAGAGTGTGAAAGACCGATACTGCAGGTTAAACCATTTTTCAACTATCAATTCTTTCGGTGAGTCCTGCTAAATAAGAAGACTTTTTACTACACTTTAAAATTTGACAGTGGCCACCTACAGTGCACTGTAGCATATTTGCAGAGTTTAGCTGGCATTAGAAGACCATGACAATGTGGTAGCAGCATAAGATCATCCCACCTTCAGAGCTTTGCTATGTAAGGTGGACTGACCTGAATACATTTGCTTTTATGATTCAAGCTGCAATGCGTCTTTGATTTCAGTCCTTTAATGCATGCCAATTTTGGTTTTACTTAAATCATGTCATGGCAAACCGGCTACGGGGACTACAAAACCTCACACAGGAAAACAAATATATTTTTATTGTCTCTTTTTGCTGCGCCCCTTTGTTTGGCACCTCACAACAGGCGTATTATCAACATGGCTGTACCTCTGCAGCTTAAATAACACAAGCCAGATCATCATGGTTCAGATGGATAGTAAATAGTTGAGGGGGGGGGGGCGATAAATTTGTCACCGCGTGGACAGAGATAGGGCACATTACCTTCAGAGGAAGCATATTTCACCCTTCCCTGGGGCTGATGAAATGTGGAGCACAGGGGCAACACAGCATCTGTAAGTGGGGCCTTCTTTATGGCCTGATTAAGTCATCTGATGGTAGCTATAGAGTCAGCCGTACAGCTTTATTTCACCTCCTGTATTGCAGATGCAATCATCTAGGAGGACTATGAAGGTAAAACCATTTGCGAATAGCCCAGTCCATAGTCATTCTCCTTTCTTTTTAATGTCGGCCATAGTAACATCTTATGAACTGATACTGCTGAGTAAGAATCTTCTTAGATGTTCATAGGTTGATTATTTAAATGCATGTTTGGTTGAGCTGCAGTGCTGTTCTGAATTTCATGACATCTCAGATGTTTTTTGATTGTGTAAATTAAGCCATTTCATTTTACAGAGGAATCTTAATCTTAATCATTCTTAAAAAAATGTGGTTTGTCAGAAAATCACTTAGAAATTTAATAAACCGGGACACATAATCCATAATCTAGTATTAACTAATTCGGTTCAGGGTCGTGCAGGCTGGAGCCTATCACAGCTGTCATTAGGTGGGAGGTGGGGTACAGAAAGGCCACAGCCTGCCAGTAGATTCAAACAGAGGGTCCCTCTAGCTGTGAGGTGGCATCGCTAACCTTCCCACCACTATGCTCAGTTGTAACTATAAAAAATTGTATATTTGTTTTCTTTTTAATTATTACTGATTTATTACTGAATTACTAAAAAAATGGTTATAAAGTAATTTGTGCATATTTTATAAATTACTTGCAAGTATTTTGGTCCTTTTTGAAGGTTTTCTCCACCTTTACAAACAACCTGTAAATGTATGCGAACATTTCTGCATCCATCCAATTTACAGTATAAAGTGTTTTCTCACAGTGTTTTCGGAAATGACAGACATTTATTTACTGCTACAATACCTCAATTAAGTTACTTTTTAACCATTTAAAGTTCTCAATTTCACTTTATGGCCACTTGACCTGCTCCTTCAGCTTAGTTTTCTAATTATGACAAACTTCTCGTGTACTGTATCCCACAACCCTGATTCCACACTGGACATGTCAGAAACATTAAAATTACAACAGGAACAGTGCTGGTAGGCCTCATCATCAGTCAGTAAGACTGAAGCATGTGAGGTTGATGACGTACACAACCACGACTACCATGGAAACACACCTCACACCTCAGCTAGTACGCACAAATATAGGCTTGTATGCAATACTAATCTTTTATTTTGTATTCATATATTTGCTCCAGTGCAAGAAGTTGTGCGCTTAAATAATGGTTGTTCCACTATGTTATTCATGTTATGAAGGAAGAGTGTGTGTTCTTAGTGTTTGCATGCGACTGAAAAGGAGCAGAGTCCAGTCTGTGGACAGAGGCTGAAAGCGTTCGTTATAAGTGTTGAGATGCCTTACACAATGACTCTGTACTGAAATGGAATGGGAAGGCTCTGCCCACAGTCTACAGTATGTGATTATTGGAAAAGCTTGGAGTTTAGGTTTGGCATGTTCAAAGGTGGTGATGGTGTGATTAAGCAGATGTTTCCCTAAATAGAAGATGGTTAAGCAGTATGGAATTTGTGATGCCTGCTATGGTGTAGCACGGTGAGTTAAAGGGCGTCATCGCTGATTTCGAAGTTGCTACTTTTTGTTGTAGTGTGGCTAGTACATGTACGTCACTTCCAATAAACTTTCCTTTGACTTCCCTATATCAAGTAATCTCTATTTCTGGCTGCAAAATGCCTCCAGATGACATCACTTGAAAAGAGCCTTCAGTTCACATTACATCCTCTTGTTGCTCACACTATGGAGTTTGTATTCATGGTCAACCTGCTTTTCCAAAGCTTCCCCCAGATGACATCATTTGAACCCCTAACGATAAAAAACTCCTCCAGATAATGTCATCTGGAGGAGTTTTTCAGCTAGAATCAGAGGATTATTTTAATATTTCGAAGTTAAAAGCATTAATACACATTTACACCCTAAAGTAAAGTCATGGAGAGCAAGTTGAAAATTGGTGAGGCCCTTTAATGTTGGAGTTTGCTAAAAACATTTAATGCAGCATGTCTTAATGGCCATACTCACAACAGGTCTTCATGGCATGAAGACCTTTCTACTTCATCTGTTACAATGCTACATGTTGCTAAAAAATGCCAAGTTTACACTCACAGGCGAGACTGTCAGTCCCCAGCTCCTTTGGTCACATGTTGAAGTTTCCTTGAGCAAGACTCTGAACCCTAACTTGCTCTTTGTGAGTGTTGGCCAGCTGCATAGCAGCTCCCCCATCGGTGTATGAGTGTGTGAGTGTGATTGTGAGTGTGAATGGGTGAATAAGAAGCAGTGTAAAGCGCTTTCAGTGCGAATAGGTAGAAAAGCGCTATATAAGTGCAGAGCATTTACTTAGGGGGATGAAGAAAGGTTTCCGGATTCTTTGTAAAGATAAGAAAGATCTACAAATGATTTGTAATATATTTACATGGGTAGAACAGTTTACACATTAGATTAGGGGGATGCAGAATTCTTTGTGAATGATTTAGCTAGACACCCACACATCAGTTATAACAGATAAGAAAGATTTATTACTGCACATAACCCATTTTTAATCCGTGCTGCAGTCCTAACTGCTTTTGCAGGCCGGGAGAGGGACAGCTGTCTTCTCTGACACACATGGAGTCAACAGCATTGTCTTCTTTCCTGCATGCCAGATGCTTCACTGATAGAACGTAACATGCAGAGGTTAATGTTATTGCCCTATTTGTACAGACACAATAACCACCCAGTAGGAGTCAATAATGCAGTGATAAGGTCATGATTCCTCAACTACTTCTCGCCTAAAACACCCATGTGCCTGGAAAAGCTGTGGTGAACTTAGTTCTGTATAGATTTTTTGTAAATATATAAGGGAAAACAAATGTTTGTAAAATAATGGAATACTTACAACTGATTCATAAAATATGAAGGAACTATTTGTTAATCACTAACCAATATTTGGTTTATAATTCATGAGGATACAATGTTTCTAATCTCTGTGATTTGTTAACTTTAAATTTTTAGTGAGGACAAGTTTATTATTAACTAATTATTTATAACAGCTGATCATATTCATCATAATTAATTCAGTGTTATTGTTTTTTGTAATTGCTACCAGAAACAAAAGAACCATTGTTTAGAAGCATGTTTGCTTATTTGCAGACTTCTTCTTCACTCTCTTTGTTACCACATTGCTACATTTCTTGGTCTTTACCATGACCAACAGGTTTTTAAACTTTAGCTTCAATGTGCAATTAATGCTACTGTAGCATTAGCATGAGATGAATGCACTCTGCTCCACCTAGAGTCCGCGCTCTGCTTGACTTGACTTTTTATTGCTGCAAAATGTACTAATGTGGTTAGAAGACTGAGCCTTGCAAACATCTCTTACAAACTTACAAAATGTATTGAGATATAATGTGTTATAAATAAAGGACAATCATTGAAATGAGTCTTTGTTGTGTTAACCGTAACATTTGCAGCTACGTGGGACATCTTTCTCTTTGTGTCGAATGAACTAAGCTGAAATAACTTCATTAATATTTCTATGCATGTTAAGGATCATAAGAGTGCCTTCTGGGCACGTCCATTGGAAGTCTTCTGGGCATGTCCAGCTGCCAGGAGACCCCAGGGTGCACCCAGAATACACTGGAAAGATCACATACCTAATCTGACCTGGAAGTGCCTCAGTATCCCACTGGAAAGCTGGGCAACCTTCCCAGGAAGAGGGACAAAGACAGAGGAGCAGTAGTAGTAAGTGGAAAATAAACGTTGAGGATCTGTTAAGAGTCTGAGTAGAAATGAATTGCAATAGTGCAGTGGCATCTGCCTGCATCCGGTGACACTGCATAAATGTCTTGAAAAACTGAAGTTTGCTTTTAATTAGAGCCCTGATGAATAATAAGTGTCTTAAAACTGGACCTTTTGCATGTATTTCTAGTCGGTGTATAACTTCCATTGTCCATAGTTAAGTTCCATAAGTCAACCCTCACATTTCCATATGTGGACTATCACCTGCATGGACGTGGAGGATGCAGCAAAAATACAGCTTCACAATTAAAAACTTTGCTCAGCTTTGCCACTAGTAGTCAAAAACACATGTATGTAGCTTTAAGGACGTACTGACGAAGTTTTCGATCCGTCGGCCTTTCAGTTCTTTTCTGCAGATGCCAACGATTCGGATACCTCTTCTTTTTTGTGTATTAAGGCCGTCGGGCAATATTTCCTCCAAATCAGGTGTAATGTAATGAGCGATGATCCTGATTTGCTTTCTTTTTTAAATAGTGAGTATGGTAATAACTCATAATTCGTGTAGAGCTTTAACCAAACCCAGTTTCAAATAATTACCTTTGAAGCTGCGCACATTAAGGGTAAGCAGACGCTCAAATGATTGAGGAGTTATCCACACCCATTTATCATAATGCAGGGATAAGCGGGCATCATATTACTATAATGCACCTTCCTCTTATGAAAAGTAAAAAATCAATAGTTCTGAATGATACTGCGAGGTGATATTGTGTTCTCTCCTTGTACTGTATTTAGTATATGTGATCACACCAAGTGCACTTTACATGCTGGGGAGGGGGGTGGGTGGCTAAGGGGCATGCAAAAGAAATGTCGCTCTTGTTTGTGCGTGTGTGTGTGTGTGTGTGTGTATCCGTGCATGTGTGTGTCTATGCAGCATTAGGAAACCAGCAGCACTTTGGCCCTTAGTCTGTGTGTCCAGACTGTCAGGCTCCGGACAAAACGGGGCCAGAGGCGCAAAAATACCTGAGTATTTACAGCACAGTTAACCTTATACTCAATGGTGTTGTTATTGTTTATGATAATAGTCAAGCTTTTAATACAGTCTGCCGCCATATTTCCTGTATGTGAGCACACTGTACAGTATATCTGTTCATACATAATTGCAATATGCAATATCACCAAGATGTTGATGTTTTCAAAATTGTATCATGTTTCATGTTAGTTATATCATTTTTAAGGATTGAACAACAAAAGGCTAAACTGAGAAGTTTACTCAGATTAAAGTATAATTTCTATATAACAAAAATCGAATTGCATGCACGAGGAACCACCTGATGAGGAAAACCGGATAGGATGATGATGAGCGTCAGCAGCTACCGAAAATGAGTGAAGCCAAGTTACAGCAGTGTTTGGGAAGAACAGAATGACGCATGCTGCACTTAACTAGAAGCACGGTGCCACACACTGTACCTGTGGATACTGGTGACCTCAAAATGTGGGTAAGGTGCATATAGGTAGAGCAACCAAAACCAAGAATCATCTGCGACAAATGGCACAACTCTACAACAACACAGGTAATGTATTACCAGACCTGTTCGGAAAAAAACATATGAAAAACAATTGAATCTCACTAATAAAGGATGAACTGGCTTTTTTTCTTAGACATGAACTTTCATTGTAACCTATTAGTTGTGTTTCTCTTTTTCAAATTCATTTGCTGTATTCTTCTTGGGCTTTGGCCAACAACACAAACTATCTGACGATATATGTGGAATTGACATTTTCAGGGCTGTTTTCACTCGTACGTAATATGATTGATACCGCAGGGAACCAGACACTACATTCACTGTATGCTTCAAAATATTCCCATTTATTGTGTCTATATGTACAAACACATGACCTTAGTTGGTGCAATGCTGAATTACGGAGCTGTTTATGTTTCAAGTTTAAAACGATGAAGCGTCACAAATCTTCGCTCGCTGTACATTTTGGCAGCAGAGAACAGATGGTGAGGCAGAGCCATCTGACAGAACTGTTTGTGTTGTTCAAATCATGATATTGTGTATAGCATGCCCCTTAATCATTTTATATCCACCCCCTCTCTGTTTTCATCTGTTTGTGTCTCTTCCTGTCTCTCTCTCTCTCTCTGGTTCCCTCTCTTGCCCCTCACTTTCCTGCCTTGCTTATTATCATCTCAGTATGTGCCAGACTTTATCTAATCCTCATGCCGCTCTTCGCTCTCCTTGTTTTAGCCCTCAATAGGCTGCACTGCTTTCCCGAGATACTTCAAATAAGAAGAATTCAGTTTGGTATTCAATAACTGATTGCATTTGATGGTGAGGAGGTTCAACGACAGCACGGGGAGCGTAACAAAAGGCTTCAGAAAAAGCTTGAATATGGCAAAAAGAGCTTCAAAAATGACAAACCATCTACCATGTCTCAGCATGGTGTTATTTGATAGTAACAGTGTTAATTTCCCTCATTTTGCATTTGCTTTTGCATTTATTCGCATTAGTTGTGTGCGTATATGGAAAAACTCTGTTAGTGGAGAAATTAATTTGCCAATCACCCTTAACCTGTTCCAGCTGTAATAAGAGACCATACACTGTTACAGATTATTCCAAATGGTAAAATATTTATTCTTTTCATTCAGTCAGCTCTGGATTATTTTTGGAATGTTTCTTGCCTTGGTCAATCAACTTCATCACGTTATATTAATATAGTCTTATCTGAAGTACTAAAACCTACCAAACATAACTAAATGATAGTAAACCAGCAAGTCCTCCATCTTAAGTTTGTAAGACTTCTGTCACTACCCTTGTATATAACCTATAGCTGTCTTTCCAAGCAGCATTCCTATGGCAATAGGTATCTGTTGAAATACATCCCAGGCGTCTCTTGGGGTGTGGAGGACATAGCCCCTCATAGGCAGCAGGCACCTCCTCAAATAGCACTATAGTGGCGACTGATGTACTGGACCTTTGTCGTTATAGAAAACACTTTGTTACGGTTATGGAAACATCAAATTACACTAAGACACAAAAACTACTTGCTTAGTTTTAGTAAAAATACTAAAATACGTATATCATTAATGTACTTTGTTGCCACAGTTGCAACAAACATGGTGAATGTTTCAGAACAGTCAAGGTTCACTCATTACCAGATCTGCCTCTGTGTTACGGGCCCAGACCACTGTAACTTCCCCAGTGCACACCCCTCCCACTGTTCCCCTAACCTTTCAAGTTACTCACCCTCTCTGCATGCAGGGATCTACCTACACTGCCAGGACCCTACTCACTCTTCCCCCATAAAGACCCCGGCTTCTCCTGCAGACTCTGCTCGCCTCCCCACTCACTTTAGTAGCTCTTGTCTCATGTTTTAGACTCCATATCACACAAGTCTCTGCTAAGACACTCATCTGTGTTTCCCCTCTCAGGGACTGCAGTTCAGCACCACCTAGCGAGTCGGAGGACTTACTACACCTCAATCCTGCTTTGCCAATTGGCTTAGGTAAGCTGTTGTGTCAAGTGCCCTTTTGGGTCCAACTCTAAAACTAGTCCCTTACGATCCTTGGTTTTGGGACCCATCCATACACTCCAATCTCCTTATACCACATACTCTATAACTATGTACAGTATATCATTAACTTTGTAGTGTTTCTACAGCTGCTAGTGTTGTCTACCTATATCTTAATGTTATGCTGCTGAATGATGTTAATTTCAGTGATCTCCCCAAAGCTAACATTTAGAAATGTTGCGATGGATATAACTGCTGACTGACAATATGAAATGCCACAAAATATATAGATATAAACCCCCGTTCATTGCCCCCCCCCCGCACACTGCAGTGTCACCATCCGTTGTGATGGTTCCTTGCAAACATCCTCATGAGATTGCCTAACACTATTCTAAACAAATGGAAAGAAGGAGAAAAAACGGAGGGCTTTACCGAACGTTTAATATGTATTTAAAGGCATTTTAAACAGGTTATCCTATAAATGTGGTGGTTTAAAGCAAATGTGTTTTGGTAACAAGCAGCCATTTGCCAACGGTACAACAACCTGAACTTCAAAGATCTCAGTTATACTGACGTGACATCAGACAAATTCAATCAAATCATAGCAACAATATGTGGGATGACAGATCGCAGTCATGAGAAAAGACTGTTGTGTTCTACAGTACTTGGTGAGCTGACCCTTCAAAACGAATCCAGCAGTAGAAGATTTGTACTTTTAGCAGTGCTTATTTCTTGCAGATGCAAAGCCATATTAATGTCTGTGGCCTCTGTTGCCATATCACAGTGAGCAGGAAATCTTTTCCCATTGCCTCTCCCCTGGTGGCCTGGTTGGCGGTTTAATTTTGTTGAAGTCTTGGCAGATTACCGCTACCTCAGTGCTGCTGTCATGGAGAATGCAACCCAGGCAGGCAGTGAGCGGGGAGCCGGCACATTGATAAGGACAGCTGCTCCAGGGAGATTTCCCTGGAGAGAACAGTGAGACAGGGCCGGCAAAGGCACAGTGGACGTCAGGTGAAAACACCAGGACCACCCTCATTGAGGCACACTGGCTGGTAGTCAAGTCCCCCCTATTATCTGATAGCGAGCTTACAAGCTGGGAGACCATCAACTTTTGTTGGTGGAATCAGAGGGCTTAAGGGTTGCATTCTGATTGGATTCACTGGCCCGGGCACACAAAGATCAGCAAGCAGATTGATAAAGGAAAAATAAGTATTTTCTCCTCACTGGATTTATTACAGACAAATAAACATTTCCCACTTCACAGTAGAGTTTTTTTTTTTTTTTTTACCTCAAAGGAAAGATAACACAGACAAGTGAACAAAAAGGTACTGACAACAATGAGCTTTTAAATTCTCCAACAGCAACACAGGGAAAGAGCAGCAAAAAAAAAAAAAATTAATTATTTCAACTTTACATGAGAAAATACATGCTTTAAAGGGCTCACCAGGGAACAGTTTGTTCTACAATAAAAGCAGTAAAAATGACATTTCTTTCAATGGGTTCACACACTGAAAACATTCCCTGAGGCATAGCAACTAGGCTCCACCATTTATCTTAAACTCTCATTTCCATCTAGTCTTTTTGTTTACCCAACACAAAGAACTTAAAACAAAATGACATTTCCATAAAAAGGCAAGAAAAGCACCAGCCAGGAACTATGATGGCTTTACTTTTCAGTGTGAAAGCCAGGCAGCAGCGTGGGCCTTCGCTTTAGAGCACTAGCATTGCTCTCTCCCAGGTTCCCACTGGGTTTCCATGACAGAAGTGAAGAGAAGAGCGACTTTGATGAGGAAACATTTCCCGCCTCGTGCAAGTGTTCGGAGGCAGCACAATGTATGCAGAAGGTTTATGTGCACACATGCATGTTGCATGCAGTGTCGCGAATTCTAACCGTTTGTTTGTATTTTCTGATGTGAGCAACAATACTGATTGAAAAACGTAGCCACAACTTTTATATAATATAATGAAGAATAAATGTGCTGAATTAGGATTGTATTTAAAAAGGCCTGGATGCTGGCACAAAGTTCCAGATTTCATCTCTTTAGAGAGTGAGCAAGGCAGCCTGCGGTGATATATAAACAGTTGCCTGAGGTTGCAAATTGACAGGAATTTCTCAGTTATTTTTTGTCATTATCCCCATGATTCTGTGTCAGTACTATCCTCAGTGATGCTGCTATTACAGCCATTATCCTGTCGGTTAAGTCAGACTGGAGCTACAGCTTCAGACATCCAGATGCACCTTCCTTTATCTCTGTCTCCTTAGCATCATAGTTATGGTGCTGTCACATATTTGTCTTGAATATTGCAGGTTTTGAACACTGTCTCACTCATATAATCACTCATATATATGTAGAATGTAGCTTCTTTTACTTTGACATTGTTAATTATCTGTGGCCATGAAACAGCAGCGGGGCACATTTTTACTTAGCTCAGTGGTAACTTCAGTCATTAAGCAATTAAAGATTCTTCTGAGTGACTTAGATTTTGACACATTCACGCACACTCACACACCAATGGGGGCCAACACTAACG
Organism: Channa argus; assembly: GCF_033026475.1. NCBI lineage: Eukaryota > Metazoa > Chordata > Actinopteri > Anabantiformes > Channidae > Channa > Channa argus. Next base: position 2,731,105 of record NC_090215.1, on the reverse strand, counting down.
GGAGCAACGTTGGGGTTCAGTGTCTTGCTCAAGGACATTTCGACATGTGAGCGGAGGAGCCGGGGATCGAACCAACAACTGGGAGATTAGTGGGGGACTTCCTGCACCACAGTTGCCCAGTAAACCTAGTGGCTGTATTCAAAATGACAAATTCACATAGACAAACACAACTTTTTTGTGTCAATAGTTCTATTTTCCCCTACAAGCTTAAAGAACTTCTTTTTTAACTGACATATTGTCCAGAGCCAACACAGCACAATCTTTTGTCAGTTCTCACATCTGAGTGTTCTCACCTGACAGCCTCCCATTTTTTATACAGGGCCTGTACAGATTGATTGCATTTATAAGCACTTAACTAACCAGGACCTCATTCTTTGGCTGTGGCTCAATAGATCCAAGATCAAATGAGTAATGCTGGATGTTCTCATCCTAGATCTGGTTATTTTGTTATGTTGGTTCTTCAAACCCAGTGCTGAATTGGATTATAAAAGCTGGACTTTATCATCTGCAATAACTGCATGTTCCTGTAGTTGTCTAGACCAAATAAATCAACACTAGAAACAATGATCAGGTTTCCCATTGGCTAAGTGCTAAGGAAGAAAGACAGAGACAGAATAAAAAGAGAGCACATAAGTAAACAAGAGGGAGCATTTTTTTAGAGTAAATAAAGTGTGAATAAAATACTGAAAACACCTCATGTGCCTTTTAATCAATCTCTAGGATCATCTCTCTCTTCCCTCCTAGGTCTAGACTAGGTTAGTCTAGGTCTTATACCTGCTCTCTTACCTTCCAGCAAGTGCTGTCATCATGAATCATGCACACAATTAGGTCATTATTGATGGATTCATGTCTATGGCAATTTATCACTACCTGTATGTATCACTGGGTATAAACCATGGAATTTTGCAATATGAAGACATCTTTAAAAATATTCATTGGTGGCCTGCACCACACTCAGACATCAGACATTGGAATGAGAGATACAATCTGTAAAAATGTTAGTTTACTGTTACTCATCTTTTCATTCAGAGAAATCTGAAAGGTAACAGGAAAATGACCAGGGCAACAATGGCCACACTCACTGTTCAGTGGACACAATGTGGCATCTATCTCTCTCCCTTTTTGCCGTTGTCTACACCTGCATGGTCCTAAAACTGTCGTCTTTAATAGTCCTATTTAAAATTTTGATATGACTCAAACTAAATTGAAATTACCTCAATTTCTTAGATTTAATGTTACGTGATTAAATAGAAAATGTACAGTTCAAATATGCATGATATGAATTACTTAGTTTAATTAGGAATATGGTTAAAATATTTTTTGAGCTCCTAAATATTTGATAATATGTATATATTTAGCACATACTGAATTGTATCATTGTACTAAAGCGCATTATCTTTAAAAGTCAAAATAGAATTAACAACAGAGGGAATCATGGACCTAGTGATACAGTGATAGATACCGTAGTCACGGAAACACAATGCAGCCCATAATGTCACCTGAGAGTCGTCCATACTTCATGCTGATGACCAGCAGTACAGAAACTTGCAGGAATAATCTTCCGGCTGGTTTTATTACAGTGATGAATGACTGCTCATTAGTGCCAGAAACCCTTTGAAAAGGTTGGACATGATGAGCCTGTTTCACTCAAAAAAAAAAAAAAAAAAATGACAGGCAGGTGAAGGATACGATTCATATTTTAGTTGGTTCTCTTATCCACAGCAGCTAGTGGAGCAAGTTACATGGACACTGCTTGTTTTAGTCCATTAAAGAGTCGGTGCAGTGCTTTAGAATTGCTAAGATTATCAGGTGTACAGCGTGTGCATGTTGTATGTTTAATAATCTCTGATCCTGTGGATTCTGAGATGAGTTAATACAGCTTGTGGGTTGATATTTCCTCTCCCCACCTCTAAGATCGTTCCGGCTTGATTGGTATTCATGTAGGCCTGTTGTCCTAATGCACAGTCTTCTGTGGACAGTGTATTTGGTGAGCTGATAGTTTCACACTCTCTGTCGAGAGGAAATAATATTCTTACTATGTCTTAAAGCTTTCCCTTTTTTTCCCCAAGTAATTTATGGCTCTTTAAGGTTCACTTTCACTCTACTCTCTCTTGGGCATGAAGGGACATTATCAGAGTTTTATGTAACAAGATTTGCAATCTTCTCTCAGTTAAGGACACCGCTGTCTCCAGTTGTCTGAATGGACTGTAACCCCGACTTAGGTCTACTGGTGCCAAGTCTGATACATTCCCACTATTGCTAAGCTCTTTTTTTTAATATCCTTTTTGTCAAGTGTTGGTGCGATGCATCACTATCATATACTGCAGTTCCCGTGGCAGTTGCCTGCCCGTGATTCTTCGCCCACACATCCCAGCAGCAAAATGATCAGTCAGTTTTCTGCAAACCCCTCAGCGAGAAACCATCCCTTCACATGCACACATTGTTAATGTCAAGGCAACTTTTGAAGGTCACTGAAGAAATGAAGCATGATGATACTGAGCGAAGAAGAAGAATAAAGATGCAGAAAAGCCTTTTAAATGCAGAGCCATTCTTTTGGTGGTCTGTCTTTTTTGCACTTAATGACTTTATATAAATAAAGTATAAAGGATGTTCACTTGTGCCTGCATTGACAAAATGTCTACCAGATATTGGGATTGTCTGGCTCTGATTTCTGTTAAATAATATGTTGCAGTGCAGCTATTCTTGTCCCGTTTGTAACTGTAGAAGAAACATTACTAGTCTTTAGGTCCTCTGCTTTCCAACATTTTTGAATAAATAGTGAATCATCCTTCAAGGCTGGTATATTACATGCATGTCATAGAGAGACTATTTCAGTCCTCCACATTTGACACTGATCTGGGGAATATTATGGAGGGCAGGGGAGAGAATGGACACATTAATGGGTGCTGTAATTGCTGGGCAAGGCTAAAATAGAAAAAGATGAATGGAAAAAAGACATTTACGAAAATAGTAAAGTGCTGCTGTAAAAGATACCTGAGAAAGAATCTTAATATATCTCAGTGTAAAATGTTCACATTTTCACAAATCACAGCCAGAATCCAAAGCGGGTTTTGGAGGAAAACACATTGGGAATCTGTGCTGATTTAATCCTCTCCATTACAAATTTTATTCCCAAGCCACCGTGTGTCCATCGGATGTTTTTTTTGTACACGCTTCTTTGCTGAGTATGTTTACAAGCTTGTACATTATTTAGTGGCTACATGTAAACAAAGAATTCAATTTTATTCTCAACTTTGATTTGTTTCATGTGAGAATTTGATGGATTAAGGACATTTATTTGTGACTACATAGTTATTCACAAATGCTACAACTTAAATAAGAACCAGTGTTAGGACTAGTGTTAGCTTCTAGCTTCTGCAAAACAGAATATTTATTCTTGATTGAGTTCCTGATTCAATATTTCTGCAGAATTCAGCACGTTAAACTCATAACTCATTGTGGATAAATGCTTAGCCTCAGTCTGCCACCTACGCTGTATTGTTTGACACGTCGCGTTCTCTGACCTGTAGCTGTGCGACTTCCAGTTCACCTTCAGGGAACATTAAGCACAATGTGCAGCAAAACATCAAAGATTTGTTCATTTGATATTTACTGAATGATGTGTGCAACTCTGGCTCAAGTAATATGAGTTAAAACAGGATACTGAACATCACAGAGCAGCCAGAAAATATGTGGCAAAAGTCCCTTCAACACAGCTGAATGTCTGCAACTTCATTTTAAACTATTTCCTCTACACTGGCTTAGTGACCTGCAACTGAACTTGTGCAGATTGACCTGGGTTTACTTTGGTTCAACTGTTCTCTGTCAGCCTGGGGGAAAAGGTTGGGGAGTAACCACCAGGAGGTAGTGCAAAGTACATTTCCAGGTATTTACTGGGTGGGGAGATACGCGATTGGTCAAGCAGATGCCTTAACAAATCTCAAGTGCAGCAAACATGTAATAAAGTACATGTCATGTTTTCCACTCTTTTCCATATACATGCATCTACTGCTTGATTAGCTGGTATACTTGTTCACTCATGAGGTACGTGAGCCACACCTGGACCACACAGACGGTTGAGGCTGACGTAACATTTAGTAAATATATTTGGGTTCCCCAGAGAATCGCTCTCTAGATTTGTTGGGGATTCTCTGATTTATTCCAGCAAGTCAAAGGTTCCACCTGTCAAATATATCTTCACATCTATGAGAATTAGCTCAAAGTTTGGCGCAGATACTTTTTTTTCCCAGACAGTGTAAAAGCAAACACCTGAATCTAGGAAATGTTCATCAGGCAATGTTGAAGACATCACAAAGCAGAATGAGCCATAAATTGCACAAACATGTAAATTGAATAATATTGTCGTTTTTTCTTTTCTTACTTTTGTTTCTCTTTGTTCCACTTTCTTAGCAAAACTATTTCTGTGCATTTGTAGATGTAGTCCTGATTACCAGTCGAGTTTAAACTTTAAACACATTTCAGATGCTCTTTTTAAACATCCTCCCATTTGATGGAATAAAACCTATCTAGGAAAAATTTAGATTATTTTAAACATCAGCAGTAAGCTGGGAGGAAACTCTGGGATCTGATGGTGCCATTAGTTCAGAGATAGTGACCCTGGGTTTACCCTTATAATTAATATGATGCACAGAGAAACAAGTGAGAGCTGGAATGTTTCAGCTTTGTCTTTCCTTTTTTACAGATACAACAGTGATCACAACTATGATGCTAGTAGCAAATTAACGTTATCTGCTCCTTGTAAAGCGAATTAATCAGGCATGATTTCGACTTTTATGTAATTTATTTACATCAAAGAGAAACATCTTCAAAGCCACATTGTATCCAATGAACAGTGAGTGTGGCCATTGTTGCCCTGGTCATTTTCCTGTTACCTTTCAGATTTCTCTAAATAAAAAGGTGGGTAACAGTAAACTAACTTTTTTACAGATTGTATCTCTGATTCCAATGTCTGTAAAATGAACCCGTTACTATGTGTCTCCAGTGCACTGATTTGGTCTTGTGAGTCTGTGAAGTGTATTGTGCTACAACATTAGAGTGATATTGTACAGGAGCATGACTGACAATTCAAATCCTGTAAATGCTTTTGTGAGGAGTGGATCCGAGGAAGTCCAGTCCCCAGCTAATGCCACTTTCTGATTGCCCTTGGACTGATAATGTTTTGATTGATCCTCAGACCAATAGTGTGGCTCTAACCCACTCGAAGGATGACTGCCTAAATTATAATTGAATCATTTTAAAGCATTTCTGCAATTACAAGGTAACTTTTGAAACAAATCAAGTCAATTTAAATGTGTCCTATGGGAGAACATTTAAAAGACAACCAGTGCTGACCAAAGTGCTTCACAGGCAGAAATAGAAAGCTTGGTATTGTTTTAACATATTAAAGTTAAGTTAATTCTAAAATGATTAACATCAACAGTGACAGACAGATAACAACAAGTAACCCTACAGAATGATTGTGTTCTTTATTATTGTAATTTCAGAGTGACTTTTAGTTCTGGACAGAAGGTGTGGGAGCAGAGCAGAGCAGGGAGAAGGAGGCCTCGGCATAGCAGAGTGACTTGATTTTACGTTTCATTTTAGCACTAGCTGAAGTTGCATCTACAATACTAAAATAATTCCAACGGTCAACTTAAGATAGCATTAGCATGAGACTAAAAACGAATCCCCTCTGCTCTGCTACACTGCCGACATGTTCTAACCAGTGCTGCAGGTGGTCATCGTCTTACCGTAAAGAAGAATCCTTCATAACACAATAATCAGCAGAAATCATTGATGCTTCACATTTTTTAAAGAGTGAATTATTACGGGGAATCCAAGCAACTGCATAAAAGTGATTCTTAAGCCAGGATTTAAAAAGGCAACAGATGGGCAACAGTGAGGGGGGAACTGTTCGAAAAGGCTTTGTCACCTCTAGATTTGGACTCAGGGCATGAAACACACAGGAGCAGCTGATCAGCAGAACTAAGGGGTCTGAACATAGAATGTGGGATGAGGAGATCACACATGTAAACTTGTATAAACTGGGAGTTTGTGTCAACATTGAGAATCTTTAATTAGAATATTGCATAAATATGCTCAAAAAGTGTATGAAGGTGCATTAAGCCTCTAACATGTAAACAAATGTTATGCTCAGATTAAAACATTAAATAATGAAATGAAGAAATAATGACTCCATAAGTTGGCTGTGTAAGCCGCTTATCACCTTTGTCTAGTTGTTTATGTTTCACCCATATCACTGTCTATTATGTGAAAGTGGAAATGGTTTGGTTTGTGTAAAACAGGCTTTACCTGGAAAACAACTTGCTGGCAGCACCAAGAATTATGACAATGCAATGTTAATCAATACAGTAGCTGAAAGCAAATCAAATCTGCTTGTATGCGGTGAGAAGCCATCAGCACAAAGCTTACAAATGCAACACACTCATACACAGATCTTGTCAGGTGTGGAGCACAATGCAAAAGCCCCTTCTAATAATTCCCCTTGAATTAGATTTCACTCTTGACTTAATCTCTTTATTCGTGCGTAGAGAGGCTTTTTTTTTTTCTTTTTTTTTTTTTTTGTCAAGGAGGTTGAGCATGATGTGGCTTAATCCTTCTGCCTGCATGGGCATAGGCAGGGCCTTTGATCAGCTCCTGTTTGATGAGAGATATCGACAGACCTCATCTGACACAGTGGACAGCCTGCCGCTGAGCCGGGCGGTTGATGAGATTAAAAGAGAAGAAGATGGAAGCGCCAAATGTCGGGAAACATGGAGAAGGGCAAAAAAAAAAAAAAACCACAGTTGAAGCTGCAACTTGCTGGACTTGATTTATGAGTATTCTCCATTTCTTTTTATTTCCCTCTCGCTCTCTCTGTGGCCACCCAGAGACCCCACTCCCTCTCTCTCCCTGTGTCTCATTGTGCATAACATACACAGAAACACAGATTTCCCTTTCTGCCACAGTCTGCAGAAGGTTAATAATGATCTCCAGTGTGACTTTCTGCTAGGTCAACGCAGACCTCACACTAAATAGGAGCTCGCCTTGTGCATGAAGGTTGTTTCCCAATGGTTCATTGTCCCCTCTGTGGCTGTGTGACATTTAGAAACACTAATAATGTGCTAATGATGCAGTATTTTAATAGTGCAGCCCCACGCCACCAGTGGCAGGTACTGCAGCTCTCTTTTGTTTGCCCTCTTAAGGTTCGATTTAACCCGAGACGAAAGGTGGCAGAGGGTTTGCTCAAATGACACACAGCCTGGTTTCCTCGTCACTTGGCTGTCAGCAGTAAAAGTCACCGTCGTGACAAAGCTTGAACATGTGATTTTAAAGGTTGTGGACTTATCTTTTCACATAATTGTACAGCAACAATTTTACTTTGACAGTTTGTGTGTGTTCACAGCAGGTATGGCTAGAAATCCCATATGCCCGCGGCGTTTGTCTTGTTTTTCTGTCATGTAATGCAGAATTATAAAACATCTAGATTTGTCCTTCAAATTAGCTCGTCAGCATTATTTTCCTTGTATACTGAAAATAAGGCACAATGCGCAGTGTGCAGCTGTGTGTTGCTCACTATCACAGATTGTTAGAACAGCATCATCACGACTTCCTGACCAAGTGTTTTGAAATAGCAGTTGATGTTAGTTAAATCAAAAAAAAAAAAAAAACTGTTGCCTTTGATATTAGCATGAGATGGGACACAAACACAGGGTACCAGGCCAATAAAACAGCACATTTACAAGCAAATTAAAAAAAGGTTTTCTGGCTCACATCACAAGAAAAAACTAAATCTATCTATTTATCTATCTATCTAAGAATGAATGGTCTATACAACCAAACAGTAAATGCAAACATGTTCCATAGGGAATGCGATCAGGTTATGTTTTTTTTATTAACAAATTTACAATGTTGATCATTTCAGTCAAATGTTCACAATGTGTTTCTTTTTCTGGTCAACATTCAGACTAAAGGTGTCATAGTTACTGTTTGCTCTCTGTCTCTTTCTCCACCTGTGCTTTACACTGGACTTCTGCGACATGTTCTCCTCCCACAGCATCAGATGACAACATGGGTTACGATTACGCAGACAAATTTGAGTGTAAGGTTAAGTTGCCAGACGAACTACATAAAAACTACGTACAGTGAAAATGTGACACTATAGTAACTACACGCATCACTTTGTGTAACAATCATTAATTACAACGTCTCAAACTAAAGTCCCACCGTCTCCCTAAGAGACTTTTTCACTTTATATCCTATATGTCATTGCTTCCATCCATCTATCCACATATTCTCCATGTAAACACAGAGCGACATACACAAACAGAAAACTATTCACACTCACATTTACACCCAGGGGAAATTTCCAGTCATCAGATACCCAACATGCATGTTTGGACTTTGAATTCCTGGAGGAAACCCTAGCAAGCACAGGAAGAAGATGCAAACCCCACACAAAAAGGCCACAGGGGGGCAGGTAGACTTAAACCAGGGACCTTCTGGCTGTGAGACCTCAGCGCTAATTATTCCACCATCGTGTTGTCCATGCTGACCGTACATCCAGACATATTCTAATAAGTTCAGAGTCGAAGTAATGTTCTAAATTCTATTTCAGAGATAAATGTGACCTTCAATGGCCACAATGACCAGGATCTCTGTCCTTTGACCACCACAAACTAATCATGCCTGACACCAAGTGGGCATTTATTCTATTTTAGTAGAAACAGTCCCTGAGATATCACATTTACAAGAATGCTTATAACTCTGTATCCATTAAGAGGTTTAGGACATCAAAGTTCATAAAAATATATGCTCAAAGGAACATAACCCGTTCGGCTGTTTATCCATTTATAGCAAAAAATATTTGCGATTGCAGTGAAATTGCATAAGAACAATTTTTGTTAGGAAGATCTTTACATTTTGTCTGTTGGTCAGATAAAACAACGTGAGTATATATATGAATTTTTTTCCAGGAAAATGTAGAACACTTTCAGTTTCCTTTCTTACATGCAGCCCTAATAACGTCAACGTAAATTACCAACGTCATCAACAGAATCTCCAGAAACAAACGTTACTTGGCACGTGTGAACATGACAGGACAACACAGAAGGACAAAAGTCTGTATGTGTGATAGCACAAGAAAACAAAGGCACAACACTATTATGACGGTAAACACTTTCATTTTCTGAATGAACCTTGTAATGATTAAAATTTACAGCCTTGTGTTTCCAAACACACACACACACACACACATGCACACATACAGGCTGAATTGTTGTCACAGCAAAATGCCCTCTGCTGAGAAAAGAACCCAGCCTCAACCTCTCCCCCACACACAGGAATAAAAGTGCATTTGAAAGCTATTTTTTCCCAATTTGCTTCTGTTTAAGCAGATTGTCAACTACTGAATACCAAAGCCTGGTTGCCCCCTGACATTATTCATGGTGCAGTGAAATGGGCATGTGGAGTGGAGGAATTGGAAATGACTGAAAGAAATTCAAAACAAAGAACACTTGAGCCTGATCTGCGAGGGCTGAAGGCCTGGGCTGATTTTTTTAAGGCCTTTTTTTTTTTTTCTCTTTAAGCCAGGAGTTATATTATGGGTGCAATTTAATATCTGAGAGGAGGGAGGGATCTGGATTTTCATAATCTTATGATAAGGATGGGGATTAAGAATAAAGAAGGGATTAATTTGCTTGATCTGCCAATATGGTGGACCAACAATTTTCCCCCCAGGAAGTGATATGTTCTCCTCCTTGTACAAACCTAACTATAACCCAATTACTGTTCTCTGAAGAAACTTAATTTAGCCATGTCATACTTTGATGAGTGGCCCTGACATGGCGATATTTAACTCCATCCTCACATAATCTCTCACCTGTTGAAATGGGCTAAATACATGATATGTAACAGTTCCGTGAAATGCACGTATGTGCAGTACAGGAAGTGATGATTACCTCTATCTATACCAATCATCTTCCCATGCCTGCAAAATACCAAACAGAAAGTTTGTATGAATATTTGAGCCCAATCCCAACGCACCCAGCGTGTCCTTTTACTTTAAGTCAAACTGAATGACACTGTGAAACAAAAGAGCAAATCAGACTCAATCTAGTCAAACCTTGGTCTGATATATCAGAATGTTATATTGCTACAAATCACCACTAAAGGAATTCTAGAATGTTTTCATGTGCTTATATAATTTAACAGTGATATTTAGAAAATATGACAACATGTAAAAGTATTTTTCCTCGTCATTGCATCACGTCTCCAAAAACAAATGGTGTGAAAAATCACACCACGCCACACACACACAAAGCTTGAATGCAGTGTTTCCTACAGTATGTAAAAGCCTGAGACAATCATCTTAAAGCCTGGTGCTTTATGAGGTTTATAATGGACGCTGATCTTTATCTGCAGTGGGGAGGGAAGATGGAAGTGATTAGAAGTTGATGCTCCCTCAGGCTTGGGATTATGGTAAATATACTGCTTGCCTTTGGGGATCATTAAAAACAGCTTTCTCGACCCCTCCAAGTGACTGCTTATGTTACTGGACCCTTAGCGGCAAAGGAAAAACCAGCCACTGCTGCTGTGTGTACATGGGAAAATAGAGGATATCATAGGGCAAACCTGCCCGTGGAGTTTCTGAAGCATCTTTTCTGTGCTACGCTCGATATGCTGTTTTAGAGGATGTAAATACCAAAAGAAGAAAAATACTTTACCCGCAAAGCTTTTTGATTTTGACCCTGTATCCTGTCACCAAAACACATCTAATGGGTCAAGAACATTGGTGAAAATGTACATTTGCAAATTTTGTGTCGCGAATTATTGCAAATACTTGTAATAACTTATAATTATAACTTCTACGTAGTTAACGTAGAAGGAAATCTATGTATTCGTATACTGTCCACAACAATCTGTGTTTATACTTGCATGAACTCTTGGCCCTGCACCAGTATGCAGCTGCACACAGAAGGCTGTTGTAGAAGGAAAAAAGCAGGTGAAGGTGAAGATGATGGTCCTTGTTAAAACTACAGTTTCAGAATGTGAATGTTGAACATCACTTGTGCTGAGCTTTATTTAGGCTGTATGACCGATACATTTGTTATCGGGGCATTTTGAAAAGAGGTCTGGCACTTACAAGGCCCAAACCATCTTCTGCAGTAACCATGTAGTGGCCTTTAGTTGTTGCCTCTGTGTTGATGGGAAAAGCAGTAATTCAAAATAAACACAAACAAATTGTAATAATTTACCCTCATGAATCATAAATCTTTCCCGCGTGCAAAAAAACAAGTGAGTGTTGACTCAGCCAGTCTGCTGGCAGGCGGGACCTTAAACCACACCATTCAAAACCAACACGCCAAAGCCCACTGAGATGTACAGGGTCAATAAGCGGACTCGTGCACTCTCTGTGATGGCATCGGAGCCACGTCACCCAGTGCCACTGTTGGCCCTCTGGGAGGTCCAGGCTGGGGCTGTAACAGCCTTCAAGCTTTCACACACTTCTCACCTTCAGCAGAGAAACTGCTGAGATAAAAAAAAAAAAAAAAAAAATAGAAAATGGGATGAGACAGCTTGTCTAAGCAAGCAGTTTGAGGGAGGATGTAAAAGGTAGAACTCAAGGCCAATTCAACATTAAGGCACAATAGTTAACGTTCCCACTTCACCTTTGGGTAGAGCGGTCGTCCACCAATCTCACAGTTGTTGGTTCGATCCCCGGCTCCTCCAGTCACATGTCGCAAGTGTCCTTGAGCAAGACACTAAACCCCAACTTAGTTGCTATGCAGCTGGCCAACGCGAATGGGTGAATAAGAAGCAGTGTAAAGCACTTTGAGTGCCAATAGCTAGAAAAGTGCTAAATAAGACCATTTACCTTCCAGTAGGGAGGTTGGAAAATACAAAAACTACCCTAAAAATATTACTAGTGGTGTAACAGTACATACAAATCAGTCCGTCAGTGTCACGGTAGCCCTTGATAGGTCTGGATGTCCATCGGTCGTTTCTTTTTTTAAGCTTTAATATTCACATTAGCATTGTGTTTCAAGTTTGATGTGGTGCCTTGGTTGAGAGTGCAACTCTGGTCCATCGCTTTTCATCTCTGTGTGGGACTTTTTAAGTGAAACACACTTTTATATTAGTAGAAAAATGCATGTAGAACTGTTAGTGTTAAAAGCTGCATTTTGGCACAAATACATGCCGATGTTATGATGAGGTAAAGCAACATATCTACGAACTAGTGTTAATCCAAGCAAATGAAACACTTACTGTTCCAATTAGAAGATGATTTATAAAAACAATGCTTATACAGAAATACATATACTGACAGATGCTGACTCAATATAATGGTCTAAATTCACACATGATATCATTGCAAGGGCAAATGCATGAAGAATCATTGCATACATCACATCATCTGGGTTGATAAACAACATATGGGGAAGCTTGCTGACAGAAATAGGAGCATATGCCAATCACACGGCTTCACTTACATAACAGTACAGCGACACTTGTGTATGTAAACCGTGCTCCGTACGTCCTTCTCCCAGAAGCAGGGCAGAGGAAGATGAGAGAGCCATCTATCTTTTAACAGATGTGATGAATATCAGCGCATGACCCATGCGCCTTCCTTGATGCATCACCGCCACATGCTTGTCATCTTTGTTTTCCGCTTATTATTCTCAGAGAGAATCCACAGATTTGCCTCAGGTGCATTTTTCATTCTCCATTTCATTATTTGCTCAGATTAATACGAGCAATGGTATCAGCAGCGGCATGGTCGGCTAAGCTGTGTCTAATAGGCTGGAGTCTAGACATACCCATACCAATTATCCACTGTAAATAGAATCCACGCTTTGGCTCAAGGCTTTGTTTATTCAATTCTATTCATTTCATATCTGCATGATTATAATTAAAGAAAATAAACACTTGCTGAGAAGGTGAAGGCTCAGGAATGTTAGATGACCTGTAATCACACGTGTGACTCCTATAGGAAGTAGGCGTGGACCATCACGTCACTTATAGCATTTGTGGAATCATCGCTGTACATTAGAGAGGAGGTCGAAGAAAAATGCAACCTTTCATTACAAGAATGTATGTTCACTGCTCTGTACTGTATAGTCTCCGTCATGTTCCGATCTTATAAAGCCATGTCTCAGCATGGTACAGTTCTATCCTTTATGTTCAATAATCAGTTAATTCTTATGCAAGAAGGCTTTCTAACAGTCAGTGCTTGTTTTAATGGGGAGGAAGCCTTATATTTACCTGAATGTCCCTTGGCTTTTATAATCATAATGCACTTATGTTGGGGAATCATAATACCTGGTATTGAATTATCACGGTTATGTCTCTGTTTGTCAGAATGTACATTATGCTCATTATGCAACTATATTTATAAGATGTTATAGTAAGGACAAAAAATGTACAAAAATGTAATATACCATGACAGGAAAACACCACAATATATATTACTCAGGACCCACAATATTGATTGAACATCCGTAGTCATCTAATCCAAAGTGCAGCACAATCTCTGTCCTGTAACCTACACTCTGAAACATGGCAGTAGTAGGAAGTGACGCTCATAAAACATGCAGTGAAGCATTGAGTACGTTAGTCCAATGTGAAGAAACAACAACAGCTTATGACAACTCGGAGGCTTAAGTTGTGCAGGACAACATCACATCCTTCCACAGACCAACAAGGGAGCTTATTAAAAAAAACGAAAGCACCAGGTGATTTCACTGCACTCGACCTTCAGTCATTTTGTGTAACTAAAACAAAGGCTCAAGGAAGTTGCTGGAGTTGACATTTGCTTCACTAGTGTCAGCATCCCAAATGTGAAGAAGCAGACATGTTACAGAAACCCTGAAAGTGGCTAACAGCTAGGTGGACCTCTGCTCACAGCTATACCACGATACCAGCACACATAAAGAGGGGGAACTGGGTGTTGGCCAGCTACAGAACATCTCCCTCTGTTTGAGTCACTCATAGGAGTTAATGGTGTAGGAGTCTACAGCTGAACAGGTGTTAGGCCCCATGTGGCTCAGCGTGTTGATGCCTCTCTCACATTGTTTGTTTTCTGCTGTCATTTTGATTGGAAGCTCATATAGAAGAACTTCTTGACAGAAGCACCTCTCAGGTGGTGTGGGGGCCAGTTAGTGTCTTTATTAGTTTTCTTTTTGGTGAGGCAGGTTCCCACAGTTCTGTTATCTCTGTTGGATTTTGCTGGGTCAGGTTTAGGAGTAGTGCTCTGCTCCCATCGTCCGTGGTGGCATTTCTCTTTTGTTTCCACTGTATTGTATAACTGTATTTCTATTTCTGTGTAACTATTTAAGGAAGGGGTGGGGGAACCCATGCTTCACGAGGGCCACCGCCTGGGTTGTTGTCCAATTATCCCTGAACCATGTCTTGTTCCTGCTCTACCACCCCTACTATGTTGAACAGGTGTTCAACATAGTAACAGCTAATACAGTCAACCTAACCAGAAGTTACATCAATTAAAAGCAAAGTTTGGAAAAATAGAAGACAGTTGATATCAAACTGGAAAAAAAAAAAACAACAAAACACACTGAAAAACTTTTTTAAGAGCAGCATGAATTAACCTTGACTTGACTCACAGTCCTGACTTTAACTGAGAGCTCTTTAGTCTCTAATTCTGATAAAAGCGACTGTTCGCTGCGTGATCTGGGTAGTAGACTTCTCCACCGCACTGATGACTTTATCATACCTTGATCTGTTCGATTTTTAATTCCCAAAAATGTCAGAAACGTGATGAGGGAAATCATGAATGAGCCACATAGCCGGGCTTCCTTTCACAGTGACAGTGCAGCTGTGTGAGTCAGAGACACACCTTCACCTCGTCAGCTTGTTCTGCTCACCCACTGATGTGCCACGACATTTGCTTACGGCGCAAAAAGAAAAAACCTGAAGTCGTCACTGCGGCCACGGTACATTGCAAGTGACATAAAGTCAGACCCTAAAATCTCAGTATAGACAGGACTAAATCTTTCATGAATTTATCATTTCTTATTCATAACAACCTCCATCCTCTACCCCTCCATCCCCCCAACAGATCTGTGGCTGACAAGACAAGTCCATGTGTATATGTGCATGTGTGTGTTTGACCTTGTGAGTGCAGTTAAAGTTAGAAAGTACAAAGCTTATTTAAAACTAGAGGCCACTGTTGTGACTGGGCCGTCCTGCAGGAAGTTACGCTCTGTTTAACAGCTCTTTGGTCGTGCATGAAAAATTATAGAATACACATTGGACAAGTGACTATCACTTAAATGATTTGTCTGTGGACTGGGAGGATTGGTGGGGCACATTATCTCTCCTAATACTAATTCCATCATATCGCTCCCTGACCATCTGTCAGTGATTGTATAACCTTCCAGACTCATTCCCTTGCAGTAGCTTCACAACACTTTCAAGGGACACTACTTTTAATAGTTTCTGTCTCATTTTACTGCCAATTCTGCTAAAGTGTCTCCGTCTTTTGCTCATATTTAGTTCCCACTCTAATATTTACTTCACCAAGCTTTATCACTGAGGCAAAGAAATGCTGCAAGGGCTTTTCAATTGTTTGGATGAAGTGTAGCTACACTCACAGTATTCTCTGTCCTCACAACTCACAACTCTGCTACCTGGTTTTTAATTCTCTACCTTTGTCAACATTTAGGGAAAAAGTTATTCTAAAGGGGGAATTTCATCTAAAATATTATGTACAAGAGTTCATACAAAGTATGATCAAATAATGATATTATGAAACAACCAAAATATTGATGGTAAAATAGCTACAAGGAGACATATGAGTTTTTTAAGCTTTCTAAAAGCCAAACCTACCTGCACAGTGTAAAGAGGTACAGTGGTTAATCTGTCAATGTCATTAAATAAGAACAAATACCTTTTTTTATATTTTATCTAAAGAAAACATGTAAAGAAAAGGACTCAAACACATCTTCCTGTCGAGGTTTTCACTTGGTCGGTAAAAACGTCCACTAAAATCTGGCAGAGGTAACTGTGGATTCCAGAGCCAAATGTCTCCTGTTGCGAATACGCTCAAACAGTATATGAAGCAGATTCACTAATTTAACACAGATTCTACCTCTGGCATTGTGCATGTCTCATTCTGTTTGAAGAGCTTTTGGGTGGATTGGGGTGATGGCAGGGGCCCCGTCAGTTTTCACAGTTTTGAATCTTCTGCCTCTAGTGTGAGCAGTGCTAAAACTGCTCCCACTCTGACGTCACACCCAATGGGGACATGGGATACAGAGGATCCCCCCTGCCAAGCACTAGAGACCACACAGACCGGTACAGAGCATACATAACTCGTGTACACAAAGTTTGCATTGCAGCTGAGTGAGAAGGAAGGAAGGACATTAGAAGCATTGTTAAAAACTAACTACATAAAAAACATAACTTTTTTTCTCTTAGAATACACTATGTTAAGCCTCCATATTATGGATAGTAAGATAGCAGGGGCTAATATAGTATAATGCAAATATTATGGACAGAGGAAAATCTGGGCTGTTTCTAAAAATATTTAGAAAAATCATCCTGAAATCAACGTGTGTGAAATTACACAGATGTTTAAAATATAAATGTGTGAAAATGGTCAGCAGGCAGTTTGTTAGAAAAGTGATGATAACTACTATTTTAATTTTAAAAACCTGTTCTGCATTAAGTCAAACATGACATTTTTCCATCTCAAACTCTTTGACTCGTCTTTATTTTGCAATCACAGGCAAAATGAGAGCAAGGCAGCTTCACCTTTTTTAGACATTGTCACTAATACTCTGTATGTCATTTGTATAGAAAATCAAGCCTCACCAAAGAATTCTGTGCTCATGCTCAGTTTGAACGGCTGCTTATAAAGAATAAATTGGTGTATATTCGACATCATTATCAGGCTGCTCAGTTCACTGCACTTAGGCTTTGTAGATAAAAGTGTTGCCATCCTGGAAGACACTGCAATTAGTGAAAAAAATGTATCAAGGGAAGAAAGTCCCAAACATCATGACAATAATGATTTTATAATTTTACTAGCATGCTTGAGAGGAAGTGAATCTCCTGCACAGTGTCAATGCACATTCATAGCAATGAGACACAGACCTTTATGGATATAAGTCATTAACATCAATTATGCCGTTCCCTCTTTTTGCGTTTAGTTAAAGTTGGGTTTAATAAATGAACTGCGAAATGTTGACAGCGTGTTGACTTCCCTTGTACTGTCTGAGCAAAGAGATTGTGCCTTCTGCTATGGATATTTTCATCATTTTGCAGGTCAAAACAGGGCTTTGGATTTATGTTATATGAGTTGTGCTCAAAAAAGTTGTTGGTGTAGCACACGGAGCTAATATTTGACGCTAATATTTGAGTCTTAAACATAAAAAACAGATCCTGTAAATTTACTGTATTTTTGCACTAAAACCAGCTCAGTTGTTTTGTGGCTAAACCAAACCACTTTGCTTTTGTGCCTCAGCGTTACCAAACTGCAAGGGGTCCACGATCACCCCTGGGTGTTCATGATTGTTTTCATGAAGATGAAGAGCAAGTACATCAGCCATCAATATGCAACTGTTTAACGATTTGCCATCAAGATGCTGTATTAACAGACAAACCCATTTCAACATGGGTGATTCCTGTGTTCTGTAAATGTACTAATATCTGCTATAATTTCGAGAGTTGAAAAACCAAATGAAATACATCAAAGAAATTTAAGATTTTACCTTATCCTGTTGCTCTCCTTACACGAAAGATGAGACAAAAAAGTTTCCCCTGCTCAAATGCTCTTCAGGAAGACCTGAATGTCTGGTACCAACTAACAACGTTAAGACTGTAATTAGTGCAATGTGTGTGGACAGCTGCTTAAAATGTAGTTCTATCACTTTAGTTTCACAGGCAGTAAAGCAGCCGGTGACCCGGTGTTGCTATCGTGTGATTTTAATACTCCTTACATTATTCTATTAGTCCACACTGTACACAAACCCATGTCGTGGAAATGTGAATCATATGGCAAAGTGCAGAGCTCTGAGGTAACGAGAAAATAGGTAGAAACATGTTGGTTGTCGACGTTCTAATGTTAAACGGATCTATGACGTGCTCCAGTCAGGAGTGGAAAGCCAACGAGTAAATCTCTGTTCAAATCTAGCTCTCAAACGTCAATCAGCCCGTGCAATAAAAAAACATCAAGCCAGAAAAATTAAAAATGCCTAAGTTTCCCCGATGAAATCTGTGTGAGTAATGTTCTTCATTTTTTTTGTGGTCTATTATTATAGTTATTCAAAGGTTAACTAGAGCACAGAATGGATTTAAATTTCTTTAGTTATCCAACCAGTTTGTATTATGAAAGGTTTCAGCTTAGGAAGTAATGCTTTTGATTCACATTGTAGTTTGACTTTTATGAGTTCTGGCTCGAGCGTTGACTTTGGAGACTGGTGTCCGAATTGAGCCTGGACTCCACTGGCTTGACTACAGCCTTGATCCTTTACTCTGGCTGCTTTGTGTGGAGCTGTGATGTATATGTGCACACTGAAGCCTGCATGAATGGCATTTCAATGCATGTCACCAGACTAACCTGCGCTGCTTTATTTGCTGCCAGGTGTGGGACCTTCTGTGTTTGGCCTTTTAAACAAGTCCCTCTCGTGGATGCATATTTCCTAAGGATAAGAGTCTGAGCACAAAGCTCACAGAAATGCCTTTGCAGAAAATAATGTGACAGTATTCACGCTAAAGTGCTACAGTACATGCCCACAAGCGCTGCTGGAGTCAAATTAATATCAAAACAATGTACCGCATTTCATATCAAAACCTTGGGAGTTTCTTTTCTCGCATCAGAGGAGAACTTGAATAAATTATGTTTTTTGAGGACATTGCTTGAGTTCACACGTTAAAAAATGTTGAATCATTTAACTGAGTCAGTAATGGGTGTTGATATGTAGAGACTGGCTGATATTATTGCTTTTGATATAGCGTGTCAGATTAATTCCAGTGTGGCAGCACAGTGTGTGTCGGCGAGCTTTGTCATATCAAACATACTGTTGATGAATGCCTGCTGTCATTACACAGCCTTAAGCCTTTTTTCACACTGACTCAGAATCCCAGGCCTGTTGGGATACAGTGTAAATACATTAGCCCACTAGAGAGGGAAAGTTGTGGCTCTGACTTATCTGGTTCTTAAATACATAATTTTAGGACCTGAAAGAAGACCAAGCATGTAGTTTAAACCCCAGTCACTTAGAGCTTTGACATGTCTTTTAACATAAAGATCACACACAGTCAAACTACTGAGGTCTCTATGGCATAAGATTTTTTAATATCAATTTAGTTTTTTATTATGTCAAACTGTGAATAGATATACAGTTACCATCAGTGTTAGAGTATCTATATGTCAAAAGTAAAACATGCTACTTATTGTGTTCATTTCAAATTCTGTTTTCTAAAGCAGAACAGTTAGCATTCATTCCCATACAAACGTACAAAGTAAAATTATTAAAGGCCAACTTTACTAACATTCAACTTGCTTCCTATGATTCTAGTTGAAGGAAAGACATGTACTATAAAAAATGTTTTATACATCTCTCTGCCTTCTCTTTCTTATTGTCTCTCTGCTTCTGGCTGAAAAACTCCAAATGATGAGGAGGAGTTTTTTTTAATCATCAGGAGATCAAAATTTTATCATCTAGAGTCGTTCTGAAAGAACACGTCTACCAAAAAATACAACCCCCTGTAGATGCAGGGTACAACCTAGACATACCTTATCTCAGGGAGACAGACAGAGAGACAACCATTCACACCCACAGGCAATTTAGAGTCACCAATTAACCTAACATGCAATGTCTTTGGACTTTTGGGAGGAAATGGGAGCCAACACAAGCACAGGGAGAACATGCAAACGCCACGTTCACATATTCATATTAAGTGACATCTGTCCAACCCCAGTAATCCAGGCTGAGAAAAAAGTGTAACTGTTCCATTAATTACACCTCAACTTGGCATTACCGAATGAACGTGTAGTAAACGGTCTCCCCCGAAGTGACACAGCAGTTAGCTATAAAGAAACATTCGTCTGCCTCTTTGTCACCTTCCAGGGAGAAGCACCACCATCCAGTGTACACTGCTAAAAACAACAACACCCAACACAAGCAAAAGAGGATTCTAAGGCCCAAAGGTCAAATGGGGTTGAATTGATCAAAATATCTATGACCACTGGGCAAAACAAGGATGCTGATAGAAAAGCATCTAAAGGTCAGTACTGAGAGAATTCTCCAGTAAATGGAATGTGAAACAGAGGAGTGTGACAGTTCCAAAGGCAGACACATTTAATACTGTAAGCAATTATGTGCATACGGCTGATTGATGGCATTTTTAGCTCTAAGCAGAAAGTATTTAGTATTTAGTATTTTATGTCCTAAACAAACTGTGCCACAGGGCGACTGAGATGGCATCTAAGCAATTTGCTGTACGGTGGCATATACAGAAGGCAAGGAGCCCAAATTAATATTGGCTACATTTATTACATCTGTGAAGTTATATTATGTGAAATCTTCATCTAGTTTTTAATTTGCTCAGGAATAAAGCAGAGCAGATCGCACAGAAACATTTTATTAATCATAGCACAAAAACAAGAAGGTACAACTGCCATAAAATGTGTTCACTCTCCATTTAGAAAAAAAATAATCATTTCACTAAGTGAAACAAATGTAGGAGGACATTTTGCAAAAGCCAGTGTCAGCTTGCCCTCTGATGTGTAACACATTACCTGCACATATACCTTGATGCACGATGTATAAAACAAGCAGGTGTTTACTTTACTGAAGTCTAAGGTTTCTGGCTGGATTATTAAACAAATTGTATTGCTAGTTTTTTTGTTTCCATTTCATAATTACAAGTCATTTTGGCCAACTGGCCTGTACAGCGCCAAACGTTAAGTAGACTACTTTAATTAGCTAACTAGAATTAACTACTGCTTATGTTGTAAGGCAGCCTGACTGCAATAAGCTACTGCTGCTAGATGCCCGATATGAAATGTTATGTTTAACATTGTTAATTATGTAAAGCAAGTCAGCAATAGTCTACTGATGCTGCCGGTGACGTTTGAAACAAATGGTGAGCAAGTCGGGGAAGCTGCAGGATTGAACCAACTGCAATGGGGTTTGGAAGGACACAAGGGACGGAGACATCACCACAAAGCAGCATTTTGGGTTTCTATCTTCCCCTTGTTCTCTCTTTGGGGCACTGTGTCTCACTTTTCTTTTATTTAACACTGAGTTACCAGTTTAAGGGAGTGTATCTGTCGCCAACACACAGCCAGGGCAGCTGACACACAGACTCCATGACACTATGATTTGGCCTTTAGTTATTATAAGTGATAGCAACTATTTGCATGGAGGGAGGGTTATGGGATTGTAGGGGGCTCTGTTTTGACACAGTGTGCAGCAGCCTGAAAGAGGTTTTGCCTGCTCTAACCTTGTGTTTAAGCAGGTTTTTAAAAGTTCCCTCCAAAAAATGGCTCATGTAAATCAATCAAACCGCCTAAAGCTCGTATTACCTTCGGGATAAGGACTGTGGATTTTGTCCCCACATCACTTCCATCACACTGGCCTTAGTTAATTAACCATGTTTACAGGTTTAAAAAATGGTCTATCTGTACAGTTCATACAAAACACTGGACCTGCAACCTGGAAACTTAAAAATGAATTATAATGGAGGTGTTTTGTAACTACCCCTCATCTGAGAGTCCCTGCACCAGTAAACTTTAATTCTGCGGAAAACAAGCTTACTGTTTCAGCTCCACCAGCACTTCCACTGACGCAATGTAACATACAAATGTAACATGCTAACGCACAAGAATAACATCTTGGAACAATGAATTCATTATATATGCATTAACTGCAAAGTAAAGTTCTTCTTCCAAGGAAACTAAAGTGCCTCCTTACATAGAGAGGAACCATGCAGTCTGCAGGCTTTACATTAATGTAGTAACTGTACATTCTTGTTACACCTACTTACAGTATAGTTACAATATGTGTCAACAGATAGTGACAGCTTGTATATGAGTTGTTTAAAGATGTCCAGCCATAGTCAAAAAGGAGGAGAAATCTGGCACATTATCTAACCACCTGGGTTCTTCTTTGCATGTTTAAAGCAATGCTGAAATATGTCTTCACCATTATCATAACTTGTTTATCATACGGTCTCTTTAAAATAAAACTCACTATGTTCATCTGGTACCTTTTAATTACAGAACAGGGACTGTATAATTCAAAAGTACCTATGGTGTAATTACATACAAATTTACTGAAAATCTGCAGTGCTTCAAACATCTTAAGTGCTTCTCAAGTGCATAAAGCAATGCTTAGAAGCCGGAAGTGACGGTTTCATGAAGCAGCCCTTGGGAAAATCTAAATTATATTAGTCAGCCACTGCTATGAGTGACTTCTTGAATTGAGGAACTCATACTTCTGCAGAATGTATGAGTGCAAGTGTAATGTCCTGTCCTTGTAGATAGACTGAGACGGCACAGTACTTGAGGTAGAAAACCCTATAGTGTGCCAGTTCATCAACAAAACTATGAAGTCCTCAAACTTAGTTTGCCTCTCATGGTTCAGCTGGTGTCATAGTAATCAGTTTTGTATTCTGGTGAGTGAAATATGATGTATGAGCATCTGCTTTCCAAATGAGTTTACACTGGAGTCAGGGTCTGATATCTCTGGGCAAAGATAATCATTTCTTGTTCTGTCTTTTAAGCTGTGAGATTGAAGAAGGTGCAGCAGAGGTGGGAGAGAGCCAGATGGATATTATGCTGACTTTTGAGGAATGGAAGGCAAACAAAAGGGTAACGGAGAGGGAAGGCAAACTCAATCTTCCACTTCAGAGGGGTTTTTCCCCCTTTATATCTGTCATGGCTTTCATGTGCAGTGTCCTAATGACAGGAGGGTGGTAAACAGAGGTGAAGAACAGACTCTCCAATGACATTTTTCAGTACATGCCATTCACAAAGCAACCACACAGATGGAGCAATGGATAGAAAAGAGAGGGACATGAGAAAAAGTCCCACTTCTCACATCTCTGATTTACTGGAATTTCACTCAAATGCAGGCTGCCATAGTTCAAGAAGATGTGAAAGAATGAGCTCACTGTAGACGGAGCACGTATAAAGAAATTAGTACTCATCCATACATTTTGTAAACACGGCTTGTTTCTGAATCGTAACTATTTCTTTCCATTTATCAACACACGTACAAATGCACAAAACATTCCACTCATACGCATTTTTATGCATGTTGTCTATAATCCCCATATTTAAGGCTCGTATTCATGTTAAATCGGGTTTGAATATATCTACTATTTTATATTTACTTGCGTCCTTCTGGGATGAAGTGTTGTGGTTAACCTACTGGTTTAAGCTGCAGGTTAATTTAATCCAAATACCATGGCCCACAGTGCTCACATATGAATTGTATCATCTCAGTCCCACCCGGATTTCACCGACTTTTTTTGGGGGGGGATCATTGTAACCTCAAACGCCTTATTATGCTGCAATTTAAAGAGAAGTTGTGATACACGGTCCGAAGGCATTTTATCGGAATTAAATTGCGGGGAAAAGTAAAAGTTGCAATTTTTTTGTTGGATTCATTTAAAGACACACAGTTTGCCATGCAAACAGGTACACATGCCTCTGTCACTCCTACTACCATTTACCACCATCCATGCTTTGAATAATACAATTAACCTTGATTATTTAAGCCCTTGCAATATATCTAGCAAGAACAGGATCTGTCACTGATTTTTAACTAAACTGTTATCCACAAGTTCCACTTATTCCTCCAGCATTTAGAGCTCTTGCGCCCTTTTAATTCAGTCATATCATGCAGGTGAGTACCAGGTCTACCAGGGGTCGGTGAGTGAGACAAGGGGTTGATGTCTGATGTGAAAAGAACAAAGGTTTCTAGAAAACAAAAAGAATACTACATAACAGCCAGATTGTGTCACTTGAGTGTAGATTTTGGTGTCTTCTTCAGTGCATTTCTCTACAGCCGATGCAGCACTTTATGTTTGACTGAAACCCAAACACAATCTACCATTAGCAAAGCATTTCCGTTCATTGTGGTTCTTGTAGTTTTCCTCCATCTCTGTGCAGACAACCTTCATCTTTTCTATGTGTTGTTGTTACAGAAAGAACATTAAGTTTTTACTTCCTCCCTAATTTTTTTATTTATTTTGTCCTTTCGGCTTATCCCGTGAGTTCAGCAACGCCACAGTGGATCATTGTCCTCATGTTGATTTGGCACAGTTTTTACGCCGGATGCCCTTCCTGACGCAACCCTCCCCAATTTCTACCAGGCTTGGACCGGCACTGCACAGCTGGGGAGGGGAATGGGCTGTTAGGGGTTCAATGTCTTGCCAAGGGAAACTTCGACATACAGCCAGGGCCGGGGATCAAACCACTCACCCTGTGGTCCGTGGACGACTGCCTTTACCAACTGAGCTATAGCCGCCCCCCTTTACTCATTATATTTAGTTCTACAGAATGTAATTCTAAACTATTAGTATGACTGGCATAATGCACATCTCTAACATGCACCTAAAAGGACAAAAAGTTACCTTAATTACAGTTCATGGTGTTCAAAATAATGTGTGCCTCATTAAAAAGAAATAATATTATACAGTATATTACAGTTTTAGAGACAACAGGTTCGGTTGGGGCGGCTATAGCTCAGTTGGTAAAGCTAGTTTTCCACGGACCACAGGGAATATGTCCTAGCTATATGTCGAAGTGTCCCTGGGCAAGACACTGAACCCTGATCCCCTCCCCAGCTGTGCAGTGCCGGTCCAAGCCTGGTAGAAATTGGGGAGGGTTGCGTCAGGAAGGGCATCCGGCGTAAAAACTGTGCCAAATCAACATGCGGACAACGATCCGCTGTGGCGACCCTGAACTCACGGGATAAGCTGAAAGGAGAGTAGTAGTAGAGACAACAGGTGTTAGGTTACAGTGAGCGTAAGCTTCCAGCAAAGATAGAGAGACTTTCTTAAGCTGCAGCTGCCTCTAATATTAGGCTTTAATTATGTTTCATACCCATTTTAACACATTTTATAAAATCACTTGTCCTTGAATGAAAAAGTCAGAATGGTCGGAGATGAGAGAAGCTGCAAACGAGCCCTTGAGCTGATCTAAAACCAAAACCGCACATCACACAACCGATAATATCGTAGTCAGCGAATCCAACTAAATTATGTAACATTTACAATACAATATTTACCATGAGCTTAACAGTGTGCTCATGGTTTCCACCCAGTTAACATGTGTATATATGACCAGTGAGACATTGCTGACCTGACTAAGAAAAGTAAAAACTAATCAAAACAATAATGAAGCGGAATTATTGGTGGTCGTGGCCCAAAAGCGAAAAACCTCATTGGCCTCTTTTGCACAACACTTTCTGTCAACACTCTCTGTCCCTTTCTGCAGGTGTCCCTGGGTTTGGGGCTGTGTGTTTTCCAGCGTGCAGCTCCTGGACCTACCAACCTGCCCGATGTTCTGTTGTTGCTTGTTGTTGCTCTTTTCTTTCTTTACTTTCTACTCACCTGAACCTCAAGGCAGATGGCCGTCCACCCTGAGCCTGGTTCCACTTCAGGTGTCTTCAGTTAAAAGGAGTTTTCATCACGTACCCTAGTGCTTGCTTAAGAGGGATTTGTTGGGTTTTCTCTACATACTTTATTATGAAAGTTGCCTTAAGCCGACTTTATCTTGAATTCCCACTATATAAATAAAAATAACTTTTTAGGGACCAAGTCACAGCCTCATCTTTGTCAAACAGTAGATGGTAAGAACCAGCAAGACTTAGGAGCTGGCTGTCTGGTCAAATTCTGTCACCAAGCAACACAGAGGCTGACCGATAACTAGGAGCCAGAGTTCCTCTTCAGAGATGAGAAAACCTTCACCTAAGCGTTTCTGCAGCAATCCATCAATGTGGCCTTTATTGTGTTGTGACCAGACAAAAACAATGCCTGAAAAACTAGCATGCATATGACACTCTGTCGGGAGCTAAAGGTTGTGTGAAACTAAAGAGAGATGAAGAGAGGTCTGTGGCCTGAATAAATTGTTATGTCTGGCAAATCATTAAAGCAATACAGACCCTAGGGTGAAGCGAGGTGGGAGTTTTGTCATGCTATGAGGATATTTCTCAGTGCATTATGGGTCTTTATTAACCAAAAAAATGTGTTATTGAAAAACAAAGCATGCATTGCCTTTCAGTAACTGTTCTTTTGAAGAATTTTCTTCTTAAGAGCCACTTACACAGTTTCTAACAGAGAGTCTTGTTATTTGGGATGTGGTCTACAATAAGAACAGCATCTGGGGTCGGACAAATTGGTTGAATGAAACATGTTTGTGCAAAATCATGCACTAACACAACCAAACGTGACAATAAAGCCATTCTTGATGGCCGCTTCTTTAATTTTCAATGTTTGATTTTTAATCCCCAGAAATATATACAGTCTACATGTATACTCTATATAAACAGAAGAAGAGAAGTGTCTTATTATGCAAACACAGGAGAGAGATGCTGCCCTTCTAGAGGACAAACTAGCCCAGAGTTATCTGAGCAAGTCTCCTGTCCGATACCAGGCGTTGGGCTGGGTATTGAACTTCAGTACTTTTATGGTACTGGCAAAATTGCTTTAATCCTATTGACTATTAAAAAATGTGAGCATTTTATATTCAATTCTTTTCAATTTAACTTTATTTATATAGCACCAATTCACAACAAAGTCATCTCAGGGCACTTAGAATAAAGTCAAGACCATAAAGATGTATAGAGAGAACCCAACAATTCCCCCTGGACCAAGCCATAGGCAACAGTGTAGAGGAAAAACTCCCTTTAACGGAACAAACCTCCAGCAGAACCAGGCTCAGGGTGGACGACCGTCTGCCTTGACCGGTTGGTGTAAGTGGAAAGTGAAGAGAGAAAAGAAAAGCAACAACAACGCATCGGGCAGATTGGTAGGACCAGTAGCTGCAGGCTGGAAGACACACAGCTTCAAAGCCGGGGACACCTGCAGAAAGGGACAGAGAGAGGGAGACAGAGAAGGACAAAGACAACTACGAGAGAGAACACACAGAGTTAATGACATACAGTGGTGACAGTTGTGGGGTGAGAGGAGAGGAGAGAGGGACAAGGAGCTCAGTGCATCGGGGGGTGGGTCCCCCAGCAGTGTAAAACTATAGCAGCATAACTATAACTAACTATAAGCTTTATCAAAGAGGAAGGTTCAAAGCCAAGACTTCTGCCACTAAAATCTGGAGGATGTGAATGTAAAAATGTGGGCACACAGATGCAGCTCCTAGTGAGAATGCAGACTGATTCTCAGCATTTTATTAGCACTTAAATCAGTAGGTGAGATCAGCAGATCTGAACATAGTTACAGTGTTAATGACTCCTTCTATTCTCTCTCAGTCTGTGTGGATCAGGGTGGAGCTGAGTACTACGTAGACCAGCGAGCTGCACGAGTACATCTGATATGAAACACAGTTTCTATGCTCCAGTATTAGCTCTGTGTGTGTGCCAAGCTAAAAAAGTATTCTGATTAAAACACAAGAATAAACATGCAGCAAAGCAATAATTTCATCCGTCCCCCCAGTCTTGTTATTTCCATGTGTTAAACATGGAAAGATTTTTCGCTACGTGTTACAAACGCGGTTTAACAAATGCTGTATGTTAACCCTTGGCCTAAAATAGTATCTTAAAACTTAGCAAAGTGTAGTGGACCTTATGCTTCCGCGCCCCAGACAGCAGCTCCCCCAACCCAAACAGCTCCTCCCTCTGCTAGCAGTGAATAAGATCAGAGAGAGGACAGAGTAACAGTGAGTGACTGAATTCTGTTTGAGGAGCAACTTTTGATTTAATGCAGATTTTACATTAAAGGAAATTGTGACATTGCTCTTGTAGTAATGAATGTGTTAAATTATTTTCTTTATTATTTGAAAAAAGCTAAAACTAAGTCAGTCTAACTAGTCCCAGTAAATCCACCTTGACTTGATGTCAAATTTTATGGCATCTTAAAGTTTTATTGTACAGTACTTAAACCTAAACCCAAAAATGCTGAAACCTCATGTTAGCTTCATTAGATCAACTAAATTTGCATGGAACCAAGACTGCGGTTAATATCCCCCATCACCACCACCCCTGAAATCCCCTCAGGAAGAGATCTCCTATTCTTCAGCATAAACAGCAGGAAAATTCTGTTTCAGTGTTTGTGTGGCCTTGACTATTTCAAGAAAGGCTTTAAAGACT
This sequence comes from Channa argus, assembly GCF_033026475.1. Lineage (NCBI taxonomy): Eukaryota > Metazoa > Chordata > Actinopteri > Anabantiformes > Channidae > Channa > Channa argus. Next base: position 2,702,810 of record NC_090215.1, on the reverse strand, counting down.
GTGAACCTATCCTCTCATTGCCAATCCTAAACTTTGTAACGTTACATTACTTGAATCGATTTAATATTTAGGAAATCATCTGACAGTAGTAGAGAAGGAGTCGGCCACTGTCTTGTGCACAGCACATATTTTATTGATGTTGTGGCGCCTCACTTTGCAGCAAATGTTCTGTGTGAGTCCCGTGGATGGACAAAGGCCTCACCCTTCAGTGGACTGTTAAATATTGCATTGTGATGAACCGCCTCCCATCCACCGTGTTCAAGGCACCAAATATGCTTGTGGTTAACTGGTGAATTAATTTATTCTGCAGCCTTCAGGCAGGAATGGAGACTCCCAGCAGTGTGTGAAGTGGGAGGTGCACATACCTTTCACATTGTTATATGTCCTTTGCTCAGTCTCTTTAGATTGGCCTTGCCAAATATTTAAAGGAATAGTGAAATCTTTTTGCAGAGAGTTCACAGAGTGGTTGCGTTACAACATCAGTGTGACAAAAGTCCAGGTGTCCCTGCTCTTGGTCAATGAACAAAGTGGCAAATATCTCCAGTAAAACCACAAAACTAACATTACTAAGGTCACATACTATGCAACATTCAATTTCCTTTGCTTTTGAAAAACTTGTGTCCCTGTGTGTAGAGACCCATATAATAAAAGAAAATGTCTCACTCGCCATTTTCAGACTGTAGAAAAATGCTTCAGATTGGCCTCTTGACAGAGTGTAGGGCCGGTTTTGCATGTGCTGATTTATATTGCATGATTATAGAAAATCGTAGACCTTCCCATGTTTTGTTCATTATGTTTTTCTTTGTGTTCTGGATCCAAAACTTTTGGCAGTATTTTTTGTCATTTAAACAAGGCTTAACTTTTTTCCATGAAACACCAATGAAACAACATGGCGAAACAGACACAAACAGGAGTGTGAAGGTAATATGGTAAATATTATAATAGTAAGGGTATAATAAGGTACATACAGAACAGGAGGTGAATTTAACCAATGGTATTTATGCGAAACTACGTATGTAGGTTCTAAGTGGCACAGCATTAAGCACCACATGCAAAAAACTAACACGTGTAGTTTGTTGGGAATTTTCTTAACTTGTGCCAAACAAAAGAAGCCGTATTAAAATTCTTTGAGGTGAATTTGCTGTTGCCTAGTTAACATTAGCCAGCAGCTAACTCAACGAACTAATTTGCACTAAGGTTCGGGTTAATGTTAAACAACAAAATATGAATAAGAAGCTTTCTTTAAGTGTATCATTTTAAATACAAGAAAATCATTGGCACCATCAAGAATTTGGTAATTTTTTGAAAATCTGCTCTATTGTGATATATATTATTATCAGGCATTAAAATATCTAGATCAGGATATGACCTAGATCAGGTTGCCCTTGTTCCCGAGCACCTGACGCAAACCTAGTGCGGCTCTTGTGTTTCGAGCTGTCATTAGTAACAAGGTGGGCCGGTAGCACGCCCAAACTGGACACCTTTTCCTGACCCGCGAGTCAGCAAGTCACTCATTTCAAATACTCAGCTGACTGCTGAAATTTCTTTTGAGGGAACACTAATCAAATATAGCAAAATGTATTAATGTACTTGGAAAAGTGTGCCCTGTCCTTCAGTAATGGAATGGGGGTTTTGACTGAGATGAGTTATTGTCAGAATCTTCTTTGCCAAGTTAATCCTGCTCCATACATGGGGATGAGAGCAAAGTCAGGACAGAAACATTTTAATTTGGAGATGGTACAGTAGCAATGTTGTTTTAATGTTTTCAGAGCTTTACGGGAAAATCTTACGTTAAGCTTTCGGCACCCAACAAAGCTATTTCTTTCATTATGAATTACTGTAAAAGCCTTCTTACTGTATCTGACACTGAAGACGATTAAATTTTGTCATGTTGACCTGACCTGACGCCCACTCACATTATTTAAAGAACCTGACGCAACCCTGGAGGTCTTTCAAGGCCACAGTTCAAACTGTTTGATTTTGGATTTCGCATAAAAAGCCTGAAGCTGTATATTTCCAACAACCCGATTATTGTGTCATATGTGTCATATTGATACACTTATTTCACAGAGCCTTTGTACACATTTGAACACAATTATTGCTATTTGTGAGTTTCTATTACGGCTCTCTCCTCACCTGACCTTTTCTAACTAGGTCAACGCCTGACTCTGAAGTACAGGGATGTCGAGGTCCACATGTTGCCCCTACCTATCAGCCCCAAATGTCCAATATAATCCCCACACCTTTGATCATGATTTCCTCCTAATCCTGTTGAAAGTGTTGGGTGAAGACAGCCAGAGGCAATATATCTGCTTGAGGTAGCATCCCTGCTTCCTCTTGTGGAGAAGTAACGTTAATTACCTCTATTCTTGCACTGAAACTAACCTCAGTGACCAAAGTGAAAGTTAAATCTCTCATTGATGAATCAGCAGCGGAGACTTGTTGAGTTTATGTTAATATGAGCTTGGAAACACAGCTGCAGGGGTGGAGAAAGTTTCTCTACATTCTTTGTATTCCAACTTCATTATAACTGATTAAAGTGACTTTCCATCACTACATCATCTGGTCATATCAGATGACTGGATTAGCAGAAGGGAGGGAGTTCACTGAGTTTTGATGCAGACTGTGCTTTTAATCCTGCTACACTACATTTTGCATCCAGATACACCCACATCCTATAACCACAATCAGCTGCCACCTCCTGCAAAAATCTGACCTTTTGTGCTTCACAGGTTAAATTGATAAAACCCAATGGATACGGATCATGGCATTGGAACTCATTCATATTTCTGCATTATTAGACGTCATTGATGTCTACTTGCTGTAAAATGTGACAGTTTAAGGGGGTATAAATAGAGGACAAACACCTCGGTTAACCTTGTGAAACTTGCTAAATCACTGTCAGATGCCTAAATAAGCTTGTCTCGTAGTCTCTGTTGTGCTAATATTCCTTCAGCCATGCACTGTCTTCACGATGCTCATCATCTGTGAGTCTATCACCTGACAAGATCAGCCCTAACTCACAACTGTTTCCCAGATGTGACTTTCAGACACTTCGGAACAGCTGCTGACTCCGTCTTAAACACCCATCTGTCCAAACACCTGATATAGCAGTCAGGACTGCAGATTTTATTAGTCTTTGAATTCTCCACAGAACTGTGAAAGGCACATTGCTGCATTAGAAACACTCCCCTTGTTTCATATTGGTCATTGATGTGTGGAAAGCTAAGAGGTGCTAATAGAGGAAGACACACAAATCCACATGCTCCATGGGCTCATGTGCATCTCAGACTGATAAGGTTTTTAGTCATTATCAGCTAATAGTTATAGTTTGGACACCTATTACGTATTGTCATAGTTTGAAGGAATGAGACATGTGGAAAGTTATAAGCAGCAACATATTTCAGCTACCAGAGTTGCATTTGCTGATGGAGTTTGTGACACAGCATGGAGAAGACTGAGGCAGATGGGTGGCCAATTACAGTACTTTCAAAGAAGACACAAGTTTGTATCCTGTTTGATAATGTTAGTCATTGTTGTTGTAAATGTAATCAGTTTTTTTAGACACCCTACAATTTTGTCCCTAATCGTTACTTTCTGATTTTTGTACCTAAACCCAACCCTAAAGCTTGTTTTTTGCTAAACAAACCCACTTTACGACAGTGACCTAATGAGTCTACAAGCTCTTCAAAAGCTGCATTGATCTTGAAATCGAGCTCAATTCCTAAATATGTGAATTTCTTTCCTGAAATCGTGACACTTCCAATTTTTAGTAATGCAAAGTGAGGAACAAAGCGAGACAAAATTGCCTAAAGTAATCTGGACTGTTCCAGATTACTGTTCGTGAATCAATCATCTTGGGGTTTCCCCAAGGGCTTATGGTAATACCTGCATTCCAACACCCACCACACTGATTCATTTGCACTGGAATTCTGTCTGATGTTGACCAATTTTCATTGCACAGACTAGTTCAACACATATTGTCCAAAGATCTGAAGATGCCTTTCAATTACAGAAAACTTTTTTTTCTGTATGAAAGTGGTCAAAGTTATTGACCATCAGTGGTATTTGCATATTCAACAGACACCACACACACACACACACACACACACACACACACACACACACAATCTGGATCAAACATTGATTTTATTGATTAATACACAGCCACATTCAAGTAGTTTCTCTCTCATTTTTTTCAACCTTCCTTTACTGTGTCCTAAAAGTCCCATGAGTTACTGTCAGAAATCAATACACATTATTGTCAGCTGCTCTCAGAACTAATGAGCAATGAACACTAATGATAGCAATCAGACTCTGCAGAATTCTGACATTGATATCTCTATAATCATCAGTTGCCTGGATTGTGTTGCTATTTCCGCTGCAACAAGACAGCAGCAATTTCGCATTAAGAGCCACTTAATACACCAAGGAATCTGATTGTCAAAGAGGCACTATTTATTTTTCTAAATGTGCACACTGACCTGTTTTAGAATTATGTTGTAATTGATATTAACATCCGTGCATCATAGCTATGTGCAGCAGCTATATGCTGAAAAAGGTTTAAGAAGTTTTACCTGAATATGGTTTCTTTACTTTGCCACCTTGTTGTTTAGTCCCATGGCATCTCTATATACGATGACCGGGTGAGCTCAGAGCACTGTGCACAGTACATTCCCAGTTGTGAGCAGTTTATCCATTACTACCATTTACAGTAATGGCAAAATTAAATTACTCACTTCCCAATATACCTCAACGGCAACTTCACTTTCATTACGAGATATAGACGTGTCACGCACGTGCTTTATAAAGGTTTAAATCTTCTAAGAGAGCCTCAACTAAGCGCCATCTCTGTTTCTTTCATTTAGCCAGTACCGTTAGCACACAGCCCACAGATCTCTGCAGTGCTTACAATCACCCCGTTTCTCTGCCATTTCACTGGGGACTGTTCTTTTCTTACCCTCCCTGAGGTGCCGGCCTATGACCTTTTGGTCATGAGACAGCACAACACATGGTGTAGGGGTAAGGGGGGGGTGTCGATTTGTATGAGTTGGTTGTTGATCCATTTTTGCAGTGAACTACAGTGAAGTTCACTACTGAATCTGAAGCCAGTCCAGCTATGCCCATTCTTATTCAAGTGTCTTTCACCCCTGGGGGGCGACTACTATGACCCATTGCCGACCCAAGTTAAGCCCTTATGAAGGCCTTCTTTTAGCCTCTGAAGCAATCGGCCTGTTGCGTACCCACAGCTTGTCCCATTGCTTGGACCACTCTCTGAATGGCTCTATGCTATCAATACACTATTATTATGTTCAGTATAGTCATAAGCCTTGTGCAAACACTTCATGCTTTTTCCGGCCTTTTCCATTGTTTTTTAAGGCTCACACCCTGTAACCTCTTAACGAGTGAAGTGCATTTTGCAGGTACTTGATGCATTCCCACATGCCTTAGGCAGGATTGTGAGATGGGAATTTTTCAAATTAGATGAGACCCTTCATCACTCCATGTCAGTTTTTCAGGTTTGGTAAAGTGAGGCCTGACACATGCTGTCAATGAAGGCCAGGAAGTTTGATCACCCGATTACTGGATCGGCCCCATAGACCTTAGAGATTCTCCCACTTTCACACAGGAAGCTCCTGCATTCTGCCTTCCTGAGGTACCAGTACCAGCACATTTGTCTGCCTTCCGAATACTCATTGGCCACCTCCCACTTCACCCCCAGTTTTCAGATGTGTGAGGCTGACAGGAAATGCTAGGCAGGAAGAGAATGAAAGTTACAGACCTAGATGACCCATTTTTGCTAGTGTGCTCCAGAGAAGAGGCAACTCTGCAGTGAGTGAGGTTTGTACTACATGTAATGGCTGTAGGGTGGACAATACCAGTCAGCATGTTCTGACTGATTGTGCTCCCTACAGTGACCCCTACAACCCTACAGCGAGTGTGCACACATGTCAGGAAAGAGTGATCACTATGTCTACTCTCCCCTGCATTGCAATGTCAGATGTATGGTTTCCCTAAGCCTCCTCCACATCAGGAGATGGCAGTGGTGATTGTCTTGTCTCAGGGAAACATGCTGTCTACCTGTTGTTTGAGGACCTGGAGCAGGGGACTTGAGTTTCCCACTTTGACTGAACTTTTCAGGTCCGTTTCTTACTTCGGCCAACACTTCAGTTGGCTATGAACCAAACACTGCCACAGACATTTTGCTAGATTTGGTCTCGGCAAGGCAGACTAGTTTTTTATCTTGGAGATTCACAAGTTGCCTGTAATGGTTATTTCTTAGCATGTGTGAAATCTCCAGTTAGTGGGCATGTTTGTAAACTGGATGTCATTCCAACAGCCCTGTCACACTTATACCCAATCCCGCTGACGTCTTACCAACTGATGAAAGGGATGGGAGAGGAGTGGTGATGCTTAATGCAGCAAAGCCCTGCATGGTCTGCCAGTGTCTACTGGCTAGGTTTGTGTCTATCAGAGCAGTCATCCTCACTGTGGCTGTTTCTTCCTGTCTCAAGGGGTTGGTGTCTGATCCCTGTTTAGACACTCACTTTAAAAAGCCTGCTGGGGAGCATTAGGAGGCTGTGTCTATTGATGTGCATATTACTCTCACAAGTTGAGTTCCTCTCAGTTGAGAGGATGAGCAATTTATTCACCCTCTATGGATCTCAGGTTTAAGGAGGACGTCATCTTATAATAATGTTCATTTCCAGGGAACAAGCATTGGCAACAGTAGCCTGTTACGCACGCCTCGTATCACACACCTTTACTATCAGTTAATGTCTACGTCTCCTCCCCGATCGCTGATGTCCAAAGCAGGTTCACCTGGGAAGCAAGGTGACATGGAGGGATAAAAGTGTTTTACCGTCTGAAAGTCCTGTTCCTGTTTCACCATCACTTCAATTAGAAAACCCTACATTTGAACTTCGTCAGCTGGAATTATAGGTTGAAATTCCCCGCGTAGCACTTAAAGAAAAAGATCTTAATAAGGAAGTGCCGCTTAAAGAGAGGCAAATGTAGTTTGAACTGCATAGGATGGAGTAACCGACTAAAAGAAAAGCGCTGCACATCAAAAAGTTAGAGTTATGCAATGCTTCAGGGAAATCAGGGGAATAGATTTTGATGTGAACACATGCATTCGTCTGGTACTGCCCTTCTTTGATAATGATATGCACGGTCATCCCATCCAAGCTAATAGCTAAACTTGTTGACCTGGGCATCAACACCTCCCTCTGCAAATGGATTATGGACTTTCTGACCAATAGACCGCAGCAAGTCTGATCCGGCACCATCTGCTCCAACACCACCACAATCAACACTGGTGTACCACAGGGCTGTGTACTGAGCCCCTTCCTCTACTCCCTATTCACCCTATGCAAGCCTGTGAACGGATCTAACACCATCATCACGTTCGCAGATGACACTACGGTGATTGGTCTCATCAGCAACAATGATGAGACTGCCTACAGGGAGGAGATTCAGCACCTGGCCACATGGGGCAATGACAATAACCTGCTCCTTAAAACCTCCAAGACAAAGGAGCTCATTGTGGACTTCAGGAAAGAGTCAAGAAATACACATGACACCATCCACATTAATGGAACGGCTGTTGAGCGTGTCTCCAGTTACAAGTTCCTGGGGATCCACATATCTGAGGGCCTGTCCTGGACTATAAACACCTCCAGTCTAGTTAAGAAGGCCCACCAGCGCCTCTTCTTCTTGAGGACACTAAAGAAGAATCGGCTGTCCTCGGATATTCTGGTGAACTTCTATCGCTGTGCAATAGAAAGTATACTTACCAACTGTGTCACAGTCTGGTGTGGGAGCTGCACTGTTGCAGAGCGCAAGGCACTGCAGCGGGTGGTGAAAACCGCCCAGCGCATCACAGGGACCACTCTTCCAGCCATGGAGGACGTCCAGAGGAAACGCTGCCTGCGTCGAGCTCACAACATCTATAAGGACTCCTCTCATCCCGGCCATAGACTGATCACTCTCTTGCCCTCCGGCAGGCGCTTCAGGTGCCTCAAAACCAGGACTAGCAGACTGAAGAACAGCTTTTTCCCTAGAGCTGTCTCTTTACTGAACTCTGCACCCCGCTGATCCCTCTGCCCCTCATGTACTGCCCCCCCCCATTATAACCCCCCTTTCCCAATGTCATTTGCACTACTGGACTATTTACACATAACGTTTATGTTATGTTACCACAAACTGCTCATTTGCACTGCAAACTGTGCATTTACAGTCACTGTAAAAAAAAAACAAAAAAACACACTGCACTACTATCACTTTATAGCGTCTGTTCATAATTTACTTGCACTATATCCATTGCCCTACTGCCCACCATAGCCTTATTTATTATTATTGTTATATTCTTACTTCTGTAAGCTCACCAAAGTACATATCCAGTTTCCTTAAATTTCTACTTATGTACATTTCCGCTTACGATACTAACTTATTTATTTATACAATAACTGGATATCCTGCTTTTGCACTATTGCTGCTATTAGTTAGACCTAAACTGCATTTCGTTGCTTTGTACTTTTACATGTGTAATGACAATAAAGTTGAATCTAATCTAATCTAATCTAAAAATATTTTGTCATATTCGAGAGAGTAGCTAAGACGTTGCATTGGCAAAAAGATATATGGCCCTTGTTGTTGCAATATGGTTAAAACGCCTCCCCTGCCTCGTTTGTTGAAAAGTGAGAATGCGGATTTGGACATTTATTCAACTTTTATTATGAAGGGCACAGTGTCTTTGCCAAAAAGCGATGTTAAAGTGCTAGTGACTATTCTGATTGCAGCTTCCACTGTATGAAATTGGAGTCAGAACTGGTGTCTGGTGGTGTTGTGGTACCAGCTTGTCCTTTTAATTAAGGGGATGACTTTGCTCTTGGGAAATGGATTGGCTGGAGTTAAGATTTTGGTCAACCCTGAAGTCACAGCAGTCCCAAATGACGGTCTTGATGATCTTAAGAGACAATATCCTAGGGTGTTTTCTGTATGTGTTGTAAAACGGGCTATGGCTAAGAAACAATTCAAATCATCTGGTGATACATTTCTTGTTGATTTAGGAGACACTTTTATGGCTGGGTCTGATGCCAGGATAGACCCGCATGTGAGGCATCCTGATGTGGGAGATGTACCTTGCTCTTTACCGTTCTGTTTTCTTCTTCACTTGTTCTAGTGTCTTGTGATGAGTAAGATGCTTCTGGTAAAGTGCGTTTTTCACGAGAAGACCTCGTGTCAGAGCAGAAACTGGATCCCTCTCTCCAATCTCTTTTCGAGTTGGTTGTGTCTAAGGAAGAGACTGCAAATATGGCACTTAGCTACTTAGCGACATTTGCTTCTTATGCGTGAATGGACACTCCTGTTTGCGTCATCAGGTGATGATTGGAGTGTGGTAAATCAAATTATAATTCCATCAACAATTTATTTCATTTATAAAACCTGCCACGTGTGGCAAATGTCAGGCAAACCAAATCCAACTGTTCCACCATTCCTTTTACATCCTTTTCCATTAGTTGATCATGTCTTGGTTGTCTGGGTCGGTCCCTTCCTCCACACCAGAGCTGGCCATAAGTTTTGTTGACAGTGATGTGCATTCACTCGCTTCCCTGTGCGTGAAATATTTGCGGCGGTGGTGAACACTCTGGTGAAATGTTTTTCTCTGCAAAGCAGTGCAGACTGATCAGGGGTCTGACTTTATGTCAGGTATCTTTATGCAGTTTCTTAAGCAATTAAACATCTGTCACCATCAGTTCTTATCTTCTGAACATCTTCCAGAGAGACAAGGTGCATTGGAGAGGTTCCATCAGAACCCTGAAAACATGCTCCACGCATACTATCTTGAGTTTGACAGGAATTGGGATGAAGGCGTTCATTCTGTGATGTTAGCTGCACGTGAGATGGTACAGGAATCATTGCTTAGCTTGTGTTCACTCACACTGTACGTGGTCCTCTTAATCTGCTGAGGGAGAAATAGCCAATATGATGAGCCACAGACTTTGCTTGATTATTTTAGTTCTTTTGGATTCAGACACTATCTGGCTTGTGAATTGGCAAGAAAAACATTTGATCAGAATACAGAACACAGGCAATTCAATGCGGACGATAAGGTCTTGGTTTTACTCCCCATTCCTGGTGCAAGTCTGCAACCGCAATATAGGTGCCCATATGTGATAGTTTCACAATCCGATTCTTCATATTCACTAATATTTTGTGGCCCCTTTATCACCGCTTCCATTTCCATAGTTAATTCCAGCTCAGTTAATTTTCACCTGCTTCCCTTTTTATTTAGACTCTGCTCACCCCTGAGTTTCGTGCCAGATTCTCATTGTCTTAACTCCAAGAAAGAACACCCTGCTTTCTGGTTTACCTCACCTGTATTATGTGGAATTCTATTTGGACTGAGGTTTAGTTTATAGTTTGCAGTTTCTGTAGTGTGTTTATTAGTTACTGATTTCCCCTCATTTCAGTTTTTGCAAGCCCACTGACTTGCTCTTTGGTTAATTACTCTCGTTTATTCCCTTTTATGTTTGGTCCCTGTTTTCAGATTCTTACTTTCCCTTATCCATGACTTTAGTTTACTTCCTACTTACTGAGCTTGTATGAATATTTTATTCTTTAGTTTTCTCCAACCCCTGTTTATGTATTAACGCTCATACCCCTAGTCTTGGCTTGATCGTTCTGGTTCACATTAATTCCCTATTCAAACTTTTACATTTGTCAGCTCCGCCCTTGTTTGGTCCCTCAGTCTGTGTGTCTGTGCCTGCGTTAGATTTTCGTCTTGACATGTACCTGAGTTGCCTGTAATCGTGCCAATGTTATCCTCCTCATTGGAGTGAATTGTGGTTAACCTCTCCTTGTCTGTTCTTTTCTTCTGTTCTTTATTGGCCACACTACTTCTCATCACTCTTCACTTTATACACACCTTTACACTATAAAACACAAAAGAGAGCACCGGTCACTGGTCAATACAGTTTTATTAGGGGTGCCAGGCTGTGAGGCTTTTTTAGATGACATTGTTATCTATTCAAGCTCATGGGACGACCACGTGCAGCAGTTGACAATGCTTTTTGAGAGACTGTCAAAGGCAAATTTGACTATAAACCTGGCAAAGTGTGGCTTCGGCCAGGCCACAGTAGTCTACCTGGGGAAAATGTGGGAGGAGGAGGATGTTAGGCCGGTTGGTTCAAAAGTGGAGGCAATTGGAGCCTTTCCTGGCTCTCGCATTAATATTGGCACTGAAGCATTTCGAGTTGTATCTAGGTTCGTCTAGTTGTCCAATTACAGTCTATACAGACCACAATCGCCTTGTTTTTATCGCGCAAATGGGAAACTCAAATCAGTGATTAATGCGTTGGGCTCTATTCTTACAGGGCTTTAACATGAATGTTGAGCCCATCAGAGGTAAGGATATTATATTGGCTGACACGTTGTTGCTTGCTTACTTTTTGTTGATGAATGATGGTGTTTCCAATATTCATCATCTAGGGGTGGAGGTGTTAAGCGGGCCTTTTGCCAGTGCACTTTCCCTATCAGTTAATGTCCATCTGTGTGTGTGTCTGGGTGTGTGTCTCGTCCCCAGTCGCTGATGACCAAAGCAGGCTTACCTGGGAAGCAAAGTGACCTGGGGGGATATCAGGCAGTGGAGAAGAAGCTTTGGGGTTTCTTTTACTGTGTCCTGCAAAAACACCTACTTAGTCAGAATTACACACAAGAAGGATAACTGGCATAAACTCCAAAGCATCTGGTGTGATTTGCTGCATTTTGTCTTTTGTCTTATTTTCCAATGGTTTCATGAATACAATTCACAGTAAACTCTGCTTAGAGTTTAGTAAGTTTAGTGGATTCCGTTCAATTTTAGTTTTCACTTTCTAAGACCCTCCTTTAGTCATGAAATGGACCACCAAAATATGTAATATACCAGGTAATATGTAAATGTAGTGTCTATTGTGTTGACCTGAGGACTGTCCGGAAAGGGCTGTTGTCTCACGCAGGGTGTACCAGGACTCTTAGACTGTTCTCTGCTGAAGATCCTTTAAGGCAGCTCGCTTCAGCAACTTCTCAATTCTACGCACATAGATTCCAGAGTGGTGTAGTGGGATGTTGGTTGGTATGATTAGTACCAGAAAGCTCATTAGCACAGCAGAGGTCATGACGAGAAAGTAACACTCACTAAAGCATGGAGCATAACTGATACCCCCCCAACACCACCACTTTCCTACTATGATGTTTTTTGGGGTTTTTTTTCTGAATTAGCTAGGGTCAAAAATACAGTTGACTCAATAAATGTTAAGATGCTGCTATCATACCTGCATGTTACATCAAACAGTTTTCTAAACTACGTACCTGAAGTCCGTATAGAAGTAAACAAAGATAAATAAAACATGATGCTTATAGTAGGTTACATCATTCAGTTACAGATCATTATATTCTCATATTCTCTACTTCACATTGAGTTCAACTACTTATTATTGCTCAGTAGTCCTGTTGACAACTCTGATGCAACCACAAAGGGTTGTGTCAGGAAGTGCATCCGAAGTAAAACACATGATAAATTAAACATGCAAATCATGACTCCATACCAAATCGTCTGTGGTGAACGCAGGGAGCAGGTGGGGAAAAATCTAGGTGGAGGTCTGCTCTGGAAAGCAGAGGAATGAAGGTTAGCCACAGCAAGATAGAAATACATGTGTGTGAATGAGAGGGACCCAAGAATTGTTTGTGAGTGCAGGCAGGTTGGAACGGGTGGAGAAAAGTGTCAGGTGTGTTGTGTGATAAAAGAGAATCAGCAAGAATGAAAGGAAAGATGTTCAAGACGGTGGTGAGACCAGACATGTTGTTCGGCTTAGAGACAGTGGCACTGAAGAAAAGACAGGAGGCAGAGTTGGAGGTAGCAGAGCTTAAAATGTTGAGGTTCTCTTTGGGAGTGACGAGGATGGACAGGATCAGGAATGAGGACATCAGAGGGACAGCTCATGTTAGATGTGTTGGAGATAAAGTCAGAGAGGCCAGATTGAGGTGGTTTGGACATGTTCAGAGGAGAAACTGTGAATATATTGGTAGATGGATGCTGAGGTTAGAGCTGCCAGGCAGGAGGTCTAGAGGAAGACCAAAGAGGATGCAGAGGGCCGAGTTAGATGGAGGCACATGATTCGCTGTGGAGACCCCTGAAAGGGAACAGCCGTGAGGAAATGAAAAAGACCTGTTGAAAGCTCTGACTCTCGTCTCTCTTTTGGCAGGTTACCAAAATTCATGCAGCCTCCCCAGCGGCCAGCGCACGTATCAAGCAAAGAGATGCAACACAAGACTTTGCAAAATAAGAATCCATTTAAAGTTTCTCGTTGTGTCTCCCTGGAGGTTTGTCATCGTCCTGGCCTTTCTGCATCTCATTTCAACCACTGTCAGAATGTGGAGGGCCTCACTTTATCACTCTCTCATCATTTGCCACAGACCACTTTGAGTTCTCATCTCCCACTCACTCTCTTTCACGACACACAATTAGAACACAGGAAGAGTAATGAAACATTTCTGGAATCAGTCTCAAGGACTTTTTCAATCTGCACTACCTTTTTACTTATCCCAGCCAACACAAAGTACTGTATGTTGGACTTCAATTTGTTTCTCCTGTTTAAGCCTCACAACTGAGGAGAATGAACATAGATACAAAACCTCACGTGTGGCTACAAGGAAAAAGTGTACAGCAGCCACCTCTCATTACTCTACCCTTGCTACACATTCCAGAATGCCTCCTCTGGTCATCTTCCTTTACCCGGCTCTTCATTCTGTGACATTTCCCTGCTTTAATAACGAGACAGACTTGTTGAGAAAAAGCTGTGAGGAGACCTGCAAACTGGCAGATTGGCCTCAAGGGTCTCTCACTGTGCCCAAGTTGCTCTATGTCCAGTGAAATATCCTGCCGCTGTTTCACTACATAAAATGAAAAGCCTGCTTATTGCCCGCTGCGGGTTACCAACCAACAATGCAGTTAAAAATACAAAAATAAAAGAGAACAAAAGATTCTGTCGAAATGTAATTGCTGTTATCTGAAGAAAGTTGGATGTGTGGCTCTTTTCATGTTAACTTTCCTTTCAGTGTCATCTGACAAATGTTTGAAGTCTGTGTCTTATCTAGACGTGTACATTTTAAGTGGAGCACTGGAATATTTCAGACATCTCGCAGAAAACTGAGCATTCTGTCGCTGTGTGTTACCAATAACTATGTTTAGGTTTTTAATTGAATAAAAAGTCTAATTAGAAATTCTAACAATCAGTACAAGTAAAGTTGATATTTCTCTTGACTGACTGTCCTAACCTGTCTGCTCATTAGTCCTCTCAGTCCCAGAACATTTTGTAATGTTAAAATCAGATCTTTGGGGTTTTGACGTGGCCCCTTTCTCTCACTGATGTATACCGTTAGCTCTCTGTGTGACTAACACGTTTTAATTCACGGTCCTCTCTTGGATCAGCAAGAGTTGGAAGAGTTATGACTCCGGAAAACAGGTGGGTAGGTAGTGACCTCTCCCATGCAGTCAGGCTATTCTCCTGCCTCAGAAGGGGCACTTTCAGAGGAAGAAAAGAGAGAACAGCCCATGGCACTCAATCAGCAGGATACTTTGGAGTGGGAGCTGTGGATATAAAGGCCATGATTGATTTTTTTTTTCCACCACTCTTTCTGTAATTTTGTACTTCTCATCTCAGTTCACTGTTACGTGATGGATCTGTTTAAAGTGCAGAGGCCTGTTTTCCTACAGTTGTTAATATTTTCAGAAGCAAATATAACAAATGTATGAGTAAGGGTTCGGTCAGCGGTTGCAGGGTGTATCACAGGTGTGGTAGGTGGCTTTGCTTCAAATTAAGATTATACAAATTTAAAATGCATAAGAATAAAATAGGAGGCAAAATTCATCCCTTCACAGGGACAATCTACCTGTTTGCAACTGCTAGAAAAATATAGTGTGACAAGTTCTACAGCAGGCACCTAACAAGACAGGAGGTGACAACTGGGGTGGACAATCAGGTTTTGGGGGCCATTAACCCCACTTAGCTAAAGAGAATATTCCTGAATGTTCCCTCAGTAGCAGCCCGACCCCGTCCTGCCAGAGATCAGGGATACTAGAAACCAAAGGCCATGTAAATGACTATGCGCAAATAAAAAGCGGGGACATCTCAAAAAGTTGGAACAGGGGGATGGTTACCATTGTGCAGCATCCCCTCTTCTTTTACCAACTGTCTGTAAACATCTGGGAAGTGAGGAGAACAGTTCCTGGAGTTTTAGAACAGGAATGTTTTCCCATTCTTGTCTGATGCAGGTTTCTAGCTGCTCAGCAGTCCTGGGACTTTGTTGCTAGATTTTTTGTTTCACGATTTTATGATTTTATTGGTGAACTGGACTGCGGGTAGAGCAGTTTAGCACCTAGACTCTTTTCCTGCAAAGCCATGCTGTTGTGGTGGATGCAGTATGTGGTTTAGCATTGCTGCTTGCTGAAATATGCAAGTCCTTTCCTGAAAGAGACTTTGTCTGGATGGGAGCAGATGTTGCTCTAAAACCTTTTTGTCCTTTTCAGCATTGATGGTGCTTTTCCAGATGTGTAAGCTCACCAGAGCTTACAAAGTAAGTGCACACCACAGGCACTAATTCCTGATTTAGTTACTTCAAAATATAGCTGGGACCGTGGATCGAACCATTAACTGATGATATCTTGTATGAAGTGGTAAAATGTCTCAGTGTTAGCATCTGATATGTTGGTTATGTTGTATTGTGAATAAAATATGAGTTGATGAGATTTGCAAATCACTGCATTCTGTTTTTATTTACATTTACACATTTCCCAACTTTTTTTTTTTAAGTTGAGGTTGTACTTAGTTCTACCATTCTTAAATTAACTATTCTGCAATACTTACTTTCAATAGGCTACAATAAAATTGATGCTAATACCATTTTTCAACACTGTGGTAACAATGATACTTTTAACTGGAAGACTGCTACTCCATCAACTGGTGCTTTAAGTAATTAATAAAAAAAGATGGTCAATGCAGCAAAAGCCAAAATATTAAGTTTTTTTTTAGCAACAGTACACTGTGTCAAACTACTGGAATGTAGTTTGAAATTAAAGTATTTTTTTATTCGTTTTTACATTTTTAAAGCCTGCATAAGCAAAACACAATGGAAACTTCTTTCTGTAACAGAATGTTTTACCAATGTCACCACTATTCACCCAATTGGCCTTGGACCAAAGCTAAAATGTATATTAGTGGATTGATGCTAATGGGAGCCTGGTACCATAGTAACATTACAGCCACTTTTGTGTTTATGGTTCACTTTTAGTTTGCTTGTACATGTAAGAAGCATGTTTGTTCAATTCAACTTCAATCAATGCTGCACTTCTTCAAGCCATAACCTGGAGAGGCTTACATGTTCCAGTCTTTTCGATTCTCTGGATGAGCCAAGCCCCACACAAACTGCTGCAATTGAAATCCCCAAATTTCATGGATTCAGTAGATTTAAAAAGGATAAGACTAAACCCTGCAAAATACATAACTTAAAACAATGTGCTGAAGACATCCTGCATGAAGTCCCGTGAGTTGTGACACGTAAAACTATACAATAAAAAAGCTAATTATGAAAACTACTACAACTCTATATTACTATGTTTATGCTGCCTGTAAGTTGATATATATGTTTAATGATTTATTTAAGCCATGCACTCAGCTGGCAGTTTGTTCTAATAGTGGGCAGATACGTGTAGTTAAATTTTATCTAAGCTGAACAGTCATGCGGTAAATTGTCTCCCAGCTGTGTTGGTCTTCTTTTGTGTTTTGGTTAGTGTTTTTACCGGCACTCCAGGCCAACGTCCATTTATTTTACATAAAATAAAAATGTGTCGAGGGTTCTCATTGTGCATTTTTAGCTTTAGTCCAAAACACAACATCATATTAAACAAAACAAATGTCTTGTTTAGCAGTCTTTCAGAGACAACCAGAGCTGCGTCTCGTTTTAGAATTTCCCTAGCAATTAGCAAACAAGCACCTACTGAAACCAGGGGAAAGCTGAAATATCGCTTCGCTGCAGGTTTGTGCTTGTTCAGCAGGTGTTTTATTAAACTACTTTCATTGGCTTGTTACTTACAGATCCTATATTACTTGTCCAGAGAAAAGCATAAACTGTCAAAATGTGTCTTACCTCAGCTAGACTCTGTCCTCCAAACACACACACACACACAGTGGACATACTGGACACTTATTTTCTGCTACATTTTGTTTGCTTTATGTGTGGTTGTTTTAGTGAGGTTTTAGTTTTCGGTCATCCAAACATCTCGACGGAGGTTTGGCAAATATAGCAAACATTTTAAATAACACCTTAACAGGATCTCTGTAAATTGGACACACCTAGCACATCAGGCAACACAATATCAGGTCAACATGAAATTCTGCTGTGTGGCAAAGTTAAATAAAGCTGATATTCAGCACAAAGCGGCTCTATGCACTGATAAGGGATTTGTTCAGTTATAAAAACTGTACAGCTAAAACAAGCTAACACACAATTCCCACACTAACATGGTGGGAAACATTTAGGCGTTTTAGGTGTTAGGTTGGAAGATACTGCAAATGGATCTGGGACTACAGTGACTGTTGTCATGTTTGTGCCACTGCCACAAAGAATGTCAAATAATTTTTGTTAAAATGTATTATGTTCTTTGTTTGGCCCACACGTGTCCATTATATCTAATTATTAACTCACTCACCCAACAGACTTCTTCAGCTGTGTGCAGGTGTCACATTTCCACTGTTGCATTTGTGTCTCCTTTAAAATCAGAAGGTCTGTAAAATGATTACTACTCAGATTGGAATAGCTGGACTACGGGGTAACGTTCATTCTTGATGTGTTTTCATTTGTACACATTTCCCGTGTAAAAACATTCCACTGTGTCATCGGGTCTCACAACACATACGTCTTCAACAGACTCTACATTTCTATTATTTGACAATATTTCCAGTCGTTTTTAAAAGGGGAAGAAAAATCAGTTATGTTGAACTACTTCCTCTCTTGGCTGACTTCTTTCTTCCTCTGTCTGCTTTCTTTAATCATCCTTAGTCACACGCATATGTCAGATATTCAATTATTAAACAGCGTGTGGAAATAGATGAGGATTCAGTCTATAAATTTAGTTTGATTAACAAAGAAGCTGTCGTTGCAAATGACCAGCTGTGGGTTTGAACAAAGCAGCAGTGACTGGAAACGACACAAGCAGCATGTATCAGTATATGTAATTTACTGTTTTAGTATTCTGTGCTCAATGTTTTTAAAAAGCATATTTCATGCAGGCTATTAAATTCTGCACTATTTAATTAACCGTATTATTGTTCCTAATATTTGGTGGACAGTCAATATTTTTACCCAAAATAATTAGTGTAATGTTTTATATGGCTTCAAATTAGTTACTGTTTGATGAAAGGATCCCTTTTAATCAAGCACAAATTTAAATTGGCAAAATGAGCATGTGACTTTCACATGAAAACAGCAAGCAACATATTACCTAAACAGCTAAATGAACTTTCAACTACTCGAAAACCAGCCAATGACTTGCAGAGTTGGATAACGGTGACCTTGAGGCCGAACAATTTTCCACAATGTGTTTTCCTGGCACGCTAAATTTCCCATGCATTAAACGGTGGGAACCATCCTCCACTCAGACAGACAATGAAAGGAGGACCTTTCCTGAGCATAAAAGCTCCAGTCAGCAGCGTCATAATTGCTTTTCATACGGTAAATTTGCTTTTACTTTCTGTCAGTTAATGAAATTAAACCGGAATATTCATCCCACAATCGGCAGCACAGTGGACCTAAATGTCAGTGGCTCCTGGATTTCTTCATTCAATTTGAGCAAACAGCCAGAGGGGACAGGGTATGTGGTATGAAATGATTGACAGAGTTCCATTACAAGGGCTTATCAGTGCCCTGTCTGCAATTATCCAGGTTCAGCGTGGCAGTGGGATTTGATTTGTACTGGGATTATAGGCACAGAGATGTGTGCAGAAAGAGGTGCTGCTCCGCACCGTGACCCTCTATAATTTTTATTAGCATGTTCTCGCTTGCTAACACCCAGTGAGTCTTTTTTTTTTTTTTTGCTGGTGTTGTTTCTGTTGGTCAGTTTTTATCTGGGTTGAAAAGTATCAGAAGCCTATTTGAGTTATTTTGGCTGTTTATACTTGACATTCGGCGAATGTTTGTCTTTATGCAACCTTTGACTGTGAAAGTCAAAAGCGCGCTGCCCGGGTGGTAAGCAAATAGGTGCTCATGAGCAGGCAGCAGCTGGCACAGGAACAGCTGCCAACTAAAACAGCATGGACACAATTGTTTGGTGTAGCACTGAAGACACTAGACAACATTCTGGGGTTAACAAAACAGTATTCTGTGTATTGACCTCTTACCTCCTGCAGTGCTCGGGGAAACTACGGCAATTATTATTACCTGGTTGGCTGTATCATACAATCCATTGCTGCTATTATAGAATGTGATCAAATCGTCAGTGAACCGTTGTACCAGGTGCCTACTAAGTCTTTACCTACTTCTATCACAGGGTTTAATGAAATGACAAATGCTTTGCACTTATATAGCACTTTTCTACCTATTGGCACTCAAAGCACTTTACACTGCTTCTTATTCACCCATTCACACTAACAATCACACACACACTCACACATCGATGGGGGAGCTGCTATGCAGCTGGCCAACACTCACCGGGAGCCACTAAGTTTGGGTTCAGTGTCTTGCTCAAGGAAACTTCAACATGTGACCGGAGGAGCCGGGGATTGAACCAGCAACTATGCAACACAATGTATGTTGCATATAAATTGCTGCCTGTTAACAAGAAACCAGAATTAGCACCTTCCTAATAAACGCCTCAGCTGACCAGTCAAGTTACAGTTCACACGCATGTCCTATCATTATTTAATAACTTTACTTTTAATGAATGTACGGACATTTCTAAAATTCTGTTTTCACTTTATCATCATAGTGTTCAGCATAGATAGATTACTTTCCCCCTCAACTGTAGTAAAAGGGTGCAACATAACAAAACGGAGAAAAGTAAAGGGGGTCTGAAAAGGACTGCACTGTATGTGTGCTGCCGAAAAGCTTACAACACTCTTTTCAAAGAATAAAAAATTTATCAGTCAGGAGTATATATAATATCAGCAATCTTATAATTAATATTTGACATATTTTTAACTAGCAGACTCCCAGCAGCATGGCCTTTTCAGCTGCTATGCTATTCGTGCCCTCACAGTCGTCCAAAAGTCCAGCGCTCACCTGCAATTGTAATTACCTACTTTGTAATAACCTAAGGTTCTGCTCTAACTAGTTAAACACAATTAGAGAGAATACGAGTGTACACTACACCCGGGCTCAGTAACATTTGACCTATTATAACAAACATTAAAACTGAACATGTTT
Organism: Channa argus; assembly: GCF_033026475.1. Classification (NCBI taxonomy): domain Eukaryota; kingdom Metazoa; phylum Chordata; class Actinopteri; order Anabantiformes; family Channidae; genus Channa; species Channa argus. The sequence continues at coordinate 2,682,353 of NC_090215.1, read as the reverse complement.
TCAAATTAGTATGAATTCAATTCTGTATCTAACTCTTTCACTAACTATGTACAGGCTAACATTTCCTACAAACTCCCTTGAACGGCATCTACTGCCTAAATAAATCTGACGAGCCCTGTTATCTGCTTAATCCTGTTGGAAAGGAAATGCTTCACCCAACTTTATGACAATTTCCTTCTTCACCAACAGCCAATGGTGTGTTTATTTATGAAGTATTAGTCATAGTGAAGTGCATGAAAGTAAGAGTTGGTTCAAAGGTTTTTGACACCCTACCAAAACCTTCCAACCACCTCTTAATATAATGCACTCCAGTATAACTCCATCACCTATGTACCACGACCTCAAAAAAACAAAACAAAAACAATAGTTTCAGAAACTATAACACTGTAAAAGTAGAATTCATAGTAGGGCTGGTGTACTGGATTGAATTTAATACATGTGTACGGGCCAGTGGCCTGTGGGTGTATGTCTCATTATTATGTACATTGTCACCTCATTTCATATGCAAACACCCACGCTTACCAGTCTCAATAAAGTGAAACTACACCAAACAAACTACAACACTGGACTAGATTAATTATAGGTTTTAACCTCACTTGATTTAAATAGCACTTTAAATAGTCTGTAGATTGCTTATACTAATTGTGTGATAATAAATTCAATCAAATTTCTGTTAGCACCATTAATATTTTGATGCCATTAATGTGGCTTCTTTTAATGTGGATCTGTATGTGAGGTGAGACTCTACAGTGGACGGCTCTCATACTGTATAGTGCAAACAAATACAACTCTGAGAGTAAAAAGCCCCAAAGTTCATTAAAACATCTGTCAAACAAGCATAAATAGTAATGTTATAGTAATAACAGTAACGTCTGCTGTTAACCATAGTGAGTTTGTCTAATTGCTACAACAAAATGTAGATAAATGAGCCATATTATGGGACTTTGCTGTTGTAGAAATGTATCACTCTTTTAATCAGTTGTCAGTTCATTAGCTACACGAAGTCAGTTCCATGTGTCTAATGCTATGTTGATAAGCGATTTAACCAAACTGTGAGTAGATATTTGTGGTATTTGATATTGTGTTGATAGTTGATATTGTGGAATTTATTTGCAATTACTAGCAATTAACTACTGACAGGCTATGATCATGGTGATTAAGAATTGTAATCGATTGACAGCTCTAATACTGAACGATATAGCTAAATTAAGCAGAACATCATTTTTATGGCCAGAGAAGGGCAAAGGCAGCTGACAGGGAACTAAAGCCTTTATTTGGTGTGTTTATATGCCATTGAGTAACTGCCTTACAGTTGGTTTGCTGAGGAAAGCTGATTTTTTTTTTAATTGTCATGTAAATGGGAAAGCTGGTTGAAAAAATGGCAGAGAATGTTTGTAAAATTTAAGAACTATTAAAAATAATTGTGTTTATGAATTTCTCTCTTTTGGGCAAAGGTGAACGGAGGTAGAGTGTGGGCTCAAGATAGTAATCATTAGTCCAGTTGGTCTCTGGGCTCAGATTTTCCATACTGCCTTCCTCAATATCTAGGTAATAATATTATCTTATTAAAGTCAGACTTTGAGTCCCAAAACTGAATCTCAGATATCGGGCATTATGTGCAGTCCAATAAAAAAAGACCTGAATCTTTTAACAAGTATAAGGCTTGAGGTTTTAAGCCCCATACAAGTGCGTTTGTCTTTTGTTGCCTTTCAAGTCTCACAATCTGTATCCTGCAGCCAAACCGACCAGAAAGGAAAAAAGCGAGTTGACTTCAGTTCTTTCTTTTTGCCTTCCTCCTTGCAGCCGGTGCATTTTTTCCAGCAACACGTCCTGTGGTCAGCACAATTATAGCAGGCTGAGGCTAGTGGCAGCTTGATAGGCTGAGGAAATAAGTGCTTCCAGTCGCAGATGCAACCAATTGTTGAAGGACAGCCAGTGCCTTGCAAATCACTCCGAGAGAGCAGGTGGGGGTGTTCTGGGGCGGCTGGGTCAGCAGTCGGGGGGGGGTGGGGGTAGCGTCACTTGGGAAGACCACAGAGCAGCACTGATTCTGTTCCACCACACCACAGCAGGTAACAAAAAAAAAAAATCTCTGGTAAAGTAAAAGGACGAATGCACTAACACCTTCGCTGCTGTAACTCTTTTATTCATATACTTGTATGAGCACAGCCCACATTAACATACACTTACTTAAAACACACACACACGTGTAGTCACAACATGCCAGAGGCATGCTATAACAGCAGGACGCTTACACACACTCACACCCGGCGCAAAGATCATCTCTAGAGGCCTCTGAACAAAGAGGAATATAAAACATTAATTCTTGTCTTGCTGCATAAAAACGAAGGCAGCACAGAAAAAAATGCATTTCGATAATGACTGGGGCTCGGGGTGTATACAGGGCTTCCCCTCAGCAAGCGCTGCATGTAAAATGAGCTGCTGCTCCGGCTGCCTCTTTCATGAACTCTCGGGGGTTCGTCTGTCCACCAGTGCTGGCTGCTCAGCATTAAACGCAACATCTCTGAGCCAGACAGGTGTGCGACTTAATCTAACATTCATCATGTCTTCCCATCCAAATATGACTGCATGCTGCTGAGCACATGTAAATTAGTTGCGGGAGGGATGAGGGCAGAAAATATTACCACCTACGGGTTTTCATGTTGTGGTGGACAGGGGTCAGCATGGGTACTCTGACTGGTCTGCAGCTACACTGTCCCTCACAGCCAGTATTACTTTGTTCTCATGCTAACTCCTGTCCCCCACAACATTAAAACCACCAGGTTGCTTTAATGTTGTGGCTGATATCTAGGTGTAAGGTCAGAGATGAATTACTTCCTTTTTTCCACTACTTATATTGTTAAATTCACAAATAAATTTCATATTAAGTTGGAAATTCAACCCACCACAGCAAACTGACCATAAATAATGCATTAATGCATTGTTGCATTTTATTTCTTGATCTCGGATAATAGTTAATTGTGGCGTAAACAAAAAGTGAGTAACATTGTAAATAAGAACTTAGCCTATAAGCTTGTGGTGGATATTGAGCTCTGCTCTGGGTCATTGTCCTGGCAGCCAGCCACTTTTTACGTTCTTGAATAACTGCAAAACACGATTAGCAGATATTAAAACGATGGTTGATGGTTTTCTTGTGCCATTGTCTCCCACACAACACAAAAACATTTTCAGCACATATGATGATGATAATGACCAAAGAAGAGAGTTTCAACTCCTTTTTCTCAGTTAAGTTAATGGTAAGTGCACCTTCCTGCTTCCCCTCCACAGTTTTTGAAATCTTTTTATGGCCTCTTTGTAACATCAAACTGTTGGCTTTATTTCAGATTCTTTGTTAGTTACTCAAAGGTGGCCATGGTTGTTGATCGTTGGTCCACAAGCTTTAAACAGGCTATGATCTGCTGAGTTTTCTAATAACAATTCTTTACCTTCCTTATAAGCCTAATTGAGAAAATTGACGTCTAACAAGGTAATGAACTGAGTGTTTTATGATTAAAAGGGTGTCAAACCTTTGTAAATGCCATGATTACTGTTTTGTTAATGAAAAAAAAAAAACAAGACAGAGTGCATTAACATTTAAAGGCTCATTTCAATGCAGGTACGCTGCTGTGGTTGGATTAGATAAATATGCATCAACTGTATGCAACAACAGGTTCAGCTCCATTTAGTTTCTTTACAAATATTCTGTTGACTGAGCTTCTTTCCACCCCACACTTTGAGGAACCTCACTCTGTTGTCGGGACCCTGTTGGCAGTCTCTAATCTAAACAGATGCTCTTGTATTCCCCAAAAGCGTTACAATGAATATATTTTTCATCTATGCAGGTGAGATACCATATGTAAAAATACCTTTAAACCGCTTTATATCTTCCACATTCCCTGAGGAACCTCAAAAATTGACTGTGTATGCAGAAGCTGGCCAAGGTCAAGGTTTATGAGGTTGTCTCATTTAATTTGATGTTAAATGGCAATGAAATAGTAAACCTGAAGGTAAAGTGACATGTGGTGAATCTCATGACTACTACAGAAATGCAGCTTTTTAATTCCCGTTTTACTGGAAAAGTCGATAATGTTGCTTTGCCCATCAATAAAGTCATTTCCACCAGGCCTGCAGCTTTTGTTACACAGAATGGCGACTAATTATGTGAGGTTGATAATATTGACAAGACAGTTGGGCTGCACATGGTGATACGGGCATATGAGCAAGATGAAATAAGATATTTCTGAATAATTGACAGGGCCAAATCAGGTGACTCCGACCTTAAAGTTTACCCCACCTATCTCTAAAATGCAATATACCAACAATACCATAGCTTTAGATTGAAATATAGATTTAAAACCCTTCCTTTTTGGTGTATCTTAAAAAGGAGACATTTTCTTAAGTATTTAGGTTGTTGTCTGCATTTCAGTGTGCTGGATGTTTTATGACCATTGCATCATCTTTGCGATTCTCAGTTTCCAGTTACACTGGAAAAAAACAGCTCAGCAAAGCTTCAAACAGAGGTGCAACATTTGGCAGAGGAGCTGGGGAAAAAAAGGAGATGGGGAGAAAATGTCTTCAAATAAACTCTGCTAATGAGCTTGTGAGAGGTTTACACAGCCTGATGACTAAGGATCCTGGGTAATTACCCACGTGCAGGTTTATTCTGAAATGAGGTCTGGTGACAATGCGAGCCAATCAGTCCCTGTCCCAGAAGGTCAATAGGAACAGCCCCTCCCCTGGTTTAACACGGGCATCATCTAAACGTCTGTTAACTTCAGCAATAGTGCTTTATGAATTACTTTTCTTCTCAGCTGTCAGGGGATAGGCAGCATTAAAGCAGGGACACCTCGTCTTTGTCAGCATAGATCCAAGAAGACCTGAACTAATTCAGCATTTCGATGCAAGACGTGTTAATAGGACGTCTCAAGACAGTGCTTGTGTTGTTCATGGCTGCAGTAAAAACAAGCATTTCATCCTCCGCTGTGATATGAATAGGAAATGTTATTGAGCTTTGAAAATGTTTACAGTACATAATGTTCTCTCCCATTTAATAACAGGAAGGTACTGTATTCAGCAGCAGTAACTTAAAGCTCAAGTCGAGGATGCTTCTTAACTTAACATGCTGCTGTCTGCATTCACAGTAAAAGGTTGAAAAGTAACCTAGAATCAGCAACTTGTGTTCAGCACAAAGGGCCATAAGAGCAGGATTTGATTTCAGAGGCTTCTTCCAAAGCCATGCATGTTTTCCATGACATTATTAAAGCCATTCAAGGACTTCATCTTCAGTGAAAGCATGTCACATTTGATTGATTGGAATGAAATAATGCCGGCCCCGGTACTACACAACTGTCATGAAAATAGGTTGACAGCTGGAGCAGATAGTTTATCAGACTTATACAAACAGATTTATCTGTGGCGCCCAGCCCATGATTGTATTAAAATATGTATCGAAAGCTTTGAAAGGCCTGAGTGTTAGGACTGGAAAAATTCACGTTGTCCTCAAGTGTGACAGTGACAGTGTTGGCAGAGAAGTGAAACTTTTGAAGAAGCTCAAGTCATGTACCGCCTGGAGATGTGCATGCGTGGATTTTCATGGCGGAGTTCAACTTGAGGGCAATATTTTAAGTTTTAAGAAGTAGTCAGCGCTGTGATCATGTCTTGAAAGAACAGGCAGATTACAACTAGTGCTCAAATGAATATTAATACAATCTAGAATGAATGCTTAAATTACTTCTCCATAATTACTCACTGTATGAGTAAGTATAACAAGCTTATACTACTGAACTGTTTTAGGGATGATCAGCATGGATCATAAGGTTCACAAACATATGTTTCTCCCAGAAAAGACACCAAGCAGCTGCTGTTTAGTCAAATAACACCTTTCTCTCAGCAAGCTGTGTGGTTATTCTGATTTCTGTCCACCTGACTGAATTCAATATAGATTTCTCCAGAATGCAGGTTGATGTGAGGCCCTCTCACACAGAAGTTCAGGAATCTTTATGCTTGGTTTAAAGTACACAACAAGTCCATTCATACTTGCTCTCCTGAACTGTCTGAAAATATTGTCCCGCACCCAATCAGACAGAAGCACACATAGAGCAGACAGTGCAGACCAACAGTTTTTAGTGGTGGCAGTGTTTGCAATAGCAGTAAAACGTATATTGGTGGTTCAGCAGTCAATCTTTGTATCATTGAGTGTTCCAGTTTTTATTCGTCAGAAGTGGCATATCAGCTTTAAATTGGTAAAAGATACCACTGTTGAGTGTTGCATGAATTGAAGAGACTAATAAAAGAGAGCATATGCATTTATACATTGAAAAGATGCTGCACAGCATCGATAGCAAATAGCATCTAGTGGCTTCTTTCTCTTGAAAATAAAACATGAAAACAGGCTATGTATTTTTAATTTATGTCTTCGAGTAGGGATGAATTATCCACGTGATTACAATGTGACTGTTAAAAGTCATAAATAATTTGCTTCAACCATGCAGCCGTTGGTGCTCTACGAGTCAGCTGGTACCCCTCCCATTCTAAACTTTGCTGTACATCCATCCGTCCTCTGACCTCGAGTGTAAATCCCTGCGCCTAATATTGACACCAGGTGGTGTAAGCAGGTCACAGGGTGTTGAGAGGGACATAAAACAACAGCCTTTATGGCTCAAGAAGATGCAGCAGTCAGGCTTACCAAGCCTTGCACTTCATTGGACTAAGCCACATTTACTGACCACTGGTCTTCTGCTCCATTAGTTGCACACCATAACGGCCAGTAATCCAATGCACCTCCGAGTGGTTCATCCTGACGCTGCACAAGCCCGACACAATGACTTTGGCACACATGAAAGGAAGCATCTGTGCCTAAAAGCAATTTTACAACACATTTTTAACAACAAAAGTGAATATCAGATCAATTGTATTAACCACATGACCAACCGAAGTTTCTTTCAAAGAAAATTATTACAATCCTGAGATTAGTTACAATCCTGAGACATGGTGCAGGAAAACATTTTGACCTCACCTACATGTATGTGTTTTTATTATCTTGATTCAATCAAAAAAAAAAATCTATTTTTAGCATGATTGACCCCATGATAATGGTCAAATCATCAAATTAATTTGTTTATTAGAAAAACTGCATTTTGCAGCAATAACTGCCTGTCAACTCCGTGGCATTTTACTGATTTCTTTTTTTGGGGGAAATATTCAGGTGTGTTTTTCTTTCCACACCATCTGCAGAACTTCCCAAAGGTCTGCTGTGCTAGTTGGGCAGTGTTCCTGAACTCTTTTGTCCAGTTTCTCTTCAACAGCTCAATGGGGTTCAGATCTGGTGATTGAGCTGTATGTAGTGTTATCTATGCTAATGTAACCGCAAGGGGACACAAGCCAGTGTCTTCTTGTCCCAAGTCTGGATAAATGCAGAGGGTTGTGTCAGGAAGGGCATCTGATGTAAAACACATGCCAGATTAAAATGACAGGGAAGACTAGAGATGGGATTGATGTGATACAGAGAAGGAAGGTGGACATACTGTGTGTCCAGGAGACCAGGTGGAAAGGTAGCAAGGCTAGAAGCTTAGGAGCAAGGTTCAAGTTGTTCTACCATGGGTCAGATATAGAGAAATTGAGTAGCAGTTATACTGAAAGAGGAGTTTGTGAGGAATGTTCTAGAGGTGAAAAGAGAATCAGACAGGTTGATGAGTCTGAAGCTGGAAATTGAAGGGGTGATGTTCAATGTTCTTAGTGGTTATGCCCCACAGGTAGAACAGACTTTACTTTGTAAAGAGGATGGAAATGGCTGTAGTGAACACTTTCTTCCAGAAGAGGCAGAAACATAGGGTAACATCTAAGAGCAGAGGCAGAAGCACTCAGGTGGACGACATCTTGTGTGGACGTTGTAATCTGAAAGAGATCAGTGAGTATTGGTAGGGGAGAGTGTAGCCAGACAACACAGGATTTGTTTTTTTTTTTTGTTTTTTTGTCCTTTCGGCTTATTGATTTGGCAGGTTTTTTTTACGCCAGACAACACAGGATGGTGGTGTGTAAAATGACTCTGGTGGTGAGGAAGAGGAAGAGGACAAAGGATGAGCAGAGGACGAAGTGGTGGAAGTTGAAAAAGGTAGAATGTTGTGTAGTTTTCACGGAGGAGCTGAGACAGACTCTGGGTGGTTTGGAGGTGCTTCCAGATGACTGGACCATTACAGCTAATGTGATCAGAGAGACAGGTAGGAGGGTACTCGGTGTGTCATCTGGAAAGAGGAAAGTGGACAAGGAGACTTGGTGGTGGAACGAGGAAGTTCAGGAGTGTATACAGAGAAAGAGGTTAGCTAAGATGAAGAGGATGCAGAGGGCAGAGTTAGATGGAGTCACATGATTCGCTGTGGCGACTCCTGAAAGGGAACAGCCCAAAGGAAAAGAAGAAGAAGCAGTAGTGGTATCCATGCTGACTGAGGAAGCTTTGCCCATGATGCAGATCACCCAATCTTCCATTACCAAAGCATCCTCAGATCATCATGTTTCCACTTCCACACTTTACCAATGATGTTTAAGCAGCCATCTGATATCTTTTCATGAGCTCTGTGTCTGATATATTTTCTTCGCTTCTATCTAAACACCTCAAACTTTGACTCATCGATACACGAGACTTTAAGTCACTGTGCTTGTGCATCTCGGCCCACTGCGACCTTGTAGTAGTAGAAAACTAGGCCTAAAACTTAACTTGATTAATAAAATTCATCAATGCAAATTCTCTGCATCAATTATCGCCATCAATCAAGCACATAGCATTTAATCCACATAACTATATACAGGTCACTGTGTTTTGCATGGAAGCTTATTATGGTTTGACAACGTGTTACGTTCTTGATTATTTGATGGCGTAGATTGCAAAATGGAGAGAGAAACAAAATAGGGAGGAATGAAGAGAAGACAGACCACAGGAAAAAAAAAAGACAGTTCAGTTGTGCAGAGGTGGCCAATGGAACCTTTGATCTGGACAAAACTGGCGTCAGTACACAATACATTTACCTTTTATTAGAAAAAGGACAAAAAAAACACTATTATTACAGTTTTTTGGAGGTTTTTTTGAAGGGGTGGGTCAGAGGCCACTCTAAACTCAATGTTAAACTTTAATTTTAGATCAGAGGTGGCAAGACTACCAAGGTATAGTTGTGAGGTACTTATCTTAAGTATTTTTTTGTCTTTTAATCCCTTAGAATTCAGCAGAAATATTGCACATTTTCCAGTACATTTGTCTTATAGCTTTAATTAATTCTAGATTTTTAATAAAACAAATACTAAAAGTATACTCAAATAATAAAGGAAATAAGTAAGAAATTGAAACGGTACCTAACCACACTACTGCCCTTTAAGTAAGCAAATAGATTTATCTGTGTACTTGAGTGATGAACAATCAGTAGAATACTTGATTACTAAAATCATCAATAGCTGTATGTCTATAAGCCAGATACAAAAAACACTACTTTCAGCAGTTTGAAGATAATTAAAAGTTTCTTTCTATAAGCAAATATAATTATTTTAAAAGGTAAGGGTACTTGATTATGAAGCTACCTTAATCTAAACCACTATTTGGGGAAAAAAACTGAAATATTGTTGATGTTCAATTCAAATTCAAGTTCAGTCTAATACTGTAAGTCACTCATTTCACTAATTTTTGCTACCCGACTCAGCGGAGCTGAGGCCTGTGTCCTCGACAAGTACAGTTAATTAAACTTAGAATCAGATGTTGACTGCCTCCCCGGCCTCATCAATAAAGCAACGAAACCTGGTGCTGAAATGCTCTAGAGGGTCTTATTTGAAGATAGCAACAAACACATGCAGTATTGTTGCTTAGATTGTTTTAGGGAACAAATGCATCAGTGTCAATTCTGACAACAACCTGAATCCACATTTACTGATTGCATATTTTGGGAAGGTTTCCTACGAAGCAAGTAAACTTTTTTTCATCTTCAAGTGTTTCATGCTGTCTTACATTATCCAAACTCCACGAGAACATGTAATAGTGTAATTATATAAACAATGATTGGCAGCCGAAATAACATCATATTTTTGAAGAACCTTTCAAAAGAGTGTACATTTGCATAAGTGACGCAGATTAATGCAGCGACCGAGCAGCTGCTCTCTCCGGGAGGCCCGCGCGATAACAACTTTCAGTGATTTGGCGTAATCAGGAAAGCGTTCTGTTTTTGAGGTTACATTTTGGAGAATTTCAGAGGAGCAAGGCTGTGGAGAGGGGGAAGGTAAACTTAGACAAGAGGGACACTGATGCCAATTCACACCCAGTATGTCAAAGATACTGTTTGAGCTGGTAAAATGTTGTGAGCCTCCTGACTTGGGAGACAAGATGTGACTTTCAAAAAGGGATTATTCTACTTCCACACACTTGCATCTCGCAGCAGTTTTAGTTTGTCAAACTACAACATGAAATCATTTGTCTAATTGTTAATGATGACATTACCTCTCGTGTCAAGACCCCAAGGAAGTGTAGCATGACAAACAACACGGCTTTGTTCTTAGTAGCATGGAGTCATACGGTAAATCGCATGAAAACATCATCTCCAACTAGAGTTTATATAACATTTAAGGGGTTTATCACTTAACTGACCTGGAAAAAGATGTCTGCTGCTTTGAACTGCTGGATGCTTTTTGTGATTTATAGAAAAAAAGGGTCGATTTGAGACTCAAACCATTGCTAATAGCCAACACCTACAAGCAATAACAAACACTGCGGCAGGAAGTTTTTTTTCCAGCTCCCCAGAGAATCACACACACACACACACACACACACACACAGGAAAGGTGAAGGCAAATTGATTTTTAGCTCAGCAGTATTCCTCAACCTAACCTTAATACAGCAGGGGGGAAATGTTTTTAGACCACACATGAGACTAAAGGAGAATTTCAAATAGTAATGAGCCAATGATGCATGTCTCTTCTTTTAATACTGCATCAGATGCGTTTTAGAAAATTCATAGTTGGAAAACCACTGTTACTTTCTTACATTACAGAGCTGTTTTCTGACTTTTGGACAACTACGGGAAGCTTTCGAACAGAATCACTGCGTGTGTGTGCTCACATCACCCTTTTTGAAAGACCATTCAACTGAAACTTCAACTCTCCAGCTTACAAGAGTATTAGACCTGTGAAATGTCTGACACGTTTCCATTTGACAGTTTCTTCCTTTATTTTGGCATTTCTAATCTGAACCAAATGAAGCAGGTGTCACTCTCCGCCAATCCTGACTCTCAGCCTGGCTTTTCATTACAGGATCCCGGATTGCACTGAGGTGTGAGATAAATTGGTTATGTCTAAAGTCAAATTATATCCAGGTCTTTGCAATTCAATTCACTTATCGGAAAGAGGAGGGGAAAGACTCCTAAAAAGGAAACGCCGCTTTTGCTAAAAGGGAGACTCACAAAGAGGAAAACTCGTGGCAGATTGCCTGCCAATTTCTGGTCTAGACACAAATGGGGGGGTTCTTTCACTGCCATTCATGTAATGCTTGATGGTAAAAGGAATGGTTTCAAAATAAAAAATAAAAAAAGTCCCTCTCAGCAATTATTTGAGAACTATAAAGCTGCTACTGAATGAAACCTGCAGGCCCATGTACAATGACATTGTAGTTTTCTAGTTGTGCTTTTTAAGCACTTTGAAATGTACCTAGCTGCACAGTTTGATATCACGCTGTCTTCATTTTGTCAAATTGTTTAATTTTATATTTTAACACATTACAGGGCGGTTGTGAGTCTTAAGCCTGTTTCACACATGAGCTCCTGAGTGAGAAGCTTCCTTATGGGAGAAAACCCTCTGGATTTCAGTGCACAGTCAACGTGCAAAGGAGGCACAACGTGATAGAAAGTTTACAGCATATCGGAGACATGCATATTAAAACCCTCTTGACTCAACATGTCCACTTCTCACTGGGACATTTCCTAGGTTCTGGCCCTCCGGACAGTCAGGAGAATTTCAGAATTGCGGCGCATGTGTGAAGGGAAGTTTTAGTTTTACATTGCCCTACATTCATATAGCAATTAAAGGACTTAAATTCAGATCGATAGGCTCAAATATTTCTAGTTACATTACCGTGAGAATTCTAGCTCAAGTAGGACAGGAAGCACAAAAAAAGGGCAGGTTCTGACAACTATCTCCATAGATAACAAATGTTAAGCAAACTATCATAATTCATGGTAACATATAAGCCAAATGTGTATTATATTTCACATTATGGCAATAAGATGAACTGCATTAATTAAATTACATAGTCAGTTTCATTGTTTTCCCAACATTACACGCTTGTGATCATACTTGACATGCTGCTGTCTCATTTCCCTGTAGACAGGTCTCCTCTCACATCATTTGGTGAGACCTGAGACCTGAACATCCACCTGGACAAAAACTCAGGTGGCTGACGTGTTTACTCTTCTAAAACAGTTTGACCTGACACCGTTCTCCACTCCCCTGACCCACAATGCTGGCAACAACCTGGACCTCCTTCTCACCTGGAACTGCACCACAGGCAACATCTTGGTCACTCTGCATTCAGCTCAGTCTCTTAATTCAGTCTTCACCCCACAGACCTTTAGATTCTCCTATCACACTCGTAACATTGCACCATAATCTCAAGTCTCTCAATCCGGAGCAGTTCTCTTCACCACAGGATCTCTCCACCCTCGATACAGATGCACTCACGGACAGCCTCTGCAATACACTTTCAACGTGTCGTGATAGTCTCTGCCCCATCTCTTCTAGACCCCCTCGTCCCTCAGCTTCCAATCTGTGGCTCACCGATGGGAATCCATGGGCAATCCACCAGGCTCAGGGGACCTGAGAAGTGGCACAAATCCAAGACTCCATTTGCTCCTGCTGAGTATCCGGATCTTCTGGTGTCTTTGTCTCAGTGTCACCAGGGCAAAGACTGAGTACTACCAGGAGAAGCTCAGCAAAACCACGGACACTAGAAAGCTGTCCTCCACTTTCAAATCACTCATACACCCACCTCCACCTCCTCCACCCACCTATCTCACTCTCACAACCTGCTTCTTTACTAATAAGGTGGCAGCCTTCACATCAGCTCACAGTTCTCTCCTCCAGATGATGACATCCTGCTAACTTCTTAAAACCCTGCATGACTCTCCTTATTTTCAACTCTGACTGAGAACGATGTATCCACCCTCCTCCTCTTTAAACAGCTGATATCTGGATCCGACCCCTACCACTCTCCTTCAAGCAGTTGCACCCACACTAATGCCAGCTATTACACAAATCATCAACACATCTCTCACAACAGGCATTTTTTCAACCACGTTCAAGCAGGCCCAGATTACCCCACTGCTCAAGAAGCCTTCTCTTGATCCCCTCACTCTTCAATGAACTCTGTAACTTTTTTCCATGAACAACCTTTTTGATGGTAACCAGGCACTCCACAGAAGCTGCTCTACTGATGGTTGTGAAATCTCTGCAGGCTGCAAAAGCCGCAGGTCAGTCTTCTGTCTTAATCCTACTTGCCCTATCTTCAGCTCAACCTCTCCATGACCAAGTTTCTTGTCTTCACAGCCAGACCATCGACACAACACAACATCAGCATCAACTTTGGATCTGCAATGATTGTCCCCACTAAGTAGGCCAGAAATCTAGGGGTTATCGTTGTCGATGAACTGAGCTTTAAGGACCACATCTCCTCAGTCTCTTAGGAGGGCATGCAGATTTGCCCTCTACAACATCAGAAAGATCAGACCCTACCTCACAGAATATACAACCCAACTCGTTGATCAGGCGCGAATGATCCAAGCCTCATTTTTATTCAGCTAAAAAGGATTCATGTCACACCAATCATCTGATCTCTACACTGGCTTCCTGTAGCTGCCCGCATTATGTTCAAAGCTCTGTCTATTGCCTACAGGCTGATCACCTCAACAGCTCCTGCTTACCTCAACCCCCCCATTCTGGTCTACAATCTTTCCCATGTCTGCCAATGAACAATGTCTGGTGGTTTCTTCAGCGCACAGAAGTCACCAAGCAAAACTCTTAAGTTCATTGGTCCCACGATGGTGGTACGAGCTACCAAACTCTGCACGCTCAGCAAACTCAATCCCAAAATTCAAAAAACTGCTGAAAACAGAACTCCATACCTTCAATTAAATATATATATTTAAAAAAAACTTCCTTTCTGCTCTTTCTTGCACTATTCTGATAGGACGTTGCTTTGATGTTTTCTCTTTGACTTTTTGCTGCCTTGTACCTCAGTTGTAAGTTGCTTTGGATAAAAGTGTCTGCTAAATGACTAAATGTAAATTTACAACAGCACAACTACTGAAATAAAAATCCAAGGGAAAGAATTTCAAACATCAATGTGACACCTTACATTAGTGTGCTCTCTGCTCCAAGTCCAAAGAAGACTTTGCAAAAACTGTCTGGGTCTTAAGAAAACCCAACCTACAGTACAGTTACACTGCAAGTGGATGTACTCAATACTGCATGTAAACCTTCTAATTCTATTCAGTTTTGCATTTTACTTCTTTCCTTTCATTTAGCTTTTCTTTCAATAAAAGTTATAATTGCAAATTGTTTTGATCAAAACTGTGAAAGAGGTAATAATTCTACTATATGTTTATTATTGAGGACATAGTGGGTGGTGGAAAGCATTGCATTACAAGGGGGCTCTAATGTTTAACCCATTTTAGACAGTCTGCCCAATCGGAAACTATGTTGTCAATGCACAGTAAACAGGTCCCAGGCCACGCTGTCATTGATCTGCTAGGCTCTCTGATTGCTGATATTCTCAAGCCCTAATGTCAACCAACATGTTAAGCTGATTTCTAGTAAAGAGTAAATACTTAGTTGCTTGAGCCAGCCTTAGATCTGCATACTCTATCTGCTCAGGTTAAACTACAGTGGTTGCTTTCATAGACTGATTAATCCAGGGCCAATCTGTTGTCCTACAAACATCACTACCCTGCTGATCTAACCAATAGCCAAAACTGCACATAGCAACATAGAATCAAATATGCATTTTACCAACAACATATGGCGCCAGAATTAACTGTGTTTCAGTGTAAGACTTCAGGCAAGTCTGGGTCATCGGGAGGGCACCCTCACACTAACCGGGGCCATTAGTCTCCAATATCTTAACACAGTATCACTCAACCAGCATATCATGCAAACAAGTATATTGCCTAAGCCATGAGGGATGCTTCTGCTCGGACATGTTAGCAACTAATATCCACGTCATTTTGATATTACAAATGAGTCTTTTGCAACCTCATGATTACAGCTCGGCTCCACACCAAGCTAGTCAGCATGCCATGCTCACCAACATGCTGCCAGAGCCACCAAACAGTTTCCATGTTGGTAACAAGGCAATACAAAGGTTCTTGACTTCACTTTTCCAGTCCAGCACTTACCCAACTCCGTCACACAGCTTTCGCCTAATGCACTGCCATATACTGAAAGTAGCTCCACTATCAACCACGTTATCGAGTGTCTGCTTTAGGCTCTGCCCTTTTAAAGAAAACAGGGGTAGCCACAGTGAAACGTGTGTGACCCCACCTGGTGGGGTGGGATTCTGCGATCCTGCGGCCTTCTGCATCCCAACCTGATGCTCTACTCATTGAGCCTCCAGGCCCCCCCACAATGACATTATATTAAATTCTCACTAATCAACAGTATTAAGTCCTTGAAGCAGAAATATTGTGAGAAGGTGTTTAGAAGCCTCCCTTCATTATCATGTGACTCCCACAAATGAAGCTTCATTACATCACACTCCCATCAGAGAAGTGTCAAAAATCAGATATACTTCTCATTCTGTTTGTGATGGGGGTAGCCCATGCATGAAGAGAGTAGGATGCAGATTTGTTATGACATACTAGTACCTCCAATTCTATTAGTGGGTCCACCTAGCAGGCAGAATTGAGTTGTTGATTTCTAGTTGTGTGCACAAATCCAGCGCAGTGGATGACCCCACAAAACTTGACCCATTTTGTAAGTTGTCGATGTTATACTTATCAAATGTTCATGTGAGTTTCACTCCATCCACCGGCAGGGCACAGGCCCACATTGTCAAACATGAGCTGGAAGCTTTGAAAGCTCTTTTTAGCAAATTACCATAGTGGGATGAAATGGGGGGGGGGGGGGGGGGGGGGGTATTTACAGTACCCTGTATCTGCAGAGATACATTCTATCAATGAATTAATCACTGGTGGTTGGCCTTGGTAAGAGGGGCTTCTGGTATATCATGCCGTGAGTAGAAGTAGTGATGGCGAGATGAAGCCTTATGAAGAACTGAAGCTTTTCATCAAATTAGTTTAGTCGAGCGCAAAGCTTCATGAGTCTTAATTTGCTGTACTAAGCGAAATATTTCCTGGATAAACCAACGCGATCAAAAGCCTTCAGCAAGCCAAGCCACATCTCTAAGCAGCTCCTCGAGAGTCTTTGTTGCAGTATAGATGAAGATATGCTGCTAGTTGCCCAATAGCAATGGGCTAAGAATAATCCACCTCCTTGCGTGTGTGTCCTCCACCACTCAGCCAACTCTTACTCTGCTTGTTTACTTTATTAAACGTGACAACAATGGCAGCATTAAAACATATTTACATTCCAAACATATTGTATTCTGATCACATATTCTGCTTCATTATTTGTTTCACTCTTTCACATATGATACCTAGGACATGATTAGCAGACATCGCAATTTTAACTGTTTCAAATGCTTCCAAACACTGAGCAAATGAACACACTTCTGATGCCATCTCTCTGTATCATGGCTTTTCTTCCCAAAGGTTCACAAAATCCACAACTCTCTGTGCTTGTGACCACAAAACCACGTTTTTTCTTGAATTTGTGCTATTTAATGAGGAATAAGGAGGTGTTTTTCTAAACCTATTATCAACTGCGATCACTCCCTACCTTTAGCACTGTATCTTGCTAGGTCAAAATGTTTCCTCACCTTTTCATCCATAAAAAAAGAATCAATTTAATTGATTTTATCTCTGCTTCATCAAATTATTAAGTATCCGGATATATCAGCCTTAAGACAGCCTTGTCTGTCACCTCAAACAAAAGGATTGGAACATGTTAGGTCCTACTATGCATCTATTCAGATTTTGAGGGGGTCGAAAGACATGTAGATCCTAGCACGAATCTAATCCCACCTGCTTCTATGTCCCACTCTTTTATCCAGTTAATCTTTTCTAAATGTATCCACCTTATCCACTAGCCCTGCTGTGCCTGAAAGATTACCTTTATACATCTAGCTGCCTAGATGCAAACTTTCGTGAGGTTAAAAGTTAAGTTAACCTCATTACATAGAAATGGCTTGTCAGAGGATGCAAACTTAACCTGAAGCCTAATATAGTAATGCACAATTGGAATAGGAGCTGTTTGACACGTAGTTAATAGAATAGCTACTTTATAATCAGAATGAAAACAGACACAAAAAAAAAAAAACAGGAATTTATTAAAAGTTATAGTAAAATAATGAAAATTATGTTGGTGCCTCCATTTCAAAACCTACATTTTAACATTATTTTCTGCTTCCCCACGACTGAACATTTGTAAACCTCCTGCACTGAACACCATAGTTTGGTTTAAAGCTGCACGATACTGAAATAAACTTAGATTGTGACATTTTATCTTCCTGAGATCTATATTGTGCAAAGTGAAACATAGAAACTTGGAAAGATCTGCCCTTTCTAGAATGACTAGGGTGATGTTTGTAGTTGAAATACATCTATATTAACCAACTATAATTTTGTTTTCATAGAGTTATTTCAATTAATGTTTAATTCTTTATAACTGACAGAGTAATTGTTATGTTTGATAGTCTGTGTTTGTTTGTCTGTTCAGCTAAAATGAATTCTGCAGAGTTAACAAAGCCTTAGTTTTATTTTGTGTTGTTGACCTGTTCTTTTTGAAAATTCACTTGTTGTCCTGTTGCCTGCTTGCTTGGTCTCTTAAAATCATAGTTGTTTAAAAAATGGATTAAACTTAAACATAATAAAATTAGACATCTGCTTTCATAGTTTGTATACGCATACTGGCCGGGTGGTCGAACAATCTCTCACTGAATGTGGAGAGGACGAAGGAGATTGTTGTTGACTTCAGGAGAGCTCAGCATCCTCCTCTAACCATCAACGGTGCGACTTTGCAGAGGGTGAGCAGCACCAAGTTCCTGGGTGTCCACATCACAGAGGACCACTCCTGGACCGACACCACTGCAGCACTGGCCAAGAAATCACAGCAGCGTCTCTACTTCCTCCGCAAACTGAGAAGAGCCAGAGCTCCGCCCCCATTATCTACACCTTCTACAGAGGCACCATCGAGAGCATTCTGACCAGCTGCATCACTGTGTGGTAGGGGGCCTGCAACCCCTCCTTCCGGAAGACCCTACAACGCATAGTGAGAGCAGCTGAGAAGATCATTGGTGTCTTTCTCCGGTCCCTCCAGGACATTTATGGAACTGTCTCACCCGCAAAGCCCTCTGCATTACAGGTGATCTCACTCACCCGTCACACAGCTTCTTCAGCCTGCTGCCATCAGGAAGGAGACTGCAGAGTTTACAGGCCAGGACCCGCAGACTGAAGGACAGCTTCATTCATCAGGCTGTCAGGAAGCTGAACTCGCTCCCGAACTTGCACCCCCCTTCCCACTTCTGCCCCAGGCACCTCAGAACTATGACCCCCCCAGATCCCACATGATCAGGTCCTTCCACTCCCCCTCCCACTGACATACGATGACATGCACCAGTCACTTGTGCAGCATTGGTCTGCTCACTACCTCATTCAGCATAGAACTAATATCAGCCCTCTGTCACTTTAATCAGACTGTATAAGCTTTTTTGCACTAAAATCTTTTTATCTGCACTGTTTGTTCACTTTCCTGGTTCGCACCATCTGCCAGGCGCCGCTTTATTTTACTTTATTTTAATTGTAATTTTTATTACTCTTTTACATGTCCTTATCGTATAGTTGTATTTTATATTTGATCTAGATGTTTAGGCTCCACTGTTAGTGTTATCTGTATGCACCATGGGTCTGAGAGCAACACAATTTCAATTCTTTGAATATATGTACTGTACATGTGGACATCAAAGCAGACTTGACTTGACATTGAAAGATCTTTTAGCAGGACTTAGCTTCACACAGTGGCAATGACGACATGCACAGTTTAGCCCCGAATATTTACCCTGTCCACCAAGCTGATTTACTTTCATTACATGCTATTATTGCCTAATTAACACACCAAGTATAAACCAAGTATAATTGGTAGCTGAAAGGATTTTAATTAGCGCTGATTCAGTTATTAAGCAAAGTGCTGGACAAATTTAAGGATTGACATGCTCATGATGCTACTTAAAAAGACAGTCAGAAACAAAGACTTACTTAAGTCAATATGCTTTATACTCAAGGAGACAACAATTTCTGAACCTGATTTCAACCTGCTGGTTTTGATAAATAGAAGAAACAGAAGATTCCTTTTTTCTTTCTTGGAACAACACAAAAATCCTGGTAAAAGTAGTTAATAAAGCTACTTTTTAGCTACTTCAATTTTCATTTATTTATTTAATTTTTAAACGTGGTTATACTTTAACTTTGCTTAACGAGGTCATGTGCTGTCGACACCCTCTGTCACACTGACTGATTAAACAGCACTAGCAGCACTGCAGATATTCCCTTCGAAAGGTTTTTGACCAAGGTTCACCCCTCTAACTAATCAGAAAATGTCAAACCCTGCGCATTGCATGCTGATGGAGACATCACAGGCTTTGATACAGCTTCACTATTTAATGGCCCAGGTGGACAGACTATTCGTGCTACACCTAGCTTGGTTCCCTTGTAGCTTTAAGATCTATTTTATTTATTGCCAAAGTGATGGGACAAATAATTGACCAACACTGACGTTTCTATAATAAAACTGCTAGTATGCTAACAGAAAGTCAACGCTGTCACAAACTGTTTGGAAAGAAAAAAGCTGTTTTTTTGTTTTTGTTTGTTGGGTTTTTTTTTTCCCCGCATTTTTTTTTTTCAGTCCCAATAATAAGCAGTGTCTGTGGACTTTTCTTTCCTTGATATGGTCCAGGAAGTTCAGATGTACTCAAGAGTGTATTTTTCCTGAAGGTGTACGTACAGTTCTTTGGTTCTGACTAGTCAAATTACTACGGCACTAGCCACAGCTCAGCAGGAAAACCATCTGAAATAGCTACTGAAACGGATAATTTATCATATTGATACATTTACAGAATGTGACAGAATACATGATTAATGCGCCACATTACAATAGTTTGGTCAGCACCACAATTGTATTATTGCTGTCCAGGAAACCAGTGCAGTGTTTGTTGTAGCAACAAATTAAATCAATGACCAACAGCGACAGTAAACACAGAAGAGAGAACAAGGAAACAAGTCATCTAAGAACCAACTCCTTAGACTCTGGAGATCTATACACTACTATTGTAGATATGTACAGCTACAATTACGCCTCTTTTTATTTAGTGAACCTGTGATTGTGCCATATGAGTTGGAATAGAAAGTGGCTTCACATAAAATGTGCGTTTGTTGCTTAAAGGTGGTCTTTCTCTGCACAGTACCACACAGCTGATATTTTACTTTTTCAAGTGCAAGCTGTATTTCTCTTCTGTGTGTCTGTCCGTCATGGTTGCTGTCTCTGGGGCGCAAGAAAAGGAAAGCTGACACTGAACATATCCAACCAGTTCATGACTCATGACCTGCTCCCGCTCTCGGACTTCAGTGAGTTGCGAGGCTGAGCTGTCCCTAAAAGGATTTAGTAAATGATTGAGTCATGGCTGAGGGTGGCAGGAGACAGGGCCAAGCTTCAGTGGTGACTTCCGGCAGTGGAATGCTTTTTGCTCACCTAACACTAAGCTCAACCTCCAGACTGTCATCTATTGTCAAGGCCAGGGCAGCCTATTGACAGGGCCATTGATTTCCTGATTAATGGACCTCACCACCATTGGCATTTACCGCTGCTGACATCATTTTAATGTGTGCGTGATCAATAGCTCCATAAACACAGAGAATATCCTGCCGTCAAGCTACAGGGGATTTGTCTGGGCATATGTTCCCATCAGACTGATCATGGTGAGGGCCAAAAGGTCATGCAATATGAGAGCAACAGTATGCTTTAGTTAAATGTGAGAGATACGGATTGCTCAGGACATCAGACAGCTACAACTTATTTCTCTTCACTGCCTCCAGAAGTTTATGATAAAGAACATGGCTGCCATGTAAACAATGAAAATAAAAGTGAGGCGTCAGTGTCGTGATTTCCTTTTTGTTGCATTCTGTTATCAGCTGAACATACAACATATTAACAGGTATCTAAGCACTTCCTGTCTATTCCAATAAACAGATGTTTTAAAAAGTGACACAGCAAGCAGTGTAATGGTTGTGCAGAGGGTTATAGCGACATATGCTGGAGGGGTCTGTGACACCATTCGACCACACTGACATCCTAATCTTCTCTTGAGTTTACCCGTAGGTGGCGTATGTGAGAACATAAATGTCGGGCTGAGTTGGCCCACAGATTACCTGGAATTGCGTGTGAGTCAAAGGGCAAACTACTCTTTTGAACTGTCGAGAAAATGTAAAGAGAGCAAATGGATGTGTTGATGTCGTTTAAAGAGCCTGTTTCACATGTGACCTCTGGACAACATTGGGAGAATTCAGCCTCAGACATTGGTCGTCTTTCGGACATGTAACTCACAGCCACAACATGATATAAAATGTAACATGTGGTAAACTGTTTTGGTTCAAGCACATCAGAGCCGTGTAACTAATAGAACAAGCTTTAATCAGTTCACTACAGTGGCAGTTAAGTGATAGAAAAGTCATCAACACACCCACTCACTCACCTTTAATCCTCTTGACGATTCGGCACAGAGCAGCGTGTTACAGGAACGATCACACGCACATAATACAGACATGGCGCTGGTTGGCTCGAAGGAAATGTTTGTCCTCAACACTGTTTATAGTTGATATAAATTATCTTGCATTATAAAATAATCAAGTCAGTTCAGGATTAAGGCAGATGACTTGCTCTTTAGCATATTACTTTATCTTGATGACTGGTGGAACATGCAAAAAATGCTTGATAATGTAGCTTATTGGTGCTGGAAATAGAGATTAATGATAAACCAGGACTAAACCCAAACAGTACATTTAAAAAATATATCCAACAAATTGGTTATTGGTCAATTACTGGTCAGTATAAATATTTGGGTTTTATCTTAAATGTGCATCTTATGTTTAAGGTATTAGTGTTCTAGCTAACAGAGCAAATCAAGTTATGCAAAGAATTTGATTTTTGTACTTTTTTCACTGTGCAACTGTTCAAGTCCTATGTGTGTCTAGTTTCATAGACAAGCAAAATGATACAATCCATTACACAGCAGTTTGATCAATTTTCTTTTTTCAGAATTCTTAAATTTTTAGATGAATAGTCTTTGGAAAAGACTTATTAATATGCTTCATCAACAGCCGTTTCAGATTTTTAAGTAAAGACGTTTGTGGAGGAGAAAAGTTTTTGTATAGTAATTTAGGGGAGATTGAGAATGAAATCCATTTAATTATCTAGCTTTCATTAGGTGAGGTCTTGCTCCTACCCTAATCATTATTACATCATCATTTAAAAGACATGATTTTGGAAAACGGCTACAATTTAGCAAGACTTTTTGGTAAATGGCAGATAAAAGTGCTTTACAACGTTCTCTCTCATTCGCCCATTGACTCACTGATTGCTGTGGCTGCCGTGCAAGGTGCTCACCTCACCCACCGGGAACAACTTAGGGTTTAGTGTCTTGGCCAAGGACACTTAGTAGCCAGGAGGGACAAGGAATCAAACCGCTGACCCTGTGGTTCATGGACAACTGCTTTGCCAACTGAGCTACAGCTGCCCTTCTGCCAACTTTTGTTTGTAATATAATTACTTTATGCTCATGTATAAGTTTGTAACAGATGCAACAATATTATCATTTGAGCTCATGGAGGCCGGACACTTAGTATATGTGCATGGCACAAATAAAGTGAACTGAACAGAGTCGTGTCCATGTCCCGTCTCACCAACCTTATCTTCTCTCCTTCTCTTTGCAACAGCTGACATGATTTATGTTTAAGTGGAGTGAAGCTGACTTTTTAAAGTGATTTTGGGTACAACAGTAGGGATGCCACACCCGATACCATGTTAATCCCATGTTGGATGGGCAAGTAGACAAAGGTGGAACTGTGTCATTGTCCTAGATATAAAGGCTAAATACATTTGAGTTTTACATTGAGAATTTCTTTTTGTGTTGTACACAAGGCGATCGACACTAGCAGCAATAATAAAAAGTAAAATATAGTCAAAACCCGTGCTCCCATATTTTTACCAGAAGGCTTCCTATCAATATTTAATGGCCATCAGGAACAGACTGAATCATATCCTGAGAATTTCAACTAACTACATTGGAGAGGATGAACCAGGAAAGCAATGGAGAATTGCCTCCTTAAGGCAGCAGATTAACTGCCCTTCCCTCTAAAACCTCTGTCTCCTGAATTCCACCTGCTGTTGTGTGGGTGACCATTGCTAGCAGCCACCAATGAAACCATGAGTGAGAGAAGAGCCAACTTTTGTAGCTGCAGTGAGTGTTTACTTGTTTAATGACTTTTTAAAGTACAGGATTGTGACATTTTCATTGTGTTTATAGCTCTTTCAGCCTTGGCAAACTCACTGTGCCATTTGAAGTCTTCATCATAAATATTCCAAATGTTCCTCGGTGGGTCTGAGCAAAAATATGAGATGATACACAAGATTACTGCACCGACCTTCAGTGCTTAGGAAACTGCTTTTGAAGTTATGAGATTTTTTCTGATGTTGAAAGAGCATGTTAATATTGTGTGCCATACATACTCACATCAACATAATCATCACCTGACTGATGTGTTTTATTAGAGGAGTATATTTATTAGGTGCAGCACCAATGTCTACTACTGCCAGACAAACATATGTGTCACTAACGGAAATTTTGGCATCAGAACTGTAACTGTTTTATATGTGACATAATAAAATGGATTAAAGTCCTGGCATATGTACATTTATTACAAAAGTTAGTCTTGTTCAATTCTATTTACTCGTTAACGAATAGGTTAAAGATTTTAATTACTCAATTTACAGCACTGCAAGAATAAGGTCTCTAAATGTACATGACATGATGTACATATACATACACACATGGATAAGATAACAATAAGGAACATTTACATTTTGTAATTTGGCAGTCTATGGCAAGCAAAGATGACTGTGATGGCACAGACGGCTTCAATTACGGCAGCAGCTATGGATTATTGTAGTAATCGAGTATTGATTATTAAATCAATTACTCACATGAGCTAAAAACCCATTCGGCGCTTTCATCTACTTTCTGTACTGATTGGTCGTGGATCTATATATTATGTATTAGGAATTAGCAAACAAACTAAAGCTGCCATAATAAATGTAGTATAAAGTACTTTATTTCCCAATAAATTCTAAGAGAGTTAAAGTAACTTGGAATAAAAATCTTCAAGTAACATGCATTGGAAATATGATTGAATAACTTACAACAAACTGCTCACCTTGGATTGAACCTACCCCTGCTAATTTTCAACTTCACAATGCTTTCGGTAATGCTGCAGATATTATCATACACCGATTAACCACTTCATTAGGTACACCTAAAAGACGTAATGCAATCTATACAGCAACTATGGCATGAATTCTACTTTGATAAGGTTAGAATTTCTATAATAATTAAGGTTATAAATTTGAAAGTGTCAGAAAGGTGACCACTCTACTTTACATTTATTACTGAGATCATAGTGGGTGGTGGAGTCGTACTGGAGTGCATTCGATTAAACAGTGGTTTTAATGTTTTGGACCTCTCATTCCTTTTAAATAGGTTGGTAAAAACATTACAACTGATTCTTAATATATGGGACTCCGGTATGAGCCAAAGGCAGGGTGCAGTTATTAGCTTTAAGTCTGAAAAGGTCTTGCTGTTCATTGCCATGGTGATGCTGGTGACTTCACTTTACAGCTATCTTTTTCCCCAAGCCAATGGACAGTGTTCAGAAATTAAATTGAAATGATTAAAACTAATGGCCATCGAATTAATCCAGTGGGTAGTAATTTATTAAAAGAGACTCTTGTGTTTTTTTCCCCCCTTTTATCTATGAGGCAATATGGGCAATATCAGCGAAAGGAAAACTTTAACAGCAATGTGACAGTGGACATAAATACTTCCAGACTATGGCTTCTCCAAATGAACATCTTATTTGTCCAGAAAATCCATGTCAGGCTTCCCCTGGCTAATTACAATGTCAAAGTTCACAGTATCCAGTACAGCCCCTGCTGTACAAAGGGTGTCAAATACTGCTGCAAGTAGTTTAACATAGGAGTCAATTGGAGAACTTTTGCATCTCCTACCAACACCATAGGTTTTTTCACATTTATTAGGGTAGAAGGAAGAGCTCAGGTTAGGGCCTCATCTGGGCTGATTGTCTAGGATCCACTGGCTGTGGATCAAGAGGGCTAAAGTGTGATGCAGTGCAGTAGTTGCAACAAGCTGGGGACTGACGGCCTCGTCCAGGTGACGGTTCCTGATCATTTAAGGCCCAAAACACTCAACGAGACGGTTTATCACCGACTAGTATATTACAGATCCAAAATATGAAGAGACAAAAAAATACGATTACAGTCCATTTAAAACCCCCATTCTACCTGGCAAACATGTTTTTAGATATAGTGTTTCCTCATGAGCACAGAGTCAACTCAACCTGAACCAGCCTTTTACTCAGCACGTCACAGCTGTACTGTAAATCCAATAACCTAACTGCTGCACATCAATTGCAGCGGGATCAAAAAGCAAAACCGCAACATTGGTCAGACCACCTGTTTGTTTGCATTTACATCAGACTGCACCTATATAAAATGACATCTTGAACAGAGATCCATATTTTCTGCGCACTGATATGCATCATAGTGCCATACATCACAGACAAAACATTAGCTCATAGGCCAGCAATAGGCCAGCTCAGGCTGTGAGCCAGGCCCACTGGGTTGAAGAATGAGGGAGTAAAGAGTTTGAATGCACAGATGAATGGTCCTGATGTTTCCCTAAGACTGTAATAGAACACAATGTCAACTCGAATGCTGTTACTATTCTGTTGTTCTGCCGAGTGAGATGCTCCTTGGGCCTGTCTGAGTGCTCAGATTTCATTTCAGAACAAACATCTGGATGCTAGTTTCATTTGTTAGAGCCAACACGAGATCTGAGCAAGTGCCATCACCACATGTAGCACTTTTGACAAAACTGTTGAAAGGTGAATTGATATTGAAAAATGGAAATGCATTAAAATACCATTTCCATGGAAACACCACCACCAAGATATGTTTGAGGGCTGAATTTCAAGGTGGCCTGTGTGTCAGTGTGTCACTGCTTTGTCTAAAAATAAAGTGCAGTGCTGCTGTGTGTTTTTCAAAAATATCTTTGAATCAAATTTTAATTCTAATATTTGAACTGGTGCTGTCAGTTTATATCTAAAATCAACATATTAAATAACTCTCCAGAAATACACTACAGTTTGATTTTGACTATCGGATTCTGAGTTGAGGGAATAATTACACTCTTACTATCATAAACAGGTCAACCTGAGAGTCTTACCTCAGCTTGGCTCTGTCTCGCTGCAGGTAGCAGGCTGCTGCTATGTGTGAAGGAACTGAGAGAGCAGAGGCCAACAGCAAATAAGTCGCATAATAAATTATACTTCAAACAAGATCAACGGCTTTAGGCTTGTCCCCTCATGTTCCGCACCTTAATTTTGGCAACCCTCCCATTTTGTCCTGGCTGGGGACTCGTACCAGGGTGGGCCTTGGTGGCTGGGCGGGGCCGCACCTGGCGGGGTGGGATTCAAATCCACTGCCCTCTGCATCCCAATCTAATGCTCTACCACGAGGTCCCCTATAATAAATTAAACTTCACTGATTATAATTTAACATAATCTCACTCATCGCACTCTTCAAAAGTAAATAACATTTTTGGACATTTATGTTCACAAATAGCGATTTCTGGAAGTGTTCTTGAGCCCATGCAGTGATGTCCGTTAGAGAATCAGGCCTGTTTTTAATGCAGTGTTGCCTGAGGGCCCGAAGAGCCCGCACGTCCAGTTTTGACCTTCGGCCTTGTCCCTTGTGCACAAAGTTCCTTCCTGAATCTCTGAATCTTTTGACGATATTATAAACTGTAGATGGTGGACTCCTTAAAGTCTTCACAATTCTAAGTTAAGGAACATTTTCTGAAATTGTTCCACAATTTCTAGACAATTCTAGACAATTTCTAGTTTGTTGAACCTTTGCCCATCTTTACATTCGAGAGGCTCTGCCTCTTTGAAATGCTCCGTTTATACCGAGTCTTGTTACTGACCTTTTGCCAATTTACCTAAGTAGTTGCTGCATTTGTTTTTTATTTGCAGAAATCAAAATGAGCTAATATTTTCCATGAAATGGTACAATTTCTCAGTTTCAACATCTGATTTGTTGTTTATGTTTTATTGTGAATAAAATATGGCCTGGAAAGATTTGCAACTCATTGCATTCTGTTTTTAATTTACTTTTTACACTTCGTCCCAAGTTTTTTGAATTCAGGTTGTATAAAATAATTTTACTTGCATTTTAATATCAGTTGTCAAAGTCATCAAGGAATTAATTTTTTTGTTAATATTATATCCTACCCTTTCTTGCCCTTAATCCCAAGTGTGCTTGGTTCTGTGGTTCTCGTCTTTCACATTGGTTTTAGGCCAAGTTAAAAAGGTCTTTATGGAGGCAGCCTGTGGTGGGAAGTCAACTTGGTTCTTCTGAAGCGCAAAGAGAGGCTCACTTGAAGCAGCTGGGATTGTTGAGTTGAGCACCGGGAAAGGTCTTCGCCTGAGGCCATTCTTCACAACAGTTCTCATCTTGGCTTCCAGAGAGACAGGGTGACGAAAAGCTATCAGGTGACAACTGTCTGTGGGAGTGGGGAAGGAAACTGAGACACTGAGAGACCTTACCCACTAAAACATCTCCCTTCAATCTTCAACTTACTATTTATTTCCTCCATTCCCTAAAAGCAGCTTAAATGGCCTTAAATAAGAACAGAAAGTTTGAGTGCTTAGTATGAATACACAGGGACCATCTGCCTGAGACCAAACAAAGATATCCTCTGGGATATCTACCAACTCACTTCATAGGTAAACCTAAATATTTTTAACCAGTATTTCTCGAGCTGTAATGAAGACTCCCCTTCAAATGTTATTCATGTTTTCCTGCCACCGTGATTATACTCTGCAGAACGGTGACAAAGAAAAGAAAAAAAGTCCAAGACTGACAGTCCGTAACATTAAACCTTTCTGCAATAGGTGTGCAGCCAGTGACGCTGCCCATGTTGCTCCACAAAATGTTAGGCATCCTAACCACATGACCTAATCCCCATGCTTGCCCATCATTGCAACATCATGACAGCACAAGCTGCAATCATGGACCATGAACCATGGACACTATGTGAAAACATTTTGTTCTCTCAGTAGTCTGACACCTATGTGCCAAAGTCTGACCTATTTCTGGCAGATTGTATTTGTTTCAGAAGCACGTTTTAAGACTCCAATACCAATTCTAAAATGGGGAAGACTGGTTTCCATTACTATGTGCTATACTACTGGAATGAGCTGCAAAACAGCCTGAAGTTAGTCACGTCACATACGTCAAATAAAACTAACTGATGCCTCTTTTAATTAACCCCTCTGTCTACAAAACATGCGTAATAGTTTAAGGTTCCTTCAAGTGATGTCATCTGGAGGCATTTTTCAGCTAGAAGAAGAGAGATAGTGTTAATAGAGGAAGGTCTAATTAAATTAAAGGAATTCATTTACATGTACTACTCAAACTCAAAGTTCAACATCAGTGACTGTCCTTTCATGTTAGCTCTGTCTCTATGTTCTACTTTAAACAGTTGTTGTGATAACTACATGACAGCTGTTACAGCTGTACTCAGCTGTCTTGTCTCCTCCTGACTAAACAGTTTTCTTTGACTTTCTTATTAGACAGGACGGACATAAAACTAATACCACATCTAGAAACCACAATTTACACAATGCCAATCAACAACAGTGGAGGTAAAGATGTATTTGTGTAGTTAACAGTGGTATGAGGTGTTCATCTGGGTGGTAAAATATTCTTTTTGGTGGAGTGGAAACTGTGACTAGGTGTGGATGTGAGTGTAAATGTCACTGTTCCTATAAGACCTACTGATGACATGTCCAGGGTGATTCCCGTACTCAAATCCAGTGCATGTTGGAGGAGGCAGACCCTCAAAGGAACAAGTAGGTTATTAAAAAAAAGGATGGATATACTGAAAATGTGGTGTAAACAACATGTATCCAGACAGATAATCCAATTCAGGTCAGTTTGTATGTCTGTGTGGTTGTCTGCTACACTCTCCAGTCCACCTACATCGCATGCAGGGAGAAACATACAGAACATACTGTATAAACTTCACACAGTAAATAAAATCTGGAGTTAATTTTCTGATGTATTTATAGTATACATGCAATCACACACCTTGTCAAACTATAGAAAATGTAATGCAGGCAGGAAATAAACGTCAGTTTTTACTTTATAAAGGTCTTTTTTTGCACAACAACCATAATATGTTTGGACCAACTTACGACTTACTATTCAAAGATTTTCTGTAGGTAGAAAAGCAGCACAACCCATTGTAGCACATTCTTAATGAGGCGGAAATGCCTGACCTGTACCTAACTAAATTATACTGCACAGTACTCTTCTCTTTTGTTGTCTTTTCAATTAGCACAAGAAGCCCAGATGCAGCATTCGTGATTCAAGGAATGAATTTACCTGACTAAAATAATACAACAACTTTTTAATTTGCTATTCTACATGTTGCAATCAGACCATCCAGGATTTTGCCACAACTAAAACATATTCATCTAATCTCCTTGGCCTTGGAATTTTGTCTAGTCGTTACAAGTTCTCCACAAATTTGGGATTTTCGTGATAATGGAAATGTCTGCAGTAATTATTGCTTGTGCATGTTGCTATGATGGGCACAGGTAAGTGTAGGACCCTGGACAACGTTGTGGGGGAACACAAACAAAAGTCATCAACTGACTTTAAATTATGAATGGTTGGTTTAATGGTGTGAAGAGAGGAACCTGGAGGTAAACACAGAAAACTGAAGATGATCATTGCTTGGAAAAAGAACACGCCCTCCCCTCCACTCTAGTGCTTAGTCAGGGAATGTTAGATGAGCTTAGCCCCACAAATTTTTGGGAACTATCATTCAGACCTGAAGTTGCCTGCGTGACTAATCTGTGGCAGTCTACTGATCAGTTTTTGCAGATATCAAGGTGTGATTTCCTTCCAGGTCTTCTTCAATATTCCTCAGAGGTCTGCTGTGCTAGTTGGGCAGCATCAAACGGTCTTCAGTCCAGCTTCTACCACACCAGCTCAATAGGGTTCAGATCTGATAATATTCCAGCAGCCACTTTCTTCTCCAGCTGAGACAAAACTGAGATGAATGCTTGGAGGCACTTTCTTGCTAACAAATTCAGTCATCCCCAATCAGTCGTTTCCAGAGGGAATGGCATGCCTCTTCACTATGGAGTGATATCCATGCAGACTGAGGATGGCGTGCACATGATGAAGATTGCCCACTCTCTCATTGCTGCACCATCCCTTCGATCATCACATTTCCATCTTCATGCTTTACTGATGGTGGGGGGCAAACATCTCCAATCTTTTTATTAGCTCTGCTTCTGACACATGTTCTTTGCTTGATCCAAACAGCTCAAACTTTAACTCAGTCAATGAGGCCTTGTTGCAGTCATCTAAAATCAATTATTCATCTTGGCCCACTGCAACCTTTTTTCCAATTTACCAAACTTTAGTAGGGTTTTTTTCTTGGCAACTCTGCCCATGAAGCCAGCTCACCGGTGTCTTGCAAAAAAAAATGCTTAAACTCACTGGAACATGAATTGCATTTAATAATATTTTTATTACTGCTGCATCTCGTGATTTATTTTATCAATCTACTGATATTTTTTTCAGTTAATCTATAAATTGTTTTCCCATTAAGCTCTTTTTTTTTTATTTTCAATTAATTTCATTATAATGTCACAGGCTTAACCATAGGAAAAAAAGGGGTGCCAGTCAGAATCACATCTGACAAAAAGTTAAATGACAATTTTGAAACCCGCATAACAAGAAAACAAAGTTTATCCAAATAACAAAAAACAATGTGTCCATTTTCCCACAACCCTATTCAGTTTAGTTGCTTCCACCTCCTTGTCTCAGTTAACACAAAATGTCCTGTCTGCGTTTTCCCTCGGACCCACCCACAAACAAACTGAATCAGAAAACCAAAGCAAACCCATAGCGTCTATGATCACTTCCAATATTAAGTGTTTTAATCATTTACTCTTATAGATCTTTAATTTACAGTGTGTTTTTACACCGGTACCTGAATGAGCACTGATGTTGTTAAAGGGTAACTTTGACTTTACCTGAGCTGTCTGCTTCCTTTTTGCTGCAGACGAGGACACTTGGCTGACCTCTGGCCTCGCTCACACTCAGAGAGAAGAAGCTGTTCCGCAGGTTTATTTTCTTATTCGTCAATGTCAGTGGTGTCTTGAGGAATTCATATTACCTGAGTTGAGAACACAATTATTTACATTTCGTGCTCTAGTTAACCTTTAATGACTAACGACTGTGATGGGATTTCTTTATTGTAACAGAATTGTCCCAGGTACCGAATCTTTGTGTACTGTTAGTTTCAAGCCCAACTTGCGATGCACATTTTGTAAATTAACATATCACTCCACCCCAATTTTTATAGAAAAGTTTCAATCGAAACATATTTTGGGCCACAACAATCTCAAATCCCACAGAATCCTAGAGGGACTGTACAGCGTGAATTATGGCATGTACAGCTACACATGAAGCTGCTCCTTTTAATACCCACATGTGTAGAACTCTGGCTTCTTTCCAACATACTGTGAATTCTGCCGCTGTCAGTGATTCTCTGTAGGAACAGATCTTTAAAGCTGTGAGCATGCAAGGAATGAGGTTGGGAAAGATCCATAGCTTCCATTAAGAGTAATTTCTTTTCCAATCATTTGCTGAGTAAACATGAAATCTTTTCAAGTGGCCCATTATCAACAAAGACAATGCCAAACTGTGTAAAATCAATTAATCAAAATGGTTTAATGTTAAATATGTTAGATGTTTCAAGCAACAAAAGGTGCTTAGCATGGCTTTAAGATATATAAAAATGAATACATACATACAGAAAAGTTTCGCATTACTTCAAGTAATGCTGTTCAATTTTGTTTTAGCGGACTGCTCTATTAGATATTTACAATTCACAGGTTTATACAGGAAGAACATTACTGCACTTTTGCAGATTACAAAGTTGTTTAAGTTTAATCAAATGTATTATAAATACATACAAAAGCCAAACACCTACATTCAACCATTTAACTATAATTGACATTAACAATGAGTTAATTCATACATTTAAGTTCAAAACCATGCAAAAAAAAAAAAAAAAACTGTTCCCCGCTCAATTAGTCCATTGATGTCTTATTGCTGGAGAGCAAAGATAAATGCAAAGTCATTTCTTCTAGCCACTTGGAAACTTTATTCTTCGTTTCTTCCATGAGTATGTTATACATTGTTCGAATTCAAAAACAAATGTTAACAATTGCCAAGCAGAAGTCTCATATTTTGAAGCTATAAAGTTTTTTGGGTAAATGTTTAAAATACACTGTTTAGGATTGAGATATATTCATTTACCAATCATCAGACTGATCAGGTGCTAGACTTGAGACTCTGGAGCATGAGGGTCTCAGACTGTTGCCTAGGTAATACATAACTATGTATTACCTACATAGTTATCCATTTTCATTACACACGTCAGATATTTTAGCCACACATGAATCCAACCAAGTTATCAATACTAAAAACTGGAGTGAACAGGGATAGATGTATCATCTCCCCAAGATATAGCAGCATGCCATTACAGTACAGTAATGTGCGACTGTTGCGCAGGAGGGTAGAGCGGTAGAGCAGTCGACACCAATCCGCCACTTTTTGATCCCCAGCTCCTCTGGTCACATGTTGAAGTGTCCTTAAGCAAGACACTGAACCCCAACTTAGTTGCTCCCGGTGAGTGTTGGCCAGCTGCATAGCAGCTCCACCATCAGTGTATGAGAGTGTGTGAATGGGTGAACAACAAGCAGTGTAAAGTGCTTTGAGTGCCAATAGGTAGAAAAGTGCTATATAAGTGCAGAACATTTACCATTTATTGTATATAAACAGTATATACAAGAATAGAAACACCGTGGGATTCCAATGTGACCCAAGCTTGAGCGTGTTCCTTGACAATGTAAAACATATGTACTCTGATTTGACTGTGCATATGAGATTATATACATGCAATCCTCCTCTATCATATGGCAAATACAAAGACTGTGGTGGCAAAGGCATTTAATAAAAGAATTAAGCTAAAACTTTTGAGGTTCTATAAACTGAATTAATGTGATGACACTAAAAACGAAATGCTTGTTAAATTAAATTGCACCAAACGCACTGTTGATCGATCAGTGAAGTTACAAAATATTCAGCAGGATTTTTCTTCAGCACTCATTCTTCACAAAAAAGTAGTTACACTAAGTATCTTCTGGAAGTTCCAATTCGTGCAGAACTCAGTTTTTTGCATTTTGCCAAATGTGCAGTCACTTGTCTATTGTATAGTAGGGTTCAGTCTTGATGGTACAGCAACATACAGTCATGGTCAAAAAAAAGGTAGCTAAACGTCCTGGACATGGACAGAAGAGGAAAATTAATGAAAAATTACAATCAAGGATTGTTCGAATGGGGCTTAAAGAACCCTGGTTAACTTCCAAATTCAAGCTGATCTGCAGAAAAAGGGTACAACTGTCAGCTCACACTATCCATCACCAGGAGGAGACCACTGCTGAGACAAAGGCATAAAAAAGCAAGACTGGAGTTTCCCAACACTTATGAGACAAAACCACAATCCTTCTGGGAGAACGTCCTGTGGACAGATGAGACAAAAGTAGAGTTTTTGGTAAAAGACATTATGGGTCTGTTTCCAGAAAAGAAATGAGGCCTTCAAAGAAAAGATCACAGTTCCTACAGTCAAACATGGTGGAGGTTCAAAGATGTTTTGGGGTTGTTTTGGTGCTTCTGGCACTGGATACCTTGACTGTGAAAATAGTATCGTGAAATCTGATCATTACCAAAGAATTTTGGGGCCAGTGTCAGACAGCTCTCCACCAGAGGTCATGGGTCTTCCAGTAGGACAATGACCCAAAACACACTTCAAAAAACTCTCAGAAATGGTTACAAACAAAGTGATGGAGAGTTCTGAAATGGCCAGCAATGAGTCCACATCTAAATCCCATAGAACACCTGTGGAGACATCTCAAAACAGCAGTTGGGACAAGTCCTTCAAATCTGAATTACCTGGAGCAGTTTGCAAAAGAAGAGTGGACCAAAATTCCAGAAGACAGGTGTAAGAAACTCATTCATGGTTCCAGGAGGCCATTGATTTCAGTTAGTTTTTCCAAAGGGGCTGCTGCCAAATTTTAAGTTAATTTTGCCAATAATTTTATCCAGTGCATGTTTTGGGTTCTGTGTGGAATTGTATCAGATTTGATTTTGCTTCTGTTTTTTTGTGTTGTTCCATTGCAAACAAAATAAGCAGGTGAATACCAAGTCATTTGCAGTTGGAACAATTTTCTTGGAGAAGGGTTGCATTTTCTGACAGAATTGCAAGGGTGCCAATACTTTTGGCCATGAGTGTCTGTAGTTGCTCCTTGTTCAGGTTGTCACTGACCTCTAAAATATATTATGTACATTAATCGACACAACAAGGGGGGGGGTTGTCCTGTGAGTGTGGGGTTGCCACGGCAGATTATGCCCTTTCTGACACAACCCTAACTAATAGTACAGCACTTTGGACTGGTGCTTAGATGTGTGCTGGCTTTTGCAATCTCAGCGGGTGGGGTTGGGCAGCATGGGGATTTTCTTTTTTTGCTCAGGGACATTCTGCTACATGGCCAAGGGGCGTCAGGCCTAGAATCGCCAAGCCTACAATAGCACACTATGGAGCCACTCACTCAGAATAATTTTAATATTTTAAAACTATATTATTCTTTTAAATTAATCAAAATTCTACATAATGCATTACAGTGTTGGGGCCAAGTTTGTGTAAGTAGAGCTGGGTGATAAAAAACATCTTAATAATAAGTGCAATTAAATGTCCCTTTATAATGAGGACAAGCATTTTCTGATCAATATATTTTCTGCATCTGGATCCACCTTGCTGCCCAGTCATCCAATTACATACAAAGGGTTACATTCAGATGCTGACATGTTAGGACAAAATAAGGAAATCACACGGGCTGTATAGAGGAAAACTGAGCTAATGTGAGCAGACTCAAATATCCTCACAAGATGAACGAATCATAGAAGTCATGTCAAAAACTGGCTGGAGTTGCACCTTCTCAGCAAAAGGCTGAGTTTAGTAACCAGCTCCTTTCTGACTGCAGCAGGTTGTTTAAATTATTGCTAGTGTACAAACAGTAGTCCATCTTAGAAATTTAAAATACCTTGAAAAAGTAATTTCTCATGTTTTTATTTATTTAGTTTTGATTTTAATGCTCATACTTTACATCTTATCAAAATCAAAAATCCAATCACTTATTGCCTTTTTAAAAAAAAAAATGTAATAAAAGAAGAAGGATAACTGTCTTAGCCGCTGGTGTTTTCACTCAACCAAAGATTGCTAAACTTTTGACCATATCACCTAGACTTATGAGTCTGTGTGCATTAGCACATAATGTCACTTTACTCACTCACTATCTTCGTCTGACCACACCACAGGGTCTGACCACACCACAGGGTGGTCAGACCCTGTGGTGTAGTCAGCCGAAGTGTCAACTGAGCAACGCACCAGAAATCTTCCAACAGAACTGAATTATAAAGCTGTGGTTGGTTTCTACCATTAATGTCATTGCTGATTGGTTGCCAGCTACTTGGTGTAATGGCTGCATGACATGGTTTATACCCCTTAATTATAGTTAGATTATTGCCTGCCTCGGCTGTTCTGGAGAAAGCCAGGGGTGTGGACAAGCACCGTCAGCTCTTTCCATCCCAAGTCTCCGAATCGCAGCTTCATTGGTTGTTAAGTGTAACATATGGACAGCCTCTCCCCATACATGCTATTCTCCCAGTAGAATAATCAAGCTATTCTCAGAAGCTTGAGTCTGCCCATCACTGTGCAACTGTGCAGCCTGTCGCTGATAAAAATAGGCAAGGTTCTCAGTGGGTTGCTGCAACAAAGAGCAAAAATGGTGCTTGTGATTGTGTGACACAAACAATAATCTGAGAGTCTATTAAACCGTCAGTATTAACATGTCTTCTTAATTAAAGGAGTATTTTGTTCGTGTAGCAGATCCTTCCAATTATAAGTACTGCACAATGTCTTTAGAGTATTAGTAAATCAAAATCTATGTTTGCCCACCCAAAATTTTAGGGAGACGCCAAATAAATTGACTGGAATTTTATTTCACAGACATTGTAGTGTACTGACTGTTTATTAGACAAGGGTGGGCTGTTAACATGTGACACTACTAGTGTCCAGTGCACCTGCACAATACCAGCAGAGAGCTTGTATGTATTCAAGGTTGATTCCCTTCCTTCGGGACCATTAGTAACAACCTTTCAGAAGTACTGATTGGAAGGAGAGGTGCTCTGCATATCAACGGGAAGTAGCATCCCCAGAGGTTGGCAGTCTGGTCACAAAGGTGTAGAAAGAAACTGGGAAAGTGGGGTGGAGTGAAATTAATGGTAGGAAAGGATTAAAAGGAGAGAAAAACAGAACAGCGAAAATGAAGATGTATTTAAGCTCAACTTTAACAGGGGTAGGGGCTGGATGAAAAATACAGGAATGGGCAGAAATTAGTTAATCTAACAGCCTGGATCAAACTAAGGCTGAATTAGCTATAAACTAATAGTATCTACAAATAACTAATAACAACCAGTTACATCTTACAAGTTCCCAAATTCCAATGCCAGAGTCCAGAATCTAAAACTGATCTGAAATGGATTGTTAAACAAGAGACAACAAGAGAGAAGTTGTTGTATGCTGATCTACTAAAAGCTACTAGGTCTGTGCCTGGTCTCGTCCAACAAAACAAAGCTTAGACTCAGACACGTCAACGCATGGTTTCTGCAGAGTAAATGAAGCAGAGAAATTGCTGGTGTTACCACCACGGGCTCTTCCGGTGCATCTGAAGTTTCACCATCTTTATCCTAAAAATCTGTTGGTTATTAATCTGCTGGTGAGTATTATTATTCTTCAATGTACTTGCCTATTAAAGGTACAAAGTGTCAGTCTGTGCCGTGTGAGTTCATCACTCTTACTGCGATTGGTGTGAGATGACAGTATATGGTCCGTAGGTGGCCTCAGCTTAAACTCTCCCCATCCATGCGCACATCATAGTCTCTACCACAACGTACCGTACCACTAATACTGTCTTTGTACATCCACAATGTACTGGAGTAGAAGACATATTCTGTATTATTCAAGAGGCAGCACATTTTTCCCAAATATATAATGTTTCAAGGAAACAATAGAAGGTTAATCTGACTTTATGAAGCGATCCCACAGATAATTACTGTTCAAACATGATGGCTGCTTTCAGTGTTTTTAATGGGAGAATCCAGACTAAGTGCACTTTACTGGGTTTTTTTTAAAGCCTCTCACCATAAAAGAAAAATTAGGCTCAGTGTATCACAATTTATGTGATCACATCAATTTAACATCATTGTTTTATTTGGACATTTTCATCCACACATACACCTACTCCTTAAAGACAAGATAATGTCAGAGTTAGGAGCTGTGGTTACAGTAGTTTCTGTATTTGTGCTTGTGTTCTGTCCCACCTTAAAGGCCAGAGGAGGTTTACCAGCTGCTGCCTGTGTCCTATTTTCAGAGACACACATTAACCAGTGGAAACTGTCGCTTAGATGTTAATGACAGCGAACATTCGGCCTGATCGCGTGAGATTTGTTTCCCTAAAAAGCAGCAGTTACAGTCTTTGATTCATCAAACCAAACCAAGTAAACAGGTCACACCAATATCACCAGTGTAATTCTGAGAGTGTATTTCGGAAGTTACCACAGGTGATATAGCTGCGTATGAACAGGAGGACAGACTGATCGTCCTTTCAGCTGCGAACAGGAGGTTTCTACTGTCAGCTGATTCCAATCGCACGATGCTGATTGCCTCTTAAGGGCAGAAACTAAGTATGATTCTTGTCCAAAATTTTAAATGGATTTGCACTTTTAGCGCGGCAGGTCGCGCTGTAAAAGTAGAATAGCATTAAAGGTTTGAGGGTTGTCATTCAAGTCGCCTTTCACACCTCTTAGGTGTGAGACCATCTCCATGGTTACCCATCCAATGTGGACACTGACAGGAGCGGACTCCCCCACCTCTGCTGTATCTTGTTAGTTACTAACATGTGGTCATTAAACAGTTTAACACAGGCAGCGGATGCAAGGGTAGTATATTAACCAGAGATCCTTCTGTAAAACAGCTTCAGATTACATAGTTGAAATAAACCGTTCTTAACAACACTTAACTACATGTTAGACACAGAGTAGCCGAGGAGGAGGAGGAGGAGGAGAAGAAGAACCAACAACAACCACAACCAACAACAAGAACAAGAACAAGAACAAGAACAAGAACAAGAACAAGAACAACAACAACCGAGCTGCCAGACTAAAGGAAGAAACAGCGCATTTACAAAAGGACCAAATAAAGAAGCAGCTTATTCATGAACTGTGCCAGTTGTGAATTTTTCAAACTTAGTCTCATACAGGCCGCTTTGTGTAGGTTTCAGTTTTATTCAAATTTGGTCAGACTTTGGTGTAAAGATGAGCAGACATCACTCTGTGGTGATTTCTGCCTCTTTGTGCTCTTACCAAAAGCCGGTTGGTTTTTTTAACAGCTGATCTAACAAATCACACTGTGATGAAATTATTCAGCACATTCACCATTCAATAAATGTAAAATCTAAATAGTCTAAACATGATGAGCTCATTGACAGCAGTGGGAGGTGGTTGTTGTAGTTTACCCAGCAGCTGACAGGTTTTTTTTTTTTTTTTAAATTAAAACAAAAAAAAATTACAACCCAGTGCCAAAACTCTGATCTGTTGACATGACTGGCAATTTTAGATTCTGGAATCCAGAGGATTTGGCTGGACTTGATAAATGTGACAAAAAATAAAATAAAATAAGTATGACTTATTAGAAAAATCACCAGAATGATTATCACATTCCAAAAAATAAAAGCAAACAAATAGGTGTAAAGCTGCTTAAAAAAAAAAAAAAAAAAAAAATCACGTATTCTTCTTTATTGATTCTAGATTATATTGCACAAACATATATGTAGAGATATAGAGAGAGTGATAGAGGCATCTGTGAGGATATACGCAAGTTAACACAAATGGAAAAGTATTAACTATGCCAAGTGTGCTAGGGTTGTGTAAATACCCACTACAGGATTAATAAAGTTGCATGTGTTTCAATACTAAAGACTGTATAGTTGAACAAAATGTATTCCAAACAGTAATGAAAGGTTAAAATGTTTTCGCTGTCATTCTGCATTTAGAATGATTCTTCTTCTAATACAAGTGTATGCATAATTTTAAGTAATTGATTTTTGTTTTTAAATAGTGGTGCAGATTTCAGATAGCATGCTATTAGGTTGACTTAAGACATGTTCCACTGGAGCTTTGTATTGCGTTGAAAGAAGGAAGAGCAAAGAGCTGCAGCACAGCCTTTGGTTCG
The DNA here is from genome assembly GCF_033026475.1 of Channa argus. Lineage (NCBI taxonomy): Eukaryota > Metazoa > Chordata > Actinopteri > Anabantiformes > Channidae > Channa > Channa argus. Next base: position 2,642,383 of record NC_090215.1, on the reverse strand, counting down.
CTGCCAGAAAAATAAAAAAATAAATAGATTTAACCTAATGAAGACATCCACAGCCAGAGACCGGCACTGCTGTGATGTGTTCCCGCAAAAAAGGTGAAATATCACTTCAGCAGGAGAAAAGTGAATCAAACAACACATGGAGAAATCCTAAAGAAGAAAGAGTTTGGAGAGTATTGGTTCATCTATCAGCACCATCTCTCTCTTCGAGGCAGAGCAGACAGGAAAACCATCAGTCACATTTTTAAACAATAGTCTCTCCATCTTTGTCATCTGGTGCCAGTGGAATGACTTTACTTCAAACGTCTAGAGACAAATCTGCGGAGAGAGCTGGATTTTTTTTGGGATCAATATTAGAAAATGGCTGGACAGGCGGTCTCCAGCCATTTTACTTCAAGAAACAGGTCCCCCAGTCCCCCTGCTGTGTGATGTTAAACTCTAAGAACTGGGGTAAATGCAGCAACCAGCTCAAAGAGAGCGTTCGAAAAATTGATGGTGTGGTGGCTCACTAGAAGGCATTGATTCAAACAGTGTGAAGACTTGTATGTGAAAAGAGCCCTCTCTAAAAGTGCCACAAGTCAGAAGGTTATCTTGTTTCCTTCTGTCTCCGCAAACAGTCTGTGAAAACACACAGTACAGCCAACAACTTTAGGGTGTATGTGTGGTGTAGCTCAGGTGCTATTGACATAGAAAATATTTGGTAATAATATCCCATCTCCCTGGAGAGTATAAACCTCTTCTGCATGTAGCCTGTTTAGGTAAACAGTGGGAGAAAACTGTAATGCATGCAGCAAATCTATGATAGATCGCAGCCTTTACATCATCCCGCTGACATTCGTCTAGCTACATCCATTATGCAAACACTGAGGATTTTCCACAACAGTCGATAGTAGGTCTGCGGGTGAATAAAGCACAAACAAAAAAATGTCACATTTGGAGAAGGAAACACCCTGATGTTCAGATATAGGAAAGGCTGATCTTTGTGGCTTCAGCAGTCGAACTGATTGTGAAGCAGTTCCTCCTTCCAGAATTTGCAATGCACAACAATTGGTTCCAGTGTTTCTTACCAGTAATTATTTAGCGTCTTAAGTGTGAAATGTACATCTGCAAACATGAAATTAAAATAAAGCTTCTATGACATTAGGGATGTCCTGATACCAATTTTTCACAGACTGAGTACAAGTACTTATATTTTAATGCTTGCTATTAAGGGTACTAAACTGTCTGCTGCTTCTACAATGAGTTACTAGAAAGCAAAGCCCTATCAATCTATTACAGTTAAGCAAATCCCACGAGAACGGAAATTCTCGCGCATTCTTCTGAAACAAAAACATGACGGCCCCCGGTGTTAAACAGAGGGACTTTTACTGAGATGGGCAACATAAAAGGAAAAAAAAAAAGTTTACAAACCAAAGATGGAGAAGTGTGAACAGCATTGATTGTAGAGTCTACACAGGAAAATGAACGTAAAATAACATGGCAACAGTCTAGTTGCTGAACATGACTCTCGTTCTTGCCGATGTCAGTTGTCAAATTGTAATTCTTGAGAAGCATGAATGTGACTTTACCTCAGTCTTAAGACTTTATCACAGCAGTGCTTGCATTCGGCTGTACTTTTGTCATCGTCAATTATCTTAAAATCGCTTCACACCACAAACATTTTTCCACTTCATCCTACCTCTGTAGTCTAACGTTGGGGGCAGAATATTCAGTCGCATATTATGGTATTATTCACTGGACTGTCTTTGCTTGGTTCTTGTGCTGATTCTTGTCATATCGGACAGTAGTGATTCAGTGGGATTGAAAAAAACAAATAAAAATAAAAAAAAGTATTGTTTTTGTCTGTGATGTACATATCCTGCTGTGGATCAGCATATAAAAAGTTGTTCACCAATCTCAGGACTGTTGGGTTGATTACAGGCTCCTCCGGTCACATGTCAAAATGTCCTTGAGCAAGACACTTAACCTAAGCTTAGTTCCTCCTGGTAAGTGCAGGTCAGGTGCATATAGCAGCTTAAATTTGCTGACAGCAACACATCTCAAAAAAGTAGGAACAGGGTGATGTTTTAACAACTGGCTCTAAATATCTGGGAATTGAGGAGGCCAGTTTCTGGAGTTTAGGAGACAAATGTTGTCCCATTCTTGTCTGATGCAGGATCTGCTCAACAGTTCTGGGCTTTTGTTGATGGATTTTTTTTGTTTTATGATGCGTAAAATGTTTTCTATTGGTGAAAGGTCTGGACTGAAGACAGATGTCTGGATGGGAGCACATGTTGCTCTAAACCTCTATGTACTTTTCAGCATTGATGGTGCCTTTCCAGGTGTGTAAGCTGCCCACCCCATAGGCACTGATGCCCCCCCATACCATCAAAATTTAAATACCTGACTACAGAACAGTGTTCAATTTTGCCTCAGACCTTTTTAAATCTGTGGTGTTTCTGGATCGTGTTCACATTTGGCTTCTTTGCATGATACTTGCATTTGTGGATTGCGCAGAGAAATGTGATAGCAGACTGGGATTTCTGGAAGTGTTCCTGAGCCATTGCAGTGATGTCCAGGAGAGAATCAGGCCTGTTTTTAATGCAATGCCTCTTGAGGGGCTGAAGATCATGCGAATCCAGTTTTGATCTTTTGGCTTTGTCTCTTGTGCATAGAGATTACTCGTGTTTCTCTGATGATATTATATACTGTTGATGGTCGGATCTTCAAAGTTTAGTGCAATTTAACATTGAGGAACATTTTTCTAAAACTGTTCCACAATTTTTATACTGGTTTGTAGCAGTTTGGTGAACCTCTGTCCATCTTTACACTCCGAATTGCTCCTTTTATACACAATTAGAGAAAGACTATATTCCATGAAATGGAAATGGTAAAATGTTCTATTGTGAATAAAATATGGGTTGAGGAGATTTGCAAATCATTGCATTCTGTTGTCATTTAGGTTCTACACAGCGTCCCAACTTCTTTGGAAGTTCTTTATTTGCCCATTTCTTTTAAAATCAAACACACAGGCACTCCTTCAAGCCTTTCTGTAGCATCAACCTGAGGCCAAATGTCTCTCCACCTACTGTTTGAGCTGCACATGAAAGCTAACATTGTATATACACATATTGCAAATACAGACACTGGCTTGTTCTTTATTTGGGTTTTTATATTAAATTCATCAATCCTCCATCTTTCATCTGTAACCACTTATCCTATTCAGGGTCACGGAAAAGCTGGAGCCTACCCAAGCCATTATTGAGGAAGGGGTGCAGTACACCCTGGACACACCTCTTTTGGCCATCTTATGACTGGCAGGGTGAAGAGGTTGAAAACTGTTCATAGGTGTTGACCTGGTTCTTCCTACTCAGCTGACCTCTCAGGAATTGGCTTACTTTCTGTAGGTGTTTGGAAGTTGTTGCTGTCATTTGGGCATCCTCATGGGAATCCCTAGGTATTTGTAGCCGTCCTCGACATCTGCTATGTTGCCTTCTAGTTGTCCAATCCCTGGTTCTGAGTACCTCCTCTGTTCTTGTTACCATCTAAAAGCACTTGTCCAGTACTAAAACATTCTGATGTTCTAGGTGTAGATCAGTAAATTGATGTCATTTTCCCTCCTGGCATACAGCTTGATGTCATCCATGTAGAGAAGGTGGTTGGTGGTTGCTAGATTCCATAGTCAGTATTTGTAACCCCTCTTTGTGATAATCTTGCTGAGGCACAGTAGCTCAGCCCTTTGCAGAATGGCAGGGCTGTTTAGAGGCGTTTTCCACAGCTCCATTGAGTTCTTGATGAAGGCATCCTGTTGACATTGTTCAATTTTAAACATTCAGGGACTCATGTTTGAGGCTTCAAGTTGTAGGCTGTAAGTTGTAAGTTTGTATGGCTGGTCTCGCAGTCTCGAGTGAATGCTTTACAAGTAGCTGGTGCTGTGCTCCTCTGGTTTTCATATTCCTTACTGGGCCCTTACCCTTGGTTTTGTGCATTTATGTGTAGTGTAGTGGTGTCCCGGTTCACATTAGCTTTGAGGGGCAGGGATAAGCAGGGCTATGTAGCCTTTTAAACTTAGCGTTTTCAGAGCCAGACTCAAAACAGAGTTATTAATAAATGTCAGTATGTCTCCACATTTCTCTGTTGACTGGCCAAACAAAATGTATTTAACACACAATTACTTTTGTTTGTTTCATGTGGTCTGTACATTTCCTCATTAGAAATAGAACCAAAAAAAACCACTAGTCTCAGTTCGTATTGATGTCAGTGAGCTAGTTCACAAACTAATGTCTAATGTTACTAATGATATGACTGTTAGTGCAAGATAGTCTAAGCAGGTACATGTTCATAGTTCTAGATTGTATTTATTAATATTTCATATTTTTGTCATTCAGCTTTCCACTAAAAGCAGTGCAGCCATGCATGGAAGGAGAATGATTTGTTATCCACAACTGCTAATGCTGATAAAGTGTATTGTGAAGGTTACGGAGGTGTCCCTGTACTTTTGCAATCAATGGATTTACCAGGAACTCTGAAAGAAAGACCACTGATTTGGCTCTTTTGAAGTATAAATGTAATTGTTGTCCCAGTTTTAAGAGATAATTTAAAAAAAAAAAAGGGAGAACTTAAAAATGAGGGGTAGGGAAATAAACTATGAACTGCGATTGCTACTGTACAGTACATAGCTCATGTTGACCTTATAGCAATGAGTCTCAAAGATCACTGCTACCATGGTGTGTATGAGCTTGCTGGTCTCTGATAGAAACAGTAGGAGTTGTTGGTAGTGTTGCATTCACATCAGAACATAACATTTATACATGTCACCATTCTCTCTCTCTAAACCAATGCCATTAACGTGGGTTCTGTCATGATGACGTGTTGCCTCAGCTGTGCAGAACTTGACATTGTAAGTGTCTGAGTAGGACTGCTGACCGATTTCTCTGCATTTTATTTGCACTGGAAGAGTGAATGGAGTAAGATTATTAGATGTGAAGTTACTGTTGTGGTGTTTCTGATGCAGTTCCTCTGCAGTCTCCCTTTAACAGAGGGTGGGGCAGCTTCCACACACACTATCAGAAGCAGCACCTGGTGCAGCAGCGGGTAGACAGATCCCAGCTGAGGTGAGATACTCAGTAACTTTTACTGTATTGCTTCACAGAAATATAACTCAAGTAAAAAGGTAATAAAACTACACCCATCAAACTGCTGGAGTCCATTAACAGGCCAGTAGTTTTTGTAAGGACTAATTTATGTAGATAGTTTAAAAGTATAAAGCTGAGTACACAAACCCAATTAACTTACTCACTAACTTCACTTCCTGTTACGGTTAGTATAAGTATATTAACAAGGACCCAAGTAAGGAGATGGCAGGAGGAGGTTTAAAGAAAAGGGCATTTATTTATGAAGAAACAGGAGGGTTAACAGCTAAAAATCACTCCACAGCAGGAGGGTAAAGAACTTCCTGAAGTAAAGGTAGCAAAACAAATTAAACTCATACAGGGTAAACGACAGACTGACAGCTATTCAAACAGGGTGCACAGATACAAGACTGACTCAAGGTAGAGTACATTCAGGGACCAGACTAGACCTTAACTAATTCTAATACACAGGTAAGAGGGTAAATAACAGGGATAAATGAACTTAACAGGAATAAACAGAAGGGAATAAAACCTAAACAAACTAAACTAGAGGCAATGGGAAATTAACAGGGGTCACTAATACAGGGAACAGGGTAAAGTAAATAAACTAATAAAAACCTAGCAAAGATGAACAAGAAATAACCAAACCACATAACTAGGAACAACAAAACCACGGTGAATGTTCACCGGGAGCAACTAAGTTGGGGTTCAGTGTCTTGCTCAAGGACACTTCATCATGTGACCGGAGGAGCCAGGGATTGGTGGACAACCGCTCTACCTTCCTCCGCTGCACACGGACTCTTTTACGTAGACAATTTCAATCTTTTCTGGGATCGTCCTCAGTACTTCAAACAAGATACAGCACCTGAACTTTCTGGGATCACAGATGTTGACTGAGAACATTATCCACAGCGTCTCAGTCTCTGGAGACTGACCATTGGAAACACCTGTGGCTCTGATGTGCTCACCTGTCCTCCATCCTCCGTTCCAACCCCCGACAACATCCACAGGTATAAATAGTCTGAGACGTTCATAGAATCTGAGGTTTCCAACAGACAAAATGCTGCTCTTACAAATTCAGATTTTTCACCCAGGGAATTTTGTTATTTTAATGAATGTTATGATCTTAACCACACTGCTCTTTGCCCAATAGAGACTATGTCTTTTCCACGACCACCTGCACCATTTAAGCCAAAAATGAACACAAGGGGAGGTTATCAGAAAAACCTAATAAAAGTTAAGACTATTACTCATACAGATCCAAAACACCTAAATGTGGATTATTAAATATCATTAGATTCAATTGTTTTTTCCACAAAATGTAAATAAACCCACTCACTGTTTTAGTCACACCTTGTCCTTACATATGGAATTGATGGATAATTTAACAATATTTACTCACAACTCTCGTGTCTGACCATTTTCTAACAACATTTGTATTTACAATAATGGACTAGAAGAATCTCATGTAGCCTGGAAAAACAGCTTAAAAATGTATAAAAAAGCTTCACGATGCCAGAGCTGCATATTGTTCATCATTAATAGAAGAAAACAAGAACAACCCCCGGTTTCTGTTCAGCACTGTAGCCAGGCTGACTAAGAGCCATAGTTCTGTTGAGCCTAGTTTTCCCTCAACTCTGAGCAGCAATGACTTCATGACATTTATTTTTTATAAATAAAATTGTAGCTATAAGAGAAAATGGACACCACATCCTCCCCACAAATATTACAGATGGATCTTCATGTAGAATTATCAATAAGGGCCCTAACCCTCCTAGACTGCTTACTACCCATCGATCTCACTGAGCAAACTTCAACTATTGCTCCTTCAAAACTAACAGGTCTTTTAGACCCTGTACCAACCAAATTGCTTAAAGATATTCTACCTTTAATAGAAAAGTTCATATTAGATTTGATAAACCTAACTTTAGAAACTGGCTATGTACCAAATGACTTTAAAGTTGCAGTTATCAAACCACTTCTTAAAAAACCCTGTCTTGACCCAGGTGATTTAGTCAACTATAGACCAATATCAAATATCCCCTTTATTTCTAAAATCCTTGAAAAAGTAGTTGCAAAGCAATTATGTGATCACCTGTAAGGATATAATTTGTATGAAGACCTTCAGTCAGGATTCAGAGTTCATCATACTACAGAAACAGCACTAGTGAAAGTCACCAATGAACTTGTCTTGGCTTCAGATAATGGACTTGTGTCTGTACTCGTCCTACTAGACCTTAGAGTTACATTTGACACCATTGACCATAACATTTTTGTTACGGAGACTGGAACATGGATTTGCAATTAAAAGGAACCACACTGCATTGGTTTAAATCTCATCTGTCAGACAGATTCCAATTTGTTCGTGTTAATGATGAATCTTCTATTTGCACAAAAGTTAGTTATGGAGTTCCACAGGGCTCTGTGTTAGGACCAATACCTTTTACTTTGTGTGTCCTTTAGGCAACATTATTAGAGAACACTCCATAAACTTCCACTGCTATGCAGATGATACCTAGCTCTATTTATATGTGAAACCAGAAGATACTAACTAATTAGTCAAACTTCAATCATGCCTAAAAGACTTAAAGGCCTGGATGTCCCACAATTTCCTACTTCTAAATTCAGACAAAACTGAAATGATTCTATCTGGGCCTAAAAATATGAGAAATATGCTGCCAAACAATATAATTACTTTAGATGGCATAACTTTGGCCTCCGCTACTGCGGTAAGGAACCGTGGAGGAATTTTTGAGGATTTGTCATTTACATCACATAGAAGACAAATCTCTAGAAGTAGAACAGCTGACAGCTGGGGTGTCCTAATAACTCTCTAAAAAGCCTTCAGTTAAACCAAAATGCTGCAGAAAGAGTGCTGACTGGAACTAGCAAGAGAGATCATATTTCTCCTTCCTTAGCTTCTCTCCATTTTCGTCCCATAAAATCTATAATAGTATTAAAAAACGTGCTTCTTAAATATAAAGCTCTTAATGGTCAGGCTCCATCATATTTAAAAGAACTCACAGAACACAGTGGCCAGATTAGAGCACTTTGATCCGAGACTACAGGCCTACTATTGGTTCCCAGAGTTTTCAAAAGTAGAATGTGAGGCAAAGCCTTTAGCCATCAAGCTTCTCTTGTGTGGAACCAGCTCCTAATCCAGATTCAGGGGAAGATACCCTCTGTACTTTTAAAACTAGGATTAAAACCTGAACTAACTCCTACTTAAGATGCTATAGGTTTAGAGTGTTGGGGACTCCCGCAACTGCAATGAGCTCCCCTCCTCTCTTTTCTCTCTATACATTTGTTTGTCATCACTGCATGCTATTAATTTGTGTCTTCTCTCTCCTGTAGTTGTGCTTCTCCCCCTCTGTCTCCCTCTCCCTGTCCCTTTCTACAAGTGTCCCTCACTTTGGAACTGTGTTTTCCAGTGTGCAGCTACTGGTCCTACCTTTTTGTTGCTCTCCTTTTTTCTCTCTCCTCTTTCCACTCACCCCAACCAGTCAAGGCAGAGGGCCGGCCATCCTGAGCCTGGTTCTGCTGGAGGTTTCTTCAGTTAAAGGGAGTTTTTCCCTTTCCACTGTTGCCTAGGGCTTGCTTAAGGGGATTTGTGGAGTTGCCTCTACATACGTGTATAGCCTGGACTTTATTAGAATGTTGAAAGCGCCTTGAGATGATTGTTGTGAATTGTGCTATATAAATAAAGTTGAATTGCATTGAACTGTCTGAAGTACAACCTACAACAAACTGTCCACACCTGAGGCCTTAGAGACTCACAGCCCTGGCTACCCGGCACAAGAAGTACACCAGAGAAGTTGAAACCAGGAAAATAAACAGGATGTTCTTCACTGAGCCATCCAAGGTGTACTCACAATGACAGCTATTCAAGAATAGGTCTCAAGTATGAAGAGCTTAACAGCACCAGGCCCTGACATGATCCATGCCTACTGGTTAAAGAAACTAACCTCACTCCATGAGTGCCTGGCAAAACAAATGAAAAAGGTATTAATCGATGGAACGCACACTGAATGGTTAACTGAAGGCTGTACAGTCGTGATTCTGAAGGAACCCCAAAAGGGAGCAGTCTCATCCAACTTACGCCCAATAACCTGCCTCTGCACAACATGGAAGCTACTGTCAGGCATCATAGTGGCTAAGATGAGCAATCAATACATGAGCAGAGCCACACTAGACGCGCAAAGCACCAGCTACTGGTAGATAAGAAGTCACTCGAGACAACTGTGCACTGCCTGAATTGACTACAAGAAAGCCTATGACTTGATGCTGCACACATGGATCCTGGAATGCTTGGAAGTATACAAAATCAGCAGGACTCCAACTGCTTTCATCCAGAACTCCATGGGGAAGTAGAAAACTCCTCTAGAGGCCAACTACAAGCCAATTGCACAAGTCAACATCAAAGGCAGCATATTCCAAGGAGATGCTCTTTCCCCGCTGCTGTTCTGCAGAGGCCTAAACCCACTCAGCCAGACCACCACCAAGAGTGGTTATGGATTTCGACCATGGAATGGAGCGACCATCAGCCACCTCCTCTACATGGATGAACGAGACAAACTCACTGATCCATACCACCAGGATTTCCAGCCAGGGCATTGGAATGTCATTTGGGCTGGAAAAGTGTGATCGGATGGAAACAAGGAGAGGGAAGGAAGTCAGAACTGAGGGGATTGTACCACCAGGAGGCAAGATAGCAGATGTCGAGAATAGCTACAAGCACCTTGGGATCCCACAGGCAAATGGTAACTATGAAGAGGCCACAAGGAAAGCTACCACTACCAAGTAACTACAAAGTATAAGACAAGTGCTGAGAAGTCAGCTGAATTGGAACAATGTTTAGGTGATTAACATTTATGCTCTCCCAGTAATCATGTATCCTAAGTTCAAGATCAATAGAGACTGGGGTACCATACCATACCAGGCAGGATTCCAGGTGCAGGCTGTGCAAAGATGCCCCTGAGACAATCCAACACATAAACAGTGGGGTGCAAGATGCTAGCAGGCAGGACATACATGGAAGGCCATAGGCAAGTGGCTGGCATAGTGTATCGAAACATCTGTGCCGAGTACGGGCTGGAAGTCCCAAAGTCAAAATGGGACAAGTCAAGGGGAATCGTGCTCACCGAAAAAAAATACTGTCCCAAATTTACAAAATTTCTAACATCAGTACTGGCTATAATATTATTAGCTGAATCCAGCTGGTCCAATACAAGACCATTTATCAAACAAACGTCCAATCTCACAAACTCTGTCTACTAACAAAGCAACACCTTTGCACCAACTAGTGGCTACAAAATTAACTCTGCCTCATGCCTGGGCTTTGTTTTGCTGGAATATCCACTGACTCACACTGATTTTTAGACACTGGGCTTTTCTTGGAATTTTTCTATAATATTATATCCACAACCCATGTTTGCTCGCTGAGACTAAGCCTTTGACGGATGCTCCCTGTATAGCCAACCATGATTCTGCTTTTCCTTGTACTTCTGTCAGATAAATACTAGTTAAATTGAATTGATAACTAACACAATGTAGTTTTTTTTTTATTGAATTCTACGAAAAGATAGGATGTTTATGTTTTTAACAGACTTTGCTCTAATTTCTGCATGTTTATTATAAATCTGTGAATCATTTTACCCTCTTAGGCCTCTTCATCTTCTTTACATGGGACTAAAGGCAGCATTTTGATATCGCTTTGCTTTTAATGCGTTAAAAAGTCTTGTAACCACCGTTCACGCAATCTACTGAAGTATATCATAACTAGGCCAACAACAACTTTTAGCGTGTGTTTGTTTTGTAGTGTCCAACCACGGTTTACTCACGCCTTTATGGCTATCACCTCCCACACACTGTAGGGGTGTTGTTTAGGTGAACAATACAGCACAGATGAAATTCATTTAGTTATAGGCCTATTGGCTGGCAGGTATTTGCTCCTATAACAGAGAGCAAGTTAAATTTGTGGATATACTGATTATTATTCTGCTGCATGAGCCTTGTACCTACAACTACGTGCAATATGTCTTGTTAGAAGTTGCAAGGTGTTTAAAGGCAGGTAAGCTCACAAATTCTCCATGGACACCAAGTTAAAAAGACATTCTCGCCCAGCTCCACTGAACAATGTGAGGGTGGCAGCCAACAGCCCAGAATTAATTGACATGCCTCAGAGAGGTTGTCGTCTAATAACATATTGATCCACAGGGCCTGATATGCAAAGCATCTGCCGGCAAGCGTCGCTGGCGAGGTGAAACAAATGTCGTCAGAATGGCTTCAGCCAAGCTGTGTTGATTAAAGAAGGTATTAGAGCTTGAGATCACATAGAATAAGTGTATCAGGTATTTAAAAAAAAACATGTCAGAACCTCTCCTCCATATCATATCACATATTCTACAACACTGAAAGTTTCATGTTAAACATATGAATAAATTTAAATCATAAGTCACAGAACAATGATTACAAATAAAAGTTTCTCTTATGTGTTACAATAAATGTAAAATGATACAGCCTCAGTGTAACTGGGAAAACTATTGGTTCCAAAAGATCCGAATCTAACTTTGTTTTTCTGTAGTCTGTTGTCTTGCTTCGTGGCCAAACAAGCTGAAATACTGTAAGTGTTGAAAACCTGTATTGACAGGGACATTCCTTAAGAGAGTGAGGTCCCCATAAAGGTCAGACAAGATACTCCACTTCAAATGACACCAAGGTTACTTGTGGGTGAATGCTCCATTAGCTGGAGAGATTGTTTTAGTGAACCAGGTTTGGCCTGATTCCTTCTCTAAACTTTCTACGACACTGTGGTGGCCTCTGCAGTTTTCTACGCCGTTGTGTGCTGGGCAGGTGGAGGCACGGACGGAGACAGGAAGAGACTCAAGCTGGTCAACAGAGGGGACTCTCTCCTGGGCTGCCCACTCTATTCCAATGACGAGGTGACTCTGGAGGCTCTGATCAGCTCCTTCAGCACAAGACAGTTACACCCCCAGTGTATGAAGGAGCACTATGGCAGGTTGTACCTCACAACACATTGATACAGTGAGTCTGTTATGTAACTTTTTAATGCTCTTGTGCAGTATGTGTTTAGGTAAGGGGTGATGGGAAATATCTTTGATTTAATGGGTGGTGCAATATCTGGTGCTCGTCTTTTTGCTGCTGGAACACTGGAATATCAATGTCAATAGTCTTATCTCAGATTTACACCGAGTGCTCAGCTTTACCTTCTCTAAACATGGGCAAATGTGTAAGGTTGGACAGCAAACTCAAACTTATGGAAGAATAATTAATGCAATAAACATACATTATACCCAACAAAGAATTTCATCGTTGGAAAGGGCGGGCGTTCAATAAATTCATTTTGTTTACGTGTTTGTTACTGGTAAGGTGTTAGTTAACAGACCTCTAAAATATATTTGTATTGCATTTGCAAGTTTTTTTAATTTTCCATCACTGCATGCACCTTTCACTGACATATGTTAGTATCAAATAGGGATTAAAAAATCTGCATCATTACGCTCCCAAAATATTCACCCATCCTTCCATTATCTGCAACTGCTTATCCTGTGTATGGTTGTGGGGGGGCTGGAGCCTATCCAAGCTTTCATTGGGTGAGAGGTGGGGTCCACCCTAGATATGTCTCCTGTCTATCTCAGGGCCAACACAGAGACATGTACACAGACAGACAATCATTTACACCTATGGGCAATTAAGGGTCACCAAATAAACCAACATTCATGTCTTTGGACTGTGGAAGGAAACGGGAGTAACCAGAGGCAACAGCCCACTGGGGACATGAACTCATGACATTCTAGTGTCAAGGTTCTGGTTAAGGGAGGACCCAAGTGAAGAGACTGAGAGGGATTGCAAACAACAAGGGGCCTTTATTGACAAATGTAAATAGTGAACAGAAGTCGCTCCTAACAGGAGGATACTAGGAACCGGATTCAGAACAGACAGACTAACCAAAGGGACCAGAACATGAGGGGGATTAACTTAATAGAAAATAAGATGGCAACATGATTTACCTAACTTAGGATAACAAAGGTTTAGGAAATAATAAGGCTCAGATAAACATAAAAAACACTACTAACAGGTAAACACACGGGGAAGTCAAGGAAACTAACAGATAAACTAAATTAACGAGACACGGAAAAACAAAACTGCAAAAAGGAACATCACCAAAACTCAGACCGAAGGCGAAAGGTGCACAGGGTCCAAAATACAAAAGTCCAAGGGAAACAAGAGTCCCAAATGCAAGAGTCCATGAAACACACATTCAGCTTTTACCTGGAGCCCAGAGTCTACTGTGGGGTTGATGAGGGGTAAAGACCACAACGACGGGGATCTGGCAGGGGAGTGAGGAGAAGACTGAACTTAAATAGAGAAGGGAACAGGTGCAAACAATGAGGGACAACGAGGGTTAAGCTGGGCAAAAAAGAACCAGGGACAGGAAGTAAGGAGAAGGGGACACAAAATAAAAGTCCAAAACCAGGAAGTACACTGTTAACATGACATCTAGCTGTGAGCCAGCGCGACCGTGTTTCCATTTAAATCAGTCATTCAAACTTTTCTTGCTAAATTACTGTAAAACTATATAATATTTAGAATTTTATAGTAAAAAACAAAAATTTAAACAAACTTATTTATATTCCACTGGCACTAACAGTTAAAAGAAAAATCCTGGAGAGACATTTAAAGGATAAAATCAAAATGCAAAACAATTACTAACACTAACAGGTACAAATAGCTATGCAAACTTAAGTAAAATGCACCAGTAGCAAGTCTCTCCACAGTAGGCCCAACTTTGGCCAAACACAAGTGCTTGTGCAATTTGTGAAGGTGAAAGTAAAACCGCAGACTGACTTCTCTCGTAGATTAGTCATGGAAATTGAGAACCGTGCGAGTTTTCCTGTATTAGGCAGCAAAAACATGGCATAGTCGACAATGTGACTATTGTGCACATTGACTCTGCTCAGAAGATAAATATCGACGTGGCTCATCTTCCTGTCATTCACCTATAAAGCACTTTTTGGATACTGCAACAAACATAGAAGTACAGAGAGATGAGTAGCTAACTAATCTGACCTTTGAACTAGTTTTGATTTGAAATGTATTATTCCACATAACCTAATGCATACTTTTGTTTACTTGTTGGTCTTTATAATTGTTTTCATTTTTAAATCTTTTTAACAGACAATGGCCTGCTCAATATTAGATCATTACATTCTTATATTTTTGTAAAGATCCATCGCCTTAACAAAAGCCAAAAGTTACGTTGTGGCCCATTATTCAATTCGGCTGCAGGTTCATTTGGACATAACGCCAAAGGACTCGAAACATTGTAAAAGTTCTCCGTGAGAGTCATTTAGGATTTAGGGACAGAACAGACTGTACACTGCGGCATGACAAAACAATACGTCACCCAGGTATTTCTAAAACCTAAACATTAGATAAAGCCTAGTACAACACATAATACAACAAGAAGTACTCAGGTTTCCTCCCAAAGGCAGGCAGTTGTGCAATTGGTGTCTCTAAATTGCCGGTAGGTGTGTGTGTGACTGAGATTGGTTGTCTGCCCTGTATGTGTCAGTCTGTGATGGGTGTACCCCACGTAATGCCTACTGTCAGCTGGGATCAACTCAAGCCCTCTAGGAAAAGCAGCAATGAATGGATAGATGACTAAATCCTTCTCATAGAACATCGCTGGCTTCCCTGTGGGAATATTGCTATGGAAAATACCACAAATCACTTGTGGACTGCGGAGCACAAAATGTTAACATCATCTATTTTAGCCGGCGTGTAGTGTTCACAGATTTATCTACCTTCTTGTAAAGTTGCCTGGAAGCAATTTGTCCATCAAACTAAATTGCCCATAATTCAAATGGTCGGGTTTCCATTTCTTGGTTTTTACAACTATGATGACAAGAAAGAGCAAGCAGCCAATCTGCTGCTCCTGGCTGGGATACAAAGCCCACTAATTAAAAGTCTGTGCGGAATGTAGTCTTCCCTTTGCAGACAACTCTTAGCGGATAGGAGAGCTCCCAGCCCCCTGTTTTGCATTTTGATGTCTTCATCATTGTAATTGTTGGTTAAGTCACCCTGCATTATTGATGAGCCTATTCAGTAAAAACAAACCTAACAATATGCATGCTAAAGAAAAGCCCTCCAGTGCTCAGTGTTCACACCAGCCTTTACAGTCTAATCATTTTCATTTGTAGACCCCCAGAGTTATGCAGATAAACAGTTGCCGATGGCTGTTTCATACTGTCTGTCTGGAAAAAAGCCCGAAGGATGGGTATAAAGCGGCAATTATACACTGTGTCTACAACTGCGTGTTTCTGTTTCTATTTGTGGCATATTCAAATTGGCACATGCTGTACATAATGCCTTTGTCTATGAAGTGCATCTGGGTCCACAAATGCCTCCTGCCATCGGTCTTAAAATCCAAATGTGGCCACTATCTGAGTTACTGACCCACCGATGAGTGTAGCATACTGCCAAACCTGGTGACCATGTAGATATTACACATCAATAACCATCAGAGAATGGGCTCAGCAACAAGACTAACAGGTTTACCACTGGCGTGTGGTTGAAATTAGAAAGCAGAAATGAAACAGCACTGCAATTATTCTATGTCCAGCAGAGTGACGACTGCACATGACCACAATGAACTATTTGGTGATTTATGAACACAGCTACGTTTTATTCTAAAATTTCAATCTCTTATCTAAAGCTGCGACTGAACAAGTAGGCAGGTGAGTCAGGAAGCCTTAATGAGATGTTACCCTTAAAGTGATCTGAGCTTTAGCATCTGTGATGGTCAAAAATGTTTCAGAGGCCGTCTCGCACTGACAAGATCATTATTCTAACCGGCACACGCATCACTTACACGTACACTTCTGCATACGGAGCAAACCGAGACTATTTGTGTAAGCGTTACAATGGATTTGTGGCCCCGATGCCAGTTACTTGTCATGCATCGTGTTGGGCTCTGTCTGCCAAGTCAAATTTGATTAGTCATAAAAAAGTGACAGCACCGCTCTGCAAACTGCATGGGGAACTCTTATTTATGCAGAACAGTGGATTAGAGCTGATTGATAATTGTTTATGCCCTTGGCAGTGGTGAATGTGTGTATTTCAGGAAAACTCACCAAAGCCAAGGCTACAAAGGCAAGGAAGAGTGCTAGCCAGCGTGCAAACGTGGGTGGTAAGTTTAGAGACACATGACACAGCCTGTTTGGTGAGCACACTGTGCTACCGCCTCCCTTTCTGTGCTCTGCAAAGAGATCAAGCCTGGACTGAAGTGTGACAGCACTGACAGACAGAAGTCTCCAGTTTTATAAAACACGACGCAATGCCACTTTTTCCAATAGACACATCACAGGTTACTATAAAGGTATAGAAAGGTAAGTACTATACCATTTGATACATTTCTATTGCTTTTGTTTAATGGCTCTGTCACAGAATCTATGCATGTTCTGAATTAAACTAATTCTCCATTTGCAATTTTTGTGTGTTTGAAGTAAAGCAACATGCAAAAAGCTTTTCTCCAATTAACACAATGGCCTCATTTGAGAGTTGTGACAGGTTTGTGAAACGGCAGATAAGGCTGTTTTGCAGTTTACTTCTCGTTTACTCAAGGAACAAAAAGGGAATTCTTGCAAAACTGACATCAAAGAATTCTTCTGGATGTGTCATTAAGCAAATAAGTTGTTCTCTAAAATGTTTTATAGAGCATTTCAATCCATTTATCAGTTGAGTTTACAATATGTTAAGCTTTTTGTCGAATGCCTGTATTTCCTGAAGCTTCTCACAATGAACAACAAAGTGTACAGGTGTGTGTAGAGTTTGTGTAGATGTATCATATCGTTCCATAGGTGGCATTAGTAACAGATCTTTACATATTCATCAGGAGGATTCATTAGTAGTTTTAACAAGAGAAAAGTAAAGCAGAATTGTCTTTTTCCTGTTCAACCATGCTCAAACCAAACTCTTATCGGAGGGTCCAGGACAAATCTCTCAGTGGAAAATTAAAGCAGGATGCACCTGACCTCATTTAGTAGAACCACAGCAAAGAATTGTGGCATCTTTTATAACATTTAGTTTGTTATTACAGGTTATTGAGTGAAGATTTTAATTGTGCAAAAAGTAAATGGTAATGAACACTTTCATTAGTCGCTGAATTCATTGCAGGTTAATCACCAAAGTGTCATTACCAGAATGACAGGACTGTTTGGTACGTACACTGCGTCTTGTCTTTTTAATGTCTCTGCTTGTTGTTTTGTGTGAACCTAATACAAAGCATTTTGCAATTTGCACACAGGAAGATACATTGTTTTTCAGGCTGCAGTGGATGATTCATTATAACTCCGTTTGCATAACAGCATATCTAAATCACTCATTATGACTTATTTATCTTCTCTCTGCTGTTTGGAAGAATGTATTAAATGAGTCACATTTGTGACACTGGATGTGGAACAAATCCTATGGACGACTATATAGGTCATTCAAACTGAAGTTACAAACTTGTGATTATGCTGTAAAGTTAAAACTATGTGTAAATATGTCTGGTTCGTAAGACCTATACAGTATGTTAATGGAGATGGTTTAGTGCGGTAGCATCTATTTCACAGCCTGTGTCATACATAGGGTTTAAAAAAATGACTACTTCCAGTGGTGAAGTAACTGTATCTGCTCTTCTATCAATAGCATAGTCTCAGACCAACCTCAAAGGTCATGGGTTGACTCCAAACGTCTTGGTCCCGCTAGACTCAGCTTTACACTAGGCCACCAGGAAACTGTATACTGAGCTCCACCACTGATCAATGCCTTTTCAGTGTGCCCCCACCCAGCACACAAACCACATGTGGGCGTCCAGCTGCCTGCCCCCAATCCATAACTCTCTGTTTCTGTATTTACAGCAAATGAAACATTCAGACGAAAAGACGGCTGGCATCGATTGGTTTGTGGGTACACTATTTTGAGTGACATTTCATAAATGGAGCCGCCTCGTGAAATAGTAATGAGCCGATGGCGATTAGCATTCAACTTTATTATGGCGTGATTGATTAGATATTCAAATTTCACTTGACCAGCGTTAAATATTGGAGACAAGGATATGGAAATCCCACAAACAATACACAAACTATTGGAGGTTTTGCCTTTTACAGTGTTTGTTGGTCAATGAAAACCATGCGATAAACTCACTCAAGCCTCCCTGCTGTTGGGTCATTGTGCAAACAAATGGGAAGCAATGAACTGACGTTAGCCTTTCTTGAGATATGCTGTTTCTTTAGTCGTTCCATGAGGTGGGAAACCGCCGTCCATTTTTCAATCATATAAAAAAACTGTTTGGAGATTAATATATTTCAATTAGGAGACAAAACAAGAATAACAATTTGGAAAAGCTTAAATGTTTATTGGTTTAGTGTCCAAGTGTGCATGACGGAAAAGGTGTTTAAACCTCACTGTAAATTCACCTTTATTGAACAGGACGACAGGCCATGAAGGGTGCAGATGTAATCCCCTCAGGTCTAGACACTAGTGGTGGTGGTGGGAGAGAGAGAGAATGATGCAAATGAGACTCTCATATGATGAACTGTAAAGGAAAAGGGGATAGCGACATGATGGACCGGATTAAAAATGAAGGTCTGATGGAAGAACATGCAACCGTAGCAGAGGTTCAGTGATGCTGAGCAGAGGTTGGCAGGGATCATGGAGCGTCATGAGGACCCATGGACGACTGATCTGAAAACCTGGTGGAGAATAAGGGGGAGGAGAGTTGGACAAACCAACACTGAAATAACAGCTGACAGCAGCGAGGGAATTCAAATTTTGAAAGCTATATGATGATTGGTTTGCTGTGGCTGTGGCAGGAACTGATTAGCAGAGACACCTAGAGTCAGCTAATTGAGCTAGAAGACGAGGTGGATATAAAGAGTGAGGGAACACAGTGCGTCTTCCTGAGCTTCAATTTTAAAACAGAAGCATTTTGCTGTAAAGAAAACAGCCTCGTGTGCATTTGTTGTATCAATATCTGTTTAGATAACAGCTTGTCCCGATTGCACAGGCTGCTTTAAAAACCCAAGGACACACTGTAGCTAGTACACACTCAGTATTCCAGCCCTGCATGCAGAGAGAGATTGCACCTGTACATGCTGTTAGGTGATGTCTGTGTCACTTGGATGACCAGTATCTGTGGCCAAGCATTTCCTTGAGGTATGGGAATCATTGTCTCAGGAAAATCTGATTAGTCACCGCTGACAGTGCAAAGACAAGGAAATTACTTTCTTGTGCATATCATTAAAGAAAAATCAATATGACGAATGTGGTGGGTGCCCAGGCCATTTATTGTGGCTGAGCTAAGGGCATGGCAGGCTCTTCTTGCATTGGCTTCTTTTTATTGCATTTAATTTGTTTTATCAAGAAAAAAAAAAAAAAGCAGTTCAGAGAGGACTTCCTGCCATAACCCCCACTTACCATACGTCTTTAAACATTTCAACCTGCGACTTAATTACCTGAAAATAAATTGGATCATGAGAAAATGCAAGTGGTACTTCAAGGTGAGACCCCCTCCGACTTGTCCCTTTAATGCTCTCATCATCTGCAAGAATTGGAATTCCAGTCTCATACCACAGCACTGCAAGACAGAATAACCAGAATTTGAACTAAGCACTCACCTTTGCTTCTCGTGGTAAATCAGAAAAATCTAAAGGTCAAATACCTAAATAACCTCTTTAACAAGTAAAAAATCAACATAGATTTGTAGATGAGAGCACATCATGATTTGGTCAGCAAAAGAAATGTAACGCCAAAAAGAGTAAAGAGGGTGTTGTAGCTATTGACCAGGAGGCACTAACAGTTAAACGTGTAACAACAAAGCAGAGGGATTAAACAGAGGGCACTGATTCAAGCTGGTTCAAACTTAAGCAACATACACTCCGTGGGATGGCAACAGAAATATTCACTAATGTACTGAAAACTTGAGCTGGTCAACAGCATCCAATTTTTCTGAAACCTACATTAAATTCCATACGTACACTAACACTGCAACATGCCCTGCTTGTATTTCCTTCATGTCTGAAGCCATGTCTGATGAGTTTTAACCATCGTTCCATTAACAGAGGGCAGTCTGGAAATAGAGCCAGCGAGTGGGATTTAGTTTCCTGAAATCCACATTATGAAATACTCCCCATGACCCTCCCACAGCAACTTCTGACTCTACTTCTTCTTTTCCTGTCTGAGGTGAGTTTGGGCTGACTCCGTCCCTGAACACAACACTACTGAAAACAAACAGTTTGATGTGTATGCGGTGTACAGGAGCAACAGAATCATTCAGGTGAACTAACTGTGTTAGTTTTTCAGACTTGGGATAACAATAGTGTGGCACGTTTTCATTAACGTGCCTCATATCTTCATTCAGATATAAACATGATAACCATGAAGTTGTGGACCACGGTATGTACGCAATATTTGCCGTACATGCAAGATTGGGCATTATGTCAAGTGCCAACACGTGAGGCCAAAGTTTTCTCAGATAAACCGGAGTGTGTTGCAAAAGGGCTTTTCCTTTATGTTAATGTTGTTAATGGGATTCTACAAAACAATCATCTGTTTAGTGAGCTGAGCTTCTGAAGAACAGTGTCACTTCCTTGGTTAATCTGTAGGCCCACGATATCAGTTCCTCCAGTATTTCAATGCCTGTTAGGAATTGTCCAAATCGTTGTGACATTAGAAATTCGTGGAAGGACTTTCACATGTAAGTATGTCCAACATGGTCATCTTTTGCTGGCCTCATTGCAACTGCATGTAGTTGAAAGCTGTGTTGCGTTAAAATAGTTACGTTATTGTCACCATTGTAACTTACTGATAATAGACCAGAGTGTTTCATTAGATGTGAAGCAAACATCTTCAAATGGCATCAGAGCAATGGAAAGCAGCACCTGTCTGGCTCTAGTTTCCTGATACTATGCTCATCATACTGCATTACTCTGTTTGACTTAGTGAGTTTTTTCAAATTAAAACCATGTACTAGTGTATATAGTGTTGAAGTTGAAGCCATTAACACTGAACGCGGGTAAAAATTGCAGTAAAAATTGTGTAAAAATTGTGAAAAAATTGATGTAGATCTACTCAAGTATGCGTTTCATCTATTTTTACCATTTTATTTTTTTTAAAGGTACTGAATGCATTAAATACAGTAAATACATTTTTTAAAACAGGAAATCTAAAACCTCACTACACATCAGTCACTGGATAAATCTTTTCACAGAATACATAACCATGGATAAAACATCAGCTACATACAAAAACAATACAGCAAACTTAGCTTGGAACCCAATTCTTAGAACATTTTAACTTAAACAAAATATCTGGGACTGAAGCCACACACATCTCCACACACACACACACACACACACACACACCCGCCACAAACAGCAAAAAATTAAACAAGTCATGATCCTATTTTTTTTATTTATTTTCTGAATAAATACCATCACTCACTTTAATATCCATCATTATTATAAGCAGTAGTAATTGATAATGATTATAGTTATTATTATCATTATTAATATTAAGTGGTAGTAGTAGCTTTCCCTTTCCCCCTTTTTTTCACCTTTGTGTGTGCTCTCTAAACACTATCATTATATCATCATTATATTATTTAACTGTCTACTACTACTCTCCTTTCGGCTTATCCCGTGAGTTCAGGGTCGCCACAGCGGATCATTGTCCGCATGTTGATTTGGCACAGTTTTTATGCCGGATGCCCTTCCTGACGCAACCATCCCCAATTTCTACCAGGCTTGGACCGGCACTGCATCACTGGGGAGGGGGAATGAGCTGTTAGGGGTTCAGTGTCTTGCCCAGGGACACTTCGACATATAGCCAGCGCTGGGGATCGAACCACTCACCCTGTGGTCCGTAAGCAACTGCCTTTACCAACTGAGCTATAGCCGCCCCACTGTTATGTTATTTAACTGTGACATGTTTTTTTTTACATTCATAGTAATTAGCTAAAACAGAACAAAGAGAGGAAACAAAATACACACATATAAATATATATAGTAAAGTAATAAAATAATAATGTTCATAATAATATCAATAATAGTAATACAAAATGATAATGAAAAATAATATATAAAGGTAATAATAACCAATAGGCTGTTAATACCATTAGCAATAATAGAAAGGATAAAAAAAAACATGTCACAGAAAAAAAAAAAAAAACATGTTATTTAACTGTGACATGTTTTTTTATCCTTTCTATTATTGCTAATGGTATTAACAGCCTATTGGTTATTATTACCTTTATATATTATTTTTCATTATCATTTATTATTACTATTATTGATATTATTATGAACATTATTATTTTATTACTTTACTATATATATTTATATGTGTGTATTTTGTTTCCTCTCTTTGTTCTGTTTTAGCTAATTACTATGAATGTACCATCAGTTTTCTCATCAATAAGTATTAAACAATAAATATGTTTAGTACATATTTATATCCTTAGTACATTTACCCTGTACTTCCCCATCCACATCCCAACTGTTGTTTCTCTTATGATTATGCCCTTTCTGCTCATCCTTACTACCCCTCCTCACTTCTCCAACCCCGATGCACCTTCACAAGTACACATACACTGTACACAGTAACACGTATCTCACACTGTTGTTATGCTGTTATGTTTTTCATTGTGTGATTTGTCCTGTTTTGTGGGGGGTGGGGGTGAATAAAAGGAAAATAAATTAATACAGTAGGTTAATCCATGAAAGTCATCACCCTCTATTAGTCACCAATAATGATGTATAGTACTTGTTTTTTTGGGTTTGCAGTACAGGAAAATTTTCATAAACAGTGAGAATTAAAACTGTAATAAGAACAATAGCTGCAAATCCCTGGTTAATTTTATGCTGTAGGGAAGACAGACATCCAGCATAAAATACAGGCAGAGGTACTGTACATCATCTTGTAAGATTAAGACAATATCATAGACAAGGCAGGGAAACTGTCACAAAGACAACTGAGTATAATAGAGAGCTTGTTATTGAAAAAAGAAAAGAGTTCATTCTAAAGATTAATTGGTTTGAGAGAGTGGCACCATGTTTCTGAGTTCAAGGTATGACATTTAGAGCCAACAGGGGAGTGAACTTCATTATAAAGATTTATGAAAATGATTCAGGTAGAAAATTCCATTCACCGTCCTATTATGAATTCCATCTTAAAAAGCAAATTGAATTAAGTGGTGCATTATTCTCTCTAATTATGATGTCCATATTAGTTCTTTTAAAAACGTGTCTGGAGCCGAATAAAAGAGAAACACAACACAAAGCCCTGTAACCTGACCAAATGCAAAATGAATCAGCTTTGTACTGGTATCTCTTTGTTGTACAAGTAATACCACATAATTGAAAAAGGAAGCTCAGACTATAGAGGTGTCTCTCTTAACACAGTCTTGTTTGTTTGTGTAAAGCCAGCTTTGGCCATTAGTACACAGGGGAGATGAGGAGTTATTGAACCATTATTGATTGCACACTTGGAAAGTCTGGTGATTTAGATATGTTTTCCTTTTTCCAAGGTAAGCAACCAATAAGTATTAGAATGGCTAAATTATACACGTCTGGGTTTGTATTTTTACAGTTTGTCATTTCCCTGTTGTGAAGATCACATGTGGGCAGCAAACAGAAGAAAGAGGACGATGAACAATGAAATCACAAAGATATGGCCTTTCCATTTGTATGTCCTTGTAGCAAATGCAAAAGAAGAGAAAGGACACAACCTGCCGATGTGAACGCGTATGTGAACAATGTGCCTTTGGAAACGTCTGAAGACGCCTTTTCTCGCTTGTTAGGCCATAAAGATTCAGACAGTGCATGTGCTGAGTAAGATACTTTAATTATCTGTAGTCCGAAATATAATATGCGGAATTTGTTGACACACGTGTTCCCTTTTACATGTTCCAGTCTCCCCCTCAGTGCTAAGGTAACGTCTTAAACAAACACTGTTAAACCACATGGTCCTGTAGGTGTCACAGCATCAGCATAAAAGCTAGAGGGACAAAAGAAACTTCAGCATGAAAGCTTTGTAATCTATGACTAAAAATGCATCATAATGGGGGTTGGACATATCATCATAGGCACCATTGTAATAAGCAAGGAATTTTTTATTTTTTTTCGTTCGTTTGAAGGGAGGTGGTGTCTAAAACCGACCAAACCTTCATCAAAAACCCAGAGAATGTTAAATGCTTGTGCACACAGGCAATCAGTGTGTCTGACCCCTTTTTACCCATTAGAATGGTCTTTCAAAATATTTTTATTTTGATACAGTATGAGTGATGGTAAAAACACAATTTCCTACAGATGGAGAGAGCATGATAATGATTTAGAATGTCAAACTCTCAGCCAGCATTTTTTATTTTTTTTTCTCTGTCAGACTCTATTCAGTGAAAGAAGCCAAAATTCACTTAGATTCATTTTGGGCCATATTTGCCTTAATTTGCCATCTGTGCTTGTTTAGATGGAGCTATCTGGATTCAGATAAGAGCGTCTCCAAATCATCCTCAAAGTTATGCTTTCAAAGTGCTGGAAGGCCCAGAGAGAATCGATATGTGTGTGTGTGTGTGTGTGTGTGTGGGGGGGCTTCGTGTGCAAGCGGTTTACATTCGCACAACAGCTAGCAGAGATTCCCCTTTGTGTTATGATCTTTCTATGACTCGACTGCTGTTAATTAAACAGTTGATAGCTGCGAAATCTCTGATCATGTAGCAGTTTTTCCACCAGATCCAGTTGTATTGCATCTTCTAGCACTGACATGCAACCCTGCAACTAAAAGGCTCACTTTTAAAGTTAGCCAAAACCCCTTTAACCACACCATCACATAGATACTTCACAAATAGAAGGAACTGACAAAAGGTCGGTTCTGAAAAACTGACTGGCTTCTATTTTAAACTTTCAAGGTGAGCAATGTCACGGAGACATAAGGTTCTCTGTTACTTGAATAAGCAGGCTCTCTTATTAAGGATTCTGGTTGGATGCATCTTCTCAGAGAATCCTAATTAGTGTGACTTTAAGAAAAGAGAGGATTGTGCCATCGAGCTCACATAACAAGGATTCCTCACTAATTAAAAAACGCCAAGGAGAGCAGTGAGGAAGTAATACTTGGTTAGGTTTGTGAGGTTATGGAGATGAAAATGAGTGTTACTGCTCCAAGTTCCTCCTTTGAAACAGCAGCCATTGTCTTTTTAGGAAAAACGGGTGATTAAAACATTTCCCTCCTTTTGCTGCGCTGTTAGACAACTGCAATATGATAACATGAAAATGTATACTCATCACACCAAGATATTAAAATATAGTACGTGTAATTTTTGTATGGTGTTATAGTTGTTCTGTCTATTACAAATCATTTTTTGGATGGAGACAAAAAGCCAAATAACCTTTAACAGTTGTCAAATTAAAAAATAAATGGTAGTATTTACTAAATCTATTACATGTGTACATTTACAAAACACTTCTAATTACAAAGGTCCATATTTACGCAAACTATTTAATTATTGTTGAATGAAGTATAGCTGAAAAAAATCAATTATAACACTTGACTAGTGAAATATCACTCTAACTATTCATAAGAATCTAAATAGGTACCAACGAACTGACCTGAAAATCATTCTACTCAAAGAAAAGCAAAGTGAATGTCTGCTGAGCACCTAATTGATAGTTTAGGTTCAAAACTGTTCCACTTGAAAACATAATTTGCTAGAAATGAATTTGTCACACAATGTTTAGTCCTGTGTGCACGGAAAGATAAGGCAGACGGAGACGGACAGTTACTCTGGGGCCACAACGGCGTTCAATTTCATGCCTGTTCCACCTTTGTCTAATAGGATAAAAGGAGAGGAAATAAATCGGACCATTGAGTATTTTGTTGATAATTTAGATACACATGAGCGTGTGCTACGCAATAGAATTACATATTGCCATAAATATCAAAATATTATAATAGCTGTCATGTTCAAAGGCACCTCTTGGGCATAGGGGGTGGAATCACACAGTTGTTGGTTCAATCCCCGGCTCCTCTGGTCATATGTCGAAGTGTCCTTGAGCAAGACACTGAACCCCAACTTAGTTGCTCCCGGTGAGTGTTGGCCAGCTGCATAGCAGCTCCCCCATCGGTGTATGAGTGTGTGTGTGAGTGTGAGTGTGAATGGGTGAATAAGAAGCAGTGTAAAGTGCTTTGAGAGCCAATAGGTAGAAAAGTGCTTTATAAGTCCAGAACAGAACTTTTCTTTGAGTTATGTTTTATTCTGGCTCAAAGCTACATGAATTGCTGTGCCTAGCACAGAAACACACACACATACACGCAAACACACATATATTTTGTCTCTACCATACACTGCGAATGCCCTCCAGACACAGATTTCATTTGAGCACATTCATTTCCTTTTAATTGCTTCTAAATTGCAATGTGACCCATCACATCAATAACACTATCTTTGTACACACTACATACAGTATGTGTGTGTGTCCATGTTTGGGTGTCAATGCATGCAGCTAACTGTACCTTGATGTTTGTGTGTGGGATCTGTATTTTGCATGGGAAAGGGTTTATTTTTTAGGATAAAGGGAAGTGGTTTGTGCAGGATGCAAACAGCAGCTAATGCTGTAGATCTTCAGCTGGCGGAGTCAGCGTTGTACTGGAAGGAGAAGACATCACCACGAAGGTGAATCCAAATGTGTTTCAGTTTAATCCCTACTGATTAAACATTGTGTCCTACCTAAGACTGCCTGAAATGTTGATTTAGGACATTGTCCATGACCTTTAGTTTGCAGAGGTTGCATCCTGCAGGCTTTAAGCCTTAAAAGACCAAGATGTGATTAAAACAGCAACGAGAAACTGACCAATTTTATATCTGGCTGGATTTTATATCTATTTCTGGATGCCAGAAAATAGAATATGTTGAACCTAGAAAACTTCAACAGAGTTTATACTGTACCTGAGTGGAGGAGACATAAACAAGCTGCTCTCTCTGGGTGGTGGAAGGAGCTGTGCTGCAGGAAGCTAATTTCACATAAGCAGATCTCTGATATACAAGTTAACCTGCATGTGAACTCTTTAGGTATAAACAGCTCAGATTCTCCAGCTGCAATAACTTTGGGTTTGCTGATGCTGGACAGAGAATTATGGACTAGTACTACTAGTACTGATACAAACATTTCAGGAAGTGCTGCTGTTCTTATTAATGTTACAAGTACTACTAATGCTGACAGGTCTATTGAATAAGCTTTGATGCCTGAATGAAATGAAAAAAGGTTGAAAAAGGTTGAAAAGGTGAAATGAAAAGGTTTATCTTAAACATGCCTCTGGCTGCACGTTAACCCCCAGTCAATCACAATACAACCTAGTATATGGTACTATCTCTCTTACAGGTTTTCCTTGTGTTTGATTTCCCATTTCAGTGTGACAACAGGCACCATTTCAAAACAGATTCCTCTCCAGGCTTGAAATTCAAAATGTTAAATAATTTCCAGAGCGACCTGCAAGTTAAAATTGTGTAGCTAGCACTACTTGGAAAGATTTAACTAACAATTAAATATTTAAAATGCAAATGTATCGTAAATTTTACAAGTCATAATGACAGACATTCAGAGGGAAAACTGGACATTTTGAGCACAGCTCTTAAAACCTTTTTTTATACTACATCAAGTTACATCACAAAAGGGATTCACTCTGCCACAGTGTATCTCCATGTTGTGCTACTTACACAAACTGTGTCCATCACTTGCAATGTTTGTAACTGTAATAGGAGCCCGACTTACTTCTCTTGCATCAATACATTTACTATGACAACTTGTTCTATTGCCAATGCCACAATTACAAAATACACTGATTCACAAAACCTGCGTCGACCTGTCGCAAGTTGGGCTAGAAATTAACGGTACACAAAGATTCTGTGTCTGGGACAATAAAGAAATTACCTACCTGTGCAAATTTAGTTGTTAAAAGTTAACTAGAGCATGAAAATATACATATTTGTCTTCTGAAATCACTCGAAATTAATTCTTCAACACAACACTAAGATTGGCATATAACTAAATAAGCCTAAACAGCTTTTTCTCTCTGAGTCTCAGCGAGGACAGAGCTCAGCCAAGTGTCCCTGTCTGCAGCAGAGAGGGAGCAGTCAAAGGTAAAGTCACTCCTTGACTCGACCGGACAACATCGGCGCTCGCTTGGGTAGCGTCCAAAAAATGTGCCCCAGGTTCTGGTGGACACTGAAACAGCCACTGAGACAGGACCCCGTAGCTGTCCGCAGAGTCCCTATCAGCAGCAGATAGGAGGACAGGGATCAGTGATAGTGACTGATTTCGTGTTCATTCACGCTCACCAGCGTCTAGAGGAGTAGCTCTTACCTCATATGAGATTGGCTACTACTGAAACTGTAAATCTATAACAACCATCGGTTCTGCTAGTGCTGTATCTAAATATCTAACTGGAAATGTGTAGAATTTTATAACCAAGTGAAAGTCATATTCACCACTAACTTTAAGTGTGACTCAGCTGGTTTGATCCACCCACCAAGGACCACGGTGATCAAAATGATCAAAAAAGCAACAAACAGCCCAAGCAGAAATATTTCCCAGTTTCGTGGAGCAGCTAGAAGTAGTAATCATTTGATTTTTATTTACTTAATCTATTTAAAAGACAGTAATCCTGTAAGCTGACATCAGTAGACTGCACAGATCACACTCATGTTTACCATGCTCTTTGAGCAGAGAGGCAAAAACATGCACAATTACTAAACCCAGCTTTGGCTTTGCTGTTCAACAGAGTCTGGATTTCCCTCAGAAGTTGTGACAGTCGTTTCACATGGGAGGAGAAGCGTTGCTACCCAAGAGCAGAATAAAATTTGGGCATTCTTAGTGAAATGCTCACTGTGGCAGTTTGCAGTATTAGAAATCGCCGCTACCATGAGATATTAACTGATTATTCAAAGGTTTGATGTAAATATAGTCAGGGTGAGTGTGACATGTTGCAAAAACATGTCAATTACTGCAGGGCTCTATACTGTCTCTGCTCACACATTTGGTTTAAAGCGAAGCATTTTCACATTCGTCATTTCTAGTTCTGTGGTGAGTGAAGTAAGCACTAATGCAGTCACAAGTAAAGGCAGTGTTTGCAGTCTTCTGGTCACAAAATCCACCCTGATATTATTCTGTAACACACCTTGATACACTTTGGAATTCATTTTTCCCTGTGCAATGGCAAAGGTCCAGGTGTAGAGGCCGCAGAGCAGAACCAGATCATGATGCCCCCTCTACTGTACTTCCCTGCTGGGATGATGTCTTGCTGTTAGTACGCGGTTCACTTGTGACACCAGACGTAGAACTCTGTGCTCCTCCAAAACAGTTCTACCTTTGTTTCATTTCACCACAAGACAATCTCTCAGTAGTGTTGTGGAGGGTCAAAGGGGTCTTTGGCAAACGTTAGGTCACAATCTGGCTCTCAGTTACACTTCCTGCCTCGGGACTTTTATTTTGTAGCCCCTTCCTGTTCCTAGTCCTGTCCTTTAACTTTACCTTTTGTTATCCCTCTTTAATGTTTGTGCCTGTTCCCCTCAGTATTCAGGTCCAGCCTTCCCCACAGTTCCCTGCCACATCCTCATCTCTCCCCTTGCCTACACACTAAACTCTGGCTTTATGTGAACTGAGTAATCCTGGCTCCCGTGAATTAAACTCTAACAACTCTCTGTCCGAGGTTTGATGGGTTTCTGTTTGTTAGTTTCCTTAGTCTTTTCCCATCTGTTCACTCTGGTGTAGTAGTTTATGTTTCTCATCCGTGTCTTATTTGTTTTTGGTGTGTTTTCTGTTCATTTGTTCCCTTAGTTTTTAGTGTTAGGCAGGTTTACCGGTTTGGTCATTTAGGTTTAGTGGGTTGCATTTTGGTTTTCTTATAATTTGTGTCTTTTTCATTTGGGTTTGTGTTCTACGCTATTTCCCTGAAATTCTTGTTGTTCAGTTAATTTCCGTTTCCGGTCATGTTTTCCTTTGCACCGACGTGTTAGGAGCGATTTCTGTTTATTACTGATTTTCTAACAATCAACGAGCTTGTTAGTTCTCACAGCCTCCTCACTTGCGTCTGCCTTTGGAGTAATTGTGATAGTGGTGCTATGTTTTTTGAGAGCCAAGACTTCCTCCTTTGTGTTTTGCCATAGATGTGTATAATGTCTGGTTAATTTATTTGCATATGGTTAACCCATGAACAGAGATGCTAACCAACCCCAAAGAGTCCTCAGTTTTAGCTGTTGTGATTTTTTTTACCTCATTTAACATTCTGTGTTGTGGGCACTCACTTCTATGAACAGTAGCCCCAGTTCCAAACATTCCCCAGGTCTTGGTGTCCTGCATAGGTAACATGTCTATTCGATATCTTGCGTATGGTTGACTTCTGAACAGAGATTGTGAGAAACTCCACTGAGTTCTTCAAGTCTTTAGCTTCTAGTCCAGGGTTTGCTTTTACCTCATTCTCTATTGTCACAATCCTCAGAAATCAATGTGATCTTGGCTGGATGCCCACTTCTATGGAGATTAGCCACATATTTATCGGCCGTCTGTCTATCTGTGGGCTGATGAATGTCTACAGCCAATGAGATTACTCTGTACCCCTTTCCAGCTACGTGCAAACCAACAACTCTTGATCATAGGTCTTTGGAGATCTTTGTTTTGTGAGGCATCACCTGACAACTGCCAATTCATGTTTGGTAACATCAGAAGTCTATTGTTGCCATCACTTTTTTAATCAGTGCATTCAATAAGGACATGAAAGATCATGACTATATAAGCTATATGAAATATTGTGCTTGTTGCTATTCGTGACATTGTTGAAGATAGCTCAGATAATCAGTTTATGCAGAAAACCAGGTAATTGTGAACAGAATTACGTTTTCCTCCGTCTGAAAGTCAAAGGAAACGGAGAGAACCTTTCTTAGCAGGATTCATTTAAATGCAGATAACCTCCCCTCTTCCAGCTAAACATGGCGCTGAGTTTACAGTCCCTGCAGCATTCCTTCAAATCAAGCCCCCGTAGCAGCCCATGCCAGATACCCACTCTGAACTCTGGCCATGTTATTCATTACAGTGCTGCAGACCTGTGCTGTGAGTTGCATACCTGCATCACCATTACCTCTGAGTATTGCTGGCCACAGAATTAATTAAAGTTTAATATAGCCTTGTCTGGAGAATGTGGTGGTCTGCAGGGTTGTTACAAGCAAATCAAGACCAGAGCAACCTTCCTAGATCTCAGAAAATGACTCTTCACTGCAAGGTGCAATTAAGAGGGAGAGCAGTGTTACCTGCTACTGAGCGTCTGCAGGGAAATCTTCAGTTAAGCTACACTTTTCTTTTACACTCTGTCTGTCAGCACTCATATTTCAATGGTTGACATGGTGGGTGACAGGCAATTGTTCAGGTTAGATTTTCTGAGGGTTCGCTCCTGGCTACAGATGCTGATCCTGTGATGCACCACAATAACTACTGCAGCACTCTGCCAGTTCAGAGTTTTCCTTCTCTGAAATGCGTTTGGAATTTCCAACTTTACTGTTAACTTGTTGCCTTTGCTCTTAAATTCACAGAAGTAGATGTGTGCAGGTAATATGCCCCTAAATACAAACACCACTGGTACAAAGTATGAACGCAGTTTATACAGGATGGATGCTAAAGCAGCAGCACCTCAGTGAGCATTTACAGAGACTTTACCTGCTCATTTAAGAGCACACATTTTTGGATCATTGTACCTCCACCTGAGGACCACTGTACCCTGACCACCCACTACTCACGCAATCCTTTGAACTAAGGCTGTATTCATGCTGATGCTGAGAAACCTGCAGTGTTGTCACGTGACAGAGCCAATCCATCAACAGCCAACTCTTATTTATTTTATATATTTTTTGTTTTTATAAATGACAACTGGAGCAGGGAGGAGACAGAAAAGACAGAGGGTGTAAGAAATTAGTTTGTTTTTTTAGTTTAACACACTACCTAAGGTACAGAAACAATCGTGTATGGGCTATTGATGGGTAACGCCGACATGCATTTCCTTTTCTTCTAGTCAAAGTATCAAAGTCAAAGTAAGAGTATACTAATTGGAAAATGAGAGTCTGAGATGTCTCTCCATACGACATGAATTAAAGTTAAGATGGGTCATCATTTTTAATTCTTCAGAGATCGAGCAACTCTCAAATGTGGAAACATGTCACAGTAAAGAACTAGAGAGGATGAAAACTGACAAACGCTGAGGACAACTTTTGTCTGACTTTTCAATTAGCAAGTATCAAAGTAAGGCTGTGCAACATGACCAATATTCCATATGCCGATATGGTTAATTTCACATTGCAATAATCATATATTACAATAGAGCAGATTATCCGTAAATTCAGTAAAATGCCACTTGGAAAGGCCGATTTCTTTTTATATTTTGAATTCTATACTTCAAAATGCACATTTTCAGTTCACCATGTGATTAAATGTACAGCAGAGATTTTTGGCTTTCGTTCTATGACATAATTCTTCCATAGGTGGTGGTGGTCTGATGTGCTGCCGTAGCACATAGGCGGCAGCTTTTGCTAAAGTTTTCTCCAAGTGCTGAGAAAGATTTACACAATCCATTTGAAAGTCATCTAGATTTTCGAAAGCGCTCGGATTATCTAGTCGTCCATAATGCTTGTAACGAAATTTAAGATGTTCTGAGTGATTCTCAACAACAGCTCACGTCCAAGCCTACCATGTAAGAAACCCTTTTACCTTAAACGTTACTGCTGCTGGTAGCTATTAACAGCTGCCGTAGCACGAGTAAGCAGATTCAAGCCTTTGTTTATTTGCTGAGTGTCGGGTACAACTTCTCCTGTTCTGAAAAACTGTTCTTCAATTCAATTTTCAATTCAACTTTATTTATATAGCGCCAATTTACAACAAAGTCATCTCAAGGCACTTTACAGAATAAAGTCCAGACTACACAAGTATGTAGAAGCAACCCAACAAATCCCCCTTGAGCAAGCCCTAGGCAACAGTGGAGAGGAAACTGTGTCACGTTCACTCTCCTCCGTGTGTAAAGCAGCCATATAAATGATAGAGCCTTAATTTGAAATAACAGAAAAACTCTCATTGTCAATCAGTTGTCGGAAACAATATTTACACGAGCAAGATGAAATTCATGCACATTATTGTGAGTGTTTTAAAGATCTAATCAGTAAACTATATTTCCTGCAAGAGAACAAATAGGATGGTTAAGTGTTTGTATTCTCTGCAAAAAGCTGTAGTGTCCAGTCACCAACAGGTGTTTAATAAAGAATAAAGAGATAATCTTGTGTATCCTTTCTTATCTCTACTCAAATTTCATTCCTCACTCCTCAGAGTTATAGAACAGGTTTTTTTAGTTTTCAGATTATTGTCTATTATTATTATTATTATTATTATTATTATTCAGATATCTACACTAATTAACTGTCTACAGGTCTAAACAAACTTCCCATGCCTTCCCATACGACAAAGTAAATTAAAGAAAGTAATATGAAACAATATTCTCATGTGATAAAAATGGTGTCATCTTAAAACCTTAATAATAATATAATAACAAGTCATATGTAATAATTCTCTCGCATACATAATGCTACATTTGCAGCTTTCAGCAGTCAATATGGACAAACAAATGTCCATCATTTTCTGCATTTAGGAGAATGCTCCCAGGGACTTGACCTAGCGGACACTGAGGAAAAGATTTGTGTCTGCCTGTGAAAGCTTGGCTAAATTGCGCTGCACCTTTCATTCAATTTATGCTCCCAAACTGCATGTAATTAGCACCTGATTTACTAAGGCAGCAGGTAATTACACAGGCAGTAGGAGGACTCTGTGTAAGATATGCATATTCAGGGTTCCTAAAGTAACGAAACAACAGATTCTAAAACACTTACTCTGGCTGCAGTTCAGCTCCACCTTACATCAATTATTTGGAAATACTTTAGTTTAAAAATTGTAACAATCTGTTGAGAAACAGGACTCATTAAAAAAAGAAAGAAGACAGTCAGAACAACTGAATACTGGTGCACAAGTACAAAGTATATTCCAACAGAGGCTCAGACTGCAGACAGAAGTTGATTTCCTTCCAGGCCTTCTGTGGAACTTCACCTCTACAAGCAAATACCTGAGATGTTTTACTTGCTCCTTAGCCAAACTTATTTGTCCAAAGTAGAAAGTGTAGGCCTTTTAAAAGATACATAAAATAAACAGGGATTTGGAGAATTCATATATTTACATACAAACATAAAATCACGATGTGCTAATATTTATTTGCTACTTTTCAAAATAAATTCCAATTAAATAATTAAGTTGGGGCAACAGTGGAGGAGTTGGTAGAAAGGGTCGTCCATTAATTTCAGCATTGGATTTTAGTTTTGTCTTTAGCACTGTGACATTGGGAATTTAAACTGACAATTTTAAAAGAAAAATAAAATACATATTACTTAAAACAATTTGCTGATTTTTCATTGTTACAGAGATCAATAAATAGCAGACTTGATGCATTTGAAGAGGTTTACCATCTGGTAAAATATTAAAATCCCACTTTTTTGATGTCGTTTGTGAACTTTTTAAGTTTTGATGAAGTTGACAAAAATCCTAATGTGGAGTGCTGCTGTGCTTTGGTCAACAAACTTCCTCTCATCGAGGCAAAATCATAAATCTTACTAATTAACTTATTGACCTTTAAAATTACTTTATTGTACTAGTGTTTTATTGATGGCAATGGCCCATTAATGCTAACTGTGGCAAAGCTATACTGCTGTTAAGATATGGAAAAAGTTCAAGCAGCTTTTTCAATTACGGAAGACTTTGGTCTTTCAGAGGGGAGAAGTTTACAGTTTGTGTGTTTGTCCATGCACCTTTCAGTTCTTCTTTAAGTAGAAGCAGCAATCAGTGTTAATGATCAGCGAAATGTGAAGATAGTCCATGAATACTTTGTACACTTTTTCAGATTCACACAAATTTGACAGACAGCTGCAGCTTTTGTCTGTAAAAGTTATTGAAGGTTCCTTAAGAGTCTTCAGAAGTTGGGATATAGTAGCATTTAAATGATACAACAGAGTAAATGCTTCGTTTGTAGCAAGACCTTGTCCACTCTTTGTACACCAGGAGCAGTGAGCCAACCGTTTATTAAGCAAGACACTCGTAAGTACTTATCTATTGGGCAGATATGCACTTGGCCACTCCACTGTGTTTTCTGTCTTGATTGGATCGAGCTGCAGCAAGTCTCTGGAGACTATAGTAAACTAGACATATTCAAAATGTTTCAACACCTGGGATATACTTGAACAGTTTAGAAGCATCTGCACTTGAATTTTTGGAGAAACTGACCAGTAAATGGCATTTATTTGTGAGCCAGTTGTTGCTGAAAGTAAAGTTTAACATGCAAATTCGAGGGTGAAATCGTAAATGACCGCTTTTTCTTGTTTAACCTTAACTACGGTGAAGTGAAAGTCCCCTTGTGACTTGCTTTTCTTTCATGAATATAGCCCTTAAAGCATCACTACATAATCCATCCCAACAAAAACATAAAGGCATTTGTAATTTAGCTATGTATTAATTTTTAACAGACGAAGTTGCTCTTGCACGGGTTAGACCCTCCGTTGAGGAAGGGAAAATAACACAAAAATGCAGTGTCATTTCTCAAAGCAAACTATTTTGAAATGTGTGCATAGGAATGATCTGCACTAACAACAAATGTCTATTCATCACAGTTGCCCACACAAGTCAAGTAATAAATAATGATGATCACTGCATTAAAAAAATAAAAATCAGTAATCAGCTCGATTACTGTTTGACACACAATGTTCTGTCAGAAGATAAAGATAGAGAGCACAGAGGCGATGGATGGATTAACAGATCATCTTGGTGGTGGTAGTGAAAAAAAAAGATTTACAGAACACAAAATAGAGGTTTTGTGCAATCAATTCAATGCAGTTTGTAGAATTGAGTTCTTCCCCCCCGTGTTTTAGCAATTCAAGCAAAACAGAAAATATACTCTTGCATGTTAAAACGGCTTATACCAGAATAGCACATTGTTAATACAGACTTTTATTGACAGATCTGTCACATCAGCTCATTGGTTCGCTACATCAGTAACAGGATGAAATAGAGGCATTAACAGCATCAAATACTTTCAAGTGAAGATTGTTTTCCAAATTAAAAAAAAAAAACTGAAAAATTGTTTACAATATATCCACCAATACATTACGGAGAGAGACGGGGTTTGTGTGTCAGACAGGAGTTTGTCCATAACGTTTTTACACTTAATTGTATTCTCAGATCACATTACTGTTCGTACACACAGTTGATAACTGAGGCCCCCAGCTCCTTTCATACAGCTGCTGGTATATATACTATATCTCTACTTAGTGTACTAAATGAGACGTGGTGGGACAAGGACACAGTACCTGTTAAAATCCAAATTCGAAATTGCCCACTCAACAATTCTCCTGGGGCCCCATTGAAAGCCTAGCACCCTGCAGCTTCTATCATTTCAACTCAGTCTCTCCCTTCTCAAGGCCATGTTTTTTGTATTTGAGAGAATTTGAATGTGCAGAATGTGCCCCGTGTAAGCAAGGACTAGCAGAGGAAGTTACTTATCTGAGTGAACCATTTTTCAGAGTACTTCATGTTTTCGCGTTCATTGAATGCACAACATCCATAAAGATGCACAAAAACCTCCTTGCAATTAATATGTAGTTTGCTGTACTTTTACATTGACAACAAATATTTTTCCAAACAATCCAAGTTTGTAATTTTCTAATAATGATTATTAATGGGAAGACAGATGTGTTGACCAAAATCATTAGTGACACCTAGGGGCAGCTGTAGATCAATTGGTTAGGCAGTCTGTGGACCACCAGGTCCCTCCTGGCTATGTGTTGAAGTGTCCTTAGGCAAGAAACTGAACTGTTGCTCCCTGTGGGTCAGGTGAGCACCTCGCATGGCAGCCACTGGCATCGGTGTGTGCGAGTGTGTGTGTGAGAACGGGTGAATGGGAATCAACATTGTAAAGCTTTGGATAAATCTGCTATATAAGTGTCCATTTAACATATAAATTACCAGGTACTGAATGATTAACCTCTTGCTAATATATCTTTGTAAGATAAATGAATATAAAGATATAAATTGCAAGACCTGCACAAACCAAATGGCTCACAAGGGTAAAAATAAATTGCAGTTGTGGGTTTTAATGCAAGATAATACGAATGACTTAATTTCAAAGGGAGTAGGTCCCCTGTCACATAGTGGAAATACATGTCATATGTAGTGATTTCATGTCTGGACACCATGTCCTTTAATTGACTCAAACTCTCCTCCAAGAACTGATTAACCGGTTCAAGGAAGAACTTTGTCTTCCTTAGAGCAAGAGAAGTCCACAGCTCTGCTTATCTGTGAGGAAAAGGAAGTTCATCAAAGCTTTCCAGCCTCTTCGAAGGCACATTGTTCAGCCCATTCCAATCTCTGGGATGGTACAGCGTTGAAAACTGGATAAAAGCAATAGTTTAAATGATCTCCCTTTGCATTTCACAGACCTTTGTTTTTAAAATAATGTGCAACTGCATGTTAAAGTGGTGCTAGATGGTTTGAGAAAGTCATTTGTGCAGCTTCCATCTGGAATTGTCTGCAAAATGTTAAGAATTTCAGCTCTCAGACACTCACCTCCATGTGAAAGTGTTGATTACCTTAGCACTCAGCTCCTGTTAGTATGTAATTCATTTTTGTCTGGCCCTTAGGTATTAACAAGATTGCCTAATATTTCCATCTTTACTGCTCGAGTCTTGTGCACACATAATCACTGCAGGCACTGTTCCATTTTATGTCCATCCAGATCTTACCGAGACTTTGAAATCACAATTTGGCTCTCTGTAATTCTCCCAGAACTATGTTTAGCTACAGATCACTGGTTATTTATGGTTACTTATGTGATAGCCCCCGTCATCCCACTCATACCCCCACAATGACTAAGTATGCAGTTGCATATTTTATTCTCCATCTGAAGTCTGGGGGAAAAAATGCATCTGTGAAATCAGGAATCATCCATGATCCAGGGAGAGTGATAAAAATGAGGCTATATATAGATGATGAATTACTATCCCAGGGAAAAACAGCTTTTTGAATATTTCATGGGACAGACATTCACTTCTCTGTTGGAGAAAAAAAAAGAATCTCTTTCCTTCTTCTAGAAATTTTCTATAACGATGGGTTAATTACTTTATCATCCTTGTAATATGCCGTCTATATATCCATTAGCTGAGTTGCACACTGTTCCTTTTCCTTTTTTTCTTTTTCTGTTTCCCTGCACTTCCCTCAAGTACAAGAAGAGCCTTCAGTTTGCAGACTGAAATGGCTGTGGGTTTGTGGCAAAACATGAAAAGCAAACAGGTGTTTAGAAATCTGCTGCCTCTTGGCTCAGTGCCTAATTTCCATAAAATGATGCATTAAAATTGTCACTGAATATTCAGGCGTTTTTTTACAAGCACCCACTTGGTTGTTCTTGTTAGTCATTCAAATGAAATGATAATAAATGCAGGGCAGTAGTGTGTCCACAACGCAGTGCGGTGTCGTACACGTTGGCAGCATATGGCGTCGGGAATTACTGCTCCTTCATGGGGTTGATTGATTGGTGCACTATTGCTGTCCAGCTGTCAATCCCATGTCACATAAATGAATGAAACCAGGCTCAAAACTACTACAATCTCAATATTCATGATAAGCCCAAGGTTTTCTTCACTGCTTATATGTTCTACTCTCCGCCACAATGTTGTAGAGTTTGACTGTTTTATACTTAAAAGTTGCTTGTTGTTATTCATCTCATGTAATTCATGCTGGTTTCCTCATTTTTTCTCTTCCAGTGATTCCAACAGAAGCCTACGGCAACATGAAGCCTTTGTCCTACACATTAAGAAACATTAGATTACATGATATAGTGTTTAGTATGTTATTTTTTTTAACATATTCAACAATATAGTTGTCTGTATGAATATCAGACAGTACGATGAAGGAAGTAACTAGATGATACTTCGATGATACCAAACTGGAAAACATATCACTTCTCTATGTGGCCCTGCCACTTCTCACAGCATGACAGTAGGCAAAAAAAAGCTCACTGTCAGCTCCCATGATTACACAGTATTGGAATATATCTGCCCTCTGTCCTGTGTTCAGCTTTCTCTGTAGCCTTGTTAAAGCCCTGCACAACTGTAAAATACAGTAAAGAACAGCTGACATGCAAGAAGTCTCCCCTCCTTCACTGGAGTGTAAGTGGAAGACACTTTACAGCTCACTTTGTGTTGGACCACTCTCTACTTTCATGCAGTGAATATCACCCCCGACCATACGGTGAGCAGCAGCGAACACGTGGATCACACACTTGCTTTTTGACGGTGCAGTGTGAATGCTCTGTTTTTACAGACGCATCTTACAAAGCACAACTTATAAAGGCTATTTCATTAAACAACTGCAGGTCATATACGTATCATTGATCAGTCATGGGGAGAATAGATGAATCACTAAGTCTTTAAAAGGCAACATTAATGTGGAGCATTTACGTAACTCCCTTTGTTAATCAAGTGAAACACAGAAGATGCTCACAGTAAACCAGAGATCGATTTTGTGAAAAACTCAAACAAATCTCGTTGTCAGTAAGCTGTTTGAAGCATCAGAGTCTGGGCTGTTTGCATCCATTTAAAAGTTGGAAATATTGACAAAAAAAAGCTAATTTTGAGCCCTGCTTAGTTCACGGTGATCTTATTATTTTGTTCAATATTGTGATCACAAATATTTAACTAGTTAACTAGGTCCGTCCAAGGGACCATTCCAGTTCTCTGTTATTGTACTGCTATTGGCCATTGCAATAAAAGCATTATGTCCTGAAAAAGAATCACATCACTAGTGTCCTAAGTAACATTAAATGGATAGACCTAGGAAAAGTTGACGATAGAAACATTGTGAGACCTGTAAGGCCCTAAAACAAAACCCTAAACTGTTAGTGACATCAGCAACAACTTCCAAAGGGCAGAAGTGAAGGCATCA
This sequence comes from Channa argus, assembly GCF_033026475.1. NCBI lineage: Eukaryota > Metazoa > Chordata > Actinopteri > Anabantiformes > Channidae > Channa > Channa argus. Next base: position 2,602,161 of record NC_090215.1, on the reverse strand, counting down.
CAATCTACTGTTTCCAGAAGGCTTCACAAACAAACGTACAGAGGCAATATTTAACAGTCCACTGAAGGGTGAGGACTTTTTCTATCCACAGGACTCACACAGAGCATTTGCTGCAAAGTGAGGCACCACAACATCAATAAAATACAGTATGTGCTGTGCACAAGACAGTGGCCGACTCCTTCTGTACTATTGTCAGATTATTTCCAAAATATGAATCAATTCAAGTACAGCAGAAGATGCAAAGCACTCATTAGCGAGAAGAATAGGAAGGCTAGGCTGGAATTTGGCAAAAAGTACAGAGATGAGCTTCAAAAACCAAAGTGATGGAAAGGCTAAAGTTTGGAGAAAAAGACCGTGTGTTCATGATATCCAACATCCAAGCTCATCATTGAAAGAGTGGAGTTGATGTCATGGCTCAGACTTGCATGGCTTCTTCTAGGATGGGTTGATAAATCTTCATTGATGACGTAACACATGACGGCAGCAGCAAAATGAACTCCAAAGTCTACAGAAAGATTTTGTCTGTCAATTTAAAGAAAGATGCAACCAACACGATTGGGAGATCCATGGACAAAGACAATGAGCCGAAACAACAAAGGAGTTCATCTGTCCCAGCACCCGCTCCTCCATCTTCCCCTCCCCTCCTTTCCTTTTAGGGGCGACTGTGGCGCAGGAAGGTGGAGCGGTTGTCCACCAATCTCACAGTTGTTGGTTCAATCCCCGGCTCCTCCAGTCACATGTCGAAGTGTCCTTGAGCAAGACACTGAACCCCAACTTAGTTGTTCCCTGTGAGTGTTGGCCAGCTGCATAGCAGCTCCCCCATCGGTGTATGAATGTGTGTGTGATTGTGAGTGTGATTGGGTAAATAAGAAGCAGTGTAAAGTGCTTTGAGTGCCAATAGGTAGAAAAGCGCTATATAAGTGCAGACCATTTACCATTTACCCCCCCACTCCCTGTCTGTTTTTGTGTATCTTTGTGCTTTTAGTGCACTTGGAACTGCAGCGGCGGCCACACCTGCACGCAATCACTCACCATGATAACAACTGTTCTATACCAGTTTCCTGCACGCCACAAGTCGCCAGATCATCTCAGTAACCCCATGGTATCAGAGGACTCTAGCCTTTTTTCTTTTTAACCCACCATCCGCCGGCTACTCACCGATCCATCGCTCCCTCCTGCTTCGGGACTCCAAGCTCTTCCAGCCACTCACCAGTCTCCCCCTCCATGGACGGTGCCCCTCTCCTACAGCCCCTTTCATCCTGTTCCTACGAGTGCTGCAATTCTCAATAAACCGGTCCTAACCATCCCTATTGCTCGGATCCGTCTGTCTCTCTGGGATACACTCAGGCAGTTTGACAGTTTTAGAATGGCCAAGTCAATCTATAGATTTAAACCCATGCATTTTACCTGCTAGAAGGAGACTGAAGCGAGTAACCCCGCTAAAAACAGCACTCGGAAGAGGCTGTGGTCAAAGCCCGGAAAAGCATCCCAAAAGAAGAATCCAAATGTTTGGTTATTTCAATGGTTCCCGGGCTTGATGCAGTTATTGCAAGCAAAGGATCTGAACCTAAATATTACGTTTTGATCACTTTAATCTATTTTAAATCTATCTGTTTTAATCTTTTGCTCACATGAAAAATGGGTGGGTTCAAACAAAAGGTGCTATCTTTTAAGTTGTGTACCAGCTCCACATGTAAATACCTGGAAATAAAAGCTAAAAATGTGGATCTCATGCCTCATATTTATCTTTTGATGTAAAACCCAAGTGTTTTCAGTCTACAGCAAAAATAAAGGTATAAGGCTTGTTAAACACAAAGTGTAAAGTCAGACTAAAAATTTTGTATTAATGTGTCAGATACACATTTAATCAACATGTTTTTTTTTTTTTTTTGGTAAATAAATATCTCATGTACTTGCTCGGTTAAGAAAAAGTGCTCTAAAAAGCTTAATGTCAAGATCAGTAGCTTTACACACTCCCCTGTTCCTTTCAGAGGTAGAACGACAGCTTAACACTTTATGCCATATGCTGGTTTTGCATTCCCATGTGGATCGGACAGCAGCTTTTAGAAAAACAAAGCAACTGTTTATATCATGGGCCAGTCCTCTCAGGGGCCAGCTAGTACCCCATCTAAGACTGTCTCACTAGAACACAGAAGCCATATCTATAGTTTATGGTTGCAGGGGAATTCAACCTCCATTGGGGCTGAGGGCTTGATCCACATTGTGTGTCCTGTTAAAGGAAATCTGTGCAATAGTGCGTTGGGCTACTTATTTGTTCATTTTTACAGGCTGGACATTGCGGGACTATCTCTCGCTTAGTTGGTGCTGGAAGCAAATTGGTAAGTTCAGTTTGACTTCATACCAGAGCTGCGTGCACAGTTTGGGTGATCTCATGCAACACTGGGGTGGGCTGTAACCCAAAGTTATAGCCCACCATGAAGTTAGTGAAACACCAAGCGAATGTTTGGTGTACTTTGGTATACTTAGCGTAATCCCTGGTTTTGTGATACCAGAGTTTCACTAACTTTCCCTCCTTGCGTAGGCACAGAAAGAAATCTGCCAAGAATGAGGGAGGGGCGACTTGCCATGAAAATAAGGGGAGGGTGAAGTGCAAAGCACGGCTCAACCTGTCCATCATTCACAGAAGTGGTTTCACCGGAGCTTCTGTAGTTGATCACATCAAGGCTCATCCCATATTGAAACATCTCACACTGTTATTAAAAAAGCAGGGATCCCACAAAGTAACCCAAAACAAACATGATAAAAAATTCCAAAGACTAACCTGTGAGTCCAAAAACAAGAAGTTTCTCTTATGCGACACAAGTCTTGTGGTGACATGCTATCAGCTGCTTATTTATCTTAATGTGTTCAAAAAAGCTTAAAAAAATATTTCCTTTATGTGATTAGTTTTCACTGGATTTGCCAACTCTGCACTAGAATCCCAAAGGCAATCTCCATCTTCAGAAGCACAAAGTTGTGGAATTACCTCACATCAAGCAATTCACATAACAAGCCTTTCAAGATTAAATGCTCTAATTACAAACAATTACTTTACTGGGACACTGTTACTGTGCCTAGACAAAAAAATTATAAAGATCATATTAATCACAGGAGGCAGATATATGAGAGCATCACATTTGAATCGAATGACAGATGAGAGAATGTTGGTTACGTATTGTAACCCCAGATTCAATAAGTATAGGTGTAGCCCTCTAAGAGCTGTTGCTATTGGGTTTATCCCATGCGCAGTCCTAAAGATTATCTTTCCCTGACTCCCCTCTAAGAGCTTTACCCTCTAAGAGCTGTCGCTATTGGGATAAGGGCGAAGCTGGATATGGTCAATGCCCCCTGAACCACCAGAGTCCATAAAGGCACCAAACACACTGGCTGTTCTTTACTGTTAGGTGGGTGGCCCTGAAAATAGCCGTTATGTATGGCAGTTTCTGTAGACAAACACACGCTTCCTGAGGCCCGTCATTGCTGCCTCTGTTTGTGGGGGTCATGGTGGGATGGTTCGACCAAGTGCAAGACAGTCATTGCCTCTTAGCAGCAGGATGGTGAGGAGCATGCTGCACTGCCCCCCCTGAAGGAGGTTGAGGGGGCTGGGGTGGAGATGCAGGCGAAGACGCAGTGGCAGTGGAGGCTGAAGGGCGTCTCGACCCGGTACGATGGTCTCCGTGATTGTACCAGGAGCACTGGGGGCACACAGGTCTGGGTAATGCGCAGCTCTACGAGGTGAGTCTGTTCACTCTGTCTGCCTCCTCAGATGCCCGCTGGAGGTGAGTGACAGCTTCCTAGAGGAGTGGCCCAAAGAGCCCATCAGGGCTGATGGGGTCATCCAGCAGGCCCTTCCTGATTTGCTTGCGAAGCTGGGACATATGGAGACACGTGTTGCTCTGCAGCATGGTCATCCAAGCCGTGATTCATGACTAAGCCACAGCCGCCACTGCGGAGAGCATCAGTACAGCTGCCATCGCTTGCCAGTCGCCAACTCAGCAGAGAGAGCACAGTGCTGTACTGCAATTGAGGAGAGAGAGGAGGAGAGCAGCACAATGTATATGATAGCAGCTGCCAGTTGTGGGCAACTGTGGTGCAGGAAGGTAGACCAGTTGTCCACCAATCTCAAAGTTGTTGGTTCAATCCCCGGCTCCTCCAGTCACATGTTGAAGTGTCCTTGAGCAAGACACTGAACCCTCACTTAGTCGCTCCCAGTAAGGGTTGGCCAGCTGCATAGCAGCTCCGCCACCAGTGTGTGTGTGATTGTGAGTGTGAATGCTCCTAATCCCTGCAGTAAATGTCTCCAACCATCTCATTGGGAACAGGGACAAGTGGCTCTGGAGGCAGGGGAACGGTCTTCCGGTCAGGAGCTCTCAACTAACTATTTGGAGAAGAGCACCAAAGGTCTGCAGGAGGCCAGCAGGGGGTAGGATTATATTCATCCTAAACCAGACAAATGTGATGAGAAAACAGGAGGTAAACAGCAGGCTACAGTAAATAGTTTACTTATACAACAGATGAATAATATGACTGTGTGGTTACAAAAACAGGAAGAAAGAGAATAAAATGTTTTTGTTCATGAAGACAGATTTTAGGAGACTGGTTGGAGTCATAAGCCTGTGTCAGACGTGTAACTCACAGCAGGACATCGGCTGAGTGAGAAGCATCCTCAGGTGTGAAAATCCCCTCGACTTCCATCCGTGATCAGGAGTCACGATGTGTTATAAAATGTTACATTTGGGAAACAGTTTTGTTTACAACATATCGAAACCGTGCAACTAATAAGAAAAAGGTTCAATCACTCGACTACAGCAGCAGTTGAGTGATACAAACATCATTAACATGCCCACTGCATCGCTTTTAATCCTCCAAACGATTCGCGTGAGCTCACGTGCATAATAATGCAGCGGTGGTTGCCCACCCTATCCCTGCCCAGTTTCTTCGTGGAGAAGTTTGTTTGGGGGAATTCGCCATGAAACAAAGCAGAAACACTAACACACCAGTGCAGAGCTCATGGTCCACACACAACAGTGGGAACTTCATTAATGAGTTTGTCATTATTAAATATGTCCGACACTGACAAAAGACAGGATTTGTAATGTCAATAAATCTGTGTTCATGTCCATCTTGCCTGGAAAAGGCTGTGAACATTGACTTCCCCACCTTTGACTTGTAACTTAATTTGTTAAGCCCTTTAACACAAATAGGTTAATCAAAGTGCTGTACAAATTAAAAACGTAAGATGAACAGAAATAATACAGCACCAAAGTATACAATAAAACAGATAGCAATAGATAACGAATGTCAACAACTCAGACTCTGTCAAAGGTCAGTGAAAACAAGTGGGTTGTAAAAACAGGATGAGACCTGTCTAATGTGCAAGGGGTGACTTGTTCCCCAGTTTTGGAGCAGCCACCGCAAAAGTTGGGTCCCCTCTGAGCTCACGTTAACTTTTCGGTACATTTAGGAGCAGCAAGTCAGCTGATCGTCAATAAGATTTAAAAAGTCAGCTGGAAGCTGCAAAAAGGTGATGGACAGTGAAAATAGTGGCTATTCCTCCCCCTCGGCCTGATGTGTGCAGAAAAACTCCAATCCGTTGTGTACAAAGAAATCTTTAAGGACAAAATTTTCTTTTGCCAGTGATCTGGCATTCGTCAGGCCAAAGCTGATGGGAGCTGTAGACCAAGGAGCCCGACGGAGAGACCGCAGATTAACTCCGCACTGACACGGGCGAGGTGAGGATGGGCGGCGGTGCTGAAACAGACGATGGTGTTTCCTATGGGGAGGAGGCACAGGAGTGCAGCCAAAGTGCACTGGGATAATATCCGCTAAAATTTGGCGACTGTACACCAACAGAGAGTTGACATTATGAAATACAAGTGATAAAAAATCCACAAACCCAAAGAGAACTAGGAGCGACAGACGCACAGGCACAATCTTCTTCTTCTTCTAGTTACCAAGACATGATCATTAAAACAGGCAGAAGATCGCGCTGGCAGTTTATTAACCAGTGATCATTCTGTAAAACAGCTTGAGATTAGTTTTCATGATTAGATTCGTTTAAATTAACCTGTTCTAAAAAACCCTGAACTACATGCACCCACAGTAGATAGTGAGGAGATTATAATAATAATAATCATAATCATAATCATTATTATTATAAATACAAACCCCAGCTGACAGACTGACAGGGGAAACACCGCAGTGACAAAAGAAGCAAGAAAAGAAGCCGCAGATTCATAAACTGTATCAATTGTGAATTTTTAAAACTTAGACTCGTACAGGCCACTTTGTGTTAGTTGCAGTTTTATTCAAATGCGGTTGGACTTTGGTGTAAAAATGAGCAGACATCACTCTGTGGTGATAATGTGGTGATTTTTCTGCCTCTACGCTCAAAAAAAAAAAGCCAGTTGGTTTTTTAACAGGTGGTCTAACAAATCTACACACTGGGATGAAATCATTCAGCACATTCACTGTTCAGTGACTGTAAAATAGTCCAAAAATGATGAGCTCATCAGGAGCTTGTTGTAGTTTAGCCAAGAGCTGACACCAGCTTTTTTTTTTTTATTAATTACAACATTTAGAAACGCTATGAATATGAACATAAGGAGAACAACTGTCTAAATATTTTTTTTTTAATAAACCATTTATCATTGCATGTCACTGCAGTACATGTTGGGATGAGAAAGGAGGAGCTTCTCCAGCTGATCTGACACCAAACCATGGACAGTAAAACATGATCGCAGCCCATGATGAATAAAATCAAATCCAAGAAATTCACATAACATTTAACAATATTTACACACAATCTGTTACAGTGCGCAGAATTTCCACTGTGTAGTTTGTCCAACACTGTTGATCTGTAGACCTGTGCTTACAACTAGACGAAGAGAAGAGAACTTATTTTAATAAATAATGAAAACACTAATGCTGAATGATCACTGGTTATGGCTCTTTCATGGAACAAGGTTGGAATCAAACTCACAAGTCTGACATTACAGAGCAGCACTTTACAAGCTCGTCACTCCGGTAGAGTGATGAAAAAACATTCACATGTCTGTAGGTAAATGTATCATGTTAAAGACATGTTGCAATGGGCTAAAATCCAAAATCAAATGTTCCTTTCAAAATGATTTTGCTGTTTAGTTGCTTAGGAACCTTTTAGGAAACAGGTTGACTGAATGTGTATGAAAGAGTAATCTCATCACGACTTAAGCTAAAGAGACAGAGACAAAATCTATAGGACATCTTATGTCCTTCACATCATCTGACAAATTCAACATAAACACAGGGTTAGGTCAGCTGCTATATGACCAATCAGATTTAAAATTAGTATTTACCAAGAAGTTGTTAATGCATTTACAGACAGTAGGATTCAGTACCTTGGACAGTGGACTGTGGACGACACTTTCCAACGACTGGTGGCTAAAAAGATGAACTGCAGGTTGGATTTAATGAGCCAAACACACGGCGTTCAGTAGGCTAACGTGAAAATACCGGACACAAACATCTGTAGATGTTAAGCAAGTGGCTACACTGAACATATATATCTAATACTAAAGTCTTAATGACTTTTATCTAATAATAACAGCCAAACATCTCGGTAGAAAACATTAGTCAAGGAGACACATGCAATTAACAAAAGTTATCTAAGTCTCTTAGTTTCAGTGCCCTGTCAAAGGCTACGATTAGTGAAAACTATGGGCCAACAGCCCATAAGGCTGATCAAAGGGCTAATGCTATCAACCACTGATGCATGTTAATGGAGATGAATGCTAACGTGACTGTCAGTACTGGCTTTCGATAGATAAATGATTCATCTCCTAATCACTGGTTTGCTATGAGCTTTGAATATTTGTCAGAGCTGGTTAGGCCAGAGTCAATTGGACAGTCAGCATCAGTTGTTACAGGCATTCAGTAAGATTGATTCATTTTAGGGGAGATTTGGACTCCACCACTCACCTAATCTTGATAAATGTGACAGTTTGGGGAAAGCTGAAGAGAAGCACCCAGACAGATTATTATCGATGGGGATTTTTTTTTTTTTCTGATGCTGCCTTTGTTTTTGACCAACTGACGCACACCCACACAAACATTTTAAGACTGTAATGTTAGATCAGGACCACGAAAAAACCCACTTTCACTACTGGACAGGGTCAGTAAGCTGCCAATTACAATTAGGGAGTGGTTGGGTAACCCATCCAACTGATTGGGAGTGTCAGGACGTAGCTGCTATAAGCACCCAGAGTGGTGCACGTTTCTCAAGCATGATAATTGGAGCTAAGTCCTTGTTCATCTCTCTGCTTCAGTTTCTGACTCAGTGAAGGGGTTTCAAATGCCAACATTGGTACTGTGCTTTTTTATTTGGAGATGAGTTTATGATAATACTGGGTGCTGGTACTGAAAAGGGGAACATCATGAACCTTTCGAAAACAGTGTTATTGATAATGGGTAAGGGTGAGGTGTGTTCAGGGGAAGATCTAGATCACAGATCTAAACACAGACATCACGTTAGTCACTGTTCCTTTTGAAGCAGAAGACAGTTGAGCAGTCTTTGTGACTAAAGCTAAAGCTTCTGCCATCTGCACGTCAACAATGAACCCTTTTGTCTTAGATGTATTAGATATTGTCTTAAAAGTGTCTTGGATATTTCCTTCTTACCATCTTGATTCAAAATCAGAATCAACAACAGTGCACCAGGGCCTGAAATTAATTCTTCGCAAATGCAGAGGAATTCCCCCCTTAAATGCTTCTCGTAGAGTTTTTTATTTTGGGAGGGAGGATAGTACTCGTGAGTTTAAGTACAGGTCTTACTTAGTCCTATTCTTATGTCAGATTGCACTTCATTGTTGTACTACAACTTAAACAATCACTCTTTTGTCTTATGTACGTTAGTAATAGATGGATCTGGGGACACATCTTTCATCTAGTACTAAAAAAACAGCATGCTGCCCCTTTGATACAGATTTCTGCAGCTACACAGGCAGGCTGTACAATTATTGTGTGATAATTAAAAACATATTTATCTCTTCTCCGTAGCCAACTAGTTGTCTTTGTCATAAAATGCCTTGCATTTTATATTGTTTTTTTAATTTAAGGTCCTAAAAAGACTATTTAATTATGAAAGGTGTTGATGACCTCATAATGGCTTAAAGTATTTAATGATATGTAATTAAATCAGCTCTTCAATTTGAACCCAGTCTAGTGTGAATCGGCCTCCTTCATATTTGATCCAGTTCTGCACAGACTGTCACCTAATCCAGCCATTTTGCTAAAAAACTAAATATATCTGTAGTTTGTGAACAGATACAGTGGCAATATATGTGTAAAATCTGCAGCCATAACTTGAAAATTAGATAAGACTGATCATAATTCAACAAGATGTGTGTGCTAAAGATGCTTAGCATAAATACACTGTAAATATACTGTATACATATCATAGAGGTGCTTGATCAGGGCAAACATTACAATAATAATTCTTTCCTATAATATTGTGATCAGGATTAGTTGACTGCATTACTCATTGACTTTGGAAACTTCGTTCATTTATTGAATTTTTTAAAAAGGCGTTCTCACCAGTGGATTCTCTTGAGCTTTAAATAAATATAATTTAACTAAAAATTAAATGTTGCAAATAAGTATATGAACGATAAATCATGTGAGACCAGCTGATGGCACAACAGAAGAAGTCTCAAGTACAAAGGGACTCAGTACACATTATTTTATATCAGCATTCCAGAGTAAGGCCTCTTACCATCTTTAGCTTTACGGAGCGGTGCCTGCAGCGAAGCCCAGGCTAAGTTGTTTTAACATTAAAACACACTCCCATTTGTTCTTACATTCAAGATTATCCTTAATAACATTTCTCCTAGTCAAAATTGTATTCTGACCAGTGAGAATCGTAATTCTGTAATGTTTAACTTTATCATTGCAAGTAAAAATGCATCCAAAGGGGAACTGGCTGTTTTTTAGAGAAGAACTAAATTGTCAGTTATAATAATGTTCCCTGAACTTAATTTAGTGGGTGCAATATATGGTTTCTTATTTCCACCTTTTATGAATTATTACTGCATATGGACCTGTAAAGCCTGTAGGCCCCACCCACAACATGAAAATTGTTTTAGCCCTTATCATCTAGCTATTAACTTTACTCATACATTTCTAAACAAACTCAATTCCATTTAAAACGTAATTTGAGAACAGCCGTGCAAAAAATCTGACTCTTTTACTTGCTCATACAACCAGAAATCCAACTGATTGATTAGGAGGAGGGTCCCTCCACACATGATTATGATTGGGGCTGTGGGACCCAAGCACACTGCACATCAAACAACCACTGGTCATTGGAGCACGACCAGACCAGGGTTTAAACCGGGCTGAATCCATGGGCCCTGTTCAGGGTCATGGGGTGCTGGAGCCTATCCCAGCTGTCATTTTCCCAGAGGCAGGCTACACCCTGGAAAGGTCACCCGTCTATCTCAAGGCCACAACACAACCATTCACACCTACGAGCAATACATCTTTCCAGTTTCCAGCAGGTTATATCAGCAAAACGGAGTCAACTTAAGTCAGCCTCTTTATGTATGTGTTCACTTGTTTAATAAACTGTTTATTATGCTCAAACAATAAAACACAAAAGACCTAGGCCCTTGATATAAACAGCTACAAAGCCGTATCTGTATGAAAGAACAATTTCTTTACTGATGCATTTTAATGATAAATACAGCTCATCCAGCAGAGCAATGCCTTCTATCTTTAAGCCAATAATTTGCATTTATGTGTTAGGCAGGTCCACACATTTCATGAAGACAAGTAGTTACGGAGAGAAAAAAACCTGTTTGTACTCTTTTCTTTGAGAATCTGACAGTTAGCACTTCTGATATACACAGTCAACAGAACAAATACACAGTAAACAGGTGGATATAAGCTTATTTGAGTCCAGTCTGATGTTAGAAACCAACAATCCACATAGGAGAAGGCTGCTCAGGTAAAAGATTTTGCACAAGGGCATTTAACTGTAAAGAATGCACCTTAAAGTTGGCCGTGGAATTGTTACTGTATTACTCACATTCAGTATAAATAGTTAAGGGTTTCAAAATATATAACATTACAGTTTTTCTGCTACTGTGCAAATTGAAGCTGCACTTCAATTATTACCATCTCTGATTGGCCATCCATCTACAGAAATTACATTTGAAGAAAAATCACTAAACCATGAAGTCAATTCATAAATGACAATATTGCCCAACTGCCATGTTTTAATCCCTGTTTGCAGCACTAGACCTTGATTTCTTGTCTACCAATGTTAGTGCATTGATAGTTTCAGAATTGTTGAGCGGGTACCTTCAACAAAAAAAATAAAGGTTATGAACAGAGCTCAGAGGCAGAGAGGCAACAGGATTGCATTGATTAGCAGAGTGGCCAGCTTGAGAAGAGAATATAACCTGAGCCCCTAAGCCATCTCTCCATCAGCACAACCAGTGCTGTCTGTCTCCCAGAGCTGTCGATAGAGCCTGATGGGCCTTTTAGACACTTATCAATATTTAACCAGCCTCCCCCATTGACTCAGCAATTGCTGCCTAATTGATCTGAGATTGATTATCATCAGCACCATAATGGCAGTGTCGGTGGGTGGTAGGCACTGATAAAAACCCTTGGTGTGAAATTAAATTAAATAATATTTTTATGCTGTCACAGTTTAAAGTGAAGGGTGTGTAAAAAATGTGAAAACCTTCCGATTGTTGTTCCCCTCTCTCAGGTGTTTCCAGTAACAAATCTGATGATGGTGAAAAAGATCCAGTTCAGGAACGTGTAGACACACTCTAATAGCAGGTTCCCTTCACTGGCAAAGCTGAAAAGATGACACAAATTCACAGGAGAAAATAATATTCCTAGGCTCATAGATGACATAAGGGCTGTATGTGGTCATGGAGAGGATCTCAGTATTTAATCTGATAACCTCCAGACGGGTGACTTTTAGCGATCGTAAGCTGGAACTGAGAACAGTGACTGTCCCCATAAGTCTAGTGCTAGAATTAGCCTTTTTTTAAACACAGCAATCTTCAGGCATATGACCAATCACAATAAAAACTTCTTCCGTCACAGTTACCAAAAACACAAGAACAAGAAGCAGAACTGTTCCATTTGTGTCTTCACTACCACAAGGGGACCATTCATCCCTTTCTCAGTGATGAGACTGGGACGTCTGCTCGCAAATCTGTGACTGATATTAGCATGTCACTTGATATATTGATACTGAACTAAATTCAAATGATTTACATATATCACATGTTGTTACAGAAAGCCACTGTCAAAGATGCATCTTTTTTTACTTGTGAGAGCTGTGAAAAAGCCTCGTGCCAGGTAACAGGGCTGAACTACACAGGGCAATCCAACTTCTGACTAATCAGATATTTTTCCGCGGTTCAAGAGGTAAGAAATGGCAAAGCTTTAATGTTTTTGATTTGGCAGTGCTGGACATCTTGACTACTTACATTTCACATCCCAAGTTGTCTTTGGACACAAGTGTATGTATAATGACTGAATAGGTTGTGCAGACAAAACGCTTCTGGGAGATTTTGATAAAGAAGAGAGTGATAGAGTGACCATGCTTTTATTTAATGTTCTTCAGCCTGAACCAGAGAAAGATTCATTGATTGGTCCAATTTTTCCTAACAAGTAGTCTGTTAACTGATTTGTCAATAGCCAGAACTATATGCTTCATCTTCTTAGATGTGATGAGCCTGATAGCAGAGCGATTTTCAAGTTTTTTTTACATATCAAGATTTCATGACATTTTAGACACAAAATATAGATTGCTAGAGAACTAAAGTAACTCAGCACTAAAATACACAAATTAAGTAATTATGTATTTGCGTGCATTATGTCAGTTTGCCATTATGGTAGTTGGTAGTCTTTAGTAGTAGCCTCCTTTAGTGTCTTCCAAGTACATCACTGCCAACAAGCAGCCACAATACAGTAACTAGCTTCTGTGTTGCTAATTTAATCAAACCCTACGTTAGTAAAGGTTCTAATCAACCTATTGGCTGATTAGTCTGTCGAGATTCTCAGTCATCCAAACTCCCAGTATTTCCTACAATGCGCCAGTTCAGAGTTAAATACGAAGCCTTTTGCATGACAGGTAAAATCTTTTCAAGAACCTTAGTCAAGTCCAGCTGCCTGTAAATAGCACTGTTTGAAAGTAGCCAGCATTGTTGCTGAAATCCTACTTAAGTTGCTTGTTTCATGGAGTATAGACCACCACAGTAACATGGGTAAAAGTGCGCCAACTAAGTCATCTAACCTGATAAAGTAAAAAAAATAAAAATCAGTGTTATATCTAATTCTATTACACCATCCACACGTGTTTTAATGATTTAAGCAACAGTAAGGCAGAAAGTCAGTGGCTTTCTGCCACTGCACTGAGAACTGGGACAGACCTGGTCCCTGATGATTCAGACATTAATATGATAGATTGATGAATTTTCTTCTGAAGGAAGCAGCCACATGTGCTAGTCCGCAGTGGGATGGACCGTCCACTGTGTTTACTAGGATTGAATCAGATGCAAATAATAAAATTCTGCTATGGGAGAACCACATACATTAGCTCGTATCTTTTGTCCTCGTTAAGGGATTTCTGTGGCTCTTCGTTCAGTTTGTTCTCCCTTTGTAGCGTAATTTCTCTAATGTTAATGTAAGAAAGAAAAAGTTTGCATAGAACTTTAGCATAGCAAGCTAACACTGCAGCTGATGGTCCAAAACAGTTCCCAGCATGGCAGCTCCTCCATGAGTGTATGAATAGGAAAGGTAGTGTAGCGCTTCGGAGTAAGATAGCAAAGTGCAGACCCTTTAAATATATGATCAAGTAATAAAATACACAAAATTAGCCTACAAAGTATTCCAGCATTAATGTCGGTGTTTTATTGAATAACATAACTTGCTGAACTTGAAATTATCCGCTGAAGGAGGAAGCAGCATATAAAGAGCGCTTGTGATTGTTTTAGCACATTTTGCTAATAATGCTACTGAACTGAAAATGTAGTATTGGCTCTTAGGATTTTTACTTCAGAAAGAGGTCTGAATACTTCTTCTACTCTCTGTGAACCAGTGAGTTAGCGTGTAATCTTCTTCTTCTTCTTTTCCTTTGGCCTTTTCCCTTTCAGGGGTCACCACAGCGAATCATGTGCCTCCATCTAACTCTGTCCTCTGCATCCTCTTCACTCACACCAACTAACTTCATGTCCTCCCTCACTACATCCATAAATCTCCTCTTTGGTCTTCCTCTAGACCTCCTGCCTGGCAGCTCCAACCTCAGCATCCTTCTACCGATATATTCACAGTTTCTCCTCTGAACATGTCCAAACCACCTCAATCTGGCCTCTCTGACTTTATCTCCAAAACATCTAACATGAGCTGTCCCTCTGATGTACTCATTCCTGATCCTGTCCATCCTCGTCACTCCCAAAGAGAACCTCAACATCTTAAGCTCTGCTACCTCCAGCTCTGCCTCCTGTCTTTTCTTCAGTGCAACTGTCTCTAAGCCGAACAACATTGCTGGTCTCACCACCGTCTTGAACACCTTTCCTTTCATTCTCGCTGATACTCTTTTATCACACAACACACCTGACACTTTTCTCCACCTGTTCCAACCTGCCTGCACTCCCCTTCTTCACCTCTGCTCCCTGTAACCTCACCATTCCACCTGGGTCCCTCTCATTGACACACATGTATTCTGTCTTGCTGCGGCTAAGCTTCATTCCTCTGTTTTCCAGAGCAGACCTCCACCTCTCTAGATTTTCCTCCACCTGCTCCCTGCTCTCACTACAAATAACAATGTCATCTGCAAACATCATAGTCCAGGGAGATTCTTGTCTAACCTCATCTGTCAGTCTGTCCATCACCAGAGCAACAAGAAGGGGCTCAAAGCCGATCCTTGATGCAGACCCACCTCCACCTTGAACTCCTCTGTCACACCTACAGCACCTCACCACGGTCTTACAGCTCTCATACATGTCCTGCACCACTCTAACATACTTCTCTGCCGCTCCAGACGTCCTCATACAATACCACAGCTCCTCTCTCTGCATCCTGTCATACGCTTTCTCTAAATCTACGAAGACACAATGCAACTCCCTCTGACCTTCTCTGTACTTCTCCATCAGTGTCCTCAAAGCAAATACTGCGTCTGTTGTTCTCTTTCTAGGCATGAAACCATATTGCTGCTCACAAATGTTCACCTCTGCCCTTAGCCGAGCTTCCACTACTCTTTCCCACAACTTCATTGTTTGACTCATTAGTTTTATTCCTCTGTAGTTGCCACAGCTCCCATTATCTCCCTTGTTCTTAAAAATGGGCCCCAGTACACTTCTCCTCCAGTCCTCAGCATCCTCTCACTC
Source organism: Channa argus (assembly GCF_033026475.1). Taxonomy (NCBI): domain Eukaryota; kingdom Metazoa; phylum Chordata; class Actinopteri; order Anabantiformes; family Channidae; genus Channa; species Channa argus. Next base: position 2,586,769 of record NC_090215.1, on the reverse strand, counting down.
TCCAAGATCTTGTTAAACAAACTAGTCAGAAACTCTACTGCCACCTCTCCTAGACACTTCCATACCTCCACAGGTTTGTCATCAGGACCAACTGCCTTTCCTCTCTTCATCCTCTTCAATGTCCTCCTCACTTCACTCTTACTAATCTTTGCTACTTCCTGCTCCACACCAGTAACCTCTTCTACTCTTCGTTCCCCTTCATTTTCCTCATTCATCAACTCTTCAAAGTTCTCCTTCCATCTTCCCATCACACTCCTGGTACCAGTCAATACATTTCCATCCTTATCTTTAATCACACTAACCTGCTGCACATCCTTCCCATCTCTATCTCTGCCTCACCAACCTCTCTTTAGTGTCCAACCTATCATACAAGTCCTCATATGCTCTTTGTTTGGCCTTTGCCACCTCTACCTTCACCTTATGCTGTATCTCCCTGTACTCCTGTCTACTCTCTTCAGTCCTCTCAGTGTCCCACTTCTTCTTAGCTAACCTCTTTCTCTGCATACAATCCTGAACTTCCTCGTTCCACCACCAAGTCTCCTTGTCCACTTTCCTCTTTCCAGATGACACACCGAGTACCCTCCTACCTGTCTCCCTGATCACATTAACTATAGTGGTCCAGTCATCTGGAAGCATCTCCTGACCACCCAGAGTCTGTCTCAGCTCCTCCCTGAAAACTATGCGACATTCTACCTTTTTTCAAATTTCACCACTTCGTCCTCTGCTCTGCCTTTGTCCTCTTCATCTTCCTCACCACCAGAGTCATTTTACACACCACCATCCTGTGTTGTCTGGCTACACTCTCCCCTACCAATACTTTACAGTCACTGATCTCTTTCAGATTACAACGTCTACACAAGATGTCGTCCACCTGAGTGCTTCTACCTCCACTCTTGTACGTCACCCTATGTTCCTGCGTCTTCTGGAAGAAAGTGTTCACTACAGCCATTTCCATCCTCTTTGCAAAGTCTACCACCATCTGTCCTTCTGTGTTCCTGTCCTGAAGACCAAACCTGCCCATCACAGTCTCATCACATCTGTTCCCTTCACCTACATGCCCATTGAAATCTGCCCCAATCACCACTCTCTCACCTCTGTGGATGCTCTGCATCACTTCATCTAACTCACTCCAGAATTTCTCCTTCTCTTCTAACTCACATCCTACCTGTGGGGCATAACCACTAACAACATTGAACATCACAACTTCCATTTCCAGCTTCAGACTCATCAACCTGTCTGATACACTTTTCACCTCTAGAACGTTCTTCAAAAACTCCTGTTTCAGTATAACTCCTACTCCATTTCTCTTCCTATCTGACCCATGGTAGAACAACTTGAACCCTGCTCCTAAACTTCTAGCCTTGCTACCTTTCCACCTGGTCTCCTGGACACATAGTATATCCACCTTCCTTCTCTGCATCATGTCAATCAACTCTCTAGTCTTCCCTGTCATAGTCCTAACATTCAAAGTCCCTACTGTCAGTCCTACATTCTTAGCTTTCCTCTTCTCTCTCTGCCTACGAACACACCTTCCTCCTCTCCTTCATGTTCGACCAGCAGTAGTCCAATTTCCACCGGTACCCTGTAGGTCAACAGCACCGGGGGCGGTCGTTGATAATACAGTGAAGTTCTTAATTTTTTTATTTATTCCAATAAAGTAATTAAACTAAAATGGTAAACAACTGGAAGCATAAACAGAAATGACCAAGTCAAAATGTTTTTGCCAGTGATATTTTGGTTACCATGATGTTTAAGTTGTTAACTTACTAAAATTAGCCTATAATATATGTAATCTAAATGCCTAATAAGACATTAGGATGAACATTTAAATTGTGGTTAACCAAATTCAAAGATCCAAACAATCTGCCAAATTTAAATCAATTCCACCAAAGAGCTGCTAGCACACTTTAAATATTCTCACAACACACAGCACATGAACAGACATGTTGCTTGAGCTTAGGTCTTTGGTCCATATGCATGTTAGGGATATTATATTTACCCACAGAACAAGAGGTTAGGAACAAAGCAAGTGCTTTTCATTGCTCCACTTTGAACACGACAGCTTAGCAGAAGAGAGTGGCTGCAAAGACTTAGCGTGCAGGTCATTAGCTCGCTGAAATACCTTCAGCTTAATTTATTTCTGGAATGATTATGACTGCACGATAGGCTAATTAGGAAGTCTGCTTAACATTTTCCAGAGACTGTTTGTAAAGCATTAACTTCCACTGATTAAATATGGACTCCATGATGAGTGCTAGCCTGCATGTTTGACCGAAGACCTTGCCTTAGATGCATGCAAATTCACACACTACATTTAGATGAATGGCAAGCAGTCGAGTGTGTAAGTCTCAATTACTTTGACAAGATCATCTTATTTGGGAGGACTAATGAGTTTGCACATACAGGCAATAAAAAGCTTCTTCCAGACAAAGCAATAGGCTGTCGATTTAAAAACAGTACTAAAAACAAAAGGTTTGATTCATATTTATGTCTCTAACCTTTTCCTCTTAACCTATCTGCTTACACTGATTTGATTTGGTCTGTCCCCCACATCCTTCATCTTTCCCCTCCATCTTCCTACTGTCTTTCATTTATCCATTCTTTAAAAGTCATTTTGGGTTAGCTGGAATGTCACATCGCTCAAGTGTGGCCCCTGGGGCAGCTCCTGTTATTTTAAAGGGTCTCGTACATTTATCCAAGCAATGAATAAAGAAGCACCCAGAAGGTATAAGAGGCCTGAGCAGAGACATTGGCAGAGGGACAAAAAAACATTTACCTTAGAGAAGTGGAGGTTTTTTTTTTTTAAAGGTCAGAGGTCAAAGATGGCTGCTCCATGTCATTAGCTGACTTGTGGTCTGGCTAAATTGACCTCTTGGCCATCCACCAGAGACACAGAGGTTTTTTGTGGTTTGAGTAACGTGTGCAAGAAGAACAACCTTTGCAAACAACACTCAGACAGCACACACTAAAACTACACTGAAAACTGCACTAATGAAATTCTTTTAGGGTCAGCAGCTCCTTAAAGGGATGTGACACCTATTCAGTCCTAAAGCAAACTCTGCAGAGAGAGAGAGAGAGACTGAAAGCAGCTCTGAATAAGTGGTATTTTTATTAGCATTTGTACCTGGTCAAATGATTTTCACTGGAATCAGTAACATCAAGTTGCATCATTTACAGTATGCAAACATTTTAATTAACTTGGGATGTATACTCATGCAGAGAGAAGCAACTGAAGGGAAGTAGAGCTTTTTTTACCATTAGCTGCTGCCTGGAATGCTTGCAGTGGGTGTAGTGCTCATTAAGCAGTGATATAAAGCACAATCTCATAATGACTAAAGATCTGTTGTCTGCTAAGCAGTAACAAAACGATTGATTCGTAAGCAGAGGAAGAGATGAGGCCAAGAGGAAAAGGAGGAAATTATAATGAGAGTGTGAGAGACGAAAGAGGGAAGGAAGGAGGGAGGGAGGGAGAAGCATTTAGTTGGCAGACAGTTTCCTGATTCAGCCAGGCTGGAGAGCAGGGGTAGCTGTCTTCTTCCATGTAGCTCATCTATCACTGCCTATTTCTAGGCGACTCACCCGTTTCCCCCACCACACACACACACACACACACACACACACACACACACACAGATGGAAGGGAGTGAGAATTCAATCTTTCCCTGCCTCACAGTCATCTGCAGAAATGCATTCGTTCACCCTTCGCGGCAGGGCCCCAAACCCTGCCAATAATCGTCCACCACGGCGAGAAAGAATCACTGCAGGTAGCCCAGCTTTCCTTGTGTGATCTATTTCCAATCTGTAATGTCCCACAGGTAGATTAGGGACAAGTGCAAATATGACTTGAAGAGTAGTGATGGTCTTTGACACAAGAGATCCTGTAGCACCTAAGGAACACACACACACACACACACACACGCACACAGAGTGTGTATATGCTCCATGAGGCCATCGTTTCCTTCTTCTTCTTCTTTGAGTGGATTACTTTTTAACAATGGCCAGATAAATGGCACCGGGAGGTTAAACGGCTGCCATCACAAATCAGACACACGTGAGATCACCACGAAAATTGTGTCTTTTCAATTAGTGTGTGTTGTGTGTCATCTTTGTCTTCTGAACCTTCTGCCTTTATTTTGGATTTATGTTTGTTTTCATGTTTTGCATTTCTTTTCTTCTATTCTTGAGGTAATGTATCATCTTTGTGAATATTTTATTCTTTGTGTCTGTTCTGTAATTATTATGGGCCTTTTTAGTTTTTTCTCTTTCTTTAGTGTAATTTTTTTGTTCCTTTCATATTGTTTTGCTTCTCTTTTTGGTCATTTAATGTCTTTTAACTGGCTTCTGTCTTTCGGGCAAGAAACCACTTCACTGCCATACAGATGTGGGTTTTTTTGGTAATCAACCAAAGCTTTTAGCATGTTATAACTCTGTAAAGCTCTGTAAGCAACACTTATGATATGATTAAGATCTACTTTAATGTAACATGAAAAAACATTAGCACTGGTGTATTTGTTATTGGATCCATCTGGATCGATCTTTCCAAAGCTGTTTATTAAAACTGATCAGCATGTCATGCTATGTTTGGACTGATTACTACATGTCAACAACTGTCCAATTCTTGTGGGAACTTTTTACCTCTTATCAGTGATCATGATGAGGATTTTATTGAGCTTTGAGCTCTCAGGCAAAGTGCTGATGAAAATAAGCTGTTCTCATCTAGAATTGATTCTCTATTTGTGAATTAATCTTCACACAGGTTATAAGCGCTGGTGCAAACTGTCACACGGACATCTGCTGTTCTGCTGCGTGTTGGAGTGGTATTCAAAAGGGAAATCAGCGTTTACATGTAGCCTGCTTTCCCCAGTGGAACAACAGACTCATCACTCCTTTGACAGTCCTGGACTCCTTCCACAACTGAACATCTCCTGACATTACGACGACCTTTTCACCAGCACCGTCTGCATCAGGTCACAACAAGAGACTGCAGATCACAGACACGATGCCACCCTTTCAAACAGAACTATCTCCCCGTGGTTAATGCCAACACGAGTTCGCTGACGTCCAGACTCTTCTTTTTCCTCTCTGTCTCTCGCAGCTCTTTCTTATTCATTTGCATAATCCCTGTGACACTCCGATTAATAACTCCAGAGTGATTTGCATATCTATGCCTGAAATTGAGGACAGACACTCACACAGTAAATATAGTCCAGCCAGAAACAAACTCGGTTGTGGTTTTCGTGGGACAAGGGATCTCCAGAGACAGGGATGAATGTGGAATATTCTTAGGTTAAATGATATACAAGCAGCCTGGCACTCACACACAGACACACAACCTTATGCTTACAGGGTACTTTCTAACTCTTCTCCAATCCTTTTCTTAAGCCCTTGGGCCCAGCCAAACACAGAGGGGCTGGGAAGATGGAGACCTTACTACTCAAGCAGTTCCTGGTACAAACAGTAGTTTAAGAAGATACAACCCCCCCCCCCCCCCCCCCGAAAAAAAAAAAAAAAAGTGACCAAGACAGTGCCGTGGTTAAGTTGTTCCTTGGACACTGAAGAAAGACTGGGCATTAGAGGCTTGTAGTTGCTTCAACAGTGCCCCCCAGTGGGCAAAAACATTGGTGTTATCAACTAGTTAAATTTCATTTACATACAACTTATTGCAGCCAAATTACTGTTGAAATTAAATATTTTTATACAAACATGAGCTCGAATACATTCTCAACGTTTGGACACGAAGGCATCTTTGGAAAATTATATTCTCAAATTAGGAGAAGTGGAGACTTTGGACATAATTTGTTAAATAGTTTCTACAACACTAATCGATTTTTTAACCACTATCTAAGAATAGCCTGTTTTTTTTTTTTAACACAGATAATATGTTTTATGCAAATATAATATTGCAGGTAAGATACAATGATTCTCCTGGGTTTGAGGAGCTTTAGTTTGTTTCATCTTCTGTTCTTTGCAAAAGAGGCAACTTTTGAGTTGTACAAGAGTGGATTTACACACACCCACGTAGGCTTTATACATTCGTGTTGGGTGACACCATCTCATGCATACACATCCTCTCTGCCTTTATAACCAAAGGCTGGAAATGACAAGCCTGCAACAAAGTAATGACATTTCTTCCTGTGTCATGTGGCCAAAGGCATCTCCTCCCTCTCTCTCTCAGGCGATGACAAGGCGGAGATATGTGGCCAGCTCCGGTGACAAGCCCTGCTCTAATCGACAGGTACAGCTTTCACTGCAGCTCAGGACCGAACCAGAGTAGCAGCTAAATAATTGAACAGGTGCAATGTGTTGAGGCAGGGTGGGGGAGCTCGGTCGTGTGTGAGAAGACGAGGAGGACTCAACCAAAATGTCTGCAGTGTCCTCTGCTTGGAGGGAAAAAAGTCATCGATTGTTGGTTTGATGAAAATGTCAAAGTACTTGCCTCACATTTTGTGGCCCAGAAACATGTTGCCTTCCACTTGTTTTCCCCCAAAGCCATCAGCTGTCAGCAGCTGCTCTTTTCCTTCTCAGATCCTCCGCCACACCGTCCCTTCATGCTACAATTTGGAAAAACAGATGATTTACCGAAATGATTTACCGTTTTTTTTTCTTTTCTTTTCACATTCTTGCTGTTGCTATGGCAACAAATTGGGACGTCATGCTGGCATTTCACCCTTGTCTTACCTCATGTGAACGGCCATAGCAATTCCTGATTTCACAGTAAGGGTTGTCAGTGAAGTGGGGTAGGTGTGTGGATGAATGTGTGTGTGGCTGAGTGACAGGTTGACTGACCTTGGGAAACTGTCCCTGGGAAGGCTTTAGAGAGAGAGAGAGAGAGGGGATGGCTTCAGTACGCAAGATGCCGAGAAGCAGGTAACCAGCCTCCCAGCCACACATGGCGAGTGCCACATATGCAGTCATCTGAAACCGACATGGCTTCCATGTGAAGGCTAGGTGCTGCCCTCTGACACCAACACCGCCACTGAGGTTTACAGCTACAGGCTTGACTGTGGACAGGACATTAGTTTAAAGCCTCAAAGATGAAGGGTCCAGTAAATATTTTAGCAAATGCTAAAATGGAGACAATACAGAGAAAGTTCCTAGAGAAACAGGAGCTGTAATAAAAACAGCACAGTACTATCATCCATCATACTTTCATCTTTATCGTTTGTGTCCTTATTTTTCACATTGATGGAATCTCCTTCAGCATGAACCTTCATGCACCTAGAAACATCCGAACATTTTAAAATGAGACATGATGCTGCTAAAATCCGCTCGTTAATGAATGTTTTTATTAGTTTGAGTATTTCTGAACACAATGCTAGTATTCTTTTACATTTTCTTCATTTACATTACACTTTTAGCACTTCCTTAGCCAACATTTCTTATGACATACTTGCTTTCTGTACTATAGCAACACACATAAAACATAGCTATTTTTAATATCTTCTATATGAGACCAAATATATGGCAAAACCTTGTATGGTACCATACATTGTATGGTATAGTATTCAAAGACCGAACAGTTGAGTATTCACAATCTCAGACCACTACCTAGAAACTAATACAGTGGCAGGCTCAGACTTTACTGTGTTACGCTACTGTGGGGGAACATTAGAGCAGTGGTTCCCCACCCTGGTCTTCAGGGACCCCTGTCTGGATTGTTTTCCAACTACTCACACCCAACTAGTGCCTTTCCCACTGCTGATTACCTGGATCAGGTCTTTTGAGTCAATCAGAAGTTGTGGAATCTTTGTTTTCTCTTCTCCATCCCCCATCTAATCAAAGATGGTATCTTCCAGCATCTTAGAGTCCAGTTTAACCAGCAGGAGACAGTTCAAAGTACATTTTTTTAAATTGCATAGCTGCTAGAAATTAATATACACTACAAAAATGTGAGCGTTATATTGGTATTTAAAGAGTACTTTATATTTCCCTATTACTAGAGGCAGGCCATAAAGGTTGTTCATTATTATCTCCATATACTCATATTATCCTGATAAAAACTGTCCAAGAGACTGTGAAAGTGTTTCTTATCATTGAATTTCTTTTTCTAAAATAATGCTGGTGTCTTTTAATCTGAAGCAATACTATAATCAAAGTTATGGTCTTTCCCTAAACGCTATGGGAGCTCATAGATGCTGCCAGAGCTCTTATGTCATGAATCATTATGAATAATCATGAATAATTTAAGGAAAATAAATATGTGATCAGTGATCAGTGTTAGTATTAAAGACATTCCGACATACAGATACAATAATGTAATGTAACTATCTATTAGGAGACAATGTTGATCATTTTCTATATTTTCCATTAGGTTCCATGCGTATTATAAACATCACTGCGTTAATATGCATTTGTTACTGACAGCAAGAAATAAAAAAAATCAAGCTGTTAGACTTGACAATGAAAAGAGTTTTGGGGAGAAGTTATGCCAGTTGGAGTTTTGAATCGCATCCAGCTTCATACATTTTTACTGGGACTCCTCAGAAAACAAATAAATGAGGGTCTGTCTTCTGTGACATCTCTCACTCCTAAAAGTTTGACTGTGCCAATCAATCAAATTGGGCAGTATAATGTGTGTGTTTCTCTCAAGAATGCCCGTCAAAGAAGGCAGAGTGCTGGAAACCTCCTCTGGACCCACAAAGGTGTCACAGTAAGCAAGGGTTGTCAGAGGCTTGTCACCGCCGGGTGGTTTGAAAGTGTGAAAAACACCCTTTCATGGGATGGAAAAGAAGACAAGCAATGAGGAGAGAGGGAATGTGACAATGTGTGTGTGTGTGAGAGAGAGAGAAAGCTTTAACTCACTTTAGCCTGTTGCACTGAGACTTGTCAGTCCTCCAGACAATAGGTCTCCATCCACGAAGCGGATCCTTTTCACCTTCAGGGATGATGGCTTCATTATTCAGCTTGACAAGCTGTGCCACAGGGAGATCAGAGTCTTTGCTTAATTGAATGCTGACAGTTTAGGTTCACACACACACACACAAAGATTTTTCGATCATCCAGGGACATAGACAGGTGTTAGTTACAAAAGCACCAAGTGGTATTAATGTTGTGGCTGATCGGTAGTAAACTAAAGTCTGATTATTAGAATGAATAGAACTTTTTCTTTGCACAGTTCCATCAAAAAACACTTTTGGCAGACTGAGGGTTGAGAATGTCACTTATATCTGACAGGACTCAGCTGACAGCTACATCTTAAAGATAATATCCACAGGAGATCTGGTTTCTACAGGTAGATCTGTGTTTTTGGTAACTCAGAGCGGCAGTAATTAATAATTTATATTTCGGTGAAGAGCCTTTATTATTTAAGAGACTCTATCACTTAGAAATTATGTAATATTATTACATTAACCAACTGTCCACTTCTGCACAGACATATACATGCTACATATACAGGAAATAGGTGCAGCAACTGGTGTTACTGCAGCTTGTAGACAGTTCTGAATGTTTAAGCTGAGATTCTGATACAGTTTGCTGTAAAATGATGAAACAAGCTTTTAAAAGTTTTAAAAAGTCTGTGGTCAGAATAAGCAGAAAAAGCAGGTATGTCTCTACAACAGGCTGAAAATAACCTGAACTACTGTGTCAAACTTTAATTGGTCACTTTGACTCCTCACTGAATACTCCGAGGTTTTAGAGGAAACTGTTTACCTCCTGAGCCATATCAACACCTGAAACTCATTAAGGCTAATTAAGAGGCATCTGTGTCTCCGTTATTCAGGGTGTGAAGCTCTTCCCTGTCGCAACTCCACTTGGTGATTTGCGAAGTTTTAATTTTCCTGCTCAAACAGTCCCTGTAAATGCAGCCCTGGCTACTGACCAGTATGGAGCCATGAAGCTTTGTCTGCAGCAGCGTCCTCAAATTAGTAAGACACTAACAACAAAAGGTGAAACCGCCTATCCGTCTTACATCTGGTCAGTGAAGCTTCTACATCGTTATGATTTGACAACAGAAATCTTCGTCCTTGAGCTGAGCACGTTTTGTCATGTCAGTCTTGATAACAGACCAGTGGAATAGATAATACTTTTCAGGGGTCTCGTGGGTTGGCTTGGCTCGTGTTAGAATTCATTTAGTCTGATAGACTCCGTGGATTATCCCTGTTTTCGGAGGCCTGCATTTCTGACAGGTCACTATTGTACATCAAACTGGGTCCTACAGCAGAGAGCACCATGGAGCAAACATTACCATGCATCCACACCTTCACACAGCAGTGTCTGTGTACACACACACACACACACACACACACACACACACAATCAGACATGCATAACAGCAGGTGAGAAATGCCCACTCATCTGATGAGCTGGTACGTCTGATACCCTGGCTCTGTCCATGATCATTACTGTTGCTTCATAGACCAAGGGCCAAGGAGAGGACCAACATGTAGCTTTGAGCAATAGGCCGAATGCTTGATGGATAAACCCAACACCTGCATTTAACTAATGGGAAACCTACGACAATACCTAAAGAGGTAGACAGTGGGGGGTTGAGGTCTTCACACAAACACACACACATCCAGGGGAAAAGATAAGCAGTTACAAGCTGCTAACTGTTTTCTGTGCTTTGTGTAGACGTGTTGGTCAGTGCCTTGTGTAGATATAGGACACCTTGGTGCATCTGTGAAGCTTGAGCAGGGCTTACTGTAAACTAAACTTAAATTCATATAAATTAAATTAAAAAAATACAAAATGTATACAACAGGCTTTCCAGTAGGAGGGAAGGAGGGAACAGGAAGTTAGATACGTGGTTTTTGACATTTGTGAACAAAGCCTCTGACCCTCTGCAGGGGCGTTTCATTATGGTGGTGTTGCAATGAGACCGTCACCATGTCCATGCTGACCCTCGTCAACCACAACAATAAAACCTGAAGTGATATTAATGTTATGGCTGATTGGTGTGTGTTTCATTATCATCAGCTGTGGAAATAGGTGGACAGTTTATCTTTAGTAATGTCCCCATTTGTTTTACTTTTTTCTACTTGTTGACGTGGTGAAGCTGAGAATAACTTTTAGCACTTGCTCATCAGTGAAGACCTGAAATGAATCCAATCTGTGCTTCATCGAACTCATTACGCCTTTACAACATTCAGCATGAGAGGACTAAATGTACTGTTCGGTTAATATTCCATTCAGAATGCTAATATTAGAACCTGATAGTTAGCACGGTTTTCCACAAGATGTTACTTTGCCTTCCCGTTAGTCTAGCAGCTGCAGAGCCCCCACGGTGTTGGTTATAAAGAAATACAGGCAGCAAGCTAGTGTTAGCTGTCATTTTATTGAGGTGATGATATGAAGGATTCTAAGAGCCCAAAGCCACACAGCACATTGACATTACGGGTACCAACAGTTTCATTCAGATACAAAAGCTAACATCCTCCTAAATTCTGAAGAAGATGACGGTGATGACGATGATGATGATGAAGAAGAAGATTATATAAAGAAAATTTTGATGTTGATAAAGAAAAAGATAATTATGATGATGACGATGAAGAAGATGATGATAAAGAAAAAGGTGATGGTGACAAAGAAAAAGATGATTATGATGAAGATGATGAAGAAGAAGATGATGACAAGTAAGATGATGATGGTATGAGGAAGATGATGAAAAATAGGAATATGATGATGATGAACATAATAATCGTGATAGTGATAAAGAAGAAGAAGAAAACGAAGAACAGAGCCCCTTTAAATACCATAACAGATAAGGTGTTTGTTAAAGTATATTAACACTCTCTTCTTTACTCTTATGGGGATTGTCTTGAATTTATGATTGTATGAGATTAATGTCTACAGGGAAATCGAGTGTAAATTTTAGATCTTCAGATAAATGAGGGCAGAGTAACATCTGGATTAGTCTCCCCTCATAAGACAACACAAAATGATGACGTCTGATCATTTAATGCTGGTGATCCAATTAGTCTCTAAAAAAATGAACAGTTCTATCGGCGAACTACTAAGTATCTTTGATAATTGATATCAAACACAAACAGGAGCTTCAGGTCTGGATGAAATGAAGCGGAACAGCCTGATGGCTGTTTGATTCTCAGCATTGCAAAATAAATCCCAATTACCGTTGGACGGACAGACCCAAGGGGTCTGCAATTCAAGCCAAACATGACTTCACTTGACCTCTCATAAAGTCATATGACTGAGGCACTGACAAAGACCCGACCTAGCTGTCAGACAGTGGACTGGCATACAGGCTTTGCCGGGGAGTACGCTTTATCTCCCCAAACCGAGACAAGAACAACAGCAGACGGCTTATCGCTGAAGTCATGTGCAACTCGTCCTCCCCAGACTGTTATTAAACAGCGAAGGGTTTATGCGGAAGCTCAATGGGAGTGTGTGCACATAGCATAAGGCCTTTCAATTTGCCCTGAGTAGTATTAACAAATGACCAGACTCCCATTGAGAAACATTAGAGAAGAATTTCCAGAGCTGTACCAGCTAATATCACAGCTAATTAGTGAGTGCTGCCTGAGTGTCTATACAAACTGAGACAATAGAGTCCCATTACAAAGAACTGCCCTGTGAATGACTGGGTATCTAGATGGGATTAATGTCAACAAGTGAGAAATTATTGATGATGAAGCTCCTGGCTGCTCAGGGACTATTTCCTGACAGTGCAGAGTAAAGAATCAAGCACAGAGAAAGTCCATTGTCTTGTAGTCTCAGAGCTGAGACGCCTGTTGAATGTTGAAAAGAGTCCAGACAGTCAACCAGTGAGACTCCCTCTGCAAGGTCACTGTTTCTGAACCTTCCGGGTAATTATTCTTGATACAGGAATTAATATGTAATTCAAGGTGTCGCTGTGGATGACTCTTTTGTTATTAACTATGCTACAGCAGGAGAACCTTTCAGGATTATTTCAATTCAATGATTACTTTGGGCCCAGCCACTGATTGCAAACTGTGCAGGTAGGTTTACTCACCACATTGATTTCCCTGCCAATATCGAGGGGAGAGCTTCCGAAGACGTTTCCCCCTGCTCTCTCTGCAAATCTTATTAGAGATGGAAGCTCCTTCCCTGCATGATACCAAGAAGAACACAAGGTTAAAAGAAGAGACAAGTTTGACTGAAGTCTCCAACTTCAAGCTTGTGCAATAAGAGAGATGAATATGTAGAGTCTGAAAATATGGATGGCCATTCATAATATTTGGACAATCAAACAGGATTAAATAAAGGAAGTCTTCCAGGGGATCCATGCAGGATCTGAACAAAATTGGACCTCTGGCTCACCTGGTGTTGAGTGCACGGACAAGGGGAAACTTACAGACTGTAGAACAGCTTCATTGCTAGAGTCTTCATCAGGGTCTGTTAAAAGCACAGAATAAAAAGACATTTAAATAGAATTTGGTGTGGAAAGAAAAATGAAAAACAACCAATCATAAACAGACACATACATAATATCCAGTAGGAAATGTTTCCATTAGTGGGTGGGTGCATCTATCCGAGCAAAATCTGCTTATTAAAGATCATCAGTACAGTACTCACAAAGCTATGACAGCACTGCTCTACTGACCTACTATAGCAGCACTCACCTACTGTACTGTGGCAACACATTTCAGAATTATGACATAAACCACCTCCAACTCACATAAACATAACATGACCTAAAAAGCAGTGGAAACCTTCACAAGCTGATATTCTTTGAGTGAGACACTCTCCAAAGCTCCAAAAGGCAACTACCTCCAGCAAAATGTCCTATGCTTCTTGCCCACAACCCACTTACAAAGACATTTAGAGACTGGGTGCACATATTTGATTCAGGCATACAGTAGCATCCCAGGACCCAGATGTTTTTCTCAAGAGCCTCTTCTTGTAAAATACAGAACTGAATTAAAAATCATTTTCCTTACATCCATTACCTTTAACAATCAAGCTCCATTTTACCGAAAAGACCTCATATTCTATGTGACACCGACAAAACCCTTTGGTCTTAGTGTGCAGGGCTACATGTCAGAAATAACAAACATAACCAGGTTTCTAATCAGATTTTTTACAACTGCACGTGTAAACAATAGAAGGCTGCAGCTAAGTGAACGAATGAATGAAAGGACAGATCATTACCGAGGTCGTGTCGCATCATTTTTAAAACAAAGTCTAATTAAGTCACTTTCCCCTGTCAATTTTTAAAATTCAGACAGTTCCTGTTGTGGATCAGCTGTGTGTGTCTACCCCCCCCCCCCCCCCCTTTTTTTCCCCCTATCTTTACCCCTGCACCATCAATCTGCTGTGACACAAACACACACATACAAAAAAGAAAAGTCATAAAGCAGCGCTTTGGGTACCAGTAAGGTAGAAAAGCACTACAGTAGACCATTTACCATTTAGCCCGAGTTTGTACTGTAACTACTAGCCCCGAAACAAACCGAGGACAAGGTGCAAAATGTGACAGACACACACACACACACACACCAACTGCTGAGTCAGGTCCCTGTTGTGTGTTAGCTAATGATAGCAGCTCATGGTAGATGGATAGCCAGACTACAAAGGCAAAGGCCAGCTTGGCCATATTAAAAGCACAACAGCGTCGCCACAGCACTGTTTGGCATGCTGCTCTGCCTCTGTGCGTTAGTCACATAGAGTCACCCGGGGAATACTTTCTACCTCTACTGATCACCGGCCTGCACCTCCTGGCCCTGAGAAATCAACAGCCAGAATTTATAGATTTACCTCAGATTGGCTGTCCCGCATTTGCACCCCCATAAATACTTTTACAGCTTTGCTAATGCCACTGTTGGGAATAAACAAGGTTACAACGGACAAGATGAGGCTGAGATTTAGTGGGCAGCTCGGACAACACAGAGTAGAGCAACGAAGAAGGAGGTGCAATGTCAGAAAAAAGAGAGGGAAGCAGCTCGGATGGGATTTTACAGCAATGCAGAGTAAACTTTTACAAACTGATACAGGCTCCACAGGATCGTGCAATAACTGACAAAAATCTTGTCCTCTCATCATAATCACTGTGTACCTTTTGCGACAGGAGGTGTCTTCTCATCTGAAATTTGTTTTTTTTTAAATGACACACACCCAAAAAAAAAAAATAAAAAAAATCAGAAGACTAAAAGCTTAAGCCAAGTGGGAGAACTCGATCCGTTTTCCTGTCACTCTCAAATTAAGTCCATCTATAAGGATCCTAATGTAAACTAGCTAAATATGCAATTATGATGAATAAATAAACTTCCTGGTTTAAATAAGTCTGATGACCTTGGCCATATTTCTTATCAAAGTCATTACAGATGAATTATTTAAGCAGATTACTTTACTTCAGTTTTAAATGCTACTCATTCGGACAACTTCATGAAACTTGCAAGGTTTAAGAGCATGAAATATACATGCTTAAGCCATCACTCTCTTTATAATGAATAAGCATAACTCAGAATTGACACGTTTGCTCTCAAAAAGACTTGTAGGACTGACGGCCACATAGACGCTCTGGAGTTGACTAAGCACTGTGGGTCTTCCCATTATTTGCTCCTTCACAGTGCGCAGAAGCTCACAGTTAAGTTAATTAGTTGTGACAGACTCCTTGTTCTGTCTGCCTACACCTAATTTAGTCTCTCCGGCACATCAATGTGATAAATTGCATAAATAATTACAGTTTAAGAAAATACCAATAAATGTCTCAGCAGGCTAACAAGGAAACTGCACGGCACCTTTCGTACAGTAGCTCATAGTTAATGCTTGTGACTGTGTGAATTCTACCTGCAGCTTAGTCCAGTTCTGCTCATCTGTATGGACACTATCAGTAGGGGATGATGAATGAGTCAAATGGGCTGCCAACATCTAAGTCACAATTGCAGAGACAAACACAAACAGTTCATTTATTTACTGCAAACACCAGTGGGGGTACACGAAGAGAGCAGGATTCAGGGCTGTGTGGGGGGGGGGGGAGAAGAGACAGATGGCAAATTGAGGAATATTACATTCTGTGCTGAAAAAATGAAAGGCGCAAAAAAAAAAAAAAAAAAAAGATGAGATACGAACGAGGAGACGAGATGAAACGCTTAAAGCTATGGGAAACCTGAAATCTGGAATGTGAACTTAGATGCTGGAGGTGGTAGTTTTGTCTGTAACTTGGCATCGGCTCCAAGAAACACATTCTGCAACTGCTCAGCATGTGCATCTCTGCTGTCCTGTTACCTCGTTCTTTGTCTTTCAGCCGAGTGGGTTAAAAACAAGATACCATGGACATTTTTAGATGGCAGCCAAGAAAGTCCAAGCCAGGAACAGCTTTGCTAGGGAACCATCTAATCACAATAGTTAAAGGACAAGCAGTGTTTCTTTGTGATGTGTGACATGCTACTGTACATCTCTGTTACACAACACTGCCAAAGCCAGAGCTCCCTCCATTTGCTCAGATATGTAGGCAAATCAAGCTGCGGCCCACCATAGCCCCCGTGTTTCCCGACACCTCCAGTCCATCGTTCGCTGCAAGCGAGCTCTGCATTAAGCCACTGAGGGCAGGCAACTCCTGGTAACGCTGGTTCACTGTCAGGTCCAATGTCTTTGAACAGCAAGGTTTTTCGGTAACAGTATGCTGCCGATCAGACAGAAGGCGAGAATTCGTTTTTTAACAAAAGCCTTTCGAAGATGTTTCCAGTGAAGCAACTAGGATGTTACCTTCTCCGAAGTAAGGAGCCTTTGGTTCTGACCATATCTGGCATATTACCTCAGACGGAGGCCTCATTTAAATATTGATCATCCACTTCTTACTTTTTTTTTTAGCATATTTATGGAAAAATGGGAACAAATTCAGTACGGAGGTGCAGTTCAGTATGGCTCACACAGAAATACTCATCATCTAATATAAAAGGTCAGTGTGAGCAGGATGTTTTAGTGCTGATAAAATGATCAAAGATCAAATCTTTTGAATGCAGAAAACCTGTGACGTCGGTCGTAATTGCTTTTTTAAATTTGAACCGATTTAAACCTGATTAAAAAAGTCCACTAAGCTGCATGTTAAAACGGGGGTTTAAAAAAAATGCCATCCATTACATGCTTTAATGCTTTAGTGGCCCAAACATCAAGTGACTGGAATCACTCGTCTGTCTGCTTTGTCTGAGCCCAATTACAAACAAATGTGTTCAGGAAGCATTTTTTGATAAACAATGTGAAAATGTCTGCGGTAGAAAATTACACCTCATTAACCCTTTTAAAAGCACAGGGTTCACACAATATGTCAGCTATTACAATGAGCATAAGCAGAAATGTTCGTAAATTAGACATTTTTTTTTTTTTGCTTCATCCATTTTGCAGAAAACGAATTAAACATAACTGAACAACGGCTCCGGAATTCAAACATTATTGCAAGCAATAAACAAACAAACACTATTAAAAGGGACACGAGATAAGTTTCATGACATTTAATAAAATTTTACTCCCTAGCAGCATGATGGCATTTATGTTGACCCTACCGCTCCACCTAACACACTGAGCCAACCCTGTCTACTAAAAATGACGTTTATATGCAACTACACGTGCTTTTAGGGGTTCAGTGTCTTGCTTCGAATATATAATAAATAATTTAAAATTATGGATTCGAAACATTTGTCCGTGTTCTAGATTTTAATTTTAATCTATTTGAATTCTTACCATAGAAATGTATCACCTGTCCCTGGGAATCATATTCTATTTATGCACATTCACAGGCTCATTTACAGATTATTCATAGCATCCATGCAGGCACAGTTACTGTAATTTGGGTTTGTAGCAGTGGGACACCTCAGCTTAAACGTAATCCACTTTGGAATATGGTCAAACTTCTGTGTATTGTCAGGAGACTTAGACCAGGTCATTTACTTTTTCCACTGAAAGCTTTAAATTATCTGTCTCCTATTCCAAAAATGAGAGTTTAGTGTATTCAATAAACAGGGAGCTAATGGCTAATTCTGCACCAGAAGCTAACGGGCAGGTTTCCTCCTTAGGAACCGTTAAAATTTTCTGGTCTTTACTTTTGTGATTCGTGCAGTTTTACCGACAAAAACAACTTGTCAAGTTGATTTTCTCATTAGTTCCTTTTCGTTTTGAAATGCTTTCTACCTCCCATGTGTGCACATAGGTTGCTGATGACACCTCTTAGAAACTTGTCTATACAGGACATCGCCATTGCCCCAAAATCTATCTACAAGGGGCCTCTTCCAGCTGCTGAGGGGCCTCGGGCTCCCCCAAGAGCAGAGAGTCGTCACTGAATATGACGTGTGTTTCAGAGAAACTCTAGACAGTCTGATGCATAAAAAGCTAGAGACATGACATAAAATGAGAATAATAATAATATGTTCTTTAATCTTTAAAGTGTTTGATGGTGGTGTAATGTAGAGCTTTAAAAGTTTCCAACCACCTGACTTGAACTGCTTAGAACTAACACTATGATTCCTAAAATTAAAGTAGAGGACGTCGAGTTGGACTGAATTTATCATATTGACATCAAATTATATTCATAACCTGGCAGCTCAAAGGGCAATTTATTATTCATATATACTCCCCAAACTAGAACTATTAGCATCAAGTTGAAAATGTGTTAAGTCACTTTAAATACAATTTAAATTTCATGTATATGTGTGTAAAGCAGACTCCTTGATACTTTTTCTTCGTACTGTGTCTGCTGAACCATTTACTTTAAATGATAAGGTTCTGGAAACTTCTGCCACAACATGCCACTACCCAAAGCAACGCAGAACAAAGGCTCATAGTAAGGGTGTGTATTGGCGTGGGGAACACGCTGACTGACTGACTGAGGCAGTTTTTGAAAACATTAAAATTCAGTTACAATAAAAACTAAAAGTTGCAGTGCACCAGGCCAAAACAAAACCATGACAGTACTGCACAGAAGCCCACAGGCAAATTCAAGAAACAGGCTTCTGCAGTGGAATTGTCTAGAGAAGCCTTATTGCCTCAAGCACGCTTATGCTGCCTTGAGTTTTACTGCTATTTTTAACAGTGTTATGAGTAAACATTGCACTCGGTTTGTACAAGAAATGCAGTGCAAAAACACAAATGAGGGCTGATGCATAGAGAAAAGTGACCACAAAAAAAAAGGGGGCCACGTGCTTCCGTGCATGTAGCCAGAGCTCTGCAGCTCCATCCAGCAAAAAGACTGCACACCTGGTTGAACCCAAAATAAGAAACATATTATTGGGTTATTACTTCTGGGAAGCTCCAGTATTAAACAGAGATGGAGCCTGTGCAGAGGAAAGACTGAAGATACATCTTTATCTGCGTCCACTTACAAAAGGTTATCTTTCAAATTGCTCAAATGTTACCTGATAAATGTCCTGGTAACTCTCAATATTTCCACTGCGGGTGGCACATTTGTCATCGTTGAGATGGCGGGCAGACTGGGGCACAGATGGGAACTCCTCCCTCACGCTGGCGTTGACGTATGAGCTGCAGGTCGAACCAGACGAGCACATGTGATTGATAACCAGAGAGAGGCTCAACTGAACAGCAAAGTTAAACAGAAATAAAATCAGGAGGATTGCAGCAGTTTTCACATCCAGTTTAGCAAACTGAAATCAGGCGGTTACATAGATAAATGTACAGCGGAGGGAGATTTTGTTACATGCAAAATGCTTGAATCTAGGTTTTCTTTCATAATAAAATACACAGTGACACTTTTAGTCCTTAAATTGCCATTCATTGATTTAATTACGGGGATTTGGTCACATTCCTTTAACCTGCCTTTGTTGCATCTGCACATTAAACCTGTTGAATCAGCTGGTCCGTACATATCTACATTCTGTGGTAATGGACTTTGCAATGATGGATAAACAAAAAAGATACAATTTTAGGACCATTCGAAACGACTCCATATTAACACTTATTGGCTTAATTAAGTAAATCTGTTTTTTTTAAATGCAACATGCAAAAGTCTTAAAATGGGACCCTGTAAATTTGAACAGACCAAATTCAATGGCATTGCAAGAACGGTGACAATAATTCTGTTTAAATGTTATCGTATCCGTTTTAATATTTCTGCCCATTGATGTCATTCACATACAGTGTCCACAAGTCCTTGCAAATTTCATTATGAGTAAGGTAAGTTTGCTTTTGCAACGACAGTTAAAGAACACATTTTTGAATGGATTTTGGTCAAACGTACAAAAAAAGAGACAGATATGAGGCTCAAAAAGGCTTAAGTGAAATAAACTGAAATCAAAGTGGAATAAATTGGGTTGCACCTACCAAAATGACAATAAGCAATAAACCACCAAATTGGAAAATCTAGTTCTGACAGAGTTGCTGTCAGTGGTTGCAGTTCAGGAAGTACACGGTGGTATTCTCTTTACTTTCCACGTATTTTCCCAATGACACCATGTGAAGGAGCTTTCAGTTCTTCTTATGTCATCTAGTTTGTCATTTTATTAAGGTTGTAGTTTTCGTCACCGTGATCCTCTAGTTTTTCAGTTGTAATCACAGATATGACAGCGGGAAGGTTACTACCGTAATGAATTCTATTTAGATGTACTTTATATTACAAGTAGACTTATAAGCAGGTTACACACCATGTTAATAAAGGGCAACTTCACAAATGTAACTTTTAAAGTGCTCTCTGTTTAGTTTAGTAAATGTACATGAATGCTTTTAAACTTCCCTACATGAAAATATTTTTCTGCTGCTCGCTGAAAAACCCCTCCAGATGAGATCATCCAGTGTTTTTCGTCCTCAGTTTAGACCATGTCATCTGGAGGAGCTCTGGAGAAGCAGGTTAACCATGATTACAAACCCCACAGCGGGAGCAACGAGATGACATATCTGAACTGAAGGTTCCTCAAAGTGATGTCATCTGGAGGCATTTTTCAGCTAGAGAGCCATTTTAACATAGTTCAGTCAGAGGGACGTTTTATGGCGTTCATTTACAGGTGCTACTCAAACCAGACTCAAAAGAAGCAAGTTAATTATCAGTGAAGGCGTCTTTTGAAGTGCAAAGTCTAGTTTTTCACCTTCTGTAGATGGTTACTACTCCGTGAACACAACATACCAATGCTGCCTTTATAACAATACATCATCATTTACACTAATAATTCTGTGTTTTTAGCCAGATGTGTAATATTTCCAGTACTTTCTAGCTGCATCTCTCCTATTTTAGAGACCAGACAGACGCTCATAGATACTGTAATAAAAAAACACTGGGCTGCTTAATGTGTAAAACTGAGCCCAAAACAAAACCTGCTCATCGCAGAAATTTGACGTTTTGACTTTATTAATGCTCAGAGACATCACAAACTTTTAATTTAGTTGTGAGTGACATGAAGCCGGTTGACTTCCAGTATTGCAGTACACCTTAAGACAGCAAAAACCTATTTGATTTCCAAATCTTGAGATATGATGGTTGTACTGGAGGGAAGTTCGCCTCCAAGGTTTACTCTCTATAATCACACAGATGGGGCCAGCCAGGGATTGTAAAGGTAAACTCACCCAGTCCCAGCAATTTCCCACAGACTGCAGATTGTTTGGTTTGTTTGCTGTCTCTTCAGGGTTGTGGTTTTTCCGCTGTGTTGACAGCCTACCATCTGCTGCAGAGCCAATCTAGATCGTATATACCATCCGCAGTGTGTATTTACTCGCCTGTCAGGACTTTAAGTTTAGGACTAAAGATGATCAGTTATGATAGTTTGGCTGAAGTGTTCCCATAAATGGTGACATGTGTCAAGAGTGTTGGACAAAAAGAAAACAAAACATGAGTTATTTTAATAAAATATTTTATTTAGACATAAAAGAAGACGACGACATCTGACGACCATCACCTGAAAGTCAGTCAAACAGGGAACAGAACATTACAAAACCACGTTTAAGACTCAAACTTTATGCCGAACAAAGCATTTCTCCAAACGGAAAATACAGAAACAACAAAGTACTGAGGGCTTTTATATGTGAACTGCAATGTAGGTCCATTTTTTTTTTTTTTACTTTAATATGTGCCATAATAACTACACATAAACTGCTCTCATTTTATTTTCGTTTTTTCCCCAAAGGATATCTTAAGTTAAGGATACAAATGGTTCTGCTGGGCCACAATATCAAGCCTTGGTAACTTGACTAAATGAAGTGTAAACAAAAGTAAAACAAAAAACAAAAAAATTATTACAATGGTAATTAGGCCTATTCTAAAAGCAGATAGTCTGCAACATAATTAAACGAGAGTGTAGATTTTCTCACCTGTTGGGCTCACTGCTGTTTTGGACCTCTCTTGCTATCTGTGCTGTCTGGTTTTGGTCTTGCAGATCTGGCAAATTGCTGTGAATTTACAGTTAAGGTCTGTGGACAGTGAACATTTTCATTAAAGGGTAAACGTCAATGGACTTGAGCATTTTCTCTCAGACGGCACACACAAGCTGCTTTTGTGTAAAGGCTCTGCTCTTTCATCTGGCCCCATTACTAAAGTTCTATTACTATAAATTCATTTTATGGTTTTCTTTCTAGAAATGTAATATTGCAACCTCATTGCAAAGCCTATTTCAGCTTCAAAGACTGATCGTTTACATCATACTTTAATAAAGCCATGTTGTATGCAGCGGCAGCTTTAAGCCACAGGGGGCCTCTTCGTTCAGACACACTCCAACTTTAATGCTCAAAAATGCTGCCAGACTATGGCTAAAGCGAACCAAACAAGAATTTAGGCGTGAACTTGCAGTCACACAGTGGGATCAATTGCTCACTCATGTGACGAGCTGAAAAGCAGGAGAGGACCCTGTCATGTGAGGCTGCTGTGTGGAAATAACTGTATACTTTAGGTGGTTTCATGCTTTTTTTGCAGCAGACTATTTAAGGATTGGCGAGCGGCACTGAAAAATAATTACAAATTACAGAGACTCTAAGCTGGGACCAGATGTCCTCTGTCTTTGACTGCTTAAAAACACATCCGTACCAGAACAAGCCTTATGCAACTTTCTGAAGCTCCAAGAAGAATCAACCCCCCCAAACACAATTCATCTCTACCACATGCGGAGTTCTATTTGCAACCTTTTGAGCCCAGATGAATTCGATATTTCTGGACTATACAGCTAAGCCAGAGAAAATACACTAAAAAGCCACTTTATTAGGTACACCCTGCTAATACCAGGTTGGACCCCCATTTGCCTCTAGATCTGCTTTAATTCTTCAGAGCATAGATTCAACAAGATGCTGGAAACAATCCTTAGAGATTTTGGTCCATAATAACACGACTGCCTCACACAGTTGCTGCTGATTTGTCAGCTGACCATCCAATCTCCTGGTCAACCATATCTCAAAGGTGCTCTTTTGGATTGAGATCTGGTGACTGTGGAGGCCATTGGAGTACAGTGAACTCACGGTCAGGATTTTAGCTCAGTGGTTTTATACCCAGTACCTCCTGGCCACATGTTGTGTGTCTTGCCTATTGTGCTTGAGTAAGACACTAAAGCCCAAGTTGGCCTTGATGTGTAATCCTTATTTGTAGGTGACCTTGGACAAAAGCAATGTAATTGTAGCTCTCTACAGCTGCAGGTGGCGATAAACTAAATGAAAACTAAATAACTGAAAACAAACAAATGTCATACGAGCTGGCCACTCCTGAATACTCTTCAATCTTTTTTGCAGATGTCCACATGGCCATCTTGTGAAAATATTCTCATACTGAAATCGTCTTATGAGATGAAGATGAGGGAATGCGTCTCCCGTCTATGCCCCTTTGACTTTATCTTTTGCTTACCATTAGTAGTTCCATTTATCTTCTCATGCACCAATTCACTTTTCTGTTTTCCACTCACGCTAACCAGCAGAGACAGATGGCGGCCCACCCTGACCCTGGTTCTGTTTCTTCCGTTACAATTTTTTGTCTCCGCTGGCGCCTAATGCTTGCTCAAGGGGGATTTGTTGTTTTGTATAAGGTCAGGACCATACTATTTAAAGTGCTTTGAGTTGATTTTTGTTGTGAATTGGCGCTAAATTAATGAAATATAATTTAATTTAATTAAGCTGAACAGCTAATTAGTCTCTCACTGATGAGGTCTGCCCGCTGATTCAAAATACTGAATTGCCACAAAAGCTGCCAACAGGGGTCTGAGTAGTGCCAGTGGTGTGACACCACAAAAAAACTAGGAAAACAGACGCTCACTGATGATCTGACATTCCGTGGACCCACTTACAGTATCAAGTTAATATATTTGCAGGAATGCGTGCATCCAGCATACAAAGCTAACAACACTGCAAAACTGTCAAATTTCAAGATTCCAAACCAGCTCTTAAATGGTCCCTTTTGATATACATGAAACACAGGAGTTGTTGGGGTTTGAACTGCAGTCAACGTTACAGCTCTGTCACCTCACCTACTATACAGTGACATGCAGGGTAGCACTTGAAAGTAATTCACACTCAAGACACCTGTGATCATTTTTTGATCTCAAAGATCAACAATTCCGGCATCAACCAATAGGTTATGGGATGCTATATCAAAATCAGCAGCCTTTTTCCATTAGATGAGTTCAAAAGTTGATGTGCAGTTATCAATGTTGAGATGAGGAAGAACAGGTGGTGGTTCAGGGCTGCCAGAAATTAGTTGTCAACCCCCTGCAGGCACCGAGGGCCAAAGCCAACAACACATCTGTGAAGGGGAGTGCACATTTATTAAAGTGTGACCTGTTATGTCTGTTCAATCTCCTGTAATTCTGTGCACTGGCAGTTTCTGGATTTTATCTTCCGTTTTTAATTACCTTGATTTTTTTCACACACTATAATGCAAGTTCCTAAACCTGTTTTCATTAAAAACAGATTTCTACAATTTCATCAATGTTTGCTATATTAATACTTCTAAGCCAACTCTAAACATGTGACCTGTACTTAATGGTAAATGGCCACTTATATAGCGCTTTGATCCACACACACACACACACACACACACACACGGTGCTCACCTGACCCAACGGGCTCGACCTGGGATTCAGCATCTTGCCCATGGACAGTTCGACATGTAGCCAGGACTGGGGATGGAAGCATTGATCCTGTTGTCCATGCCTTACCAACTGAGCTACAGCTGCCTACTTAATGAAATGAATCTTGAGAGGGATAAAGGATACAACAACGAGGGGTTTGTCGTAGAGAACGTAGCCGTTGGTTTCCCGCAGAGCTTTCTCCGCACTCTGCTCACTGGGAAGTCCTACGAAGGCCTGCCCTTTCATTCGCCCCTCCTTCATTAACACAACATCAAACCTGGAGAAAATATACGGAAAGCAGAGAGATATATACATAATTTCTCATTTTTCTAAATTAAATGAGGTTTACCCTCTGCATTTGTTTTTCCCTATTGTACCAAACAAGGAAAACTTTCTGTGTTAAAACCTGCAAAAGTTTGGGTTAAAATAGGACATCTGGCAACAGTGAGATTAGGATTATAATAAGAATGTTAAACTTATTTACTTATATATAGCTGGCTTAATGGTAAAAACGACAATAAAATACCGTAGTAGCTTAGAGTCAGGTTACAAACTGGACAAACTGATTTGAAGGCAGTTTAACATTTCTGTTCATCACCTACATCTGTGTTCAGACTCTGGCCTTCTACTAGACACAAGCTCAGTTTGATGACTCAGGTGGAATATTCATTTGAAGTACTGCTGATGCAGAAACATAAAATGTCCCTTGTGATCTTTGCTTATTAATAACACAAGTCAGCGTGAATTACTGAAAACTCTCATGAGGAAATGACAAACTGCAAGAGTTAAAATGGGTCCAAACGTAATGAGTGAAGGTGAAGAAAACTGTGTCAATAAGAAATATTGTGGAGATGGTATGGATTTCTGTTTACGTACATGTTTCTCTCAGCTTCTGACAGAAGGTTGATATATCTCCCATAGATGTACTTTAGGTCCTGGAAGATAAAGATCAGGAAAAAACACTCAATCCATTAATTTTAATGTATAGCTTTGCTATTGTTTTATGCACAAATCATGAGACTTTCATCTCATAAAAAATGTCAACTTTAATATTTAACAACACAGGATTCGGTTGACATATAATGAACTTAATCAATAAATAAAAGTTTGCAGAATAAGCATCATATATCCAGTAAACCAAACAAACACACATAACTGGGTCAAGTGCTATAATAAATGCACCTACTTTCTCCTCCACTTGCTTTGCAATATTCTTCACATACAGTCTGCAGGTTGGTTCACCAGGTTCATAATTTTTAAACACAGACATCCTTCTTATCTCTATTTCAAAAGAGAGAATGAGACAAAAAAAAAAAAAGCATTTGAAAAACAGCATTAGTTCAATTCAAAGTCATATCAACTGAATATCACTTTCTGTCGATGTTTTATTCGAGACACAATAGAAAGAAAAATCGGGCTGAAAGATGCTCCAACATATTAAAACATTGATTATTGATCTCAGCACCTACCATCCAGTTCAATGCAGATATAACATAGAACCGTATAACATGATATATGTTTTAGTGGAAGGATGAACATAGGATTAAAACTTTCTTCTGTCAAACACTCGCATGGTTAGATATTTTCGTCATACGCTGGTAGGTCTAAGATATGTTGTTTATGGGCTAACTTATTAAAAATAAGTTGGAAATACTAACCTCAAATATGGATTTACACACTGTAAGTTAAGGATGGTTTCTAAACAGGCAAACTGTGCACAGATGTTGGACATGCAATCCCAGAGAGCAACGTAAAGTAACTACAGATGTGCTAAACAAAGTTAGATTGAAATTCCATGCAGGGGGATGCAAACTTAACTATACAACTAATAAAATAACAATGCACATTTTGCTATTACAACTGTTCTTTTATCATCAAATGTAATAAAAAGGATCAAGGAGTGTATATAAAAAGGTGTATGAAATTACTGGAAATCAGTGCTCAGCATTCTCAACACTCAGCGTTCTGTGGAAAGTTGATTTCTTCACTGTCATGTACATAGGAAAGCTGGTTTCTGTAATTGAGGGAGGGCATTAGGGAAAATTGATGGTAGATTTCTCCTGGAGAATTCAGATTAGCTTTCTAAAACTGTGTGTATAGCAAAAGTTAGAAAAAAAAAGGGAACCTGTTTTTTCTGTCATTGTACAGTAAAGATCTGTGAGCCAGGCTTCCAAAATAGGTCTTAGGTGTTGGAGAAATCCGATTATCTGTTTGCAGCATGTATACAAGGATTTCCAGTAACCAGGTTCCCTGATTACCTGAGAAAACTCTCTCTCAATGACCTGGTTACTTAAGTGCATGTAAACACAGTCCATGTGTGTGATGAGGTTCTCAGTGTGTGGTGTAGGTTTTACGGATCAAAATTTAATGAGTAAAGCATAATTCAAACTGGGTTTATACCATAGAGCAATATGCACAAAATTGTTTCACAAATATTTTCCATATCAGTTGACATTAATAATTATCACAAAAAATTTCAGTTACTTTAAGCTTACGCTGCCAAACCTTCCTGAATTAAAAGGAATTTGGTATTTCTCCAAAATCTGAGGACTACAGCTGTTAATTCCCTACTAAAGAAAGGCTGCCTGGATCCCTAATTCATACATAATTACGAGTCAATGTGGAAAATACAGAGAACAGTGTTTCAGCTGATTCAGCTGAACATTTTCAATCGAAATCTATCTAAATGGCCTTTTGGACAGAATAAATCTGGCTTCAGACAGCGTCACATCACACTCAACTTGCACATGGTCTCTCTTGGTCCAGTCCCACATGGTAGGAAATGAGTTTCATATTTGTCTGGTTCTTAAATCTTCCACTTGCCAAAACATATATAAATCACTCAGTGACATGGAGCCTTAGATTATGTGTTTATTCTGTTGCATTCATGGTAACCTGCACAAACATCCCTGATATACTACTGCTGTCTATTTGTATTTTATTTTTATCTTGTGCTTTTTATTTAATTATATCAATAATTTTTTTATTTGATTTTGTCTTGTTTTTATTACTTATTGTTTTCAAATTCATTCAAATTATTTTCCTTGCTTATGTAAAGCAATTTGAATCACTGAAGTGAACAACAGAGGACAAAGTCTTCTAAATGCCGACTTCCAAGATCCAAAAATGATGTTCTGCCTTAAAGGTCTGCGCTAAGAATGTAGCCACTGTGCTGTACATCGAAATTGTATTTACCATCTCTTGACAGTCGCCCTTTCTCTAGCTCCTTTCTAGAGATGACATCTGAGGTGAGATCCTCCTCATTGTCGCTGTGCTCCTCTTGCTGTTGAGATGCCTGGATGCTGGGGTAAAGCTTCCCAAAACCTTCAGAAACCTCCCTCTCATCGCTGGCAGAGGGAGCAACCTCCATCTCTTCCGCGTCTGGAGTCACAAAGGATGTTAAAGGACCAATTAGTACATAAAAACGGATTTGCAGCTGCTAAAATGCCTTTTATTTTGTGCCATTGAGCGGAATTTAGTGGCTGAATCACAGAAACCATGAAACTCTCCTTCCAGCACAAAAACAGATAAAGGTTTTCAAATAAGCTCAATGGGAAAGAGTGAAAGAATATATTGATGGTATTGTTATAAACAGAAAATATAACGATTTCTTTAATACAATAAATGCTGCTCTCAAGCAAAAAATAACTGATAATTAAAAGAAGATGGTCTCGATTGAGTCGCAAGCACATTCAGTCCACTCCTTCACGAGTTCGAAAGGCAGTAGGAAGGATAGCTGGCAGACTTTTGGGGAGCACTCACACACGTTGGAACTGGAATTGCTTAGAGCAGTGAGCCTGTACAAATCCAAGCAGTAGGAAAAAAAAAAAAAAGCTTGTCACCCACAGAAGGGGTATGTGTGTGTGCACTGGAGCAAGAAGGAGCTTTTCCGATACAATGCAGAGAACTAGATCAACTGCTTTCAAAATTATCCACTTCCTTATCTGTTTCTCACCTCCCCTTTCCATTCAAATAGCTTGTTTATCAGCTCCAATGCCCCCACCTCCCCAAAACAAGACTAATCCAAAAAGCCACCTGTCATAGTTTATCTTTTCCCTGCCTTTAGGAAATCTTTTGTGTTTGACTTTGAGATCTATTTTACTTCTCAGAGACTTGGCAGGGAGTGAAGTTGTAGCTAGAAAGAAGGCAGATAAGGGGAACAGGGAACTGCACAGCTGACGGGTCACACAGGAGGTGCCCTCAATGACATTTCCTTACAGAGATAATGGTAAACTCTTTTTGGTGCCAGTTTCTGCTGTGATATACAGCTGTGTAACACTCAGCTCTGACTTCAGCCATAGTAAGAACGTATGTCAACCCCAGTGTCTAACTACCTTTTTGCCTGATCTGATCTTTTCATGTTGATTATTCACATTTATGTTTAGTAAGTGGCGTCTTACAAAAATCTGATCTGAAAACCGACCCTAACCAGAGTATGTATGTATACGTGCAGAAAGCAGAGGTATAATTTCACCTTCACTAAACCTGCTGCTGGACACAGAAGCAAGAGCTACATGATGCATTAATAATAAAAACCCTGCGCCCAAAGGCAAATGGTAGGTCCTGTTCTGACAAGAGATGGTCCCATTATGACAGTACACAGAAATATCAGCTGTTTTTACATTCATTTTGAAATAATGCTTTAAGAGCTTTTGTTCCCCACAACACTAGAGGGAGAAAGACCTGCTCAGTGAGATTCTGATGAATACAAAGAATCTCAATAAGTCTGACATAAGGAGAAACTTTCAGATGTGATGAACACTTGGCCTCCCCGAACACCATTTTTAGAAAACTCCTAATAGGTTAGAACACCTCTGCAGTTCTTCTAAAAACTGACTGAGATTGAAATGATAAAATGATTTGACCTCTAGTTCAAAGTGTACAACCAAACTGTGTTAAAGAATTTACCCTTTTAGATGAAGAAATCTTGTTGATAAAGATGCTTTAATTTGGGTTTTTTCCTCTACCGGTGCAACACAGAGTGTCCCTTAAGGTAATGTTCAATGTATCAGGCATCCAAAACATCAGAGGTCTATTGAAGTTCACTAAATTATAAAGTTAGGATTATTATTTTCGTCATGCTGTTTTCACTTTAGCTTGAACTGCTACAGCTGCAACACAGCCTCCCAAAGAACAACCGCTGTGCTCCCTTGCAGAAATGGGCAAAATGAGCAAAATTGCTATTTCTTTCTTTGAATTTTGTCATTCCTCAAAACTAATGTTAAAAAAAAAAAAAAAAAAAAAAAAAAAAAAAAAAGCGATTCGGATTCAATGCACAAATTTGGGATTAGAGTCAGTTTTGATCAAATTTAATCAAATCCCATTTTTAGGCCTAAACCTAAGTTGCGATTTCCTCTGGTTTACTTCTTGCAAAGTACGTTTACAGGAAACTCAAACTTAATTTACTCATGATTAGTGCTTTAAACATCATTCCCTAATTAACAGGAATTAACAGGAATTTTGATAACCGATGCATTTTTTAAGCACTGAACTGATTATTTACCTTTAGGTTAAAACAGGGAACAAGGACTCTCACCTCTACATTCCTCTGACATCCCCTCTTGACCTGATTCACTTCTGTCCACTATGGCCTCTGGAACCAAAATGTGGAATTGAATTTTCTTCGGCCCAGAGGGGTGGGGTTGCTCGAACACGTCAGAAGGCTGGAGCACTGGAGCACTATGGACAGCACAGACAATCACTATCCCCCCCTAAACAGCAGGCTCTTAAAAAGTACCCCCAATAAACCGGGATCCTGAGCGGCTTAAGAGGTTGGGAGATTGTGTTCTGGCCAATCAGAGGTAGCTCCCTGTTGGCAACCATGCAGCCAGGAGACATTGGGGTGCGTGTATTTATAGTTGAGACACAGAGTTTGAGGACTTTCATTAAGGGAGTCTGTGCATGTTTGGTACTGAAACAATAAGTCTCCAGGCCACACAAGGCTGTCTTTATTAGGAGGACTTACTGTCTGGAGGTTTCTTAGCTGCCTGTGAATACTGTCTCCGGATGAGCTATGCGAGAGCACTGTGACATGCATGAGTGCTTTTGCTGTACCTCTGAGAGTCTGGTTTGGGAGCACAGAGTAGATCCTTGATCTTCGGCTTCTTTCTCTTTGAAGCTGTTTTTGGTCTCATGGGGCGCTTGCATGCTTGGTTGACCAGGCCCATCAGACGAACTATCCTGAAATAAAGCAAGCATAGGGAAAGAGGGAATAATGTCTACCTTGGACAAAAGAAATCTGTCCACCCACTGGTATTCAAAGACATTTTGCTTTAGGCCACTTGTGTTATAGAAAGTTTTAACAGTGATAAAGGACACTTTAATACACTGGCTTGACTGGTGGCTAATGGAGAGTCCAGTTCTCTCTAATGTGAGCCGTTATCTGTGCTTCACCTCTCCTTGTCTTCATCATCTCCACTCTCATACTCTGACTCTTCTTCACTGGAAAGTTCCATCTCCTCCTCTGGTAAAGGGGGGTAGTGAGGAGGGAAAGGAGGGGGCATGGGGATCGGTGGAGCAGGGCGCAGAGTCTCAAACTGCAGAAAGCCACAGGAGTCAAGAAAAACAAAAAAAGATTTCATATGCTTCTGTGGTACGATGCATAAACATGGCTACTAATAATAGTAGTGATAAATTGTGTGTTTAAGCATGGTCACATGCGTATGATGACAGTAGGGATGATAAATTAAAAAAAATGATGTATCAATGGCAGTCTCAACTAGGGATGGGCCTATTTATTGACCACTGAATTCTAGTGCCCTTTTTAAATTTTTCCAAAAAACACCATGATGTTTATTCTGCTTAATCTGATAATTAGTCTTCTAATTGTCTGGTTTAGGGAATGTCAGATAATAGGGGGGAAGAAATAGCAGTTAAAAACACAATTAGTGTTTAATGTAGGTCAAATATGGACTGATTTATCTGATCACCATCCAACTCCCTATAAACAGACCAATATTTCTGTCTTCACATTTTGCATTATGCAAGGGAACAAACTTCTAAATCATTTCCCTCTGTTTCCAGAGCTTTCTTGAAAATGCAACAATCACCCAGTTTAAAAAGCATGGTTAAATGCAAATTGCAGTTTACAGAAACTATATGTCATGCATGGTAAAACACTAAAATAAAAGTCAGGGATGTCCTAAGTCATGCGAATTTGCTTTGTGCTGGAGATGTCTCATTGCAGCAGTTAAACTTCTGAGTTTAACTGCTGCATAAAATTTCTGCATATTCAAAGTTTGTACTTTGTTGAGTAATGAAAAAGCAGATACACTGTGAACACATTTGGACTAATTAATTGATAACTTTAGTAGAAAAACCATGTCAAAGTATTATAATTCTCACAAGTCTAAATATATAGGTGGGTGAATCTTTGCTAATTTTATTTGGACTTATACCTAGTGCTCACACACATTGTTCTGTGGACTGGGAATACAGGAGTTACTGAAGCTGAATTAGTTGCTGTTTGTTGAGGCTCCTCATAAACTGGGAGCTGAGCAACCTCCAAAGCTGACACACTTGAATACAGATTTTTTTTTTTGTTTAACATCCATTAACTCGTGTTTAAACCGAATACAAATACGCAGGTCTTTTGTCCTTCACCAACAGTGATGTACTCAAGACTTACCAGGGGGGGTCGGGCAGTGACTGCCCCAAAGGGACATGGTAAATTCATCTTGTTCATCAGGTGAAGAACCTGTATAATTGAAGATCTGTACATTAGAACAAGGACAGTTGAATGTAACAATTACAAAAACAATACAAAAAGCTGAGTAGTGAAAACTGCTAATAGAAATATGATTATGCTCACAAACAGGCCTCATTCTCCATATGTAAAACAGACTGCAAGGCTTTTCCATTTTCATTTGAAAATACAAGGATCAAGGTGAGACTGAGGCTGAAGTGAGATACCAGTGGCGAGGCTGAGTATGTAGGCGGCTGCTCTGCAGCACTCTAGCACCACCAAGATGCCGATGCTGGAAGCAATAGTGAAAATCCAGGCAGTGCGTCTCCTAGGGAAATGTTAAACCCATAACTCATGCCTCCCACTTATGGTTTATTATTAATACTTGCTCCCAAAATTGAGATTTAAAAAGGCAAATGTTTGCTGTTTGATCTTTAAGGAGTTGGATACAGTTCAAAAACCTCTGGGACACTTAATGCAGAACTGTTTTTATTTTACAATATGAATCTAGAGGCTATAAATGCTGCCACATTTGCAATTTTTGTACAAATAAGTGCTTTGCAAAAATACAAAAAAAGAGGAAACAATGAATACAATGATATCATGCGAAAATACAAACACATACAAACACATGACCAATGTTGTGCATTAAAAAACAAAATGACTAAAAAGCAGCAGCAGTGACTTACTTGAACGTAGAACTTTGGCACACTCATGAGAGCGTGCATTATATTTGTCAGAATGCCATTTGTAGGTGGTGGGTAGAAATATTTCAAAGTAGGATTTGATTGAAAGTTCAACCTGCGGGAAAGAGTGTGGAAGGAAAAGGCAGAATTACTTGAAAGGAAAACTCAGCAGCTCACTGCTTTTAACACAATAATACCCCCTTCACTTAACATCTCACCCAATCTGTCATAAGCTTATTTTTGAGGCCACAAGCATTCAGCTAACAAAACCTAAAATCCAGCCATTCAGGTACACTGGGACCAGCGCACATCATCCGCCACAAAGCTCGTTTTCACATAATTTGTTTTATTTTGTCATTACCTTTTGATTCATTGATAAGTATATCATAATGAACAACAACATTTTTTTTTTAAAAAAGGAGCACATACTGCTATTTTTCTACTGGAAGCCCCAAACACTGCCATACATTAAATCTTAGAGATGGGGATCACTGAACCTCTTGCTTGGTGTGTTTACCACGCTTTTCTGCAAACAGCAGGGTTGCTAACATTAGTCTGCAGCATGGTGTCCGACCCCTGGGAAGAGAGAAAACTAAAAACTAAAATGTTTCTGAGAATGAAAGCAAGTTGGATTCAAAAAAATAAGATGCCATCTTATAGCAATGAAAAATGTACTGCAATGCAATGTTGGTGGTTCATATTAGTGTTTGTAAGTGACATTTTATCAAGCTCCGGTGAAACAGCTGTTGCAATCGCAAACTGACTGTACCAAAACAATAATTGTCAAACCGTGCAGTTTCCGCAAAAACTGACAGGTTATGATATGTTTCTTGCAGTATGGTTTTACCAATATTGTCTCCATCAATATCCAACAAATCACAAACTTCCTCATCTTCCTTTAAGTTATATGTGTTTACTTTTCTTGGACTGTGAGAGGCCGACTCTGAATGATGACAACAGACACACACACACACCTTCTGATCTGACTGGATCAGGTATGAAAGTGATCCAGATCTGATTTGGCGGAAAAAAATTAAATCCTTATGCAATATGAACATTTACTTGCAAACAGTCATCTGATAACCATAACATTAGAATGTATTCACATTAAGAGCTTCCCAGTGCAGAATTGATTTATGCTACAAAACTCAAGTAAACTCCATCTTAATTGATTAGATTTCCATCAGTATATCGAGCCAGTGTTGGCCTTTTACTAAAATTCTGCTAACACAATTCCACTTTTTAATATGAAGGCAGAGTGGCCTTCTGTACCCGCAGCGGCACAGACTGTCTGTTTTGGAGGGAGTATTAAAGACCACCTGGTCCCACCAACTGGCAGGCCATGGACCTGTCAGATGCTCAGCAGCAGCCCAACCATCTAATTGGACACAAGGCCGCTGACTATCCAGACTGTAGCTCTCAGAATCTGGTCCAGGGTACTGTGGGCTGGTATCTACACACCCAAACGGGCAACACTTTGATCCATTTGAGAGAGCATGTATGACATGTATATTTAACTGCTTATGGTATAGTTTGAGTGAGTAATGACTTATACACAAGGGCCTGTTGAATGACTATACACGTCCATGTACATTTGGAAAGTGACCATTTTCAGTTTTTCCTGCTCTGTTGAAATTAAATATTCAACATGTGCTTAAATTACAGACAGTCAGCTTTAAATTAATGGATGGGGCTGGAAATATTATTGATCTGTGTAGGACTTATGGCATATTATTCATGGACCTCCAGTATTAGCGGCTCAGAAATATTTGGACAGAGTGCTGCACAGCTAGCCAATGGTCAGCTGTGTGTTTTTCCCTTCTCTGTTTATTTACAAGTAAGCAGATTTGCATTTTAAATCAGTCAGTGGTTACTGTAAAAATTGAGTTCAAAAAGAGTTTCATTAAGCTAAAACATTAATTCATGATGAAGATTTAAAAAAAAACAATAAATATGGTCAAATCATCTATTTGATAGTTTATCTCATGACCATGTCTTAAACAGAAAGTACACACTGGTGAGCTTGTGAAGATTCGAAAATTTGAGTTTGCCCATAAGCGTGTAAACATCCCCTAGAGTTCTGAATCAGCTTCCTATGGACTGATGAGCCCAAGATAGACTTGCACTAAAAAAATTGGAAGGAAAACTGTCTGGGATGGGATGAAGGTGCTGATGATATGACGGCACAAGCTCATTTGTGAACCATGGTGGAGGTAGTGCTATGACAAGTTTTATGGTGTAAAGTAGAATGTTCTGCAACAGCCAAGTCAGTCACCTGACCTAAAACTAACTGATGAGGATGTCACTTGATGAAGGCAAAACACACCATAAAGAGGCAGGAAGTAAAGACAGCTGTAGTATAAACCAGGCAGAGCAACAAGAGGAAGGAAACCTAGGATCTCGTGGGGTCTATCCAAGGTCTGTCCAAGTTATTAACTGCAAAAGATTTTTAACAAGGTCTTAAAACTGGCAATTTCAATGAGGATTATACAAAAAGGTTGCAGTTCCTACATGTTTCATCCAACATTTCTGACCAAAACCTTAAGGTAGTGCTACCAATCTACACTGTCATTTCATTTCAAATCCCCTGTGGTGACATACAGCCAAACTATTAAAAACTGTCATTACAGCTCAGAAGCTCAATGTGAAAACAAACACAGAAACACAGAATCTGGGTAATTAGCAAAGGGTTAAAAAACATACACCAACATTTGCTCACAGTCCACCACACAACGTATTTAATACTGACCCAAGGTTTGGTGCAATGCCGGTCTCTATGAGGGGAATATTTGGCTGTTTGGTCTCCTTTTTCTTCTGCTCTTCCTTATCATGTTTAACACTGTAGAAAAAAAAGAGAGAAAACCTGTTCTGCTTTAGGTGCTTACAGAAGCTTTAGGCCAGAGATCAGGACGGTTCTGACGCCCGTCCATCACAGTCAGCATGACATTTTACTAGGGGCTGGGCAACGCATCGACCTAACTTATTACATAAATACGTCGACTAACGTAACGTGCATTAAGAGGATGTAAACTGCCATTTACAGAGTGACTGCAAACTACACATCCCTCACATGGTTATTTCATTGGCTACAACATTGTTGCATCATCACAGGGAACGCACACCATTTGTTGGCTGTAACAGCTAATAAGCGTTCAAACACCCAGTTAAATTGTGCGTTACTGTCAGGGGCCTTTGATTGGTTTACAGGCTCACTGAAGGCCCGATCCTTGTCTTAGATCCTTAGACGTGGACGTTTTTTGATCCAGAATGTTTGTTGGTTTTAAGATTTTGGTCGTCGCAGTGTTTACTTTTTACATATGCAGCCAAAACACGGGGGAGTAAGCATTTTAGCAATGACTGAACAGTGAAGGATGACTGTTTTAAGTCTTTTTCTCTTGTATTTGTTTTTAGAGATTTGGTACCATTGGTACCATTTTAGTTTTCAGATTCATATGGGGATAATGATGTAAAGCACTTGAGGATTCAATAACTCTGTGCCCCTGCAAACATCAAAAAAGGTAAGATTTACCATCTCACTGAGTATGAACTCTACATTTTGAGAAACTGTTGTTGCTGTGGTCCTTTAATCTCAAGTTGGTTTATATCAATGGAATTGTGAGGTTTTCTGCTTTCTAACACGGTATAGTTTGTCGAGTTAGACTGACTTTGTTCGGGATAGACTGGTGCAATTGTGAAATACTTCAGTTGATTATGTCTTGGTCCCGCAACCCAGCTAATAATAACGGGTGGGAAAATAATCTGTAGATTAATTGAGAAAAAAAAAAAAAAAATCGATAGATTAATCGACAAAAAGAAATAATCATTTGGTGCAGCCCTACATTATACCCATGCTAACCACTGTCCACCACAACATTATTAATGGTATTAAAGCTATTGAGCTGTGTAAGTGCAAAACTGTCCGATAGTTACAGTTTGTGCAGATCCACCGTATTTCTCTATTTATGTCATTTAAGCAGCGTACCTGTCTATCACGGGAGGGTCCTTCAATACGGTTATATGATCCTGGCCTTTGGCAAACTCCACAACAAGTATTTGATCAAGAATCTCTAACTGATGAAGTCTGCTGAGAGCCTGAAACACACAGGACAGAGCAAGAACACCCCCAGGACACATTAAGAGAATATCTCATCGTCTATATCACTGCTAACTTTCGTCTATAAATCTCTGTATGCATGGCTTTGATTAAAATTATATAATTGCAATTACTATAAAACTCACCTTTGCTGCTGACTTTTCACTTTTAAAAGTTGCAAATGCTGCATGTTTCTGTGTAAATTGAGTATAATGAAAAATATCTTGTTATATACCTCACAGCAAATCAGCTGAATTTTGGGATGGTGCGATTCTGAAAAATGTTACAGATGCTCAACTCACCAGACGACCTGTGTTGGAGAAGACCCTGACAGATTCAGCTCCAAAATATCTCAGGAGGTCTTCCTTCTCGTCCTGGCTAATCTCAGCCGGTAAA
The DNA here is from genome assembly GCF_033026475.1 of Channa argus. Classification (NCBI taxonomy): domain Eukaryota; kingdom Metazoa; phylum Chordata; class Actinopteri; order Anabantiformes; family Channidae; genus Channa; species Channa argus. Next base: position 2,549,017 of record NC_090215.1, on the reverse strand, counting down.
TGGCGGATAAGCAGTGTTTTACTGCCGTTTGTTGGGACAGGCTCCTCATTTGTTTCCATTTTACTGTATGTGAGCAAAAAGACAGCTGGTAACTCTTGGGACTACAAACATGCTTTACACATAAACGTTATTGAGCTTCACAAGAAGCAATGTGACCACAACAAAAATCTCCATCAGTGGGATTGAAACCAGACAATATTTTCATTATTAAATTATCTAAAATTAGGGGATTTGTTGTGTTTGTTTGTATTGAGTGACATCATAATTACTGCCACTTACTTAATTTTTTCTTATTAAACAGCAACGGAGGAGACAAACTTTTTAGCAAATCTTGACGAATTATAAAACAACCTTGGTGAATTAATAAATAGCAATAAACATCGTTAATCAGTCAACATTACTGGACTGTATCAGTCTAGCTCCAACCTTAGCTCAGTGCTAACGTTAACGTTAGTCCTCCACAAATGCTAACGTCACAGTGAAAGAGACCAGTGTATTCTTCACCTATTTTCTTTATTTACTGTCAATTCCTAACTGAATCAGGACATAAGCGCCATATGCCGATAACAATGGGATAGAAATAACACTCTCACCAAATAACAAAAGCTCCGTCTAAAAATTTGAGAACATCCCTGTATCCGCCAGCGGTAACAACCAATCCACTTCCGCGTGTTTCTACTTCACACGGTGATAACGGAAGATTTACAACAAAACAAGTACGTTAGCGCCACCGTCTGGACTGAAGGAGCCTGTAGAGGATCCGTATATCCGTGACCTGCTCGTCGCCTCGACTGGACGAGAACAAGACACAATTAAGCTGGTAAAATGTGCCAATTCCTCCTCCTTCATCTTTTTTTTTCCTTCTCCTCCTTGTCCTCCTCCTCCTCCTCCTCCACCTCCTGGTGCAGGAAGGTAGAGCGTTTGTCCACCAATCTCCCAGTTGGTGGTTCAATCCCTGGCTCCTCCGGTCACATATCAAAGTGTCCTGGAGCAAGACACTGAACCCCAACTTAGTTGCTCCCGGTGAGTGTTGTGCTGCATAGCAGCTCCCCCATCGGTGTGTTGGTGTGTGTGTGAATGTGAGTGTGAATGGGTGAATAAGAAGCTGTGTGAAGTGCTTTGAGAGCCAATAGGTTGAAAAGCGCTATATAAGTGGAGAACATTTACCATTCTTCTCCTTCTCCTTCTTGTTCTTCTTCTTCTTCTTCTTCTTCTTCTTCTTCTTCTTCTTCTTCTTCTTCTTCTTCTCCTCCTCCTCCTCCGTCCTCTTCTTCCTACTCCTCTTCTTCCTCTTTTTTTGGGGGGGGTCCTTTTTATGTGGCTTTTATTGTCGTGCATTACCGCCACCTACTGGACTGAAGCGTTGCTCAAAAAAAGGCAGGAAAAATAAGCTATACTTTATTTACTATCTCGGTCTCCTTTAGGTATTTCATCATAGCACTAAATAATTTCCATGACTGTGTCCTTAACAGACTCACAGACAGTTTCAGAAACACTATAATAAGGAGAATCCAATCCAAAATGATCACGAAGGGAAATTTTAAACATTTCAATGTACATCAGTTTTAATGTACAACATTTCAATGTACATCACAAACTGGACTAAGATGTGAAACTTGTAACATCCCTTCACATTGCTCCTTATAGTAGTAGTGTTATGGTTGGAGTTTCTAACAATCATTGCGTCAACGTCCAGAGGCAACATTTTAGCATCAGAAATATCTATCCATTCATCCATTATTTTAGATTCACATGGGGGCTGCAGTCTATCGCAGCGCTCATAGGACGAGAGGTGGGATACAACCGTGACAGGTCACCAGTGTGTCTCAGGGCGAACACATTTAGAGTCGCCAATTAACTCGTCTCCTCGCACAGTGAAACCGGAGTATCCAGAGGAAACCCACACAAGCATGGGGAGAACATGCAAACTCCACACAGAAAAGCCACAGTTGGTTTGGGACGCAAACTTGCAACATTCTAGCTTTGAATATCATCACATGGGTCACATTGCATCAGGAATTTGCGCCCTATTACTCCTCTCTTCTTATATAATAGCAACCAAGTCAACAATGCATTGATGAACAAAGAGTTAGCACTCCCATCATTTATAATTCATCTCTAACTTCCAGGCCGGAGAAAGCCCCTTAATATGAAATACTATTCATGTGCCTTCATTGTACAAAGGTAGAGGCCGGTCACTTTAACAACAATCAAGAAATGTCCAAGCTGTCTATGTCAGAGACTGCTTGTGACTTGCTAGTTAACCTTGCAGTATGACAAATATTTATTCAAATATTTATTATTATTATTCATTTTGTCTTTTTCACATATCCCGTGAGTTCAGTGTCACCACAGCGGATCATTGTCCGCATGTTGATGTTGGCACAGTTTTTACACCTGACGCAACCCTCCCCAATTTCTACCGGACTTGGGACCGGCACTGCTCTGCTGGGGAAAGGGCTGTTGCGGGTTTCAGTGTCTTGCCCAGAGACACTTTGACATATAACTGGGATCGAACCACTGACCCTACTATACAGTCAAGAAACTGCTGGGTCAGAACAAGTCTCTGAGACCAGAACATCTGTGAAGGCAACAGAGTTTGTACAGGCCTGTCCAAGAAGATTCAAATGAGTAATGTGAGGTGACTGTGGTGCAGGATGGTAGAGTGGGTTTATATGTTATATGTAGCTTGAGAAAGGATCAAAACTGCTACAGTTTTATTTTTAACTTTATTGTAATAAATATAATCAGAGGTCAATTAATCACCCTAATGGAAAAGTGAGAACATCGATTTTAAAATGTCTTTACAGGACTCACATGGTAATTTAGGATTGTGTGTGTGAATAAGAAGCAGTGTAAAGCGCTTTGAGTGGCAGCAGGTAGAAAAGCGCTATATAAGTGCAGAACATTAACCATTTAATAAAGGAGAGACTCCTGCAGAGTAATAATAATACAATAATAATATTATTTAAGTGATTTTTTTCAATCACATGTAATTATTTTAAAATGTTCTTGTGATGAAGTTTCTGGATGACGTCAGAGTCATGAACATCAAAGCCGCATGGGACAGGCCGGGCGCTGTGTACGCGATTTCAAATATTTGAATCATGCCGCTAAGGAAACGATTTACGGGAAACAGAAATGATTGGATACAGATTGTGGGACACAGACTTTAAGAATATTTAGATTTATTTCATAGTTAACTTATTTATGACAGCAAAGAAAAAAAAAAAAAAACGAAGATGGCGAGTTGTTTCCACCAGGAGGACGAAAGGAGAAGAAAGTATGTCAGATACCTTCTGTCACTCCTGGTTTGTCAGACAGTAAGAAAAGCTAAACTAGACCTGATCATGTTGAATTACGAAGCCATAATAGAGCGTTTGCTGAGCCCAGTACTGGCTCGGATCAGGTTCACCGAGTTTGAAGTCTCCTATGAAATCGCAGACGATTTAATCGAGGTTGTGTTAATGGATCTGTTGGAACAAGAGGGCAACATCCACGTAATATTGAACGCCATGATGTCCCAGGAGTTCTGCGATGTGCGCCACATTGTGAAGTGCTTCACGCGTAACCTGTTGATGCCAAAGTCAAAGGCGAAGGGCCCCAGCTTCGTGCATTCTGTGAAGTCCTGTCTCAAAGACGACTGGCCCTGTAGGGCGGCTGTCCGCGCATTTACAGCTGCCTTATGGATTTATAGGGGCCCGACACGTTAAGCTGTAAACAGAAGACTGGATGTGCAAACACCAAAGAGGAATAAAAAAAGGTCTAAGCAGGTAGAAATTATAATGAATGTCTTATAAAAGAGCCTTGTCCGCATGTAGGTCAGGCATTATCTTCCCACATGGGGGTGAGGACCCAGGCCGCTGTTTTTGGTGCGGTGGGTTCTCTGGGTTTCTCTAACACCGGCCGGGGCACGAACCCGCAACCCTTTGCCTGTGAGGCGGCAGTGTTTCCATTTTTGTTTTGACATGTGTGTTTTTTCCTGTCATTTGCTGTGCGTGGTTCCTATGGGTTGTCCAGCAGAAATACACACTGTGTGTGTCCTTTTGATGTAACCAGTGTGATGAGTGCATTATATACTGTATTATGGAGATGCTATGTGATTGTGTCATCTATATTTCAAAACAATCCAAACAACATATCAATAATTTGGTGAATATTTTCAAAATGTAATTAACACATCTGTAGGTACACTGCGTATTAGACCAGGATATGAAGGGGACTTTAACTTCAAGGGTGCTGAATTTTATTATTAGATGGTCTAAATACTAAAAGGTTTAAAGCCTCTTGCTTTCTTGATATGCTTAGAATTAATCCTTAGGTTGAAATCTTTCCATGATTTTTGTTTATACTGTGGACAAATTGCATTAATTCTGGATTAACACACAAATATGCAGAGGAATACACAAATGTCAAACCACAGTAAGAGCAGTAGGTGAATCAAGTCTACGGTCCGACATTGTTTTTTGTATCCTGATGCTGTCTGAGGTTGATTTTATATCAATTACTTGATGACAGAGCAGATGAGTCTCTGAGTACTTGGCTGACCCACTTCGCATCCCAGTCTGAAATAGCAAGCAGCCAAAGCCTTGTAACCTATAAGAAAGGTCAAATATTCCACTTGCAAAACTGCAACAATAACATTTTCAGTTTCCAAAGTGTGTAAAGTGGAAATACTGAAAATCTTTTGGTTGTAAGTCCTAACTTTTCTGTATATTGGGTCCGTAGAGTATAACTGATACGCTGCTGTCCCAATTTAGGATTTATTTTATTTTTATTTATTGTTTCTTCAGTTGATACATAAAGTTATTAATACACACACAAAATGTGTGTGTGTTTGTACTGTTTGAGGAAGGCTCAGTAAAACCTCGATAAGCATTACAACAGTAATAATCTGAAAGCAAACCTCCATTGTCATCCATCTTCAGTAACACGTTTACCTGAATGACAAACCTTCTTTACACCTACTGCAACTTAAAACACTAATGGTTAAATGTAATGTGACATGATAATCACTCCGATGAAGTCAGTAATATAATAACTTCCCACTACTACTCAGCTAATTGTGTTAAAATTTATAGCCCCTGTTAAAAGCTTAACGTGACTGGTGCCACCTAATTTCGTCTCCTGCATATGCAAACCTACAGTATGAGCTGTGCAGCAAAATATGATACCAGTTCTGACAAGCTGTCTCCTGGCAGTTTAACAACTGTTCATTGACACGACCCCTAACCTCATCTACCCATAAGATGTCAACAACCTAACAACTCCATAGAAGTTAAATGCTTGTGACTCCCGACTATGTCAGTAGGAACTGAAGAAGAGGGCTGTTGGATAAGCAAGTCCAGTTGTCACCAAATGAGAATCTCCACATACATATATAAATGCCGCTTCACTTTACATGCTTTCAATAACTTGTTATTGAATTAGCACCAATGCAGCAATGACACATAATATTTTTTATGGTTATTCATGTGACCCATGTGAACCTCCATAATGGCAGCATAGTACCATTGAGTACTTTCAACACATAGTAACCAGGAATGACCTGAAAGGACCATTACATAATGTCCACTGTACCTTAATCCTCTTTAGTGTGACTGAAAGCAATAATGTTGGGGTAGCTATGTATTAATATTCTCTATGGAGGCCAAACAGATCAGTTTAGTCATGATAGTGACGTTAATAGCCTCTTTCTGCTTTACTTACAGGATTCCAGTGAACGCCAGCAGGTGTCAGCCTCACCATGTGAAATAACAGCAGTAATGGGTCTGATATTTCCCCCAACAGTAAGTAGACTAAATCCTATTTTTAGTTTCTCCCTTGAACCACAATATAATACAAGGTTAAGTAAAACTAATTAAAGTGTATTTTAATATTAGACATTGTCCCAATTAAAAGTTTTGTTTTTTTTTTTTACAAATGAGAAGTCTGATTGTTTATTAATAAAAGCTTAACATGGACCAAAAACTATAAACCATTCAACCTGTAACCACAATGTTGATCTGTGAGTATTACAGACACAGGATAGCAGTTTGAGAAGGCCCGTCCCCCTGTTCTGCCTTATGAAGGCCATCAGCTTCCCATCCCCACCCCCAAGAAACTCTCCCCTACACTTCACAAGATGCCTCAAAATTCCTGGCCAAATGAAGCCTTTTCTTTGAGGAGCGACGCAAAGACATTCCTCATCAGAGGGACACAATACTCTCTTTCACTGTGGCCTGGCTCTGAAATTTCACAGGTGATGGGAGGAACAGTAGACACTCGATCCTCCTTCCTCCCTTCGACGTAACTGGAGAGAGATACAGACTGGGAATGAGGTGGCTGGGGAGAGACAGGGAAATATATGCTGAGTGTGATGGGGCAGCTACAGGTTCTATCAATTGGACTGATGACAAATCCCATGTTTGCCATAGTTGACCCTAACAAAAGATGTACAAATAAAGGAGATGAATCAAATCAAGTGGCAATAAAGACTGATTAAGGACTGTTAGGGCAAATTGTGTAGCCAGACATCAGAAAATACAAAGCAGTTACTCTGATGAAGACTGAGGTTTGTATGTGAGTCATTCAGCTGATGTTTTCATCCAGAGAAACGTTTACTTTTCAGCCACAACATTAATACCACCAGTTGGCAAAATCTATATTAAAACATTATGAACTAATAACTCCTGATGGACAATCATGGCCTAACCCCCTGTCAGCACATAAAGTCGTTACAGTCAGCTCCACCTTTAGTAACAGTGACCTTTAACGTTTTCGGGAGACACTGTACATGTGTCCCATGATTATTATAATCACTACTGCTTTAAATACACCATTTTATTAGTGCAGTAATGTTTTAAGTATTTTAATGTAAATATGCAGATATTTCTGTACTTTTCCTTGAGTAAAAGATTTGAATTGGTACTTTTAGTGGGACTTTCTTTAGCCCAATACCTGCACTGCAGTGTTGAGTTTGTGTACTTCTACCATCCCTGCATACAGTGTATCACATGTTGCTGTGTATAGGGCTGTAACTGCAAACTCAAGAGTAACCATGCTGACCCTGGTCCTCCATGAGATTATAGTCATGGCCAAGATCTAATTTAAAGAAAATCTGATTTGGTTTGTCTACACCTCTGAAAAAACAAAGCAAAGAATCTGAGTCACTTCAGGATAAAAGGATTTGGGCCACTACAGTATATGTGACTGTAGCAATGTGCCTCATGCTTTACTGTTGTTCTCCTCATCTGTCAAAGTGAATTGTTGCACACACGTCATTTATTAAAATATGATCTAACTTTGTTTGTATTTGATGAGGTTCATAGTCCGTGTTTAGGAATTTGTTAGTGCAGCTACACATTACACGTCTGCACCTAAATATGCAGATCTAATCCGAAACAATAGTTTGTCTCCTAAGTTGTGGTACACAGAGAGATGGTTTAATGAAGAAAAACAAAATAACAAGGGCAAATTTAAAACTGTATGACCATATCCCAACTGTAAAATATTTTTTAAGTACATTAAGTACATAGCGTAGCTTTAAGCACCTCCATTTTTAGACATGTTTGTCCAAATGGGGTAATGAGGATCCAGACTCAAAGATTATATTATAACCCTTCCTAGTTTTATCCATAACAAAACCTGAGTCTTTTTTTAGGAGTCTCACTTTTTGGTTGATTTTTTTCAATGTGAATAATAAAGTAGCTGTAACCCACACCTCAGTCTGGCTGATTATTATTATTATTATTAGTAGTAGTAGTAGTAGTATGTGTAACAGCTACTGCAACACAAAAATTTACCTCCGGGCATTAATAAAGTATCTATCTGTCTATCTAGCTATTCCTTCACCTGTTTGTTCAAAAGCGCTGCCACATACAGCAAATAAGGTCAACACTCAAAATTCTACTCATGGCTCTGCACTGTTTCATCGTCTCCCTTTGTTTGCCCTCAGAAATACTTTCAGCTAGATTCCAGCTTCAGATGATAAAATCTGGCAACTACACACACCAGTTCCTGTTTGTGATTTTGAAGGATTTAATAATAAAAACGTCTTCCTGGGCTTGCAACTCACGTAAACTTTTATTAAAATCAATGAAGTTCGTAACTGTGAAGAAACCACCTTGGTGTGACTTGTTTAGAAACAAAATAAGAGTTGACTTAAAGGAACAAAGTACAGACTCTCTGAGTTTTGGAGAATCTCAGTCAGAGGCTCCACACTTGTAACAGGGTCTTTCAGTCCTGATCAACTCCCAGTGTTCTGAATATTCACAGAGGGAAGGCTGATACACTCTAGACAGTAAATTCAGGTCAAGCCCAGACTCTGAGGCTTTAAATGGGTTCTTTCATGATTGGGACTGTTAATATAGCTACGGGGCCCCTGTGGTGGGATAGTGTGTATTTCCAGTGGCCTCGCTGGAAACTGGTTGGAAAAACGTAGGTCCCAAGCATATCATGCCTCCGTTATGCCTTCATAAACATGTCACAGGCAAGACTGGATACCTGATTTGGTTTTACTGGATGTTACATGTAAAAATCACAGTTGTCATTTTTACACTTTGCCTAATGTATGATTAAATCAAGTGAATAGAATTCAGAGCAGACAGCTGTAACTCTTCCTCTCCCTGTCTGCCTGTTTAACACAATGCATGTGTGTGTGTTTGGCAAAGTCCATCTCTCAGATTGGTGTGGAATGCCAGTATACAGTTACTTGGCCTTCGCGTCTGTATTTTCCTGCTTCTTAGAAAGCTGTCCTTCAGTCTGGTCATTCATGATTACAGGCCTGTACACGCTAAACTAATTGTTTGAACAGCCTATTTACTGTACATGTTTGCACAAAGTTGTGACTTTCACAGTGACTTCAACAAATTCAGAGACCCTCCTCAGGATATATAATACAATACGATGGTGTATTGTTGGAGATGTGTGTGTGGTTTGTTCATCATTTTCCCATATTTCCCATTCATTAACTCACCTTTTCTTTTACTAACATCCTGATGTCAGGAAGAGCTGCTAATTTATTTGGTTGTTGAAAAAGGCTGATTTGAGCACAATTTGGGGTCTTCATTGGCCTACGTCAGTCTTAACACTGAACTAAATGGAACTTTGATATGTTAAGGGAACAACAACCTAAACAACCATATGTTCTATCTTGCAGGGACCTTAAATATTCATAGTTGGCAAGACTGTTGACCTCATTTCACTCTGAACAGTCTGGACCTTTGTGCTGGACCAACAGACAGAACAGGCATCCTTTTAAAAAGCCATTCTTTTCAAAGATATGCTGTTTGAAACCAAATGTGTGCTATAAACCTGTGGTCTACAGATGTAGCATATTGTTATCATCATTTCATTGTGATGAGAATTTATGCAATAGGTCCTAATGTCTGGTTGTGTTACCAAAACAGAAACATTTACTGCTCATGTTTAGCATAATTGTTTCATGCAAAACAAAAAGATTGTTTCTGTTTTGCTACCAAACGTAAAGGCAACCTAAACACAGATATTGTGTTAACAAATAAAGCGGAAAGTTATGACTATGACAGAGGTTGATGGCGCGGGTACTGAGCGAACATCTAATTGTCAGAAGTCTGTACGGCTGATCAGAGTCCAGACTAAGACTGAAATAATATGAATTGCAGTTAGTCTCTGTTTAATCAGCACTTCCCAGCAAGCATTTGATAGATGGTGATGTGGATGAAATGGCAGCCTGTTGAGTTTCCATGATGTGTACGTTCGGCATCGACCCAAACATGTAGCCAGCATCTCCTCAAGCTTCATTTTGGTGCTAAAGGTAACTAGTCTTTAGCAACTAGTCATCTGTAGGTAAAGGCTGGAAAGACCATGTGAGGATGTAGCAATCTTCTGTAATTCTACATAAGAAACAACACCAGATTCCTCCACTTTAGGATCCATGTAAACCTCTGCCCTTAACTGCTTCTCCATGATTAATGGTAATGAGGACCTGAGTGCAACCTGTGCTCGGAATGACAGGCTGAAACCAGTTTTGTTGTTTACCTATCTACTTTCTTCCTGGCCATGCTGGACGAGGAAGGAAAGTGTGCAGGAACAGTGTCACCCACTGTGGAAGGCGCCCGAGAAAGGTGAGGAGAGGTCAGGAATCCAGAGTTAAGGCAGAATTTGAGGAATTTTGCTTGCAGACCTGAATGCTGAAAACTAGCAATCACATAAAGATACCATCTCGGGTAATGCAGAGTAATGGATCAGGGTCAAAGTTAAAGGATGAGTGAAATTAGCAAGAGTCCAGATCCAAAAGTAAAAGTGCCAAGGAGGATTTGGAGCCTAATCTATTTGAAATTATACAAACTGAAAACAAAATGTTTAATGTGACCACACAGACTTCTACTGAACAAATTATTCACATGTACCTTGACACTAAATTTCATTAGTGTTGTACTTGGTCCAAGCATGGTAAAAATTCACAGCATTCATTCTGATCATTCGCTCAAAACCACAAATGCTAACGCTCAATAATACAAAAGTAAAGGCCTCGGAATTACAAATGTCATCAGCATTCAACTGTGTCCAAGTATTGGTTTTCATGCCAATCCATCTTGATGTGATATTTTCTCGGTAAGCCAAGTCGTGACCTGCTGGTGGCACTAGATCAAAAGTCAGGGGATCACCGAAGCAATTGAGATTCATCATGTGGCCTCATGGAGATCTGTACTCAATTTCATGAAAATCCATCTAATCATTGTTGAGATACTGCATTTTATTCTGAATAGCCCACACTGTCATCTGCAGAGCCATGCTGGCAAAGTGGCTGAATGATCATGGCTTTTCCTAAACTTTTTATGCAGTACCCAGCATGAATAACTGAATGTGGATGTCCTATTTGAAATAAGGACCAAACACACCCTCCCTTTGAACGGCAACATCTTTCAACTGCAAGTGTCTAACTAAAACGTATGCTGGGAAACAGCTGTTCTATTTCAGCTCAAAGTTTCCTTAATTGCAATTTTACTAAAGGGTTTCGTACCCTGTGTTCTACTTTGCCAAACCGTTTGATGTTTGTCTCTCCACATCATCCCCAGTCCATCAGCTCAGCCACACTGCTCCCTCAAACTGCTAATTATGTCTCTAATGCACCTCCCTGAGCTTGAGTGGACCACATGGTGAATACAGGCACACAGCTGGACTACAGCAGACATGTTCCTTTTTCTCCCCGCCAACATTACCCAGGGACATCATAGATCATCTGAAGTTGGTTTTTACTAAGAGAGCAGTGGCTGTATGCATGGAACAGCTTTGGATTTTGTTTAAGAACCTGCTACTGTTGTTTAATGTGTGTGTAACGGTACATACATATAAGACAAAAATCAGGTATAATGTTTAATCTCCAGTCGATTCTGACATTCGCACAAAAGCTGTCAACACCATTCAGCCCCACCAATTAGTTTAAAGAGTTACACCACATTTTCCAGCCCTTTAAATCAACTCTCCTACTAGATATCCAAAGCACCATCTTATATAAAACAATACATTTTTTCTGTGTGGCAAGCTGTCTTCAAAATCAAGTATTTCTACAGTGGTCGGGCAGCTCGTATTCTACCTCACCTTCATGTCCCCAGCTCTCGCTGCCCCGTCAACACCTCTGTGCTCTCTCTCTCTCTCTCTCTCTTTCTCCCTCCTTCTCTACATCATCCACCAACATAAAATATATTATCAGCAGGGGCATCTTTTTGGAAAAATATAAAAAAAGGTTTTAAGATAGTTTTGAAATAGTAAAATGTATATTAATAGGCTAAGGGTGTATTCATGAAGTCCTTGAGAAATTCTAAACTTTTAAAGTACAAATGATTTTACTTCAAAAAGCCATAAACTATTCAATTCAACGATTGTTTGAAAAAACCATTCAGCTGCTACAAAATTGTAATGTGACAAATAGATATAAAACTACAATGATGTACAGAATAATACAATTGTTATCATTTTATCTGTCATCTTATAATAGCAAGGATTTTTTTCAGCTTCAGAACTGGTCAGTTCAAAGCAGCCACCTGTCAACTTGTCACTCAGGAAGAGCAAACATGATGTTTAGTAATGGCTTATTAACAATGTTTGATCAGATTGGCAATTATTATTCTATCTACTGACTAGTTGTTATTTTCTCACTGCTCTCTCCTTTTCTCGCTTGCTGAGCTTGTGCGGAAAACTGCCACCGTTCCTCTGGCTTCCGATAATACTCACGGTGAAAATAAGCTGTAATAACGACAAACACTAACGAGGCTATTTCTTATTAGCAAGCACAGCAATACAGTATACTATACAAATAAAAGATACATGAAAGCTGCTACTGTCTACAGAAGCTACACCTGCAGTGTAAAAAATTGTTAGGGCTTTCTGACAAGTACAATGTAATAAAAACAGTTGAGTGTTGCTAGAAGTTGCGAAAAAAAAAGATAATAATTCTGTTGGTTTGTGACTGGACTGAGGCAGCAACAGAGCAGAAGAAAGACCTTAAGATTAGGCTAACTGAGGCTGGGATAAATGTTCACTTCTTAGGTAAAAAAAAAACAAATAAAAAAAACATCACAGATGTCTCAGAACAGGCTCATATAGTGTAATGGCAAACCCATCCGCAACACAGCCATAATTAAAGCAATGTGTTACATCTGCACTTTCTGCAGTGACAAGTTAAAATGTCTGTTTACACCAGACTTCAGTACTTTAACTCAAGTACTTTTTACAGTAGATGAAGATACAATATGCATCTATGTGCACAATATTCTTGTAACTTGTTTTTTTTTTTCACTTGTCACAGCTACTTGCTAAAAGAACAGTGAATGCAGTATTGAAACATATTCCAAAAATTCACTTTACTCTCCTGATTCTGTTTTACTCTACCGATGAGTATTTTAGGTCAATCAACTTTACATAAAAGCGAGACAGAGAGACAAAATAAATGATACTACTACTAAAATATAACCTTACAATTCATTTCTTAATTTGGGCGTCTGCTAGTCAAAAACCACAGCAGAAATATGTTTGCGCTGGGCTTTCTCTCACTCTGCTGTTCCACAGCATACCTGAACACCAAGGGTCTACGGTGGAAGCTCCCCCCCGGGGGCAGGGGGAGCTGTGTTGGATGACAGAACAGGCAGCACTAACTGGAGGTGAGTCCCACATGAGCTGTCTTGAGCTATGTTCAACGCTTCACCAAACTCCCTTAGGGGTTCAAGGTTCAAACGGGGCATCTGTACACAACAACAACATGATGCCTAAACCTTTATTAATCAGTCCTCTGATTGTGAGATTATAACACTCCTGACCAAAGACCTGGCTACAAATCCAGAAACTGAATATCCAATTCTCTCATATTTCAATGCATGTCAAGTGCGCTGATAAAAACCATGACCATATTAGCAACTCAAGGCCGCCAAATTAGCTTCTGAGCTATTGCGTACTCAAAACTACAGTATGCAAGTTTTCTAAATCAAGCTAGTTGTAGCATAGGAATTAAAATCAATCCGCCTACTGTAGGGCATCAGACACTGATGCACACAAAGTATTTTAACCTTTTATGATTGGTTAGAGTTGTGAAATCCTACGGAATCATAAGGGAAATATCTCCCGCACTGCTGCCAATGTTACTCTAAGAGACGTCGATCCTAACCTCTGCTCATTAAAACAATTTATTAAATCGCTAATAATAAAATGTTCATTGTAAATAATTTTAAGTCCATTTAACCCGGACAAGTAACTTTTGTCGGTGTGTAAATGTAAATAAACCGAAGTTAGTCCAAGATCATTTGAGTTCAAAAGGTAAAACTAACTGAATTAAGTTAACTGAAGTTGAGAAATAAGTTTTAGGAGACTCAAGATATTAAATTACCTCAACATTTACACATTGACAGATATGTTAATTCTTTCCTGTCACATTTCATAGTTTAAAGTTGAGTTTTAATGGCAATAGTAAAATTTTATTTTAAGAAAACAAGACGTTTTGTTGATTCATCTACAATCCTGCAGTATCATTAGATATTATTTTTACAATATTTGTAGTTGTAACATACAAAAATGCTTACTTTATGTTAACTTTTCGTAATACAGACTCTTTAGTCATCATCATCTCTCAAAACGTTACATTGGTCTTCTTGGCATGATTCTCTTATGTATGACACACACAACATTAACAAAACCTGGTAGTGTAAACGACTTTACCTGATGAGTGGAGTATGTCCATATTTGCAATTCCTACACAATGATCATAGAAATAAAGACAAGAAAGTAATACTGCAATTTGTTGTATAAGTGCGTAAATAGTTAGCAAAATTTGCGTTTAAAAAAAATCCTGGGGATGTTTTCCAGTGTTATGGTTGATTAAGCATCGTGGATAATAGTGCTGCTGAGACATTCTGAAATTGTGAAACACAAATAATTTATTATTTATTATATTATTATTATATATTATATTATTATTATAATATTGAGCAAGGATGCTGTGACTGTGCTTTGTATTTTACATGCAGTCCATTCCAAAATAATTGGAACAACGTGGATAATTAAGTGAAAATATGGATAATTTTTGCATTAAAAATAGTTGGATAAGTTAAGCAATATAGAATATAGCAATTTATTTTTTATCAGATCTCCCAGATCTTAGCTTAAATCTTAGATAGTTTTAAGGAAAATTAAAGTAAATATAACAAACCTTGTTTGCAGTAATTATCAAGCCTGTGAGTCTTTGACATTCGCAAATGTTCTTTTTAAAATGCTTTTTTCTAGGGTTAAAAATGTTTTGGGGCGTGAATTGCCGGCCGGCTGCAGCCTGGCATGTTCCCCTGTGCTTGCATGGGTTTCCTCCAGGTACTCCTGTTTCCTCCCACAGTCTGAAGACATGCATGTTGGTTTGTGTACGTCTCACTGTGTTGGCCCCTAGATAGACTGGAGACCTGTCCAGGGTTTACTCTGCCTCTCACCCATATATAGATGTATAGATGTAAAGATAGATTGATGGTTGGATTTCTACTCTGATGTCAATAAGTGTTGTTGGGGTTTTTCTTCCTGGCTCTTGTGATGCTTCTTACATGCATGTTGTTTGCTGACCTGCTTCGTACGCCACTGACTTGTTTTTCAGGACATTCCAAATTATTGTATTGGCTATGCCCAATGTTTGTGCAATTGCTCTCTTAGTTGTCCCTCTTTTCTCAGATTAGAAGCTTACTTTTTACTCATAGACAGCCGTCTGGTTGTAGTGTTGGTTTTTCATTTTGTAGCAAGAAGTACAGTCTTTACAGGTAAAGCCAAAGGTTAATCCAAGAGTAGTCATTTAATATTTATTGCTTCAAAATCAATGTCACAAGACATATGCGGTTAACAAAGGAAAGATGCATATTCCACAACCTTGGGAAGAGATAAAATTTGCCTTTAGAGCCATGAGGTAAACATGACTGGATTACCATGAAGGCTTGATATTTATTTTGCTCACCAGCCACTGTAGCTAGCTGTTTTCCAAAGTTATAAACCACACAGGTTTTTCACTGGCCACAACTCTCAGAAACTTTAAAGATGGACGGAGGGGTGAAGGGGGCACTGTTCCTGAACTGCCTGAACACCTTTTACAGAGCTGCTCTCTGAGGAACTTCAGATGAACACACCTCACCTACAGTTTTTGAAAGAAGTTGGCACCACCTCGCTGTTTATTTCATCTAAATCCCCTTAAGATGCTAAACAAAAACTTTATCGAGGTCAGCAAAAAAAACCTCTGTCCATATCTCGTACGATAAGTGAATAACAAAGTACTTCAGGCCGACCTATGTCTGGTTTTTCACCTTCTATGTTGCCACCACATTTCTTCTCCAGTTTACATGTGCACCATGTTCTCCACAGGGATCTTTTGTTAACAGTTTCATGTGTCATTGGTCACTAGTGCGGATGCGCAAAGCAATAGGCTTCACGATAGATCGATGACACAAACACTTTCCGCAGGTAGTGCTTATGGGAGTTGTAGTCACCCCTAAAATCCATAACCATCTGGTGGCATGGTGGGTCTTAATGTCAAGCCCGGATTAACATGTGCATTGCAGTATATGGAAGGAAACAGGACACGTAAGATTAATAGAACTTTAACAAGGTCATAGTAAAAACTGGGTAATTATCACACACTCACTGTACAATGCTAAGATGTCACAGACAGGCAGACATGCTGTGAGACGTACCTGCACTAGCCCACACACCCTGTCATTTTACGTTGTGAATAATGACATACAGTACACCCGTCAGCCAGTCTCTGAACCCTGGATTATAAGCTTCCATTTTGAGGCCACAGTCTTTCAGTGCTGCCCCAGTAGATGCACACTGCACGCTGCATACTGGACAGTTCTCATAAAGACAGTTTGAGGGTGGGAGGGAGACACGTATGAAAAGGAGCTCTATGAAGGAGGCTTGACTACCACTGCCCACAAAGTAAACCAGGAAATGTGAGAAAGAAGATTTGAGTCAGCGCTGGCTAAAAGGAGCAAACCTCTGCACCATATTAGTCATGTGTGGTGCTAAGATACCATATGGCTGCATTAATACAGGACTCAGTGTGTAAAAATATCACAAATTCATATTTACATGATACATTTTGTTATAGCCTGGAATTTATTGTGAAATCCAGCCAAGCATCAGATTTGGTAAAACCCTGCAAAAACACACGACCCTTTGTCCAATTTAATCTACAAAGATACCATCAAAGTGTGCTGATGTATTTTGGGTTAGGTTTAGTTTAGGGTCCGATAGTTCGAGTTTAACCGAGCTTAATAGTTTCAGTGCATACTTCAGATTTGGTTCGATCCTAGTTTCAGTTTTTTTGTTTTTGTCATTGAGAGATCAAACAATTTGCAGTTAGTGTGAAAGCTGAACTGCTCTTTATCAGTATAGTTCCACATCTATTGTCAATGCACAAACCTAGGTCAAAATTTGAAATTGTAATGAATTTGCCTCTAAAAGAGGTATGATAGGTGGCTCCTAGACCTTCTGCCTTTCTATTCACCCAGGCTGGCTCCATGTCACCTAAAGGCACATTTACTCATGACCTTTCTACTGGAGGTTTCCTGTGAGTCCAGATATGTACAATATCGGTCACAGTGTGAATCTCTAACTTTTACCTGTAATAATGGTGGTCTGAACATACTCAGTGCTCTGATTTCAGGTCCTTCCTGATTGGCTGAAAGAAGAGCTGCACAGCAGGTGAAAGCTATTTCTTTTATGGGAGAGATATTGTTACATGTTTTAACATAGAATTACTGTGCTGCTTTTCACAGATATTTTGGAACCAAAACGAAATATTTACATGTGCCAAATGCCCAAATTGCAGTACAATAAATGATACCAGTAATTGCTGTGCTAGTCACAAAAGGAAATGAGTGTAAATTAAGCATGAAACTGTAATTGGAGTTAGATCAAGTGAGTTAGATCTAAATGCTCAGCAGCAGATCTGCAACTGATGCTGAGGTCTGTTTACATTATATTCCCATATTTTAATCTAACAACAAAAACCAAAACAAAACCACCAAGAAGGCCTCCACTAACTGCATTTCCACACAATTATAATGAGACTTTGCTTAATGTGTTGTCTGAGTGTTTCGTTAGTTTATTTTTACTACAGTAATAAATAACTAACCTGTAACCATGGCAGCAGCTGTGGCTATGAACATGGCATGGTTGTAGCTACAGCTACAGACGAGGCCACTTGCAGCCATAGGCGTGCCCAGTGGCTGTAGCTACTGTTGGACCTTGGCCCTGCTGTTTTTTCATATGCAATACTGTGGTAGCCAAAAATAATGTTAGTAAAGTGAGGGGAAGACTTTCTAGCTTGTTTTACACAGAAGACTAGACTGAGTGAGGAGAATAAGCTCTTTATATTCTTAGGCACAGAGTGTAAACAGTGACAGAGAGTGGAGGGTGCCTGGCTGGAGTTTACCTGTGAGAAGTCCATGTCTTCTGCTACCATGCCAGGTAGAAGCAAGTAAAAAGAACTATTCTCATATAAACTTTTTATATTACCCAGTAAATATTGATCAGATTTGAAACACAGGCACCAACATCCTCTTTTTATTCATAGATACATTACTTATCTTTGGATTGTTGGAGGAAAACCACACAGGTACAGGTAGAACATGCAAACCCCACAGAAAGGCCACGGTCTGTCACGGACACAAACCCATAACCTTCTAGTTTTGAGGCAGCAGCACTAAGCACCACACTCATCCTGCTGCCTGGGTCGGTTTTTTGTTTTGGGGCTTTTCCAAATATCTGCCCAAAATACTCTCTTTTATAAAGGAAGCAGATGTAAACATTGATTCACTATTTCAGCTACTATTGGCTCATTGTCAGTATAGTGGTATTGAGGCAGATTATATGATGAATGACAAGATAATTAAGTCATTCAACTTTATGCAAAACTTTAAACACATTATTCATTCTTTAATCACTTTGATGCAACAATAGCAACACACAGGCCACAATGTTTAAGCACAACTAGCAACCTATTGTCATTGCACAAGGCCACGGGTTTGAATCCCACCTCAACAGGTGTGGCCGCGCCCAGACACCAAGGGTCACCTTGGTGCTGGTCCTGAGCCCTGATAAAAATGGGAGGGTTGCGGCAGGAAGGGCACCCGATGTAAAAACGCATGCCAAATCAATCTGCTGGGAAACACATGTTCCCACTTTACAGATGTTACTTGCAAAGTTATGAAGGCCTGAACGTATTTGTGTGCAACACCCTATGCAAAATTCTTTAATCAGTGATCAGTAATTACCCACCTATAAAATATGATGCTCTGTGTTGCTATTTGCAAGTCTGGTTCAAAGAGGAGGGAAAAACAGCCAGTGTGATGTTGATGAGAACCTGTGGCCTAATTGACAGGAGAAAATGTATTTCAGTATTTCAAGTCTTAATTTATCTTTTTTGGGGGGGGGGGGATATTTCCACCCATAAGTCCCGACCCATTTGATTTCTTTTTCTTTTTTTGTAATATTAAGGTATTATTTACAGTGTTCAGCTTTTCTGTGTTTGAACAATTTGTCAAACAAATAAAATGTGATGCAGGGTGTTAAACAATAATTTATGATTATGTTTTTATTGTTTCTTTTGATTATTATTAAGTTACAGTACAGAATCTCTAATTATAACGGCTACAATAGTGAGCAGACTGTAATGCAAAAATGATTATTCATAGCTTATCTGGCAGCAGTCAGTTGGCTTGGTTATCTGTTGGTTTGAGGGTCATCTCATTAGTGGATGCACTAACAATTAAGCACAAGGGCTGATTGTTAACAAAGTCACAGCTGAGAACAAGTACTTTCACATACTGGGGAGAATAGTTGAGTTGAGATGAATTTATTTCTGGTGCTAAATTACTTTTGATTTACCTTTTCAATAAAGTCATTTGATTAATATTCTATAAATACATCTGTATATCATTTATCTTTGTAACCTCATCATGTTGCTAAGTACTGCAGTTACTTTATTTACTCAGCTTACTCTGCAGAATTGGTCTGTGATTTCACACCCAACATGTCACACTGTATATTATAGTTAGACTAGAATTGGTCACAATCCACCTCTAAAAGATAAATTGTAGTTGACTTGATTGTAAGTGCACTGACACCTTTTTTGAATGAAGGGAGAATGTGCTTTGCTGAATGCCCAGATCTTTTGTATCTGACAGGAAATCAAACCAGAAAACTTCCAACTGTAAGTAAGCCTCACTACCCCTGAGGCCACCATATGCTGCTGTCACCCGGTTGGTTTTCTGTTGAACCACTAGACAAAAAAAAAAAAAAAAAACTTAAGGAAACTTTAACTTAACTTTTTTAAAATTCCTATTAATCAAAATGCAAACTCAGCGTTTAGTCTTTTTTATCTGGGAAAACTTGGAACCAATGGATACTGGAGCCCACTTTGAAAATGAATGCCCTTGCTTTCTGAACCATGAGGGGACAAGATGTAGCATGAACCCTTCTCTGCCCGGACAACAGTTCATCGCAGAAAAATGGCCTTCTGCCAACAGGCATCCAGGAGGAGCATCTGAAACCATCTGGCTAGAAACTGAGGCTGGCTGGGAAGGACGAGCTGGCTGACAAACAGAGCCTGGTCAGGATCCATGCCTTCAACTGGAGCGAGCCAAGAGATACAAGGAGCTGACTGTCCTCTGGAGTGACCCCAACTTCTAAAGGGAATCCTTCATCCCCCTGCTATCCTTGTTTATGGTTGTCTCAAAGTGCGTTACACTCCACCTGCTTTTGTGTCTCATTTCTGGACATTGATACAACCATTTGCAGAGGAATTCAGTGGGAACAATTAGAGTTATCTTACACCGTTGGCAGGCAACTGATTTATTCTAAGTGCAGGTTGAATTTACCCTGTAGACGTATTCTGGAATAAAGAAACTGATGTATTTATTTATTTTCATTTACATGATAAAATTAATCCGCAACAAGTTGTAATTCAAACAATGAATTGGTGCTGTATTAAAAACAGCAAATGATTAAAATGCCTGTATAGGAATCTCTCATGGCTTTTTAAACCGCAGTACATCAGAAGATGAAGGTGATAGAAAGAAAGAAAATACTTCATGCTGAACATTTGATCTGTCATTGAGATAAGTAACAAACTACACTAATGGAAGCAACATCATAAAGTTTTTTGTTATGGTTTTGGAGCAGCACAAGTCATCATAGCTGCTTCAATGCACCTGGAACCATTGGAACCATTCTTCCAAAAACATATTCCCTTAATTGGTATTTTATGATTGTGGTGAACAGTGTTAAATATGTCCATTGTGTTCTATAGATTTTCAGGGTTGAGATACTCATACATACAGATGCTTAGCATTTTCTTTGCATTTTTTTGACCTTTTCATGTTTTGAATGCTGTGTTATTTTCAATTTTAGTTACATTTATCACTGTTTTTAGTCTCTCTTCTTTCCTCAGAGGCAGCGAGACATGGGGATGCTTTACAAAGATGATGGGTGGACCCGAAGGAGAGTTTCCAGCCCTGTGATTTGCTAATCGGGGGCTGGTTCCCCTGTCATTTCCCTGTAATCGCGGCTCTGGTTTGTGCAGCTTGCCCAGCCCTCCTGCCCGTGGACTCACCAAGTGTACCGAGTGCAGCCTCTGCGCTTTGGTTAAAGCCCGACTACCTTCACTGTGAAGGCTGGGCACTGGGAAGGAAGCTCGGGGGCCTCGTTGTGGTTGAGAAAAGAGGCTAAAACCCCTCACGTATGGCTTGTTTGTAGGAAAGTTTCCATCATCGTTTGGGATTGTGGAAGGGACGTCGTTAAGAATCACCTGAAGTCGCCCAGAAGTTTGATTCACTTGTGGGGCGACCAACCATGGAGATGCAGAGGTGGTCCACAAGGTGGAAAACGAAAAGGTGGCTTATGGATTCTACTGTAACCGCATTCATCACTTTAACCCTGGTTCTACAGGCGACCGATGTCAGAGCAGGTAAGAATATTTGGAACCAAACTTCTATAATGAACTTTATCTGGCCGAAAGTAGTCGGAGACAGGACCGCCTGGGAATTGATGCTGGACTTTGGGAGATTAACAGATTTACCTGACTGGATACATCACAGTCAGAAATACACGTGTTTCCCCTAATTCCACACTTAAAGCAGTTTCATTAGGGAAAATTAGCTCATATATCTGTTGGATCGAGCGCTATGTGGAAGCCATCAAACATCCAGCTTAGGGGACGTTACACTTAAACTGTGCCCTGCTTTAGTGTAGTGAAGTGGACAGTTAAACTTTTAAGTCCAGAGAACACTTAGAATGCCGATGCGCTTATGATATAATTGCTTATACCCACGTAGCCATCTTTCGCTGGCCAAAAACACTGTATTCAACAAGACAAGTTTTTACGCATGAATGGAACGCGTCCCGGAGATGAGACACCTCGCTCCAGAGGAATTCCTCCTCATCCGCTGGTATGTGCTCATAGAGATCAGGAATACAGAGCAGTTTTCCTGCTTTTAAATATTTATTTAGGCTGAAACGAAGCTCTTTAGTTAGACCTTGGTCCACTTGGTGGATGTGGACACGGTTAGCGGGTGGATTTTACCAAGACACTGGACATGTGTTGGTATAGTGAGGTGTGTGATATTGTGGATGTACATTATGGCACAATCGTAAAGAATCAGTCTCTTTCTAGAGGGAAACCTAATACCCGAAGAGCTGTGTAGAGCATCCAGGATGGCAGCGTGGTTAAAAGAAGGATTTTATGCAACAATTTTCTGTGTACAGCATTGTGACACTTAATAAGTGAAGTACATTCTCACAGAGGCCTCAGTGGGTCTCAGATGCAAAGCCCTTTCATATCTGCAGGGGGCTAAATGGTCAGGCAGGTTCACCCTATCTCCACAGTGCCCTGGTCCACACCGAAGCCCAAACGCTGGTTTGTACAGACCCCTGCCCCCCCTCCCTTCCTCGTGCCCAGCTCTTCCCCTCAGCTTTGCACTTAGACGTTTGGTCGGCCGCAGGACAACGATGTGTTGTGTGAGTGGTGGGAATGCTTCCCCTCTAAGTACTGAGCAGTTATATGATGATGGTTCTTGTTGCACTTCCCTATGATTTCAGAGCCTTCAAAGAGCAGCTCTGCATATGGGCCTGGCCTGCAGCCATAATGACCACAAGTCACAGGGTTCAGGATTACTCAGGCCTCTCATCTTATCCTATAGACACCCAACCTTGTACCTTTAAATGAGATGGATTTACGACATTTACTGGACGTTAGATGTCTCCACCTGTTAACCAGAGAATTCCTGAACGAAATCACACAAGAAATAACAAATCACAAAATGTTGATGCAATTCTATTGTAATTGCACTTCATATAGCACATGCTGACAAACCCACCTTTTCAAACCTGTCACCTCCTGCCCCCTTTTTTTAAAGCTTAAGTATTGTGCTGCAGGCACTGTATTCCAGTGTCTCAGTCAGTTTTTCTCTGAACTCTTTATGGCAGTCAAATCTGTTTCTGCAGGGTGCCCTCTCAATCTAGCAGTGTACAGACATGTTTCCTCAGCCCCCAGGGCGCAGGCTCAGATGCACATTCCAGCAGACAAAGTTAGCATTTTTAGAGTCTTCTCTCCCCGATGTACTCAACTCAGCCCGTGAGCTGATCAGCACCCTTCTGAACCTTCTGTCCTACTGAAGCTGTTCCCTTTAGAGTCATTGTCATTACATGTTGTCCTCTACTCTAAGCCAACATTTGGAACTGTGCTTTACGTGCAAATTCAAACTCACAGTGGCTTTCGAGACACCCCTCTTTTTAATGACATGAATGTTTGGGATTAGTAAATGGTTTAAACACAGCATGGTAACATACCCAGGTATTCATATGGAGGCACTATTCATGAGGTGGGGATGAGTGGAAGGAAAAAATGCTTTGAAAAACTGGGTAGGTCTCAGTGAAGTTTCTTTGGTATGACACCAGCATAAAGCCGTCTTGTTTTAGCCAGCAGCACAGTGCAAGGTAAAGGAAGCAGTGAGGGAGAGTGGGACAGAGGGGGGTATACAGAGAGAGACATTCTGCCCTAAGATATTTGTAGAGTCTCAGGGAGCTGCAGGTGAAAAGGTCCTCCTCCCAGCCAATTTCACCCTTCTGTAAACATGTAAGGGCCAAAAATAAAGCGGAGGGGGGGGGGTCGGTATTTAAAAGACCGGTGTTAGATTATCTCTTGGATCACTCTGTTTACATCAATGTACAACTCTGAACAAGATAATATCAAATTAGTCTGTTTTACGGTAATGTGTCATACTGCTCCTCCTTTCCCTGCCTGCTACTGCAATTTGCATAAAGGACACTTGGATGATTAAGTAACTGAGCAACAGAAATGGTCTTGATTGATTGTAGGATTTCTAGAACTTTCTCTTTCCTTTAGACTGAGGAAGGTCCATTTGTCCATGCCACCTCCTGGTAGCTACAGTGTGTGGGCCTGTTTGCGTAGCCCTGCTCTTCATATGCACTCTTTTAAAACCTGTGCACGCTCATTTGGCCACCTTAATGGATTGGCCAGTATTGACGTTGTCTCAGCACCTCCGTGTGAGGGTCGTAGCCTGGCCAAATTGCCACATCTGGAACACATGAGTGCTGTAGTTTGAAGTGAAAGCAGCGCCGCAGGAACTCACAACAAGGTCCTCAGTTCACTGTCCAAAGTAAGTAGCTCCTTCAGCCTTATAAGGCCAAGTTGCTCTTAGGAGTAGCAGTCCTACAGAGTACTGTAACAGTTTGCTGATTTTGTTCTCAGCGCTGCATTTTTTAGATGTTTTTTTTTTTTTTTAATTATTATTATTTCGCAGATTTTTTTGTTCCACAAATCAAAGAAAAGATCATCTCTCTCCGTAAGGCTTTGTTATGAAGTACATCTGGATTATTGCAGGTCTTGTCTAAGATGTTAGTAGAGACCAGATGTAGAACAGGCCAGACTTAGAAAAGCTAAAATACTCATTGAGTGTGTTCAGTTGCTTGCTTTATAAAAAAAAATAAAGAAAATAAAAATCTAGTCACGTTATTTAAAGACTTTTTGTCTCTTTCTTCTGGACAGTGGGCCAGAAAGCAGAATGACTATCTGTACAAACCATGTGTATGAGCAGTGCTTGTGGCACCTTCATAGTCTCTAGTATACAGGAATTATATTGAAACATGTCTTGTCTCCAAACAAAAGGATTTCCTGAACAGAATGAAACAGGCTCATAATTTCCATCTCCTTACTACAGCTGGAAGACAGTTTTTAATGAAGTGACAGAAATGTTTAAGAGTTATTTTAAGTAGACATGCTAACGAAGACAGTGTCTTTAGAGGCATCAGAAAGAAGGATGGCTAATTGGTGGAATCAAAATGTATTTCTACCTCTTCTGTTACTGCATGTCAAATTACCTTTCCAAACAATAGAGTAACTTGGCCAAACATGGATTGTATTGTTAGAAAGTCATGCATGGTTTCATTTAGCATGAACTTTTAATAGGACCTTGCTTAGCAAACAGATCCCGGGTATAATGGTGCACACAACAGACGGTGAGTATACTGCAGCACTTTGGTCTCTCACCTATCATGTTCACCAAGCTACTGTTTTATGTTAAGAGGTGGTTTTGATGAAGAGGCATTATTATAATTCTTTCTCATGGGTCTTTGAGCACCCTCAGGCCACACAGGCTCCTTTATGTAAAGTGCATCAGATTGAAGTGAATGAAAGACCCTGAGAGCCTTATCGAGGTAAATTTATCCAGGCGTCATAGAACTAGGTCTTTGTTGTCACTCTGTCCATTATCCTCTTTGGTTGGCCTTGACTGTCTCTGAACCTGCACAGTCACATGAAGGCAGAATTCCATGATTCACGTTGTGTTATTGGTTGTAGCAGTAGGAATATACCTACATATATGCTGCACATTGGTATTGGCCACTATTAAAGCAATTCAGTGATTTATTAGTTAATTATCATTAAGTGATGTACGTTATATTGTATCAGTTATACTGGTATGTGACACTCATGAAGGGTTAATAGAGTAACATGAATCATGCAGTGACACTGCTCACACTCCACAACATAAAACCACCTGAAAATACACTATGCACTTAAGGACTTAACTTCTGCTTTATTTGCCTCTTAAACAGCAGAACCAGTGGATGTCCTAAAAGTATTAGAATTTCAAAGTTACCCCGAAGGAGTGACGAAAACGTCAGGATTTTGCACAAACCGGAGAGCATCAAAACCGGACACAGCCTACAATGTTGCCGAGCAGGTCGAGATTAGTGCCCCCACCACGCAGTTATTCCCCGGTAAGACAAGCCTCTTAGGCTTTTCCATCTTTCAGCTATCATCTTGTGTGTTTCATGATTGATTGACTCCAGCCTGTACTGCCAATGGCTGATTTCTTTGTTTAAACTAAGAAAAATCTAGGCCGTACATGCAAGGAAAGAAATGTTTGCCGCTATTCTTAGCATGTGATACAGCATTTTAAGTCTTTTATTACTTGAAATAAGAAACCTGTTGCATTAAGTGAATGGATAGACAGTAAAATATATTAGTATAACATGGTAAGTATAGTAATGTGTAATATGGGTTTTCTCCTCTATGTAGGAGGTGTTTTTCCTGAGGACTTCTCTATCCTGACCACATTGCGCCCAAATTCTGGCCTCCAGTCCTTCTTGCTGTCCATTTACAATGAGCAGGGAGTCCAGCAGCTGGGTGTGGAAGTGGGGCGCTCACCTGTCTTCCTCTATGAGGATCAGACCGGCAAACCAGCGCCGGAGGATTACCCCCTGTTCAATAATCTCAACCTCGCTGATGGAAAGTATGTCAAATATCGAAAATGCACTCAAACAGTTACATGCTCAGACACACCTGCAGAGTCATGACTGATGTAGAATAAGATGGAGAAAGTGATATAACATGCAGCGAGCAGAGTAAAAAAAGTTGTAGGTCCAAGTGTCTTGGTTTATTTTGCTAGCTGCTCCGTATATGTAAATGAAAGTTGGAATGAATTGCTCTGTGTTGCCCAAGTGAAGTGATTCCAGTATCATGTGGATCAAGCTAAAACCAGTGCAACAAGGAAATCAGCTGAAACATGCAATCATTTTCTGATTTCTGCTGACTTGTTCTTTTTGACAAAAGCAAGAAAACAACCCAGATCTTTCCATTGTTGCGCCACAGGTGCTCATCATCGGATTATCCATCTCATCAGGGGTCTCTGGGCACAGAGACAGGTCAGAGACAGGGAGACACTGGATTATTGGGGCACAGCAGGGTCTGCTATGGGCAACCTGACCTCATCCATGAACTCACTGCCTCTGTTATTTTAGAGAAGGAAAGAAAGTTTTTACCTTTTTGAATTACCTCACTAATAACCCTTTAGCTTAAACCTAAATATCTGCTCCCAGGTCCAGAAATCTTTACTCAGAGATTGTGTTTAGCTGACATGAGCCCATATGCAGGGGTAGGATGGAACAAATAAACAGAAAGACCTCCGGGAAATGTGTAATTTGACATAGTATTTTATTACGTCTTCTTGTGTTATTACATTTTTTCACTTGCTAAACATGTTATCTGAGGACAGTTTGTTTTTAAAGGAAGTCATAACCCGGTCACAATGTGTTTGTGACCTGGAATGGGCTTAAGATGAGATCCAGTGCGTGCACAGTTGTAATGATTGAACAAACTTGGTAAATCCCTCACAAGCCTGATATCAGCACAAACTCTGCCTTATGTGCAGGTTGCAGCAAAGAGAAAGATTTCACCCTCGCAGACAGCTTTGTGTTAGGCTTTTAGGCTTTTTTGTCCTGGCATGAAGTTTGTGTGACCCGCTGTCTAAAGATCAGTGTTCCCTGCAGTGTATTTTTAACATTTCTTACTTTGGACAAATTCCAGCTACGGGCCTTGTCTAGGTCTTTAGGGGCTGCAGCTTAGTCTGCAGGCCCCGTGGATGTATTCATTGTTACTAGGACGCATACGCCAAGCATGAAAAGAGAGGCACAATGACGATATTGATGAGGTGAACAAGAACATTATCCCTTTCTTTAAAGGGAATGGGAAGTATTCTAGTGAGCTGTTCCAGTGTATTCTGTGGGTCTTGTGCTATTTAAGCTCTTTAAAATGTTAAAGACCAGGCTGACCCATTACTTTCCAAATATACGGCCGCTCTACTACTTCAGGCTTTAGCAGACTTCATAAATTTGAGAAATTGTTTGAACTTGTTGAAGTCAACATTGTTTTTTTTGCCATAAAAAGTGTTACATAGTCCATTCTGCACAGAGAGATCTTATTTTCCTCTAAGCTGCCGGCCCTGAAAGACATTTCCATTTTCGGACTATACATCAGAAGCTGTGTATAGATGCTACCGCAATTAACACATGTGCTACCATCTTGCACTACAGTGGTGCCAGGTCTCATCTTCCACCTCAGAACAATGTTTTGACTGTGTGTCTCCTGCTCTGGCAAGGCAGGCCTTTCTGGATCCTGACACACACTTTCCACAATGTTCACCATGTCTGTCATTCTGAGTAACCCAGAAGGAGGATTAAGTTTGGAGTTTAATGAGTGTAATCCTGTGTTAAAAAGGGCCAAAGTGTGGGGGCAAGAATGTGGTGCACTGCTGCCTGGTATGCCACAGTTCTTAAGTGCAGCAGCAAATGGTCTGGAGGCAAAGGATGTGTCAGACTCACGTGTGACCCCGGTTAACATTTTGCACGTATGACTGTGGTTGAGTGAAATATAACATAACTCCGTTGTTCGCGGTTTGTAGAGTATTTCATTCTGTTATGATTCACATCATGTATTTTTCTTTGAGGTGTCTAATTGTGTCTAATAATCTAATTGCCCTACTGTTTTTCTACAGTTTTAATCCCTTAAATGTGCTCGAGATAAGTGACTACAATATTTGGTTGTAGCTCTTAAATTTGCTTAGAACATATATATTTTAATGCATATTTGCACCATTCCAGGCATATTTTAGATAAGCATTGGCTAAAATACATTTGGTCAAAAACCTGACCTGACCTGCTCTTCACTGAATTCTGATGTGTTCTTTTCACCTCAGCTTGCTGGTGTTGCTGCACTGATCTCTCTAACAGGTGAAAAGTATAGCACTCAGCTGCATAGACGCTATTTAATCTCTTTACTACTCAGTATCAGCAGATATTCAATTTTGCAGGACTGAGATGTGAACTAGGCGAAAAATACCCCAAATCTAAAATCTTGTATGTAATTGTATTTATGTCGCAAAGTCCACCTGTTGACACCAGTGGATCAAACGACAAATGACTTTCACCTCTTTTGTTGCCCACCTCTCCTATTTTGCTATTGACCAGGTGGCATCGTGTGGCCATCAGTGTGGAGAAGAATACAGTCACTATCATTGCAGACTGTAGGAAGAAGATCGTAAAGCCTCTCCTCAGGAGTGACCACACTTCCATTGACACCAATGGCATTACTGTGTTCGGCACCAGAATCCAGGATGAGGCGGTTTTCACGGTAATGCTTTCATTTGTTGTTTCATTCCACAGTGATTTTACAATAAAGCTAAAGCTTTGTCCCATACTGCTGCAGCTTCTCATTGCAGAGGTTTACCAAGAACACAGCTGGGCTTCTGGAAATGTTCTTTTGAATTAGGTTTGAATCTAAAGCTTTGGAAGTGAAGTGGTGACCAGCTATTGCGTTTACACCGCTGCATTTAAAGGGTCAGTAGAAGGACGTGATGTGCGAAAACATCTGTTTTATCAGAGGCATTGTTGTCACTCGGCATTTTCACTTATCGTCTGTGAACTATGCTTTTTTTTTTTTTTTTTGCTCAATTTGTTGCTTGCTTTCTGATCCTACTGTACAGCTGCTAAATCTAAAACGCAATAGATTTTACTTTGCAGATTTGGCATTGGCATCACCAAATACAGCGGCAGTTAACATAAGCTACAATTGGACTGCATTTTAATATTAAATAGTAGAGAAAATGTTTATAAGGATAATACAAATCTGCATCTCTCAGTTTTCAGTTTCAAAGTCTAAGAGCAGCTTCCGGATATTTGGGCTATGGTACCACTGTGTCAGTCAGAGATTTGAACTTATGCTTGGCGGCACATTTTATCCAGGGTTGGATGCTGTCATGGGCGTTAGGGGATGCAAACAGTGACAGACAATGGATGAATTGTATTGACACCTATGGTTTTCTCAGGTGGGAAGTAAAGGTCACTGAAAGGCTGTGTGGGGGTCTCTGTTTGCCTGTGAGAGAGTGCTGCTTTGTTTATGAGCAGCAGGAATGTCTGGTCTTCATCCCGATCATATGTTTAAATGATTGATGCTGCTACTCTTGCTTTAAATCATAGTTTTTAGCGTTCGGGGTTGTTACCCAGGGGGGTTAGTTAGTTGTTCCACACTGTGGTCATTTGAATCATGACTAAATAAAAAAATCCATCATGGTGTTTTAAGTTTGTGACTTACACCCTCAGTGTAGGTTGTTAAAATCAACACTATTGTCATATTACTTAACAAAACAATAAAATAAAACAATATCTTTTTATACTTATAAGAGGACACTGAAGCCCGAATTGGTATTAAACAGTTAGTCTAGTCAGATGTTGGAAGGGCTGAACCTACTGTAGAAACCATAAGTCAGTTAACAGGGTCTTCTCTATGTGGGTTTTGGAACAGGTCTCCTCTCTGTTCTCTGTCCCAGCTCTCCTCAGGGATCGACAGGGCCTGATGCATGCTGGGATATACAGGGAAAGGAAATACCTTGGTGCCGTGCATTAAAGCTAGTGGTTATAATTAGTTGGTAAAATCTGTTTTCCTGCAAAGGAATCTGCAGGAAATGTTGGACCTTAGCAGATTCTCATCAGACCTCCTCTCGTTATTAAAAAAATAAAGAGAGGAGGTCTGAGGTTATATTTCATTTCATTCAGTATGTGTAAGAAAATGTGAGAGATGTCAGCTTATCTGACTTAGTTATAGTCCCCTAAAAAGTTATATTCTTCTCACCTGTTAAATCACTGTGGTAGGTGAAGTTTTGATTTCTAAAGTGAGATTTAATAACGAATCAAATGATAATAAAATATTTGCACTGGTAATGAAATTGTGAGTTCGGCCTCACACGGTGACTTGCATTTTTCATAAGCATCTATTCATCCTATACCTGCCCCACAGTAAAGGAGACCACCTTCACAGAGAGAACTGATTTTGATGAATGGGAGTCTTTCATTGCCCAGCCAGGCCTTCCTCATTTCCTCCTCACTCCCCTCCCTCCATATTCTCCCCTGCACACCACCTCCTCTTCCCTTCTCCACCCTCTCCAGCTTATGGGCTTCCTACTGTCCCAGAGCCATGAGACTGCCTTTTCATGCCTGGCTGACAGTACTTGTGACAGTATTTTTCAGTATGCAACCTGTCTGAACGCAGCACAAACATATACTGTCCATACCTGCCTATTCCCGTGTCCTTGGGTAGAAAACACTCATTAGTTTGTCTCAGCTGAACAGGTAGATGGCATCATGAGTCGTACATGCCTGTGTCGCCAGGATTGTCAGATGGTGAACATTTTAGCTACGTCTTTTACTAAAAGCATCATGTGAACAACTCTGTGTGTTTCTACTATGATTGAAATACAATTAATTTCATTTCCCCGTTTCCCGATCAGTCACAAAATTAATACCACCTCATGGTTTTAATGTTGCGGTAGACGGAGGTCAGCATGCAAAAACCGAATGCTGTTCATGATCAACAGGTGTTGGAACACAGTGTCCATCACAGCTTGCTGCATAGCTTCAGTCTGGCCTCTGTAAAACTGCAACACTTTTTGTCTTAGTATTTTCATGTGATTGTTTGAAGGCCCCTGCTCTGGAAATTCCTTTTGCCTTTCCTTGGTATCTTAAGTCTGTCTTCCTCTCCACTGTACTGCATAGACTGTAGGAGTTGCGTGGGGCCATTTAAATACAGTTAGTCGTAGATGCACTAATTATTCAAAGGGACGCCGAAGGATCGACTGCGTGGTAACAACTGTTTGTGTTATGACGCCCTACACTCACCCTGTAATTAATACATGCAAATATCGTAGGTAAAAGACAGAAAATGATCACTTAAGAACATGCAGGTTTTCATGCAGCCACTCTTTTACCATGCACGGCTGTGACCTTCAGCCGCTCCATTTATATCCCACAGTGCCCCTATGGTCCGAATGAGGTCTATGTGGATTTAAAAAAAGACGGTGGATGAGCTCTGTACTGTCAACAGACATTTTTCTGTCCCTGTCACCACAGAGCAGTGAACGGCTAATGTTACCTGATGATAACCTTTATCTAACCTTTACGAAGCTACCTCCAAGTAACATCTTAAAACAATGTAGCTTCACTAATAGCTGTGTTATAGGTGTTAATCGAATGCAGGAGGAACAAATTCTGAATGCTACACACTAAGGATGTAGTGGATGTTGCAGGTAACGATGGCTGAATGAATATCTACAAGGATTTACAAGTTTCCGCTGTGGATTCTGACCTGCCTTCTCTCTTTCAGCCTCTGGTTTTTCTTACTGACCTCTGGCACAGCAGTTATTAACACACAACTCTGTTTTTTGCCCCTCTTTCTGTGCTGCACTGTAGCCAGCAGGGGCATATTTTGGAGCTCTGGCTTGGCTCCAAGTCGCCAGAGGCTTTTATCTCAGCACTGCACAATGGAAGACAGGCCTGGGCCTTGGTATAACTCCCCCCAGGTGCTTCCCAGCACAAAACATCTTTTACCATCCCATCTGCTCGCTGTAAAGCCTTGCCTGTCTGTCTCTGTGTGCTCCTTGGTGTTCCCTTTCTCTGCTGACATCAGTTTCTCACTTGCCTTGTCTCTGGCTTGTGAATTGGCTCCTCTGTGTTTGGTGATTGTAGTTGCAATCTGTACAGTTGCTTTTTTCCTGCTGGAAGTGGAATTATGTGCTCTTCAGAGTCTTTCCTCCAAAGTCGTCGTTGTTGTCTTTTAGAGACATCTCCATGAGAACATAGAATATATGATCATTTTGGCTTGCATTCACTATTGAATGTATCAGTCATGTTGATTGTGAATGATGAGTAGCCGAAAGTTTCCTAGTTGTGCTGAAGTCCTTTAAGGGTTAATAGCGTGTCTCCTCAGCATTTTGGTGTGCAGACAGGTGGCTCTTGGACATGGACTTCTTAGGCTCAGCTCACTGTTGGTCTTAGGGTGACACATGAAGTAATACATGGAAACTTAACTCCGGGCAGGGCTTGATCTCTCTCAAACACACACCTATGCTGAGGCCTGAGGCCTTGGCACCTTTGTTTACTTCTGTTCTGTGCATATTTGGCAGGTTGTGTTCTCTTTTCTGCTTGGTATGGCAATTGTTTGTCTGCACATTATTTGGATTGATTCACCAAAGTGCCTGGAAGCACAACACTGACCACCACCAAACTTGACATTACCTGCAGGTATTACCTGTTTCTCAGTTGTTGGGAAAGCTTCTTACAGCAGGAGTGATGATTAGATTGCAGTGTCAAGGGCAGCAGCTACTGAAAGTTTAACACCTGCAGTATTTGTTAGAATTAGGCAACAGTATAAGATCAGATATTTGACAGGTTGAGGAATGGGCCAGAAACTCTTGAATGTGTTGGTGCTACATTATGCTTGTTATTATTTGCCAGTCAATCTCCATCTTTTATGTAAAAAGAAAAAATATTCATCCCCCTTATTTAGGGAGACCTCTCTTGGCTGTCAAACTGAAGCGGTGCAGTGGGATGTTGATGGATGGTCACACTGTTTCAAGGAGCACTGCTTATTTTCCCATGGGACAAGCCTTAGCACATGCATGTTTATACTCTGGTTGATGTTAGGAATCCATAGATCTCGTTTTGAAACAGGGAGAATTAATACACATTCTCTTGACAAGTCGTAGCCTGCTTGAGTTCTCTCAGGTTTCGCTGCCAATCTACTTTCTGCTACGCTCCTCAGTGTACAGTATGGTGTACCAGCTGACATAAGTACATCAGGAACCAAAGACGTGCTTCTTCATTGAATGGAAATGAAAAATTCACATTTGTTAAATAACTTTTTTTTGCCGAGGTTTCATCAAATTAAATTGTTAAAAAGTCACAACATAGGGTATTTTATAGAAGTATCTGTATAAATCTCTCAGTAATTATTAAATCCTTAAAACATAAACAGCAACAGTTAAATTAGGAAAACAAAGACACGATAAGAGCTGCGATGCAAAATATAAGCCAATAATATGGACTTGCCAGTAGGTAATATTAAGTAAAGAAGTCTTTCGCTGTAGACATATGGCCCTGCCAGGTGTTGCTTGTGCCTTGATGATACCTGTTTATTTGATTTCCTGAGGTAAACCACTGTACTGATAATAATAATTTTCATAGTGTCTGTCCCAGTGTTTCCTCCCTGCACCATGTGGACTCAGTGGGGTGTGTGTGTCAAGCTGTTTAATCACACAAGGGGGGAATTTACTCTGCCAGACTCTATAAGTGTATGGGGCCCAAAAGATCACGTCTATAATTTAAGATTCATGCCCCCTTTACCTAGCGTGTGAGCAAGATGAGACATGACGCTCTTCTCAGTATGTCTCTGTTGCCTTGTCTTGTCAGTTGTTAATGATCTAGGTTCCTTTAACACCTGAGAGAGCTGTCAGTCATAGCACATGTAAATGGTACTAACTTCTTTATAAACTCACATGGCAGATTCCGTGTAGGCCAAATCTGCTTCAATGTAAATACGTTAAATTGACTGAAGTTTCTTTCTCTGTTTGATGCAGGGTGACATCCAGCAACTTCTGATTGTGGCTGATCCCAAAGCAGCATATGACTACTGTGAACATTACAGCCCAGACTGTGACACTCCTCACAGTGATTCCCTGCAAGCCCAGGAGCCAGAGAATGAGGTCAGCCACACCGGGGAGGGTGGGGGAGATTCCACAAAGCACAGAGGGTCACGGGTCCTGATTAATTGAAATGATCTAAGGGTGCATTGCTTATTGTTAATATTATGACCTGTGGATGTCTGACATGCAAGAGAAGGAAATGTGTACATGAGAAGTCAGAGTCCTAATATTTAACCTTTTCTTTGAGGCAGACCTGTTGCACTGACCTTATTTTCAGTTGGTCATAAGAGTTTCAAATGCTTTGGTAAGTAATTAGATCTCGGTAAAGCTGTATGATCCTGGTGCATCTTATCTAAAAATATGAGTGAAGAGGATAATACAATAACGACATTTATCATTGAACAGATATAACGATTTGTTAAGTGCAGATTTTATTGAGTAAAACGGCTGCATTTTGGACATTGAGGACACAAACACTCTTATCAGAACAGCAAATACATGGCATCTCCAAGATAATGTATTTCTTCATTTAAATGATGTATTCTTATTTTAGGCCAACGCATCACAGAAAGCGGTGATATTGAAAGCGGCTGATAGAGCTGCCTATTGCTTCTCTTTTTTCTTCCTCTCTCCCTAACTTGTCTTATTAATTCTGAAGGATGCAGTATAAAATGATAGCTGTTTTCTTGCTATTGTTGTACGTGCGAGTAAAATGAGTTGAAAACAAGAGCAAGCAGCAGCCAATGACAAAGTGGATTATGTGTATTTCTATCTGTTAGTCCATAGCTTTATTAATCGCTTCAATGGCCCCAATACATTTTCACATGCCTGTGAAACATGTCTGCTTTAGAATTAAGTTCTGTATTTGTAATTGTAAACATTACAATTACACATTAACCCGTTTATTCTAGAGGCAGAGTGACCTTTCTTCTTTTTTTATAGTGCAAGATGATGCGTGAACCTGCACCTGGGTTTATTCATTTAGCTGGAAATACACATACTTTCAGATACCACTTCCTGCAATTTCTAATCAGTTAAGCATGGTTTCATGTTCAGACGACACTTCCAAGTTTCAACTTAAAATGAAAAACCTTTATGACTAGAAGTCAGGGCTTCTGCTTGCACTTTACCTGAGTGCTTTGATGATGTGTAGTTTTATTTGGGCCTCCTAGGAACTGCTATACAACACAATAACTTTTGTTTCAATCTTTAAATTGGACGCTGATAAACATGTACAGAGGCCCTGAAGACTATAATTTACATATGCTTTCATTGAGAAAGTTCCATTACCGAATCCATGAAATCCAGCTGGTATTTTTTTTTTTGAAGGTTTCCCTTTTGTTCTCCTTTGTTTTATGAGCCTTTAAACATCCCATCTGCTACATGCTTGTAGGCCAAGACCCATATGGTTAGTTTCAGCACTTATTTACCCATTTATTCACCATATTGAACTGCTTTTAATTTAGTAACACTTGGAATTGACTGTCATTTTTTCATAAGCAGTTAAGATTCAAATGTTAATATGCTATAAATGATAGATTATGATACATTGTGGCATCACACTGTGTGTGATGTGATGCAATTTGTATAATGTCTGGAAATAAAAGGGATTATAAAACCTTGGCTTTTAAAAGTTTGAACATGTAGCATGTTCAGGATGATACTGTATGTAGTACATGTATCATCTTCCTGCTAAAAGCAAACTCTGCATCCTAATGCTGACAAGACTTCTCTTCATTCCTCTCTCTCTCTCTCTCTCTCTCTCTCTCTCTCTCTCTCTCTCTCTCTCTCTCTCTCTCTCTCTCTTCTCTCTTAACATTTCTAGTACGCTACTGATGATTTAGATTACACTCAGTTCTACGATTACTCTGAGGGAGCCACAGACACTGTTCCAACCGATGAGTATTCTGAACCACAGGTAAATGAAAAAAATGAAACAAACGAAGAAAAAATATGCATTTCCTTTAATGTCTGTCCTGTCTGCCGTCCATTCCATCCCTCAGTATGTCTTGTGCAGTGTCTGAGTTTCTCAAACTTGTGTTTATGTGCACACCAAGACTCCAGCAACTGCAAATAATCAACTTTATGGTAATACCGTTTAGAAGCGTCAAAGAACCAGCCAGAAATGGAAAATATTAAACCATAAATGTCCTGAACTGTTTTCTTACTGCAGAGGTAGACAAATGTGTGCGCATGTCAACATACTTGTGTTACAGTCCACCTTGTGTCTGTTTAATGACTCAGCTGTCTTCTCTCACTAGGAAAATGCTGTCTGCACTTAGTGTTTTGTGCATTTCAGCATGTCTTTTGGAAAATGCAGCAACATTATTTGAACAGTTGTTGCTATTGTTTATCGCTGCAGTAGCTTTAAAGTGTGGCAGGAGGCAAATATGACCCTATGCTGTTTTTGTATCAGTCCCAAATTAATACATATATGGAGCGGGACGTGAACGTTTGTGAACCCTTTAGAATTTTCTCTGTTTCTGCATAAATATGGCCCAAAACACGATCAAATTTTTACATGCCCTAACACTCGCTACATTCAAATGAATCGAACAAACAGGACAAAAAAGTTTACAACCATGAATTCATTTACAAAAGAAAAGTATCCAATCTAACATATTTTGTGTGGCAAAAGGTTTATTAATTGGGGCAGTTTAGTTTTTTTAAGATCTTAGGGAAAGAGTTGTTGATGCTGACCTGGGGGGAAAGAGTTACTAATACATTTTAAGAGTTTCTGGACTCCACCAGTTGATTGTCATGCAGACTGTGTACAAAAGGGGAAGATTCAACATCACTGTTACCACGAGTTCTTGGCCAACAAAGAGCACACAGAGATAAAGGATTGTCTGGGAGAAACATCACTATAAAAGCTGTTCTACTTTACATATTGAAACCATTATAGCTACAAAAGATCTTTACACCGGTTACGTCTATTGCCACAAACAAAAATTTGATTGCTTGTTGCATGATTGGATCGTGTTCCAAAATAAATTAAGAAATAGATGTGTTTTTTTTAATCTCACTTGTTTAACTAGTTTCCCTTTATCTGGTTTTAGAACTTGTGTACAATCTCGTATGATTACATTTTGTGTTATATACATGTAGAAATACAGAAAATGTCACAGGGATCATAAACTTTCAATCACCGCTTTTTGTCCTCTTCTGTTTTGTGTCACCTGGAAGGCCCAATCCTCAATTGTTGTCCAGCAGCCTGTCTAGCCGACAGGCAAATGTTTTGGAGATAGCATAAACAGACATGTCATCTAGATGCAGCTCTTGTAGTTGATGTACATAGTCTACATATCAAAGGACACCGTATGGACTGACTGCTGCATCCAGGGTTCTGCTGGAAAGTGGAGCACGTGGGCTCCGACTGTTGAGATGAACAAGCCTCTGTACAAAATTTGTAGCTTGTGCCTTTCCACTTTTGAATGTTACATGTTTGTCTTGGTGTTTTTTGTCGCCGCAACCTTTTGCAGAGAAAGAAACGTAGTGTCTCCATGAAAAAGAAGAGGACCAGAAAGTCCCTCAGTAAAACTAAGGCCAAGACCTTAAAGTTTTTGTCTGGCAAAAAATCACCAGCTAAAAAGTTTGCCACTAAGAAGAAGCGACAGATCCCTGGCTACCAGGCCACAGCGCCCGCGCAACACAGAGGCAATTTTAGGGTAAACGTCCATGTTAGTAAAAGACCGAATCCCATCAAGATCTTCCTGCCTTGAATTCTAAAAGGAAAATCTGTGATGGTACAGCTCCCTAACCTTTTCTATGTAGAGTAGCAGAGTCTGTAGCCAGCTTGAGAGGAACCCATGCAAATAACACCTGGTTAACACTCGCTTTATTCCTCTTTCCTTTTTCAACATGACTCAGCTAAACAATATAGAAGGAGATTACAATACAGACATTGACTACGGAACTGTACATGGTACTCAAAGTCAGTCGCCTTTTGCCACAAGTGGACCCTATGAGGTAATTTTCATTTCTATTGTCATTTACTTTTCAAACCCACTGTGTAAAGTGTCTTGGAATGTGAGGAAGGAAGATTTGATCCTTGGAAGTGCCTGGTATGACAAAGACACAACCATTCGAATGAATCCATGTGTCTTTTTTTTTGTTACAACTCACTTGCCCCACTTCATCCACCATGTGGATCTAGAATTGCATTGCATGCTTAGAAGATAATGCGGTGGACATTGTGGAGGAGTTTATTTTTCCAGCTTTAAATTGTTCAATTTTAGCGAAGGCTGCAGGTTTAGTTAGTTGCCAGCATGAGATGAGACACTATGGGCTGTTTGGTTGGATCATAGAAGACACCATACATGGTGAACTGTATGTTAACAATTACCGTAGCAAGAGAAGAGCTTTTTTTTCTGGAAACATGTGGCTTTGACAGTCCCTGTGGCCCACCTACTAATAAAAACCACTCAGGCCTTGTGTGAAGTAACATGTGCTCCTTTACCAAAAGCCAAAATATGTTTTTTTTATTATTTAAAGCCAGTTATGCACAAGACTTGCAGCCACATCCAGGGTTAAAAGGAGCTGAGGATGCCCAAGCCTCTCTCAGATTATCTGTTTAACAAGATGCCCTGTTGTCTGTCCCATCACAAATCTGGTTTTATTCACTACTTCTGTTAATTACCTTTAAAAAAAACTATGATCAACAAGGCTGGTCACAGCCAACTATGGACGGCCAAGTACTGCCCATTGTAGCATTTGACAAAGTGGATGTGATTATACAGGCAATTTTAAATAAATAATTTGGAAAGATGGGTGTTCTCCAAATCACGACTGTGTAATTGCATCTATTTTCTCTCTGAAGCTAAATCCACAGTGATCACTGTCCGGAATGACAGATAAAATTGTACCGAGTTATTTTGGTTGTAGCGCACAAACACAAATACACAGTGTACCAAACTGTTCAAAAGCTATTCTACAAAAAAAAAAAAAAAAAAAAGGTTAATTGAACTAAAAGTTTAAATTTCAGTTTGATATATGTTGGTGCACTGTGTATCTGCACAGCTACAACAATGGCAGATTTGATGTTCATGCTAATTGCTGCCACTGTATTTCAGCCTTTCTTTACTTTCTTTATCAGTGTATCATATATGGTTGTATGATGAGAAAGAAAAGAAGGTTGACATAACATCAAGTCTATCTCCACATTGGATCATCCCAGTCATAAGAGTAACACTTTATTTATTCCTCCATGATCTTGTTATACTGGGAATACAAAAGTGTTACAGTTTCTATCATTAATTAATATTATACAGTATATTAATTAAAATTGATTTTTAATCTGCTTTAATAACATCCTTAAGTAGACTGTTTGCCTCATTTGCTTAACTAACATTTATTTGCTCACCATTACCTTCCCCCTTATCTTTGCTTGGGTAACACCTGAAAGGCTGCTGAGGAAGATGCCCTCGGTGCTTCTGTCACCGAGGCTGCTCCCATTCCTCCGGAGAACACTGCCACACCCGAAACGGTGGACAACTTGGACACTGGTGCAGAAGGATATGACTTTAAGGAATATGACCTAAAGGAGTATGACTTGGGCGAGGTAGACAACAGGTTGTATGATTATGAGCCCTATGAAGAGTATGGCACAGCCCCACCTAAATCCACGACAGGCTTTGATGATGAGGTGGGACCCGGGGTTGCTGCTGAAACGGATGTTTCTGAGAGCACTGTAAGTATTACACCCCTGACCTGGTGACTGAGGGGCGTGTGCATGAACAGCTCATGTTAGCGAATCTGTGTGTGTTATGGTCTCACTCAGTCTCCCCTTGCACATTTTTCTAGTTGATTGCTCGGCATGGGAAATGTGTCATTGACATGTTGAGGGAGTAAATGTCAGTAACGATGATGTAACTGGACTCTCACACTGTAGTGATTCACAGCTTCACACTTCAAATCTCCACAAACAGCCTCCAATCACTTTCTGTCTTTCACTCCGCCCGTACATACCCAACAAGCACTCATCTTCCAGCAGTCTGAGCTGATTTCTCCTTCTCCTACATTACTATTTTACCAAGAAGCCTCTTCTTATGCACAATAGTTTACCCACCGTAATTAATAGGCAGATGTCTGCACTGTGAACATGTGTGCACATCGAAGTATACACACACACACACACCCTTACATGTAGTTCTATAGAAGATCTTGTGGTTCGCTTTCCGACAGCCACCTCAGAGACAATCCTTTCCACGTCACCACATCTTCTTCACTTCCACGCCAAACAAACAAACACATAAACAGGACAGGTGGACTAGTTGGCTACAAATAATGAAAGCACAGCTGCATTCAGCTATATATAAATGGTGACATTTCAGAAATACAAAAGAAGACTATTCTTCACATGTCTTTACCCTGTCTTTTCATAACATTATTTGGAGTTTGCATGACAGTAGTAACCTGTTGGTGTTAAGTAAGGCCTTATGTGGTCACCATTAGCCGTGCTGCACAGTGGCAGTGCAATGAGAGCATTGCTCCATTGCAAACACACACATGTCCTTTCTTGCTGAGTGACTAACATTTTGCCTGTTTTGTTACTCTTCCTTCCACTTTCTGCCTCTGATAGCTGCAGTAGTTATACTTGTATGAAATAGAGTAAAACTTGGTCACACAGAGTCTTTTGACCGGCTGGACTTTCTCCTCTATCATCCCTTCACCTGTGAACTGTAACTGCCCCGTGAAGAAAGTTACCTCTGTGCTCTCTTTGTGACTCCAGATTGCTGGTGCTGGAGGAGCCTTCGGACAGAAGGGTGAGAAGGGCGAGCCGGCTGTAATTGAACCTGTAAGACCTCCCAAAATCTACGCAGATGTCACTGTAGCTCAGATTTTCATGTACAGACTGAGCTTCGGCCACTTTTATTTAAAGATTGAAACAATTGAGAATAGCGTGAAACTACGTCAAATCAAAACTCCCAACCTTTTGCTGTGTTTTAGGAAAATTTGTTTTTTAATTTGAGTCGAACTGAAACTTTTACCTCAAATTAGTTGACACACCAGAACGTATTCATAATGAAAAACACTGAGTTTATTTTTTACAGGGCATGCTAATTGAAGGACCACCAGGACCCCCAGGCCCAGCTGTGAGTATATCGTTAAAAAGAATTGTCCGTGTTTTGTGCCTGAGTATAGTTTTGCAGCACTGTATTCGCAATATAATAATGTGGCAAGCTGGTGATCTGCTTTACCAATTTAGGGTCTCCCAGGTCCCTCAGGTCTACAAGGACCCCCAGGCACTGCTGGAGATCCTGGTGACAGGGTGAGTTGTTGTTTATGTCCCCAAACAAGCAGCTTTTAAAATATGGGTAAACTGTAAATACAATGTGACTTCAAATTTGTTGGTACTTGTATGTCTCAGACCCATGAAAGTGGTACAAGTATATACAATATACGAGTTATAGTTGTATTTACATAATTGTACTTATGTAAGTACTTGTGCATAAATGTCAAAAAAGGACAATCACTCCTTTTTTTAGATAAAAGGAATTTACCCAGCTTACCATGTTTAGTCATGGAAAGCATAAAATTGACAAAATGTCACGTACAATTCTCGGCCGTCTCGACTTCATAAAGGTAGGTGTGGTGGTGCTTAGTTCAATGACAAAGAGTTGTACGAGGTACTTTAATTCTAATTAGCTTTGAGAAATTACACTTTTCCATGTTTGGTTTCTGGTTTGATTGTTGGTGGCTACATTTTATGATAGTTCTCTCTTGATCGTTCTTCAAAGTAGCTATACTATAGCTACAGCAAAAGCAGCTATTTGGTTTAGTGAGGCACCTGCGTTTCTCATGCAACAGTGTTTTTACTTTTTTCAAGCATCACTGCGGCCTATTAGATCATTGGCCGTGGTGAAAAGTTTACATACGGCTTGCAGCAATATGAGTCAACATGAGAAGCTGTCTCAGTGATCGTTCAGTTGCTTTCTCCTCTTTTGTCATTGTATCTTGAGACTCTGCAAGTAGTGCAATCATTATAAATTAGCGTAGAGACCATGTTATACTCTATATATAGTATATTACATACAGTGTCAGATACCAGAGTCAACCTGTATATTATAATGCACTAATGTAGAACAGAACTTTCATTGGTTCCATGTGGTGACCAGCATCTTAATGCTCATGTACACTATTATGGCAAACTTCCAACCTTATGTAGGAAAAACCCAAACACAGCACAAATTAAAAGGTGTGACATGTAACCTGTGTCAATTTTTAACGGTTCATTTACTGTGGTTAGAGTCTTAGAAGGTTGGAATGTGCAGGATGCTATTGGCCCTGGGTCTTTTTCACAGACATGCAACACACACACAGACATGCGCACAGCAGAATTCATGCAGCAGGATGTTGATTTTGGAGGACAGACAGTAGCGTGATTTACACATGGACAGGCTTAGCCTATGTGTCCATGTGTTGGGCAAACTTACACCTCCACCTTTTACTGCTCCATTTGTGTGTCTGCCAACGTTTGGTGTGTTTCCTTCCTTATGACTGCCACTATTTAAAGCATATGGAGACATGTGTTAGTGCATTTTTTTCATTCTGTCTGTGTTTTTAGTTTCATTGATCAACACTTAACTTTTAACCCAAATGTTAATGACTCTAACACCACAAAAAGTACATATGTTAAATGTTATACTACTTTAGTTCATTATAATTTATCTGTCCCTACTGAAAGTAGTACAGGATAATATATAAACATCCAGAAATTGTATTAATTTTTGGATTTTTTTTTTTAGGTTATTTACCAAATCTCCATCATCTTGTTGTCCTAAAGGTTCTTAGGTTCGTTCGTCTTCCAGTCTTTGATCGCTCAAGTGATACCTCTTCTGTATTGCAGGGTCCACCCGGTCGTCCTGGTCTGCCTGGTGCTGATGGTTTGCCAGGACCCCCTGGTACCATGCTAATGCTGCCAGTAAGTGCTCAGATAACACAACTGAAGGCCAGGCCAGTCACCTTTCATCACATTATTAAAAATGCAAGCTCATTTCTAGGGCATTGAATAGTGTTGGACAGGAGATTGAGCCACGTTTTAAATGCTTGTGTGTGCAGTTCCGCTTTGGCGGGGATGGTGAGAAGGGTCCAGTGGTTTCAGCTCAAGAAGCCCAAGCCCAGGCCATTCTCTCCCAGGCCAGAGTAAGTAAACAAAGCCACAGAGAAATACTGGGCATAAAGGGGGAGGGGGAGGGAGGCAGCATTTTGCTCTTTAGGGGACGTACACTGCATTTTGTTGGCTTAGCAAAACTCAAACAGAGACATGGCCTGCAGCCTGAAAAGCAACAACATAAAGAGGACCGTTTGAACAGATGGACAGACAGGGAAGACTGTTAAAAATACTTTAGTGGCTCTTGGTCTGTGGGTGGCTTGAACCAACAGGTGTGGAAGATCCCTGTATGTATATGGGGGAGGAATGGGGCTGTTAAATAGAGAAAGTCTGGACTTGGTTTTGCATCTAGTAACACCCTCAGACAGCATGATCGACCAGGAATTGAAATGTGGAAATAAGAAGTGAGTTTACTACATCGTACAACAGATGCAGAATATAAAAAACAGCATTAAAATTAACCAGATATATAAATATTGTGAGTGATACTTTGCTATGACAAAATATAATGGTTTGGTATAAGTCTTCAATCATGTTTTTCATGTCTGTGTTATATTTAGTGTAGAGCTCTTGAAGATGAATCCAGAAGTTGAGATTCAGCATGTCTGAGGTCAAACAAGAACCACTTCAAAAAAGCTACAGCTATGCCTATGGAATAATGGGTGTATTTGAAGAACAACAAATGACTCTGAAAATGTTTTTTATTCGATTTGATTTTGAAATGTGCTGACGTTCAGAGAATTCAGAGGACCAAGATAACAAAAATCAGTACAATTAAAATGTGTGAAAAGACAAAATACAAAACAGGGTAAATAGCTCTGTATAAGGATGAACTAGTGCCAACAAAATTATGCAAACAGTATCCATGTTGTCTTCCTCATAAATGGATACAAGGGACATTTTTGAA
The DNA here is from genome assembly GCF_033026475.1 of Channa argus. Lineage (NCBI taxonomy): Eukaryota > Metazoa > Chordata > Actinopteri > Anabantiformes > Channidae > Channa > Channa argus. Next base: position 2,504,688 of record NC_090215.1, on the reverse strand, counting down.
TGGGATTTGACCTTCTTGTCTGTGTCTGCCCTGCAGCTGGCTATGAGGGGACCCCCTGGGCCGATGGGTTTAACGGGAAGATCAGGGCCAGTGGTGAGTTTTTGTGGTGTTCGTGGTTGGTTCTCTTTATACTTTTCACATTGTTCACGAATGACAATTAAAGTTATCATATACACATATTATATCCATAATGTGGGTCCATTGGAATCTACTTTAGGACACTTCACTGTATCTGCTCTTCGCCAGTGTTTCAGAAACAGCATGACTACTTTTCAAAATACAAATAACTTGTCCTGTTGTTAACAGGACAGACAAGGAGCAGAAACCAGATTAGTTGTTGTTATTGTTGTTACTGCCTCAGCACATGGTGGCTCAGTGTCCAAGCTACTTGTGTTAACCAGCTGCCAGATTTCATTCATGTTGTTTCCCATCCTCCTCCCCTCTCCGGCTTGTTGATACATGATCCACTATTTATCTGATGGCAAAAGGCCCCACGAGAGACACAAAGATTTACCTTCTGTTAAATCTGCTCATCGCAGACTGAAGGCCAAGTATAACGATCTACAATGATAACTGAATGATTACAAAAAAGAGCAGTGGAGGATGAGATAAAGAATTTTGGATTTATATCTGCTGAAAATGTACCACGGTGAAATGTTTGTGATCGAGGAGCTTTTCAAAAACCCCGCTCTTCAAACAGTTAGGCAATGTTAGGATTCTCACCAGCTTTGAATCTGTGCTGGTCTGCAGACAGATTACAGTATACACCATGTCCCAAATCTCTGCCTAGACCGACAATTTACCATTTCATTTTAGCCTTAAATATATGGCATAAAGACTGATTGTTAATATAGGTGGATGTCTTTTAAATGCAACTTCAGAAGATGCTAATGTGCTAGAAACACAATTTCACTGTAATTTCTGTATAAGCTGTACAGAATGTGCATGAATGCAAAACATGTTAACACATTAATTTTCTTTTCTTTGCAAAAAAGTGCATTTGTATGTGACTATTAAGCGGAACAGCGCCATCTGCTGTTTACTTCATATTTAACCAATCTGGACTGTAGCAAACTGCATGAGCTGCAAACTAATAGAAAAGTGTGATGTTTGCCCTATTTATCTATCTTTAGGGTCTACCTGGTTCTCCTGGACTGAAAGGTGAAAGCGGAGACCCTGGACCTCAGGTGACAAAGAACTTATGCCATGATTGATGCATTAAAATATCCATCAACTTCTACTGTACAACACATCTCACTCAGGGGGTTAGCTCCACTGCTTACTATGTGGTTCTGATGTCTGCACAGGGTCCCCGTGGCATCCAGGGGCCTTCAGGACAACTCGGCAAGCCTGGCAAGAGGGTGAGTGAACCCGGTGACCTGCTGCACCCTCGCTGCACTGTGTGTCTGCGTGCATGCTCACATGCTTCTGTGTTTGTTGTTGTAGGACTTGTGGTCACTGCTCAAAGGCTGAGAGGCTTATTTCCAGTTTAACAAACAATTGGTTGATATGTGCTTAAATACTTGTGTTGCCTCCAATCCTCGGATCAATGTCCGGCACTTAATCTGTCTGAAAATGCCAAAATGGTAAACACTTTTGTGGATGTTCTAAACAATTAGCATTACAGTGCAGTCACTGTTCCGGCCAAACAATGTGACCCGAATGTCTACAAATGAACATAAATCAGTTGTAGGCAAATTAACAATGCAAACTTGATTCATGGATCAGCTTTAAGCCATTACATTATTTTAATGTAACCAATTGTCATCAAAGGTTTAATTATGTGAACGGCTGTAGGTAAATTACAAACCTCCTACTGCGTGAAACTACGCTCATGCCTTCTCTCTGTCACCTCGGCAGGTCCTAAAAAACGTATATGCTTCTAAAGAAAAGAGATAATAGTTTCTGAAAAAGACATCGCATTAAAATTACTGTAACAGAAAGTCACTGTAGCCGTGGAATCATTACTTAGTTAATACTTTGGACAATCCAACTGTGGTAGGGTGTGTTTAAAGGACTTGGAGGCTGTGACGATGAGGAGGGTTTATGATGAAAAGGAACAAAAACCAACAGAAGGGAAACCAAAACAACTCATTCAAAGACAACTCAAACTAACAGAGGGCAAACCAGCCGACGATTAACAGGAAACTTACTGAGGATGCAGCAAAATCAGAAACCAGAAAGCAATTAATAAATAGTAAAAACCAAAAGGGGTGCACACACCATCAAAGATTAACAATAAACTAAACAGGGCACACGTGCAGTCATTACACCGGCAGCTAGTGTCTAAACAAAAACCAACTGACAGGGACAAACAGAAAAAGGGCTTAATGCCTGAACAGGAACCCACTAACAGAGAAAAACTGAAAAAACAACTCACAGGAAAGACATCAAAAAAACGAAAACTAGTACCTACACAGAAACTAACTAACGGTGACAAAACAAAGAACAGAATGTTAAACAGGACGAAAGAAGGGACGACAAGGGACCAAACCAACAATCCAACAATCAACAATGCAACATTAAAATGGAGAAATGAAAACAAACAAAAGTCCAGGATCATGACGCCAACAAATCTACAGTTCAGAAAGACTGTTATGTAGTTATGTAGTTATGTTATGTAGCTGTTATGCTGTAGATTAGTAAAGAAGGAAAACCTGCTGGGCGTCATATAGAAAATAAAGTGTTACAAAATGCTTTTTCACTGTTACACTGAGATAATAAGATGATAATAAAAGGTTTTTTTTGCACTTACCTGTTTAAACTTTTACTTTTCTTGTTTGACTTTTACTTGACTTGTAGTCCATGTGCATGTTCCTTCGTTCTTTCTTTTTAAGGGCCGTGCTGGAGCAGACGGTGCCCGTGGGATGCCTGGAGAGCCAGGCACCAAGGTAACAAATGCCAGCAATATTCACATTCATGTGACCAGCTACAAATTAGAAATAGTGGATGTGAAATTTTGCACAGGCCATGATGAGTTTAATATCTCATGATGTTCTGTGATCTGGTGCCCTTCACGGCTGTGCTCATTACAGGGTGACCGTGGCTTTGACGGCCTCCCTGGACTGCCTGGTGAAAAGGGACACAGGGTAAGTGGACATCAGCAGTTTTATGGTCCTTTACTGTTGCAAATATGGCTGAAAAAATAAACAAATCGTTTTGTCTTTTGAGAATAACACAAGACCAGATTTGGAGGGAGCTTTTATGAACGACAGAGTATTGTTTTGTGTGAAAAACAAACATTTTAGATTTTCAAGCTTAAAAACACTGTTGCTTCGTATAGTAAATCACAAAACTGGCCATGTTATTGGCTTGTGTCAAGTTACTGGGGAGGATATGGTTTAAGTAGGGGCAATTTTGTAAAGTAATTAAATATATTTGACTGCAATCACCAGTTTCAATATCTGTCTAATATTGAACCTCAACCTGGGCATATGTGAATAATAATGTTCTATTAGACTATTCCAATAATCAGCCTGCTTGGAAAGATGTTGTGACAGTTACAGTTTTGCACTTAAATAGGCTGATGTGTCACAGTTTTACTGCAGACTGCATTCGACTGATACATATTACTGGTAATTCTGAATGAGTCGATGAATTAAAATCATCCCATAGCTCAGTTTAATACACCCATCTGTAATACACCCAAACATATATGATACAAAATTGTAACAAACAGTATAATACATAAAAAACACCTGTTTTCAAAAGGAAAACATTAAAACAGAAGCATAAAGTTGCCAAAACTAACCAATGTCTATCTGGTAAAACTGTGCATACACTGAGAAAAAAAGATGCAGTTTGCATACAGCATGAAAACTGCACAAGCCTTTAGCTGACTGGATCAAAACACAAAGGTCTGGTGATCTCAAACAATAATCAACAATCTACATTTTTTCTTACATTCACTTTCTTCCACTCTTTCCACCTAAGGGAGAGCCAGGGCCGATGGGACCCCCAGGTTCTCCTGGAGAGGATGGTCAAAGAGTAAGTTCTTCCTCATTTAACTGAACACCTTTAACCTAAGGGAACCATCATTTACATCAGTTGTGCACCAGCTTGGCCACGATCTTCCTTCTGTGGTCCCTATTGTATTTGTTAAAATTATTGAGCAGCTGAACTTCACTGAAACCCATTTTAATAAATCTACTCTGACTTTTCTTCCCCAGGGCGAGGATGGAGAGATTGGGCCCAGAGGATTAGCGGGCGAGAGTGTAAGACTGCTGTTTCATCTTGACATCCTAAACATATGGGAGCAAGTTGCAACAAGATCCTCTTTATGATTAATTTTCAAGTGATCTCTGGTGTCTGGTCTCTTTTTGACAAAAGCATCCACGAAGGGACCAAAATTCTCTATGGAAAATGATTTATTGGTATAGTAAATGTGGAATCAAACACATTTTATTTAAGGCCACGATGTCTCTTTCTTTATAGGGTCCGAGAGGTTTGCTGGGACCCCGTGGTCCTCCAGGACCTCCTGGATCTCCTGTACGTAACATCACCTTTATCTTGTCTGACATCCGTTCCTTAAATTGTTATAAGCTATACATGAATCTTTCTGGTCTGTCTTTCTCAGGGTGTTGCTGGAGTTGACGGGCCCCCAGGTCCCAAAGGAAACATGGTATGATCGTCTCCTCAATCGGCAATGTTGCTTTATCAGCTCCTGAGTTTGCAAAATCTAAGCACACTAAAATAACCAAGCTTAAAACAGCTGTGTCAGGTTAAAGGTCAATCCTAGGCCTCATAGGAGCTACACTGATGTACTCCCTTTGCCATTTTATACATTGAAGGTTTTACAAGATAACATAAGATAAATACTCTATGGTAGCCTATTAGTAGGGAATCATGTTGAAGCAGATGGGGCTGGGTCAAGAGAGAGGTAATTCAACTACTAGAGTAAGAGAATGCATTGCTGAATTTATCTCAAGCTTTGGTTTTGGTTATAATCTAAAAGCAGCTATTTAATGTATTATTTCCTTTTTCTGTTAGTTATTTAAATTCAGACTTTTGGGTCAACTTGGCACAGTTGCTGCAGCAAATAGAAACATGCTCTAGTGCATCTAGTAATGATGCTGTCGGTAAACAGTAGGTTGGATCGAATCCTCCTGATTGCGGACACTGATGTGTGTAGTTCTCCTGGCAATATGTAGGACAGGATTCCTCTAGGTCTGGGATTTCGTTTCCAGTTTTGACAGCCTCCATCTTTTTTTTTCAGGGACCACAAGGAGAACCAGGCCCACCCGGGCAGCAAGGAATCCCAGGAACTCAGGTATGCAAAAAAAAAAAATTATACACTGTCTCACCAGCCATAGCAAACACAACGCGTGCAAGCTAGATGCCTGCAGCATGATGTGTAGATAGATGCTAGAGCCAGCAGAGCTTCCAGCACAAACTCCACACACAGAGAAAAACTGATTTACTTTGAAAGTTGTAAGCTTGTGATCTTTGGAGATGCATTTGATGAATTGGATACGCAGTTAAAGGCTTCATTCTCACACCGTGGTGTGATGTCGTTCATCTTTCCAGGGAAAGGATGAAGTCTTGCTTTTTTATGTTCAATTTGAGAACTCAAATTAGACTCTGTTTTTCCTTTTTCAATTTGCTTCAGCTCACTGCTGCCCACCCTTCCTCTGTTTCTGCCACTTCTTCCTCTAGATATAAAAAGCACACATACACACACACACACACACACACACACTGTGTACACACATTCTCAAACATTTTTTATGGGTTTATCTTAAGGAGGGGGTGGGGGTGACTTCAGGGTTGATTCATTTGAAAGCATCTTATTCATGTTGGTAGTGGAATTCCTGCAAAGCTGCCACACCTGCTGGAGCAAGTTTCAGTGCCTCAAATTACCCTTCAACACAAACACTCACACACACGCTCAGGCACACATCAGGCAAACGCAGAAATATGGAAACAAGTATGTGGTACAATTTGTGTGAGTGTGTGTGTTTGTTTGTGTGTGTGTGTGTTTGAGCATGTTTATTGTTGCTGTAGCAACACACTCAAATTTCCATCTATGTATCTCTGCCTCATAGGGTCTTCCTGGTCCTCAAGGCCCTATCGGACCACCCGGAGAAAAAGTGCGTCCCATTTTATAAATGTTTTTTACTCTAACGTTACCTAGTAACACAAAAGATAACAATCAGAGTGGTTGGTTTTGTGCATGATATAGTCACATTGATCAGTGAGATGTAATCAGTTAGCAATATTTCAGAATCAGTTATAATAAGCCAGGTTTAGCAGGGCAAAGACTTTATTTATTGTATTGTTAAACAAAATGAAAACGTTTTAAGTGATTGTGCTGTGTACCAATATGTTTTCTTCCCATCTTTAACTGCAGGTAATACAAAAGTTTATAGTTTTATTAACGCAGGCTAATCTGTTCAGTTCGACTTTCCTACCACAATACAGGTCATAGTCTTTTTTGGAATCAACTCTGAAACTAGTTTGTGACCTTTGTTGCCTTCTTTTCCTCATGCAGGGTCCTCAGGGCAGGTCGGGGTTGGCTGGATTACCTGGAGCTGATGGTCCTCCAGTGCGTACTTTTATCATCTATATTTGATATATTTGTAGTAGTATCACACACAAACTGAAACACGATACAACTGTACTTTTGTATCATCCACTATAACCTCTAACACTTTGCCAATTGATTATTTTTTTAAATTCACACACGCATGTTCCTACAACTGCACAGTATGCGACATAAGCAGGTGTAAATGGATACATACGCGGCGGTCATAGACATCATTCTATTATAAGGACCCACTTTTCCCAACATAGCTGACCTGTGTGACCCTTTTCTAAATCCGATGACCTGCTAAATCCCCATAAAGCTTAGACAGAATGGGACAATGGCTTTGTTTACTGTGGAGACCATCTACTCATTTCAACCCATTGACTAGACATCTCCGCTTACAGATAGTGAGCAGTGGGGATTATAAAGCCAAACAGTTATCATTTGTGAACACTTCAAAAGATTTTATTATAATAAAGCAATTCCCGTATAATTGAATCTGTATAGATGTGTGTCTGCTGAAAAAAAGTTAAGAAAACTGGATTCTGCAAAAAAAAGGTATTTACCATTCTTCTTCTTGTATGACACACCATCCTTTTGAATTAGTGTAGACCCATATCCCACGGATCTCTCAAGGCATTTTTTCATCAGCACAAATATAGTAAAGGACCAGTGGGTTGTTATTCCAGATCTGAGGATGCTCATGACATTTCCCCTTCTCTGCCCTAACTATGAGATGGTGTCCTCAAACCTCTGAGCCTGGTGATTTATAGCCCTCCGCCTCAACCTCACACCCCAAACGGCAAAGGGCCAGGTGTGAGGGTGTATATCAACATTTGACAATTGACACTAGAAACCAAACTGTTATTCAGACTCATATTTGCCTAAAAAAAAAGCCATATTTTTCATGTTTCATGTGAAATACTGACATACATCTACCTCTTATGTTGCCCTAATAATCACATAAATATGCAAAGACATGCGGAACATCTCTCTAAATATTAATTCCCAGAAGAGTGTTTGTGAAAACCCAGCGTCGCATGCACTCTGGCATGTTTCACACTGAGGAATGGGGAGAAAACCTGAACAACAAAATGCAGAAGATTTTTCACTCTTTTTCATGCTTAGCATTAGTTTGATAACCACTATGTGCATCTTGTTATACAGGGCCATCCTGGTAAGGAGGGACCACCAGGGGAGAAAGGAGGACAAGTAGGTGTTTTGAATGCTAAATGATTTGGTCATTGGTTTTATATTTGCGTGTGCCACAAACATTACCTAAATGTTTTAGTGTCGTTAAAGCCTAAAAGGTTGTTTTTGATTTGTCTAGTTTTTCAGTTCAGTTCTGACTAGTTGGTCATCTGGTTCTACATGACTTTATATGGACAGTATTCTGTCTGAGGACGGGGTTTTTGAGCTAGAAGCAGAATGACAGTTTATTACAGAGACGAAAAAGGGACATTTGGTTAGCATGATGTCGTAAAGATGTTTTTTATTTTAAACCGTGCAGACAATAACTTGTCTTCACAAATGATTTAGCTTTTTTTCTCCTATTCATATTATTTACATTAAATGACATATTCATTACCATGCTTCCTCTGGCATCCAGCTAACCAGCCCAGGTGGCAAATATAGCAAATTAGCTGAGCAACAACACAAATTACAATAATGTGATTCACTGCATCCAGACAGTAGTCACACTTTTTCCACATTTTATGTTACAGCCTTATTTCAAAATGGATTAAATTCATTATTTTTCACAAAATTCTCAAAAACATTACCCCAGCACCAAAAGATGTTTGTTGGAAATCTTTGTGTTATGCTTTGCTTTATTCATTAAAAATAAAAATAAAAAATAAAAATTGTTATTTCCACTGATGATCCTTGAGCTGTTTCTACAACTTGATTGGAGTCCACCTGTGGGAAATTCAGTTGATTGGACATGATTTGATGTCAAGCATACACCTGCTGTCAGAAAAGTTTCTGCAGCATTGAAGGTTCCAATGAACACAGTTGTCTCCATCATCTGTAAATGAAAGCAGTTTAGAATTGACTCTTCCTAGACCGGGCCTCCTGGCCAAACCGAGCAACTGGGAGAGAAGGGTGACCATGAGGTGACCAAGAACCCAATGGTCACTCTGAAAGAGCTGCAGCATTTGTCTGTGAAGAGTTGGTAAATTCTAAATGGCCACTTTCATAGCGCTTTTATCCAAAGCGCTTTACAATGTTGATTCCTATTCACCCATTCACACACACACCAATGGCGGTGGCTGCCATGCAAGGTGCTCACCTGACTCACACAACTTGGGATTCAGTGTGTTGCCCAAGGACGCTTTGACATGTAGCTGGGACCAGGGATCGAACCACTGCCCTACCAGCTGAGCTACTGCCGCCCCAAAAAGACTTAATTGCTCGTTACAATCCCTGCAGCACTCTACATATCAGGCCTGTTTAGTAGGGTGGTCAGATTGAAACAACTCCTAAGTAAAAGGCATATGACAGACCACAACATGGGAAACATGGTCTGATAAAACAAAGATTGAACTCTTTGGCCTGAATGCCAAGTGTCTGTCATGTCTGGAGGAAACCAGGCACCGCTCACCACCTGGCTAATACCATCCCTACAGTAAAGCATGGTGGTGGCAGCATCATGCTGTGGGGATGTTTTTCAGCAGCAGGAACTGGGAGACTAGTCAGTATTGATGGAAAGATGAATGCAGCAATGTACAGAGACATCCTTGATGAAAACCTGTTCCAGAGCGCTCTCAGACTGGGGCAATGGTTCAGCTTTCAGCAGCACAATGGCCCTAAGCTCACAGCCAATATAACAAAGGAGTAGCTAGGGAACAACTCTGTGAATGTCCTTGAGCGGCTCACAACCCGATTGAACATCTTGGAAGAGATCTGAAACCTGATGGAGCTTGAGGTAGTGGAAAGAAGAATGTTAGAAACTGCCCAAAAATTGGTGTGCCAGGCTTGTAGCATCATACTCATCATACTCGTCATTATTTACAATCTCTGCAATAAAAAAAAAATAAAAAATTAACTCCATTTTGAAATAAGACTGTAACATAACAAAATGTAGAAGAAATTTACCGTATGAATACTTTCTCAACAAATGAAGAAATGTGGCCTGACCCAAGTTTCTTGAATTAATAAATGCCACCAACGTACATTCTATTTCTTCAGTGTTCCTCCAAGCACACTGCATTAACTACTGGAAAAATGCACTGGTTTCTTCTTTTCAGGGTCCACCAGGTCCACAAGGTCCTATTGGTTATCCTGGTCCTCGTGGTGTGAAGGTAAAGTTTGTGTTTGGTATATTGGTCTATATTATTTTCATCATCGGTTTTAGGCTATTCAACATTACTGTCCTGAAGTTGGTAATGCTGATGAATCTCTGTTTCCTCATTAACAGGGTGCCGATGGTGTGCGTGGGCTCAAAGGGTCAAAGGGAGAGAAGGTATACAGTCTTAAAATACTAAATGCTTTCCACAACATTTCTCAGTTTACCACCCAACTGACAATTCAAATTCTATTCAACTCAATTCAATTCAATTTAACTTTATTTATATCGCGCCAATGTACAACAAAGTAATCTCAAGGCACTTTAAATAATAAAGTCCAGTGTGTAGAGGCAGCCCAACAAATCCCCCTTGAGCAAGCCGTAGGCAACAGTGGCGAGAAAAAACTCCCATTAACAGAAGAAACCTCCAGCAGAACCTGGCTCGGGGTGGGCAGCCATCTGCCTTGACCGGTTGGGGTGAGTGGAAATGAAGAGGGAAATAAAAGAAAAGAGCAACAAAAAGCAACAACAAAACATTATAGAGGCTGTTAGGACGAGTAGCTGCACACTGGAAACACACAGGTCCAAAGCCAAGGACACCTGCAGGAAAGGACACAGAGAGGGAGACAGAGGGGAAGAAGCACAACTACGGGAGAGAGAAGACACAAAATTAATAGCATTCAGTAATTACAAATAAAGTATAGAGAGAAAGAGGAGAGGAGCTCATTGCAGTTGTGGGAGTCCTCCAACAATCTAAACCTATAGCATCTTAAGTAGGAGCTAGTTCAGGTTGACCGAGCAGTTTTAACTATAAGCTTTATCAAAGAGGAAGGTTTTAAGTCTAGTCTTAAAAGTAGAGAGGGTGTCTGTCCCCCAAATTTGGATTGGAAGCTGGTTCCAAAGAAGAGGGGCTTGATAGCTAAAGGCTCTGCCTCCCATTCTACTTTTGCAAACTCTTGGAACCACAAGTAGGCCTGCATTCTGGGATGGAAGTGGTCTAATCAGGCGATACAGTACTATGAGATCTTTTAAATATGATGGAGCTTGACTAATAAGAGCGTTGTATGTAAGGAGGTGGGTTTTAAATTCTATTCTAGATTTAATGGGAAGCCAATGGAGAGAAGCTAGTGAAGGTGAAATATGATCTCTCTTGCTAGTTCCAGTCTGCACTCTTGCTGCAGCATTTTGGATTAACTGAAGGCGTTTTAGAAATGTATTAGGACCCCCCCAAAAGTAGGGAATTACAGTAGTCCAACCGAGAAGATAACTAAGCAGACAGGAAGGTTAGGGATAAAAAAAAATACAGTTTTTTTTATGTCACACTCCTTTTGTTTGAAGCTGACTGTCTGCACTTCCAACTTTGTTCTGACTGTTTTGAGCTGGAGTGGACAGCTGCTGCAGCTTGACAGCAGCATGCAGAGGTCAGTCGATAGTCATCTTCAGTGGAGACTTTGTTGGAGTGACCCTCAATCAGTTTTTGAACGTGAAGCCATGGTGCTAGAGGCTTTCAGTTTGAAAGAACACCGCAATCCATCTCAAGTGCTTTTGAAGTGTTCAGCTGTGTGTGTCAAAGCTTTGAATGTAAACTAAGCTGCTTTTTAATATGCACGGCACTTAAGATCAATACAGTTATGCTGCTGTATAAAATCTATTACCTGACTGCAGGCTTTTGTTTTCATTACAGTGACAGGTATTCATATCAGTTTTTTATTGAATAATTTATCGACAGAGATTCCAAAGCCAAAACCTTGAGGAAAAAGGCTTTGTTATGAATAAAGGATGTGCTTTATCTCAGGTGTGTGTGTGTGTGTGTGTGTGTGTGTTTGTGCCTGTGGTCTTAGCAATGTGGAGTTGCTGGTAACAGACATGCTCTGTGCTGCATTATGCATCAGATAGTGTTGAAAACACAGAGCAGGTGACAGACTAGAAAAGGAAAGGACAGGGCTCTGGGTAAACTGAATAGTAGCCTTCACAATCTATTCGATTCTGTTTATCAGGGCTCCCGAATCTGGTTCACTTTTAGAATTCACAGAATTGCTCTTTGGTTTCTTTGGTTTTGTTTGGCATTTTGATTTAGCATTTATTCCAGATATGTCTAGGCTTTATCCTGTCTGAGCAACAGATATGCAATTGTGTTTATGATTTATGTTATTTGATTCATATATTTAAAATACGATTATTTGGTTAAGGTGTTGAACTTAGAACACAGCTTATCTGTCAACAGCTTCCACCTAAGAGTATGCTCTTCCACTATGTGGCCAGCAGAGAGCAGCGGCTATCTTTCGATCTACAGGAACCTGAGCAGGCTCAGTTTTGCTCAATACACAAATGTCAGGAGCCTATTGCATTCTCATAGATTGGAGAGATACTCTATTATGAAGACACAAGACAAAAGCAATAACTGGTAAATGCAGTAACATGTTTTTTTTTTCTGTTTTTAGGGTGAGGATGGTTTCCCAGGTTTCAAGGGAGACATGGGAATCAAAGGAGACCGGGTGAGAAACTTGAGTGAAATAAGTTCATCTGTCATATAAATGACTCCAGTCCTGTGTTTCGGTAAGTGTTCGGTAACACTGATGTCAGCTCCATAATTTCTGTTTATATATGCTTGTTTCAAAGGGTGAAATTGGCATGGTTGGTCCCCGTGGTGAAGATGGTCCTGAGGGTCCTAAAGGCCGATCTGGACCCAATGGAGAACTGGGTCCCATTGGTCCTGCTGGGGAAAAGGTAACGGGGCTTGACTACGAAGGATAGTTAACAGGCTAATAAAGGCCGGTGGCCCCTTTAAAAGAAGGGACACTGGCCACTTTGGCCAGCTAGGAAAATGTTCTAGTCGGAGACACTTGATGAATATAGGTGCCAGGCACATGTATTCTACCTTTGCTGTTATGACATAGCTGTGGTTTTTGCTGTATTGACTTGTGCTGTTAATGTTTTTCAGGGTAAACTTGGTGTTCCAGGGCTGCCAGGTTATCCAGGAAGACAAGGACCTAAAGTAAGTCAGCATTGCGCTCACCACAGTAATGGATGTTTTTTTGCTTTTCTGGTTCTTGAAGTTAATGACAGTAAATGAGAATAGGGTCTGCATTTCTATGTAATACCATTTTAAATAAAACATAACATTTTATGTTTAGACATTTTGTACCATTTTTTACTGCAATACGGTAACGTTGTTAAGTTTCTAAGTAGGATGACTTCCCAGTTATAATATAATATAATATAATATAATATAATGTAATATGATATAATTATCCTAAATGAGTAAGACAGGACCATTTTTCTTAAATACTGTTGGTTATTATCTGGTTTCCCCCCTTCACTGAAATGAGCTAAGCTTTATCTGTAATTGTGCTAAACTAACAGGTTTTTCCTTCTGTGTAAAATCAATCATTGTTAGATCATTTTTACACACTTGTCATAGAGCGGTTATCCTAAATGAATAAGACAGGACAATTTTTCTTAAACACTGTTGGATATTATCTCGTTTGCCACTTGATAGAAATGATCTAAGCTGTAATTGTGATACACGAAAAGGTTTTGTCTTTCCGTGTATGACGTAATGGCACATATTGTAACGTGCAGTTTTTAATTCATACCAGTGTCTCACAGTTTAGGATTAAATAATTTAAGATATATCTTATACATGTGTAATATGTTATGTATAATGTTAACTAATAAAGTAGTAATATGTGGAAATCTTACATTTGGAGAAAGTCAAAGTTTGCAACTGATTCAACTTTGACTAAATATTCCCAATGCAACATATGGTGAGATGCTGCACTGTGGGTAAGCAGCTTTTTATTCCCCTGTTCACAGACTTTTACATCCTGTCACCTTGTCTTGTGTGGGTCTTGTCTGTGTGTGTGCGTGTGTGTGTGTGTGTGTGCCCATATTATTAATAAAATTTCCATTATTAGACTGCACTGGCCGATTACATAATGTGTTTTACAACTTTAACAAATTCGCTGCATTAAATGGCATCATTCAGCTGAAGCAAAAGCACATTTAAAAAATATCATTAACAAATCAGGAAGGAGCAAGTGTTAAGGTCATTGAATGGTTTGGTTTTATGATAATATTTTCATGGAATTTTACATAAGGGCCATAGTGTCACACCATGACAAACGAACTGAAGCTGACATCCAACAATGGTGCAGATAAGAAACACTATAAAGGGTTCATGCTCTGACCCACTCGTCTCTTCTATCCACAGGGCTCGAGCGGTTTCCCCGGGTTCCCTGGAGCCAACGGTGAGAAAGGAGCCAGGGTAAGAAAACACTCGGTGTGCCTGTTTGTGTATGAAAATCACCACGCCATCATATCCCAACAAAAAAGAAAATTGATTCCTATTATACAAGGCATCTATATTATGACTTGGCACAAAAAATAACAGCAAACAACAAAATCAATGTTTGGGAGAGGACAAAAGATGTGCTAGTAGTTGTGCTTTCATTGAGGTACTTTCTTTATTTCTAGAAAAAGTAAAACAATATTTTGAGAACTGCTGTGAAATAGTTTAAAAGTAAATACTTTATTTTTAACAGCTAATTATGAAATAGACATATACTTGCTACGCTGGCTTATCCAGGTTTACCCTTTTTAAAATGCTGATTCATCGAGGTAAAGACAAAGTAAGAATGTCTGATGATCTTAATGTACAATGTGCTATAGGGAAACCAGCTGTTTCCTTCATTGAGAACATCAGAATTATATATCGGCTTTTAAAAGTAGTCTAGGTAAATCACTTAGGCCAAGGCTACCTGCCAAAGGTAATCACTCAGTACTTCTTTCATCAGATGAATTTTGGGCAGTGTTGACCCAAAGCCAGGAAGCCATTTTTCAGCTTTTGTTGGAATATTTTCACTGCATTCAGTAGCAGTCTCTTTGTGCTGTACAAATTAGTTATTTATTATTTCCAATGGGAAGAACAATAATTGACATGACTGAGCATGGTGTACCTACTGTATAAACACGCAGCCCCAGTATTTTCTGTTGGCAATAAGGAATGTTGTGGTGTTAAATCTCTTCTGCAGGAAAAGGGTTTTAATATTGAAAATGAAAGACAAGGATTGATGAAATTGTGTGAGTTAATCAGGTTATTTGTTTTGTTATCTAACAGGGTGTAGCAGGCAAATCTGGTCCAAGAGGGCAAAGAGGTCCAACGGTATGCACTGTCCCATGTCATTGATTTTCATGCATTCTGACGATTGGAAGACTTGTCATCATTAAACTAGACTGTACTAGCTGTAACTTGTAGTACTTTCCGAGCTCTGTGTTTCACTTGAGGTTTTTTATTGTTCTCGCTAGGGTCCTCGCGGTGCTCGAGGAGCCAGAGGCCCAACAGGAAAACCAGGTCCCAAGGTACAAACAACAAAGCACAACTCTCACACTTATTATAGGCTTTTTACTAGATTGAGCTCCATCAAAGTGTAAAACACAGTAGTTAAGGTCAAATACCACTTGCCAGATTTTCGCACGGTGCTGCCTTCAAGTGCTCTTCTCCAGGCCGCATATGCAGAGTGTAACTGATGATTTGTTGTTGTGTGTTGCAGGGCACATCAGGCAATGATGGTCCTCCAGGCCCACCTGGTGAGAGAGTAAGTCCAGATCTCACTCACTTGGGGATAGCTATATTATATATAGATTACAAATTTTAGATTTGAAATTTGAGGCCATTCAGTATCTCTTCACCTTCACCATCATAATGCATTGACCTTTACATTTGATCAAAGTGCTTAAATGTTCTAGTTCCCCAGCATAATGATAAGGAAGTGAAAAAAGCAAGAAAACATTCAATGCAATTCAATATAATGCACCTTAATTATCAGCAAACAATTAGAAATACTTAGCTGTAGATATTCCCCATTGGCCTAGAACAAGTGAACAGGTCTAGCTGCTTGGTCAGCTTAGGTGACACACTTTGCACATACTATCATGCAGAACAGTTGATTTGTGGTGTTGCTTCAATGCTATGTTTATGTTCGTAGCTTTATCAGCAGCCAGCAGTTTCTGTTTCTGTTTTCCTTCACTTCTCCCTTTTACCATCCATTCTCAGCACACTGCAGTGTTTCCAACTGATGGTCCAGTAAAGAAGAAAAGAAAACAGTTCAAGTCTCCGTTAATAGTATTTTGTTATCGTGCAATGAGGTCGCCCGAGGTGGCTAACTCAGTTGCTTTACAATAAAAGCCTCCCAGCAGTGGGACTTTATTTAATACATTTCATTAAATTTGTTAGACTTTCAGTAGTGTGTTGGTGGAATTCATTTTGCTGTGTAACGAAGATGATCTTAAACATTGGCTGGAATTTAAACATAGGTTCATAGAAGGCTTGAAACAAACAAACAAAAAAAACAAACTCTAACTATTAAGCAGCTGCAGAAAGTGGTGAGTTTGCAAGGGGTGAAAAGAAAACAGAGCCCTGACCTCTATCAGATCGAAAAAATAAATGATGTTTTCTGAACATCACCTAATGATATGTAGCTGCTTCAGGTGCTTCTCAGATAAAAGACAACAAATCTTTTTTAAAAAGTCTGGATCATAGTGATATGTTTGCTTCTATTAGTAGTGCATAGCAAATGTTCTAAATTAGTGTGTTCTTCCAAATGTGACACATCCTTGTCTTCATCAGGGTAAAAAAAAAAACAAATCACCTGACTCTGACGAAGACTCAACAGTGTTGAAATGTTACTCCAGAAGTTTTGCACAAGTATAAATCTTTTTTGATACAATAATGGAACCTTTTGTGTTCCACACGAGCTACACGGCCAAGCGCAGTAACTTCCTTATTATGTCTCATTAAAATAGTCAAATTCAGTGTTTCCAGTGTCAAAGGCCAGTGTTAATTGTGGGCATTTTTAACAAAGACTACGCATCTACAATGGTCAGTTCTTAGGTTGTGTTTTCAAGTCTACACATTTGAGAATATTCTTTTTTTTTTTTTTAAATACAGCATCATATGTAAGCAGCTTGCTCACATCCGCCACAAAGAACATTGTTAAAATGCCTGCCCCTTAGTCCTGTGGGGACTTTTTCACAACACTTAGAATATTAAAGCAGATGCTGATGGGCAGTGTTTGAGCTACATGAACTACATGATTCTAAGTGGGTGTAGTGCAGTTCCGGGAGATTCAGAGTTCTAAAAGTTTAGTTGGCCAAACTAAAATGTCATGAACTCATGAAAATGAGATACTTTCATCGGTGCTCACACAGAGCAACCGCGGCAGATTCAACTCCAATCTGATGGATGTGCATGATTCAAAGATGAAATGAAACAATCTAATCTGCGGGGAAGTGTAAATGAGAGTGTAAAAAGGGTAACTCAGTTTGCATCAGATAGTTTCTATGGTGGTTTATATTTAATCTCTCTAAATCCCAAGGCCTTGTTATCCTAACAATATACAGTAGCTTTCCAAATCAGATGTGCACTTTATTCACATATTTCACATGCACAATGCTTGAATATGAACATCTCTGTCAGTTATGTTGTGTAAGTGACACATTGACCTCTTTTTCTTCCATGCCAGACTTTAATTGTCTTTTTGTTCATTATTCGCTTCTACTTTCCTTCTCCGATTGTCTCATTTTCCCTTGGACTCTTTTTCTGCTGCTCTCAGCCTGTCATTACAAATACAACGTCATTGTGTGTGTGTGTACTGTACACTAAGCATCATGTTGTGATATAACATTATTATTCTTGGAGAAGGGTCAGAAATCATTACCACCTTTTGATTAGTTTTAGTAATTTAATCATATGACCAAAATGTAATTTTTGTGTTAGTTAGTGTTTATGTTAGTTTTATTTTAGATTTTGGCAGCAAAAACTAGTTCACCAACTTCCATGAGCAACATTTGAGAATCATCCTCATCCTATATTTTTTATATTAACACGCATAGGTATTTCTTGGGTATCGTGGTTACTAAGGTTGTTCTTCCCCCATCCTGCCAGTAATTCAGTAATTGGGAGGAATTTTATCTGATAACATTAAAACAATGAGATCTTTTTGCAAACATATAGAGGAACATTTAGAGTGTTGACTGCTAACATTATTCCTGGGAATAATGCTTTAGATATCAAAACGAAAGAGATTTTCTGGTAATGTAACATTTACTGTACAACCATAGCACTGAATCTAAACTAGCTTTTGAAACAGAGATATTGGGGTAGTGGAGGAAACAGGTTTCCTGATCAGGAGCTACAGGTTATGAGTCCACAGATGGGTGATTTTGCGGTTTCTTCATGTCTACATTTGTTCATTCTTCACACATTCCTTATGTTCCTGCGCCTTTAACGTTATTTAGTTTATACACTGACACTTTTCACATCTATTTATTCACTTTCTTATATTATACTAAATCATAGTAAATTAAGCCACACATGTTCCCTTGGCTGCAACACTGTTGCTGTCAAGCAGATTTCATACTAGTTAGCTTCAGTAAATTTCTAAAGTTGCCTTAGAATTTGTCACAATCTCCATGTAATAACCTTCCAGCTTTTAACCTTGTTGTGTTGTTGGTTTTCTTTTTGTATAATGCAGTAAACCATTTCCAGTCCTTTGGGAATTTCTCAATAATATGATTAATATGCTAATTGCAGGGACCTCAAGGACCTCAGGGACCAGTGGGCTTCCCAGGACCAAAGGGCCCCCCTGTAAGCATTTTTTTCTCCTCTGCAACACACACTTGACAGCTCAGTGTAAAATCATTTTCCTCAGGAATTAGCTGCAAACTACCTACATGTCCAGCGTCTATACTCTTACTGTCTTTCTTCTTCCTATTTTCTCAACACCAAATAAGCCTAGTTTTCAAACATTCGATGTCGCAATTGATTTAATTTGGCGGAATTCACGGGGTATTATAGAGCAATATCCCTAATTCTGCGCTGGGATCACTAGTCTAACTGGAGCAGAATCCATTTTCTCACTCTCCAGTCTGAGCGGGAGAAAAGTGGTAATTTCCACCTATTGATTCAGGTTAGATTCACAGCTGGCTGTCAGCCCTCAGCCACCGATGTTGTTTCTTTCAACAAAAAAACAGAACCTGTTATTTTTTCATAATTGTTCCACTATTCAGTCTATTTTTGCCAGTCTGACAGTGATGTGTGTACTGTGTGTTGTGACTTTGAATTGTTTGCACAATACTGTAATTATAAAATCTAATATACAGTAAACTTTGATGCCAACAATAGGGTCAATTGCGTAGCACTATTATTCACTCCACATCATTGTGATGAATGTCCTGTTTTACTTAGTTAATGTGTATTTGAATTTGTGCCTTACAGGGACCACCTGGGAAGGATGGCCTGCCCGGACACCCAGGCCAGCGTGGAGAGACAGTAAGTCGGGCAGCATCCTGTATGAGCTGTAATTCATATGTTCAGTTATGGCTGTAGGTTCAGACTCCATATTTTTTGCTAAATGTGCAAACCGAAGACTTCACATCTAGCTGAGACCTAAATCTTATTTTTCACATCTGCACTGACCAGTCATTTTTCACACCTCACTTTCACTCTCAGGTTTTTCAGACTTAGACTGCACAAATATATTAAGCCTCAAAGGAAGGTTTACTAAAATAAATGTAATCGCAAAGATAGCAGAAAAAACATTTTGAAACCATATTTTTATCCTCCAACAATTAATTTAGTTCGTTCCCTGCCAGACCTTTTTAGGTCTCGTTCCACAAATTACCTCTCACTTGCAGGACAGAGCTGATCCACGCAATCAGTGAGCTCCACTTCAATTGAACCCCCCTTTTCTCCTCCCCCACTACTTACCTTTATTGCTCTTGTATGAAAAGGATCACAATCATTTATACAACGTCTCAGTGTGGCGCCAAAAGCAAAGCTAGAAAAAGCTCTTGTGCATTGTCTGCCTTCGTCCATTCTCTTGCTCTGACACACACACACACACACACACACACACCGCATTCTGTCTGAGTAAATCCAGATGGCTCAGACTGCTATCTCACACATAAGGGAGCTGGGGAACCATCCATTTCTGATGGAGCATCTGTCTTGTTGTAACTTTGGCAAGTTTGCAAATATCTAGTAAGCGGATGCTGAACTTTAGCAGTTGCAACAAGGTAACGAGCAGTAATAACTTAAACCAGTGGCCATAAAATGTGCTGCACCATGATATGGTGGTTTGTGTGGTTTTGTCAAGATACACTTACGAGCTTAATGAGAAATGGCTGTTGTAAATTTGTCCCAAAGAAGCATCATTGCCTATCCTGTGGGACACGTTCGATTTGATCACAGCTAGTTGCAAGCCCTTGCCCTCCTCTTCGATTCCACTGGACTTGGTATGCATCACTGCACCTTGCTTTGATGAGGCTCAGAGGGCAATAAATTCTACTAAAAGCTCGACAGATCATCACCTCTATCATTAAAGCTTGCCTTTTTGCCTGCCTCTTTCCTTCAGATAACATAACACACCACAGATGAGTGCATTGCTGCCTTTGCTGCTGTTGAAGCGACAGCTATAGAGTCTTCATTAAGATGTTTACGGCTGTAGATTTATGCGCCGATGAACAGGCCCCACAAGCATCCAATATGAGAATTGATCACAATAATAAAGAGGCTCAAATCCTCCCAGCCTTGGCAACACAACTTACATTTGAGGAAGTGCAAATAAAGATTTGGGTTGGTGTCTCTTAGTCAGACTGATGCTGTAACAGCATGGCCTGAAGGTTTCCTTTGAATAATACATCAACATAAATCACAACACATAGTGATCAATAGGCCTGGAGTCACAAGACAGCCAGGATAAGCTTTCTAAGAGCTTGGATTTGAAAAGGTTGTGTAGTTCTAAGGCTATAAATGAAACGAGTTATAAATGCAAATTGGTGAAAACTGAAAGTGAAAACTGGTTGTGTTTAATGACTCACCTACATTTTGCCTTTGCGGTTGGATATGTTTGCTTTTGTGCTTCTCAGTGCCTGTTTAAACATCACATTTTCATACAATACAGCAGCATTTTAGGAACACAGATTTGGCAAACACGTCTGTGTAAGAAATCTACGTTAACTTCTTTCTCCTGCTTTATCAATTGACTTAATAGCTGCCTGCTAAGGATCACATAGGGTTAATATTTGGGGAATACATTCGGAAGACATCTCAAGCCAATGCAGATTGGATTGTTCCTCTCCCGGAAGAAAGAAGTTCATCTGATTGTGCTGCAGAGTCGATACTTGAGATGTTGAACTTCTTTTTTGGCTGGTCCTCTTCTACAGTTTGAATCTGCTTAACTATATCTACAGGGAACACTGCTCTGCAAATC
Source organism: Channa argus (assembly GCF_033026475.1). Lineage (NCBI taxonomy): Eukaryota > Metazoa > Chordata > Actinopteri > Anabantiformes > Channidae > Channa > Channa argus. Next base: position 2,483,603 of record NC_090215.1, on the reverse strand, counting down.
AACCACACACTGTGAATATAAACTTATGCAACAACTTTACTACAACTTCTTGGCCTTTATCACCCTGGAGAACACTGGGTGCTAACTTTTAAAGGTTCTCAAGGTTTTAAAGATTCCTATTTATCAGTACTAGTGTTGTATTATTGTTGCAGTGTAATAGCCAAACTGCACATTGTCTAATTTAAATAGTTTTATCTGGTTTGCTGGCATTTGAGTGATAAAAGATGTGCTAATTTGTAAAATATTTGTGATTTTTTTGCAAGAATAAGAAAATCTAAATATTATTACTTTGCATTATTGTCTTACAACCACATGTTTTGCTACCAGACTAAAGTAAGGATATTACAATGGGGTTTCCAGACCTTGTTTAATAGTAACAATTGGCTACAAGTTGATATAGGCTGTTTGTGAAACTACATTAACCAAACTTGAAATCAGCTTAGAGCTGCAGAGTTCTACAGTAAGTAAGTGACTCATTCACATAAGGATACCAATAGAGAAAATGTTAGCGTTAAGAAGACTGAAAGCCTAGTGTCAGATCAAGTAAATGGATTTAAGTGTGTGAACCCTTTATCTTCCTTAAAACAGGCAGTGATCAAAAATAAATGATATGAATTTATAGTAATATAGTTATAAGTCTCAATGGGGGTCTTGATACTATGGTGTGATTTTAGCTGAAAATATGTTGCATGTCATCCTTCTCTCTGTGTTTCCTGTTAGCTTCTTGAAGCCATAAAATCTTATCACAAATACAAAAGGCAAAATCTAGAATGTTGTACAGATGAAACACACTCAAGTAGAATCACTATATTTCCTTTACTGGGGTTTTACTAGATAAGCTTTGTTAAATAAATGTTATTTGTTATAAATCATGTAAATAAGCCTGTATAATCTATTTTCAGGGTTTCCAAGGTAAAACTGGTCCCCCAGGCCCTGGAGGTGTTGTTGGGCCCCAGGTAAGAGAAATGTATCATGAAGCATTGCAATTTTTAATGTTTTGTAATTCAGCTTAACAAATGATGTCTATGACAACCTACAGCCGTGGCAACAGATTTGAACAGATCAATCAAAAACATACTATTATTGTCACGCTTTCAAAATGATACCTGCATGTGAACATACCACTATCAGTGATTAGTATTTGATTAGCTGTTAAAATGTGTTTTTTGGGACTGAACTGTAAATAAAACCCACATCTTAGGGACCCACTGGAGAAACTGGTCCTGTTGGTGAGAGAGGCCACCCTGGACCCCCAGGTCCACCTGGAGAACAAGGTCTTCCGGGGGCTGCTGGCAAGGAGGGAGCCAAGGTATGCAGAAACCACAAAAAGGGACATTCCGTTACTGACTACACTCATTAAGTATAGTCTCAGAGAAGAACAAAGTTGTATCAAAAGAACCCAAAAAATAAATCCTTCTTTATGTTTCTGGAGTAGCACAGCACAACAGAAATGGCCACACTTTTCTCCACCACTCGCTAACAGACATACAGGAATAATTTGTTGAAAAGATTGGGCTGGCCTTTCCTCGTGGGCTATATTAGATTTGTGTTAATTACACTGATAACAGGAAGCCAGGGAGGGTGATGGAGAGATTGAAAGAATGAACTTTTGCAGTTACAATTAATGTACATGATTTAACTCTGCAAAAATTGAGCCAGCTGCGTTGACAAACAGTTGTTGTTCTTCAGGGCATGCAAAGCAAGTAGTGCATTGTTGAATACAGCTCTGAAAATGCAAGAAGAAATATACAGCTGTTCACTGAGAAACACACCTCTAAGCAAACACCAATGCACCAATCTCACCATCACTCTCTGTGCAATACAAGACTCTAGCAAGTGAGGATGTTGTCACCGAGATTTGGGGAGCATCTGGCTATGTTCCCTGCACGGCCTGCCTGGCAATTGACTGCCCATTAGTAGCAGACAGCAGCCATTTCGTAGAAGTATGGGCTGCTCCAAACCAACCCTGATACTCCTAGGACCACTCAGCATCCCCTGCTCCCAATCCCCTCCCTCAAACCCCCATGTCTCCTGCTTTCATTTTCTTCCTGCCTTGCCCAAGCAGACAGTTTAATCAAGTTCGTCAGCTAACTCCAAACCCTCTGCCACTTACAGCCCCACTTTCCTCCCTCGCTCAACTCGGGCCTGTGCATCTGTATGCCAGGGACACTTTGTGGAGGCCTTGGCAACAGAGCCCAAATCCTCTTATACCTCTCAAGCCCACTCTTCTGTGCCTCCCTTTGTGCAGATAAAGTCAGCTTGCCAATAGAAAAGAGAGCATAACCAGAAGTAACTTTTTCTAGTAAGTAAGTCAAATGTCCCTGTTTTAGACGTGTTGCACAAAATGAACCACACGATGAACCTTTCTTCAGAATACAACAAGGGTTATTTAGTGCCTGAGGGGGAGGTACTGAATCAACTCAAAGTGCTGCAGGGCATTTTTACTGTCCTTCCTTTAAGCGAGCACTGTATCATATGCTCAGTCAGAAAGATCGGTGGTCATGCTTTGAAGCTGTTAAGCAGCATGTTCTTAAGTAAATAAGTAATCTTTCTCCAAACTACATTGATTTTAAAAGGCCAGCCTCTTTGTGTTTTATGGTGTTCATATGTCAAAGTAGCTCTGCACTGGTTGTGATTAGAGTTGAGGATCATGTATTGACTGTGTGACAGCAATAATTAATCCACAGAAAACATGCATGTTTACACCTAATTGCAGCTAATGGTCCATTAAGATGGATATCAACTACACAATAAGTAAACATCTGTCCCTAGTGAGGTGTAGAAAACCTCTAATATATGTAATATTTGCTTTTCACATCCTTTTAAGTAACCTGGAGCGCTTTTGTTCAGCTCTAAACTGTGTGGATAGGACTTTATTTTACAGAATTGCTCAAACATTTATGTACACTTCTCACCAGAGGAGACAGATGTTTAGCATCTTAGTGTAGAATTGACATTTCTTAACTTGAGTCTATTTTATGAGTGACAACTGATAGACCACTAAAATGAAAATGAAAATTAAGTGTATTTATATGTTATATAAGTAATTCTGTAAAAAAAAATTGGGTTTGGACAGTATTGAAATGTATATGAATCATCAGTGGCAAACAGAGCAGAACAGTTTTTGCTTATGTGGCATGATTTCAGGTAGTCAGCACATACAGTAGATAACATGTCTCACACTGAACTTGGATGAATGACTTGTTTTGTTGAGCTGTTGCCGATGTTTGCATCACAACATTTTTACCGGTGTACTATTTGTTAAGCAGTAGAACCAAAACTAGTTTTGCTCATATGCCCTGTAATTATAAGCATTTGTGGCACCATGAATTGAATATGCATTGTCAGAAAACACTAGTAAACAATTATATGTTGTTGTCTAACGCTACCTTACTGTGTGATTGTGTGTACAGGGAGACCCTGGACCACAAGGATCCCCGGGGAAAGATGGACCCCCTGGACTTCGAGGCTTTCCGGGAGAGAGAGGTCTACCTGGCGCCACGGTAAGAGCTCCCCTCCACCACACAGGTTTGCAAGTAGAAAGTGACAGAACCTTGCCCCATAGCAAATGAACCAGCATCTATCTACAGCTATTCACTTCATTAGAGACAGCAGCCTTGGAATTCACTCCTAGCAATCAATCTGTTGCAGGGGAAATCTAAAGTGGCACCTTACAAATGAACAGGCGTGCCTGTGCATCGCTCCACCAGCACTGACACCACTGTTTTAACGCCCGCAATGCTTCATGGGCGTCTATTACAGAAGTAGGGAATTTTTGGTTATGATTCCCTTTGTAAAGACTTTTCCTAGTTTAACTCAGGGACTTGTAGTGATGTTTGTAGAGTTTTTGGGGGGCAGAAAGGTTATTTGGTTGTCTCTGTATGTATTATTTATTTAATAAATTATTAAGTGGGAAATGCTGGCAATTAGAGTTTGGCAGCTGGGAATGGATATACGGTAGAGAGTGTTGTGCTGGCTGCATCCTCAAGGTCAGTCAGACTCTGCAGACCAACAGCACAGCTGATTGTTTTCTGCCATTGTAATTTACTTCAGCTCACAGCCAGAGCCAGCACGCACTCATTACCCAGGCTGCCATGTGCTTTTTGTGGCCCACAAGGGAGCTGCACACACAAACACACACACAGACACACATTTGACAATTTCCAAATAAAATACACAAACTTACGTGTGCAGAACAAGATGGAGAGCGTTATATACAGTATATGCAGATGCACCCACACCTGTGTATTTCTGCAGCTCACCCAACTACAAACTACATCAAGAGCACATTTATGAAGGACATGATATACTTTTCTTTATGTGCCACAAGTTACTGAGGTAAGTATTATGGATGTTAGATTGTTTTCTAACATACAATGTGCTGGAGTTAACGAGAATGAAAATGTCAACAACGTGACGTTTCCTAAATCAGTGCTTTAAGGTTAAAGGACTCAAGGCACATTTCTAGTGGTTCTGGTGTAGGTGACAAATCAGCAAAAAAAAAAAAAGGGAGGCCTGGCTGGATTGTTATCTAATAATGGACCTGTTGAACTGCAGGATTGTAGAGAGTAAACACATGCTAACAGAAAGCCATGTCTTTCCCAAGGAAATCCTCACCTGTTGTTTTCTTCTTTCCCCAGGGCCCAGCGGGTCTGAAGGGAGGAGAGGGACCCCAAGGTCCACCTGGGCCTGTTGTAAGTATACTGTTGCCTGAGATCCAGAAGATGTGACAACAATGATTTAATGTCCTTATTTATTAAATTTTCAATGACGAGCAGTGAGATGAGATGATTTTCAGTGGAAATCATCTCATCTCACTGCACACAGTGACTTGTCAGTGAAGCGATCATGCGCTAGAGTAGCTGGGTATCAAAACTGTTTGCTCCATTGCCTCCTCGCACACACACCCTGAGCAAACAAACAAACTACTAACCACACAGTCAGGAGAGCATCCAAATGGTGATTACAGTCTTCTCGGGCTTTGCTCCCACACATCTCACATCAGTCTCAAAGGTTGCAATGCGGCACTTTACACCTGCTGTGCTCTCGGTTTTTCTCAGATTGTCACAGACACTTCAGAGGTTCTTCATAAAACACGTTGTGTGGTTTGCGTGTGGCTGCTCCCGTCACATTACAACCTTTGTCTTGCTCCTAATTGTGGCATTGTTTAGTGCTCTTTTCACTTTGCATCCACACTATTGAATTAATAACACCCATTAAAAACATCTTTTTAAATTAATGATAATTTTCAGGAAAAACATCAACTCTAACAGAGACCCCCACCAGATGCCTCAGAACAGATGAAGAGCTTCTTTCCAGTAGCCATTAGAATAGTTGCTAAGGACGTCCAGGCATCCTACTGTGCAATGACTCTCATTTGCTTCCTCTCATTGCCACAGCACACACACACTCACACACACACACCGCACACCACAAATATACAGAGTGTATTGCTACTTAATCTCACTATGTATTACACTCTGCACAGCCCCATATGCATTTAGCTACAATGCTCTGCATTGTCCGACACCACTGGACAACATTAAAATATGTAAGAATTCATGCGACAGTAGCTCTTCTGTGGGATTGGACCAGACAGGATTATTTTGTTCCCTATGTGCATTAGTGAGGCTTGGGCACATTAGATTTCGTTGCCAGTTCAACAGTTGTCCTTCCTTGAACGGAGTTTGGTGGGTACTGACAACTGCAGACGGGAAAAAACGCCATAAGACCTGTTGTTTTAGAGTTGCCCTGACCGAGTGGTCTAACTATTAAAATGTACCTATGTTCAAAGTCACTCAGATCCTGCTGATTTTCCCTGCTTCCAGCAATAAACCTCACAGCTAGAAAGTCCCTAGTTCCCAAATGCTCATGCTCTCTCATGGCTTGCATGGGTTTCCTCCAGTTACTCCAGTTTTCTCCCACAGTCCAATACATGTTAGGTTAATTGGTGATTCTAAATTGCTTGTAGGTTTTTTTGTCTGTGACTATGTTTAAATGCACTTAGGTAACCGAGGTAATTGGAGAAATCAGCTTCTTCGGGCAATTGGGGAACAGTGTTTACATGCACTTAAGAAACCTTGTTACGGGAAATCCACATATACATGCAGCTCAAGAGTAGCAGCTCTGTGTTAATAACATTTTCTGTCGCACCCTAAGCAGACTTTGTTTTTAAAATGAGGCTTCGTCGCCCAGTCAACAATCTGTCCTTTCATTCAATTTGTCACTTAGCTCTGGTTACGCACGTGTGCAGTTGGAGAAAGCCGATTAGAAACCTGCCTACACATTTCCATGGCAGAGTAATGAGCATTCTCCGACAGAAATCTACCTGGGGAAACCAGGTTTCTGTAATCCCCTACCCCGATTTCGGAAACCAGCGTTCCCGTTTACGTGACACTTAAGAAATCCGCTTTATCGAGAAACCTGACTGTAACCTGGTTACTTGTGTCCATGTAAATGCACTCAATGTTGGCCCAGAGATAGACTGGAGACCGGTCCAGGACATATTTTGCCTCTTCCCTAATAATAGGTCCGATAGGCTCCATCCCCTCGTGACCCTGAACAGGATAAGTGGGTACTAATAAGATATGGATGGATGGACCTCATTGTTGAGACTGAGGTTTCAGGAATGTGGCCCTACCACGGGAATAACAGCGCTGGCCAATGACTACATTCAAACTCCCTATCCAAGATTGCAAAATTTTAAAATTCAAGTTAACGTGCACACAAATTTAAGGCTATAATAGTGTTAAAATAAAAATATTATGTGTAAAAATAAAACACCGAAATGAATCTTATTTTGAAAAAAGGTGCTGCGGGAGCCTCCTATGAAGTCAATTTCCTTGTATCATAAAAGTTTCCACTTGAACACTTTCCTTTCTGTTTGGGCATCAGTAAATGGGTTAATCCACGTTGACACCTTATGTCTTCCTAGGAGCACAAAGTTGATGTGCATGCAGGTACACAGAGTGTTGATTCAGTGCAGCAGAGATAGAAAATGCAGAGTGTCATTCACCATCATGTTTTATGGATTTATGTGAACAGTGAGTTCCTGTTTCTGAGTACTGATACACAACAGCACCCGCTTTGATTCAGAAATGCATTTTCAGCAGCAGGAGTGAGATGCTCACAGCTAAGGAAGCCACTAAGACATCAGCTCTCCCATAGCAGATAATGCTGGCTCCTTCCAAGGCTGCTTTATTAGAACTTAAAAGCCACTTGTTTCTGTGTGTTGCTCCCGGTGTTGTCCCCATATTCCTCTAGGTCTCCATATTCCTTGGGTAATACATGCATATATGTGTTTGAATCCATTAGTGAACTCTGAAATAAGTCTACTTCTCTTCAGGATAAACAAATCTGCCTTATTGCTTTCATTTATTGTAATTATGAGTCATCATCTCTCTCTTTCTCACAGGGTTCTCCTGGCGAGAGAGGTCCTGCTGGTCAAGCTGGTCCAATTGGCCTGTCTGGTAGACCTGGCCCTCAGGGTCCCCCAGGTCCTGCTGGTGAGAAGGGAGCACCTGTAAGTGTTATTCCTCGTTTTTTTTTCCCTTTCTTTGTATTTCAAAATATAATTTTAACAAATGTCATTGTTGTCCAGGGTGAGAAAGGTCCTCAAGGTCCAGCTGGTCGTGACGGTGTCCAGGGTCCTGTTGGTCTCCCTGGGCCTGCAGGACCACAAGGTCCACCTGGAGAGGATGGTGATAAGGTCAGTCGACTGCACTCACCACCACCTATGTCCTCACTACGGCAATGTCCATTAAAAATGTGTCGTTTCTTCAAACTACATCCTATAAAAGTGAAAGACTGGTGTTCATGTCATTTCTTGCAGTCATTATGCTCCTTAAGGTTCCTTTTATTGAGCTGACAAACATGTCACTGCAGATGTTTACTATGTAATAAACTAGACAATAAAAAACATATATCTCCATGTTTGTACTTTGGCAAGATTATAGCAGCAGATAATAGTTGTTTATGTTGAGCTAAAGGTTTTCAATGATTTTTATAAGCTGTTGACATTTGAAGAAGAAGCAAAGCTGAGCTGATGGTTGACTGTGTGTGTGTGTGTGTGTGTGTGTGTGTGTGTGTGTGTTTGTGTATGTTTCTGTATCCCAGGGAGAGGTTGGAGAGCCTGGCCAGAAAGGAAGCAAAGCAGACAAAGGAGAACAGGTGTGTGTCTTTTCTCCCCCGTGCGTCCATTCTTCACAGTAGGTGATGTTACTTAAGCTGATTTTATAATAAATGTAGGGAACTTAGTGCACATGTCTCAAGGGGAAGCATAAGTGCTTTTACATTTTCGGGGTTATTTTGGGGATGTTGTAACAGCTCTTTTTTGTTTGTGCCCAGGGTCCTCCTGGCCCAGGTGGTCTCCAAGGTCCCATAGGTGCCCCAGGACCTGCTGTAAGTCCTGTCTGTCTTCTATGGGTGAAATTGCTGTAATGGACCATGAATGATATTTATAGCACAATGAACCGGAAAGAAAAACAGAAGAAAATAGATACAAGCTAGATGAGCTGATAGTATTTCTTAATATTACAATGCAGATCTTTCATAGAATAACATATTTCCCATTTAAAACAAGAATATCTACTTTTGTACTATGGGAAACAGATTCACTAGGACATAGTGACTCTCACTGTGCTGTTGCAAGTAAACATAATATTTTACAATAAAAAAACAGACCTGCCATCACACCTGGAGTGTGTGCACCATAGGTGAGACGTTATCTTTTTGTTGCCATGTTTTAATGACCTGTCCTCACTGTGTGCTTATCATTGTTTCAAACGATGCACTTTCCGTGCTGTCGCTACATCACTTCATCAAGTTATGTTCAGCTCCGTCATGTTTTTGCTGCTCTGCTCCGTCGCTATTTTTATTATTGTGTTACATACATGTCTTACTGTTGTTTTAAAGGCTGTAGGTGGTTTCAACACCTGGCTGTGGGGAAGCAGTTGAAAATAAACCATTTTGCTAACGTGCACGAAAACAATCATAATACAAAGAAATAGGTTTCTTATAACAGATGTTTTTATGAGACGTTCATCACCTTTAAAATCATTCTGTATTTAGTGTATTTGGAATCTATTTTGTATTATTAATATCTTTAGCACAACGCAATGTTTACCAACATTCCCCTAAGTGCTTTTGACAAAAAAGTATGAAATCAAACAAACAAATTCTGTAAAAATGTTAAACTTGGAAAATGTGTTTGTTGACTCTTAGGGAGCGGATGGAGAACCTGGTCCCAGAGGGCAGCAGGGTATGTTTGGACAGAAGGGAGATGAAGGGCCCCGAGGTTTTCCTGGACCCCCTGGTCCCATTGGTCTGCAGGTTAGTACCAATCACACATGTCCTATTTAGGAGAGGATTAACTGTGTAATATCACCGTTTGTGTTGTTCAAATGAAACTGGAAAAGCCTCTTTTATACATTTATAGTGCCTTTCTTTTGATCTGAGTGCTACGGACTCTTTTCTGGTCTAGACTCAGGACCCAGGGCAATATTTTTGTGACCAACCATTGATGCGAAAATGTTTTTGGATGCAAATGTAGGCAAAGCAACACTTGTACAGAGACTTTATTGTACGAGTGTCTATAGCATATAGAGATTATATTTGTTTTTGTTTTTGTGCCTGGTGCCAGCGTTGCTAAAAGTACAGTATATGTATATTTAGACGTGTGTTGTACAAAGACTCTGTAGTAGCCCTCTAGCCGATGAAAAAGCAAACTGGCTTTTGGAAGTTTCACAAGCTGAAAGATAAGCATTTACGTGGTGTAAAAAAAGAAATGAGGGATGTACATAGACGAGACTTTTTCCTTACCAGGCTCCGTGCTGCACTCAGATGTTAAGACTGTCTGTACAACACAGGAAGGGTTCTTTTGTTAGGACAGAGGATTTCTAGAATTGAACATGGAACATGAAACAAGACAAATGATGCAGTGAGATGAAATCATTGCATTTTGCTGTTTGTAGTGAAAATGGCCATCTTAGTATAATTTATCATATGAGTTGTTTGTGTCAGTTCCATTCATATTTAGTCCACCTCATATTAGTGCTTTATGACAAAAAGCCACTCCAATTATTTTCTATATAAAGAAACACACAGGTGGTGTTGAGGCAAACGCTGGCCTAGGTGGAAGTCATTTTCGGGGTGGTTTTCAGAATTGTAAGGCTCCAGGATTTTAATCAGACATGCTCCCACAGCACTGTTACTCTGCTTCACTTTTATATCAATTTGCATTTCTCATTCTGCGATTACATGACATGCACAATATATAGTTGAGGTATATAAATATTTGTTGTCTGCCAGTCACAGCCTTCACTTTATAAAGATAATAATAAAAAATACATTTCTTGATTGCTGTGTCTTCTATTTCTCTTAGCCTTTATTAATATGGAGTAGCAAGAATTGAAACTTATTTTGTCAGTAATGTGCACATTTGTCCTATAGAAGCAGTGTCTAGTGATGACACAGTGATCAGGATCATTCAGTGACCTCTAAACAGTAAGAGCCAGGGCATGTGTGTGACATTCCCAGACCATTCCACAAACCATCAGAGGCCGTCACACAAATTCACACTTACGCAGTTGCCTGCGCCGTATACTCTGCTTTAATTGAATCTTTGTCGTCTGTTGTATGCTGACCTGGCTTTGACCTGCAGTGATTACACCTCTCACCTCCATTTGCTGGCAACATCCTTCCTCAATCACCACCTGGGTTAAGGCTCTTTTTCATCACAACATCTACACTCCCTCTATTCTGGCAACTATTCTCTATTCTGGCTATTCTGTGTAAAGCCCCTATGTGCCCAACAGTGAGGCTTATTGATGTTTTGTAATGCTGTAATATTAATCTAATGAGCTGGACCTTCCTTTTAGAAGTAGCCTATTGGTAATTGTGTTTTTTCAGCTATCAGCTTCTTAAGCTAAACACGTTAAGAGTTTCCTTTAGATATTGAGGTAATTTTCTTGATGAAATTACACAGACTACTGCTCATCATTCCAAGGTACTATCCTATCTCTGCAGGATTGTCTTCAATGGACTTTTAATTGGAAGTACTTCACTTCCCATTGCGAATCCATTAATTGCAAGGACTGACCTGCTCCGATAGTCCGTTTCCTCATCGAGCACATTTACTATGCTGCATAATTAGTAGCATCGCTAATGATTTCAGACTAGAGAAGACCTTTTACCCAGATGAGATTTCTCAGCACGCAAGGAATCAGCATGCGGCTACACTTGTTTTTTAACACCAGCGAACATACACAAACTTAAATGTAGGCCAACACACACATGTACCCAGTTAGCAACGAGTGCCTTTTTCCCACTGTATTGTATTTGAACTTGATGTAAACACATGTAGAGAAATTAATACTCTGATCTCCTAACATGCCCCTCTACACTTTTATTGCCAGTGTTGAAGTTCTATTGAAGATTATACCCATGTTGCAGGAGATATCTGATACTATACAATATTGAGTTTGTCACATAACACAAAAATGTAAACTAATCTAAACAAAATCTAAGAAAATCAGGCCTTTGGATGCAGAGTTGTAAGATGTTTGACAGTTTTTCTCAAGGAATAGAAATTCTGCAATAAATGGTGCCACTTTCAGGACACATATTGCTTTATTCTGTTCATCCACCACAGACTGAATGTGCAATGAGGGGTCATGTAGTGGACTTGTGCTTGACCTTGCTCAGTATTTACTCATTCAGTATTTCATTGACCAGATAATAGGTCTAGGCTTCAGTTTAAACATGGATTCAGGCAATTCATTTATGCATGTTCATGGTCACAGATGTATTTAATATTTTAGTACAGTTCATTCTTGAAGCCCAATTAAACCTCAAGCAGCATTGACTCTATATTCAATTCAATTCAATTCAACTTTATTTATATAGCGCCAATTCACAACAAAGTCATCTCAGGGCACTTTACAGAATAAAGTCAAGATTATAAAGATGTATAGAGAGAACCCAACAATTCCCCCTGGAGCAGCTCTATAGCTATTAACAGTAAAAAGAAACTAGTATCAGGAAGACTATTGTTTATTCAATAGCACTTTATAGTATTTTTTTCCTGATAATATAAGCATTTGGTCATTTCTCATCCTTAGGGGCTTCCTGGGCCTCCTGGTGAGAAGGGGGAGAATGGTGATGTTGGCCCCATGGTAAGAGTTAAATCTGCTTCTTGTCATAACACATATAATATTCTAATACACCTTAACAATATTGCATATCTTTTCTGCAGGGCCCTCCTGGTCCACCCGGTCCCAGAGGTCCTCAAGGTCCTAGTGGAGCTGACGTATGTATGGCTATTACCTACATAAATTAAAAAGAGTCAGTTTCATGTCGGAATGTGACAAAATAATTCGACACTACACCTTTGTCTCACCTGTCTTGAAAATTTGGGATATCATCATGTGTCCTCTAGTACAGGAATTTGCTAATTTTTTTATTTATGTGGTGCTACAGGGTCCACAAGGTCCTCCAGGTGGTGTGGGCCCCATGGGAGCTGTGGGTGAGAAGGTAAGAATCAGAACATTGCCCTGCTGATTGTTCTGCCTTGTTCAACACAGATACTGCTATAGTGCTGGTCCATCCCTCCCAGCCCACTTTACACCAGCCAGCTGCCCCTGTTGTTAGCAGCTGCAGGTTTTTTGTCTAAGTTAGAGCTTTGACTCTATTAATGTCTATTTTACAACACTTTCAACACGATTCTTCCACTTTACTGCCATTTGGCAGATGGCTGCACTATAAATTGTTAGTGTTGTACCATGGCTGTTAAAATGACTATGGAATATGAAACATGAAGAGGGCACTTGCAATATAGTAACCTAACAACCTTTTATCAACTACCGTTATAGACTTGTTTTAGTCTTTTGTTGATGTTAATGACATCATTAAGGAACATCGTGTATAACTACGGTGTTAGAATAGATGTGTTTAATTTAATTGCTGTGTCTACATGTGATCACATTTCATGTGCAAGGGGCGAGTTGATTTGTCCGTTTGTCTAACCACAGGGTGAACAAGGTGAGGCTGGAAACCCAGGACCACCTGGAGAGCCTGGAACTGGGGTAAGTAAGCTCTGCTGCTGTTTTTATATAATATGTAAAATGTGAGTATTTTATGTTTGGATGTCTTAATGTGCTAGAAGGTGTTCGCTTGTACATGTTTTTAAAATATTGCTTTCTCAGTTTTTTACACAAACGACCCCTTGCAGCATGAATATGTTTAGCCCATAAGTTAAAAACATTTTAAAAGGAATTTCCCTTCAGTTCACTTTAATAAACACATCATTCTGGTTGATTTACTCTCTGATTGTTAACATTGGTAACATTCAGGTCATTTCCAGGAGTACAGGTACTTAACTGATAACTTGAGGCAAACATGGAACAAAATACTTTCTTTTCCTCCTCAGTGTGACTCTGCATATACATCACAGTAAATCTAATTGCTCTTCACATTGGGGCTGGTAGCTCATCTCAGCATGGTTCTTCAGCTTTGAAACCCACGTCCACATAGCCTGCCAAATTAAGTATCTTCCCAGACTTTTAAGACATAATTTCCAGGGGGATACGCCTGGTTGGTTCTCTCCTAAAGAGAGAAGATTGCAGCCATCATGAAGCAGGTTGGCATCAAATCACTACACATGTATTTTCCAGAGTTGCAATTTAGTTGCAATTTGATAACTGCAATGGAGCAGTAGTAAAATACTTTTAAGTAAGCCCTCTCAGTAGTATGGCTTTAATTGCTATGATTGTTTTAGTAATATTTGTTACTACTAATATTTAAGTTAAATAAACACACATTCTTGTAAAATTAGCATATCTCAATGTTTGCCTGAAAAACCGAAATTTCTGACTATTTGATTAGCTTTTTCAAACTTTTACCACCATCATTGATGGCTCTGTTATCTCAGATGCTTCATTTATCATTAGTGAAGTACAGATTGAAAGATTTGCCTATTTCCAGTCAGAGTGGTGTGCAGCTCACCATGAACTCAGCCCCAGTCTAAGCCTTCGGTTATTTTATTACTTTTTCCAATATTGATTGCACTGGAACAAACTTAGAATGGCTACAATTTTTGTATACTTATGCCATTATACTGTACATGCTGTATATAAATTCTATACACTGTTTAATGTATATCATTTTTTTACATTTAATACATGTGATCAAAAAACTTGCGTATTAGGTTGTCAAAATAAACTTGATTTTTACCATCTCTAACATTAGAGTGATGGATCAGTAATTACAATCAAATAATGATATTCGTTGGTTTGAATTCTACCATTATGCATAAATAGTACTTTTACTTTTGTTGAAGTATTTATTGTGCTAATACCTTTTTACTTATTAAGTAAAGTAACGTTTTGCATTCAGAACTTTTACTTTTGACAGTACTGCTACTTATACGTAAAGCATTTTGCACAGCTCCAGTGCATCTTAAAGCATATTTAGAGCATGTGTTTTCACTTGAATATTGATTTAGTGTACTTTTACCACCTCTGATAAAAAAATAAAGACATACTATAAAATAGTATTAACATGTGGCTGGTTCAAAACAACAGTAAAAATGAGTATGCATGCTACAAGCAAAGTAATATGAATAAAAGTAATTACAGTATTACCTTGAGGTACATGTTTACATCTATAAAAGCTCTACAGTAGATGAAACTACAGCTGTTGTGGTCATCTGGTGCCGCCTTTCAAATCAGCAGCAGGTTCCACCCATATGAATATTCACGGAACCCGGATCATTCTTTCAATGCACAAATATAAGTGCTTATCATACAAATAAGGTGAATAGAGCTACAAAGTGTCTGGCAATGACAGATGGTGAAGGGATTAAAAGCTTATATGAAAACTATATCCAACATACTTATTTTCATCAGATGGCTTGTTATATTGAGAAAATGGTTTCAATTTTGTCTTACCATTACAGCTTTTTGAGATTAGATCCTATTTTCTGGGAACTATAGAGACACAGTAATATTCAAAGAGCTGGTGGGACTGAATCATTTTCAGACAGCGGTGTGTTGACATTTAAAGACATTGTCCTTACTTGCACACACTGACATCAGCTCTCTGGTGCCTCTGGCCACATGTCAGTCTTTATCCACCATTCAGTTCAGTGTAGACTTCCAATGTGATACTGATGTTATGAATGCCCTCCATCACCTCCCACCACTGTAGGGACCCAAAGGCGAGAGAGGAGAGAAAGGAGAAGCTGGCCCACCTGGAGCTGCTGGACCTGCAGGTGCCAAAGGGCCCCCTGGAGATGACGGTCCAAAGGGCAACCCTGTAAGTTTGCCAAATGCTCTCAAAAACTGCAGAGGAGGTTTTTGGCACTCAGTCAGACAGGCAGAGGAAACACAGCCTTTAGACACACTGTTTTATCCTAACACTTATTCAGGTGCTAAAAAGTCTTTTTATTGAAGGAGATTATATTTTATTTCTGTATGCTAATGGAATGCAGTTAGGCATTTTTTTCACGATTTGCAGCATCATCATTAAGTCCATCAAATTGCCTTCAATTGTTAAATCAAGGGATTAAATCATGAACCAATCATTAACAGCACCTGATGTTTCTTTTACTACACTGGTGCATCTAATTATTTTTCTTTCAAAGGGTCCTGTTGGATTCCCTGGAGACCCTGGCCCTCCTGGAGAGCCTGGTGTTGCTGTAAGTATTACATTCTTGGTCAATATTATAAAGGGTCATATAGATAATTTTATTATGAAACATGTTGAATCCATATATTAAATAGTAGTATAGAATAGATATGTTCAATGTCAGACACCTAAAATGCACATTTCTCTGTTACAGGGCACTGATGGGGAACCAGGGGAGAAGGGAGAGGATGGTGAGCCTGGTCAGCCAGTAAGTTGCTGTTTTTTCACAGAAGTTGGACTGAACAATGATTTCCTGACTCTACTGTATATCTTGTACTACACACAGTTAACTTGAAGACATAGAATGTAACATAGAACCTCGGTTTGCTTGCAGTAAATGCTGTAATTATATCTACAGTTGTGAATATAATTATTCATACTGCAGCATTCTAATTCATGATATTTGCTTCATACTCTTGGGTGCAGGGTAAATGGACTTATCTGCGTTGCAGTCTCATTAAGTATGATTAGAAAGCCAAACAGTAATGTGCTGGCCCTGTAAAACACAAACACAAACCACGACTCTTATTAACATTTATTAATGTAAATGAGTATTTATCAATGCCAAAGAAACACAACAAAATTACTCCATGAATGTTACATATTGCTGAAATTTAACGTTGAAGGAAAGTGTCTAGGAGGTATTTTTAAATGATGCATTCTTTATAAGAGCTCATTGTTCTTTAATAGGAAAATGTTATACTCTTACTTGTATATACATGTAAGTCTCTGCCCAACCTACAAAACAGCTGAAAAACTACCTTCTCTTTGTAATGCTGCCAGTACATTTATAATTAAGCATGGTTTGATTGCTTGCAATTAACTTTGATATAATTTGATGGAAGTGTCTCAGAGAGCCCAGTATGTATGATTTGACGGCATGTCTTGTTTCCTTGCTTGTTTTCAGGGACCTCCAGGTCCATCAGGAGAAGCTGGTCCGCCTGGACCACCTGGCAAGAGAGTGAGTCTGTTGAAACAAATTTTACCACAGTGTTTTTGTGTATTCATTACTTGTATGATGGAAATAATTCAAGACCTGGTCTGATGTCTTAGTTGTTTTCGTATAAAAATCTCCTGCCGACCACACTGTTAAGACTCGACAAACCTGTGTGAAATTCCATAGCTATTAAAAATAGTTTAAAGGAGTGCGTTGCATTGTACATAGGCTGTGTTTTGCCAGCAGACGGGCATCCTGTCTCGCCTCCTAACAACTCCTCCTCAACAACTTAATCTTGGCACTAAAGCAGGAGAGATTCATTTTCATTAAAAGTAGACTGAGGAAAACAAAGTAGGAGATTTAAGGGGTCAAGGCATTGTGGTGTCTGCGAAGGAAAGCTGCCTCAAAGCCTGTTCAGAAATGAAAGATAGGAATTCAAAATCATGATACATTTTTTTTTTCTTAGCAAGAAATTGAAAAGGCTTAGCTGGAAAAAAGGAGCAATGGGTTCCCAACTCTTAGGTGATTGTGGCAGTAGGCAGCAACCGAAGGAATTTATCAGGTCTGACACATTATTGATCCATAGCTTCTTGACTGACAACAACACAAAGGCTTACTCCGGACACAATGAAGTTGTTAAGGTTATGAGAATTGATGGGTTGGCTTCAGGACCACCAACAAAAAAACATGAAATAAATTCAAACCTTGAATTTGTAAATGTGTTAATTGTGATGCAGATATGATGACGGAGAGTTTGGTCGGCTGCCAGCTAAGTCAAAACACGAAGATTCTACCTCATTAACAGTGTTGAATAAAAGTTGAAAAGTTGAATGCACAGCTGATATAGAGCATTACCATATTTCCAGTAGGACGTGAAGCTCACCATCCACATGGAAATGAGCCGCTTTTCTCCTGAATGTGAAGGTCCCTGAGTGCATTCCATAGACTCCAAGGCTCAGTCCAGTGGAAAAGAAAAAAAAATATGTCATGCATTTTTAAACCAGGGTTGATTGCATTTCTAATAGGCCCAGTGAAATTTACATTCGAAGCATTTAGCATGGAATCAACATATGGTGCACCTAAATGGCCTGGGGATTATGGTAAGGAAAGGGATATTTTATCACACATGGCTCTTTAATGGCTTTGAAAAAAAAGGGACCCAGGATGATCCGTACTCCCCAAAAACTTGCTGCTCTGAAAGCATAATTGCTCAGCTCGAGTTGTTGTGGATCTTTTGGTCCTCCTCGAGTCTTGTCAGCATTTTGCCTATATGACTGTGGCGCAGGAAAGTACAGTGGGCGTCCACCAGTCCCCCCAGTTGTTGGTTCAATCCCTGGCTCCACTGGTCACATGCTCAAGTGTCCTTGAGCAAGAGACTGAACTGTGTGGCTTTAAGTGGCATTTAGTAGAAAACAGCTATATAAGTGCAGACCATTTACCATTTTGAGGAGTCAGTTTAGCCTAACAGCAAATTTAGATAAACCTGTAGTATCAAGCTTTTGGAAGCGGCGGATGCAGGTAGCAAGAAAGGTGTAGTTAGTAAGAAGGCTTTAACGACAAATAAGCAAAAGAGACATAGGTTGAGGATAAAGGGAAATGCAAGAGATGTGAGGGAGTTACTAACAACAAATGTCAGCGAAGGGTAGGAGGGTCAGGCAAAGGACGACCAATTACAATAATGCATTTATACTGGAAATATGTTCAACTTTGCTTCTTTATTAAAACTGAATGAGGTAAATACACTTCATTTCTATTTAGTTCTTATGGGTTCAGGCCACCCTGTCTTTTCTCAGTTTCTGAGTTTTATTCAAATATGAAGAGTAATAAACTGCTACTGAGCTAAGTGGTCTTGCGACCTTGACAAGAAGAATATACCCAGCGCATTTATTTCAGCCACTGTATATTGAGCCGCAATTGAAATGGTTCATTGTGCTGATCAAGAGCCTGCCTCTTCACCACCAGTAAGAGGTGCACATCAGTAGAAGATGAAAGCTCCAAGACAGGAGGCGAGCTCACATTATAGGCTCTCAGTCAATAGCACTCAGAATGCAGTCGGCCAGATCAGAGTGGAATTTGGACGGAGAGCATTTTTTGAAGAGGGACGGCTGGAGGTGGAGTTGAAAGAAGCTGTTGCGAGCCTGAGAGATCCCTACCACAGAATAAATATGACCCGCAAACCCTTAGCACGAATGACGAAGGCTGTGTGTGTGTCTCCTGTTGTGTACTTGTGCATAGCTGCACGATTGTATGTCTCTATGTGGAGACAAAGGCACGTCCATGTCACTCAAATAGATTTTGGCATAACTGAAGTAGTGCACATTCAAGGACATTGGATTATCTTCTGTGGTCGAGCACAACACCAACCGAGTATTTATCAGGCAGGACAATTGCTCAATATAAATTCTAATAACATGAAAGTGAAATCTCGAGTGGCTTGTGCTGGTAATCACTCGCTGTTTACACAGCTCAGACACACAACTGAGTTGTGTGTTTGCTTCTTATGTGTCGCTTTTCAGACACTAAAATAGTCAATGATGACCAGTTACCTGTCTGTACCGGCTGGTGTGTTGATGCTGTGTTGAATTGCTAAACCTGTGTCCTGTCGTCCTCTGCAGGGACCTCCAGGAGCTGCAGGTGCGGAGGGCAGGCAAGGAGAGAAGGGCGCCAAGGTAACAAAGCCAATCCATCTTTGGCACAGTAGAGCCACCTCAGCAAGTCTCTACATCTCCACCCTGTCAATTTCACTGTAACCCCAATTGTTCCTCCTCTAGAATACGAGGCATCATCATGCAGAAGAAATTGTTTTCCCACCCATTTCCCATCTGAGTAAAACAAAGATATACTCAATTCTTTCATTTTGCTGTGTCTTAATAACAAGACTGACAAAAAATGTCAGTGCTATTTATGTCAACCCCTAAGGTAATCAGACCTGTCCTGCTTTCTCTTTCCCTGACAGCTGAGGGAAATTTAAATTTAGCTTACACAGTTTTTTACATGTTAAATCGAACCGCACTCCAATCTGTAATTATCCTCTCTGTAAAGTGTAGATATCCATAATAGTATTTCTCCTACTCAAAATTGCAATCTTACAAGTCATAATAGTAATTAAAGATACTACTAGTACAAATTACTAGAAAAAACTACTAGTAGACATTTTATTTCAAGATATTTACATATTTAATTTTGGTAGTCAAAACTACATTCATGATATCTAACACTCCTTAAAAAAGCATAAGTATGTATAAGTACATTTTAACATTTAATAGGTACTGTAGGCTAAATATATATAGTGGATATCAGTAGTTTATTATCTTCCTTTTAGAAAAGAACATTTCAAATATCCACAAAAACATTCTTCCTATTCACAGCTATCATTTCAGATATCTATGTCATTCTTAAAAGGATAAACAATCTCACTTTCATTGTTCATGTGTATTGGGCTTTTATTTATTGTAATTAATATTCTGAATGTCCGCAGAAGGGCAAAACAGTTGTGGCTATAATCTTTGCATTTCAGATATTCAAAATGAATATGCGTTGGGTTGGGATGCAGAAGGCAGTGGGTTCAAATCCCACCCCATCAAGAGTGGCCCCACCCAGCCAAAGGCAACCTTGGTGCTGGTCCTGAACCTGGGAGAAAAAATGGGAGGGTTGCGACAGGAAGGGCATCCGGTGTAAAAACACAAGCCAAATCAATGTGCGGAACATTCCGCTGTGACGACCCCTGAAGGGACCAGCTAAAAGCCATTGATCTTTGAGTTACTACTAAAAACACCAATACAGATTAAAAAATATTTCTATTATGATTAGTCAAAATGCAATTTGAGATATTTACAGTTAAGATTATGAGAAGAAAAAATGCAACTACATATATGCAAAAATGTTTTCTGGTCTAAACATGTAGGCACATAGCCACAATCAGTTGGAGGTCACTGTATTTAATTCACTACAAGACACTTCTGTTCTTCACTGTGCCAGGTTTTATGGGTGACAAACTCCCCAAATCATTTAGTGTTTAATGCCAAACACATTAGACACTTTCTAAATACTAATTCATGTGTTCAGCGTTGGTGTAAAAAAAAAAAAATACATTCTGAAAAAAATTCTAAATCTGAATAATTCATTTTGATTGCTGCGCAGTGTAGCAGGAAGAAATTCAGTGCCGGTCTTTTTTCATTCAACCTGTAATCTGTCAATCATATTTCCATGTGCTGTGTGTAGTCTAATGTAGATTAAAGCTGGTCAGCCCTTTGGATCTGTATGAGGAAGCAACACCATCTATTGTCGTGGTCCTCATTTGGAGAAAAGGGGGCACATTTAATAAGTCCCACTTGTTTACTTGTCCCTGTTCACCAGTCTACACACTGCACACTGTCTCAGCATAATTTAAAGCTGAAAGCAGCCTGCAGCTGAATTCTGATAAAAACAGATACAGAGAAGCTGAGAGGTTCCAAAAGAATTCTGACAAGTTGTAGCTGAATTTTAGATTTTACGTCATCACCAAACATTACAAATGATTTTGATAAAACACCAGATATGGCTCATATACCATAATATATGGTTCATGTCAGCTACAATTATCTAAAACAAGTCTTTTCACTTTATTTCTTTGAAATTGTTTTGGTGTCTCTCATGATGGTAGGAAAATACATTAAACTGAATATTCCCATAAATCTTGTGCTCCTCCAAACATGTGCATAATACCAGCTGCTTTGATCCCAACGTATTATTATTATTATTACATCCTGGGTGACTTATCCATATGCAGGGTGAGGCCGGTGCAGAGGGTCCAGCTGGTAAAACTGGACCAGTTGGGCCTCAAGGACCTCCAGGAAAACCTGGTCCAGAGGGTCTGCGTGGAATTCCCGGCCCTGTTGTAAGTCTGAGCTACAACTTAAAATATAGCGCTAAAGCATGATAATAGACTTTATGCAATAATCAATAGCCCCGTTTGGCTTTTACTTTAGTTTTGCTTGTTTATTCCAGCACACTTTTCCCTTGTTTGGGCTATTAATCATTGTGTTCAACACAGAAAATCAATGGCAGGTCTGAGAAAATACAGCCGGCCAAAGTTCTCACTTCAACTGAATGGCTTTTCACAGGGTGAACAAGGACTGCCCGGCTCCCCAGGACAAGATGGTCCACCTGGTCCCATGGTTAGTATGCATTTTATCTCCCTTTCACTTTTTACCTATGCAGAGTCGGAGCAGTTGGATAGTTAATTTTTACACTTTTCACAGAGTGAAGCGGGAGGTTTTTTTCCCTTGCTCTCAGTGTTGAGTGAATTGCGGTTATTGCAGATTCGCTCTCACTCTACTGGATATACAGGAATAAACATTGTTATTAACTATCTCATCTGGTTCTGGATTTGCATAGTTTCCCAAAACCTGTACTATAATCTGAAACACATGGGTGTTTTCATCTTTCTTCTGATTAGTTTTTCGGTTTTGGCTCTTCTCCTACTCACTTTCGAGTTTCTTTGCCTTATGTGCCTCATTTCCCACTTTAGGTGTTTTGTCACTTTTTGTTCTGTCTTTATTCATTTTTTATTTATTTTTTTGGGGGGTTTTCCTTACAAAACTCAATTTGTATTTCCACTGTTGTTTTTCAGGGTCCTCCTGGTCTTCCAGGTCTCAAAGGTGACCCTGGCTCTAAGGGTGAAAAGGTGAGTGTTGCCTATTTTTCCATTGTGCCTACGTCCTGAAGCTGGTTTCATTTCCCAGGTTCCAAAAAGGCTGGAATGCTGATTCACACTACAGTTGAGGCAACTCACAATTTATCTATAAACCTTTTGTGACAAATGATCAAAAACAACGCATCTTTTAGAATTACAAAGCAGTGCTAATGCCACTGTAGGCTTATGTTAACATTTAGGAAACCAAATTAGTTTTTGCCATAACTGCTGTAGGAGAAAACCTCTCAACACGATTGAATATGCAGCAAAATGTGATGTATCACTCTAATCTGTCTAATCTTGCTCTTTTCTTCGCTGCTACTGTCAAATTGGCTTGTGAAATATAACTGCAAAGGATATTCAGACAGCGCACATTACTCTATCTAAATTGCCTCCCACATGCTGACATGATGGCTTGAAAGAGAGCAGTTTAAAAGTGCACAATAGAGGCACTGTGTTGTGTGTTTTTACCGCTGTCATTGGGCCTGGTTAGAGCTCGCCTATATGAAAGTCTTTGTGTTTCCAGATGAGTTTTTCTTTTCACCTTTCCCCAGCCTCCAACGTGCATTTCATTTTCAAGGGATATTGCTGTCATTGATTGTTCTGTGTGTGTGTGTGTGTGTGTGTGTGTGTGTGTGTGTGTGTGTGTGTTTGTGCGCGCGCACACATACGCACACTTGTTTTCATCTTGCAGGGTCACCCAGGTTTGATCGGTCTGATTGGGCCCCCTGGTGAGCAGGGAGAGAAGGGAGACCGAGGTTTGCCCGGGCCACAGGGTTCGGCTGGTGGCAAGGGTGACAGCGTAAGTGATTGATGACTCCATCCCCGCACCGCCCCCTCCACCGCCCCCTCCTGCTATTTTGTAGCCTATTTGCCCTTCCACTGTAGTCACACAAGTCTTTACCTAGTTTCACTCGCTGTTGACTACAGCCCACTGAATAAAGCTCTGCAGTGCGTTCCATCCAAAGTGAGCAAACATTTTATTGGTTCCAGCCTGGGACAGATTGGGCCATTTATTCAGATTTTTCGAAAAGTGGCATCTTGTTTAAACTTCTTGAACTCATCACTTCCTTTTAAAGTCTGTGCCTCAGTGAAGATAACTCATTTCTCCATTGGGAACATTCCAGACTTTATATTTATCACTTGTTTCCATTGTGATTCATAACTACTGTGATAGTATAATATTGTGAAAATAGGGATTGACTCACTCAGCTACAGTGTTAAACAGTCTTTCTCACGGACCTCAAAGCTCAGCTTTGACAAAGAACCGTTGACAACCTTCATCCATTTTTAAATTAACGTTGCACAGGGACTGAATATGTGACTCTGTCCTGCTGTGGCCCTCAGCCTGCCCTGCTGCAGTGATTTAAGGTGATGGGGTTGGATTGAATATCTGGAGATTAGGCCTAATGAAATCGTAATGTCCCCTTTTGTCAGAGCACAAGGGCTTCAGAAGTTTTCAGTCTTCTATTTCAGGGCCTGGAAAGAGGCCTCATAGTTTTTGGCTTTATTTTCTGACAAGAATATTGTCAACTACTGGGTTCAAATGAACAACCAAGTGCAGTGTTTGGCCTCCACTTAGTGGCTAAAATAAAACCTCTCGCAGTTCATAAAATACTCCATGTGAAAGATTACACATCTGTATTCATTTCGTGGCTTATCATATTCAGACTTTCCATTTCACTCGTTATTTAACTCGTTAGTGTCTCTGATGTTTCTTTAATATACCTCTCATCATATTGCAGGGTATCAGTGGAGCTTCAGGTCCTCTTGGTCCCCCAGGAGCCCCAGGCCTGCCTGTAAGTCTTACTGATTCACTGACTCATAGAGATTCCATTCTGCAGCTTAAATAACTTGGTCAAATTGCTGTGCTTATGTCCTGTCTCATGCAGGGTCCTCAAGGTCCCAAAGGAGCCAAAGGTTCAACCGTGAGTAGAAGTAGTCTTTTTTAAAAGGCATATTGTTGTTATTTTTAACACACTTGCTTATCATACATCTCCATTTACTCAGGGCCCCCCTGGTACAAAAGGAGACACTGGCTCAGCTGGTCCTCCTGGTCCTCCTGTGAGTATTTCTGTTGCTACTAAGCAGCACTGTATGCATTTTTTTGGTCAGTCTTCTCATATCAGAAAATAAAAATCTCTCTGCATCTTTTAGGGCCCACCAGGTGAGGTCATCCAGCCTCTGCCCTTCCACTCACCTAAGACCAAGCGCTCTACCGAGATGCAGTCAGATGCAGCGAGTACAATCATGGACTATGGCGAAGGCATGGAGGACATCTTTAGCTCACTTAACAACCTCAAGCAGGACATTGAACGCATGAAGTATCCCATGGGCACACAGAACAACCCGGCAAGGACATGCAAAGACCTGCAGCTCTGCCACCCCGAGTTTCCTGATGGTGAGTTTAGCTGTTAAGTCTAAAAAGAAATACTCAAAGAAACTTTGCTGATGGTCTCAAAGGTTTTTTCACTGATTGATTCTTATAACATAGCCAAAGTACATAAATATAACTTTGTCTAATCCATGGACATGAGCAGTAAATAACTTGAGCAGAATGAAAAGGAGCTTAAAGCCATTTTCTGTGGACATTATATGTTAGTGTGCTTGCTCCTCCTCAGGCGAGTACTGGATTGATCCAAACCAAGGCTGCTCGGGGGATTCCTTCAAAGTCTACTGTAACTTCACCGCCGGGGGCGAAACCTGCATCTACCCTGATAAGAAGTCCAACGCAGTAAGTGACACTGGATTTGTGCCCTGCAAATTCGTGACTGTAATTAGGATTTCTCTTCAAATATAAAGCCACATGTTAACAGACAGCAACAAACCGGAGTTTGTCAAAGGAGGACATTTGATTTGAATTGCTTCAGGGTTAAGCTTGTACCGATTTGATATTCACTTTTTGTGCAAACAGAAAAAAACCACCAAAAGGCAAATACAATGATCTGACTGTCTAAAGTTTGAGATATTTCAAGATATTAAAATAACAAACTGGTTTATCTCCTGCTCCCAGATTATCAACTTTGATACTTCCCTTGAGCCATTTCCACATTCACTGCAGAACAAAATACAAACCCCATTATATCAATATAGATTAATGTGGTTCATCTGGTTTTGTCCATCCACAGGTCAGAATATCCTCATGGCCCAAAGATGTCCCTGGGACATGGTTCAGTGAATTTAAGCGTGGTAAAATAGTAAGTATTCCTTCATCCCTCCCATCATCTCCTCTTCCATCTTACTGCACAAAGTAGAAACTCCCTCACTCTCTAGTTGCACACCATTTTTTCTGCTGTCTTTAATGTGACGATGCAGGGCCTCTGCAACTTCTAATAGACTCAAATAGCAACACCACCCATGAAATTGTGAAGCAGTGACCCAAGGTTGCTCCACATAAAGAAATGCCAGAGCAGAGAGAATTTCAAAGCACACGAAATGTGTTTTTCTCATGAACAAGATGGGTTTCTCTTTAAAACAATCCACATCCTTTTGAACTAATGCCTCATTTTGGAAACATTACAGTTCTCAGACTGTTCCATATACAGAACAATGCATCAATAAAACATTACAGTGGGTTCAAGCAGAATAGCTCAGCATTCTATTATTCCAGTGGTCCTCAGTTAAAAATATCCCTGTAAACATCAGCTTCTCTTTCTTTTTTTTCCCCCCCTGGTCTATCAAAACGTTGATGTGTCACGTTGATGTATTTTCACAGAGCAGACTGACATGAAGTTATGCTGCTCTTCGGGTTTTTAAGTACAGTACGTCGTCTGGTGCTTGACTAAGAGCTCTTAATGCTCACGTTCGCCCAAAGTACACACCAAGTTAATATTCCCGTAATCTTCATGTGATCCGCATAACTCTTGTTTCTCGGTTCAGATTTATTAAACTGACAATGGAAATATTGTGTTATATATATGTTGGCAACATGCATGTGCTATTAAGCTACCATATATACAGTACAATGTAATCCCCCCGCACACTATACCACAGTGATGTATGGACACCAGAAGCTGAATTGATTGCTTAATTGCTTCGAACACAAAATAGCCTATAACAAGGTAGTCTCCTCTCTACTCTTCTCTTTTTTGGACATTAGCTGGCTAAGGAAGACTCCAACTTGATTACAATAATTAAATAAAGTTAACCGTGTTGGAATTAAAGTACCTTAAGGCTAATTGATGCCTTAGTCCTAGTGAAACAGTGTCTCCTCATGCTGACTGAAATATCTGGGAGGTTGATTCGGATTGATCCTTTGCTTAAGTACTTTATATGGACCAGTAGTTTATATATTATTTCTGTTTAAATATCTGTACATAGGACACATGAAAGTTACATATACTTTAACTTGGAATCTGTGGGTTCCAATACTTTCGGAAGAGATACCATTTGGGTGATCTGATACAAAAGACACATTTATAGAGTACATATCTGCCTCTTGATTTTATTCACTTCTATACACAGTTTTTAGTGCCATTATCAACAACTTTGGTTCAGGCTTGTGGCCATGGCTGCATATTGCCTTCCACAGAAATCCCTGGCCATATATTGCCTTCTCGAATGCCAGCAAACAGACAACAAACAAACAGTTGTTCCTTTGTAACATTGGTTCAATATGTCTTATATTCATGCTGACTTTTGGGTTGTAGTATTTAGAGAGCTACCTCTCAAAACAAACCAAGGTAATGGCTGTATCAAAGAAACTGTAACCTTTTCATTTGGGGAGTTTGTGCAGGGTTGTGAGGGGTTTCTACAAGCCCTGCTTATTTCTCAGAAGTAAGCACCTGTATATGTTTACTGGATGTGTATATGGACTGTCCCCTTATAGATGTGCATCTTTGATCATTTTCTACATTTGAGTACAACTGTTAAGTACAAAGTGTGCGCTTCGTTGACCCCTCTCTGTTTTTCTCTCTATTTGCTCTCCGACAGCTTTCCTACGTTGACGCAGATGGAAACTCAATCAACATGGTGCAGATGACCTTCCTCAGACTGCTGACTGCCTCGGCCAGGCAGAACTTCACCTACCACTGCCACCAGTCTGTGGCGTGGCACGACATCACCAGCGACAACTACAACAAGGCGCTGCGTTTCTTGGGTGCCAACGATGAGGAGATGTCTTATGACAATAACCCTTACATCAAGGCTCTTTCAGACGGATGTGCGGTAAGTTTGTCTAAAGATTTGGTTTTATTTGATGAGAAAACCTAGCTGATCCAGTTAGGCAGTACAACCTCATTAAGGGTTTTTCTGCTAAATGTAAGCTTGATTTCTGCACACTTGCTTCCCTGCTGTTTTAAGTTTAAGAAGAACTGTCTTGTCTCTCTTGTTGCAGACAAGGAAGGGCTATGGAAAGACTGTGGTGGAGATTAATACTCCCAAAATCGATCAGGTTCCAATCATCGATGTCATGTTGACTGACTTTGGGGATCCTAACCAGAAGTTTGGGTTTGACGTTGGGCCTGTCTGCTTCCTTGGCTAAATTAAAAAGAAATAAAAGAACTTGATGGGGCCAGCAAAGAAAGTCAAGTTGAGACGTTTTGGGTACCACCAGACCCCATTTCTAGCCCCCCACCCTTTTCTATGCCACATGCAAGTTTTGAATGAGAGATGGTGTAGCAAACCTGTCTTTCCATGTATGTAAACCGGGAAAATACTTGTTGCCCTTGTAGGGCTCGAACCACATGACATGAACCACGTTATGGAGCAAAAGGTGAAGGACATTTGAACATGTGGCAAAGGAGGGGGAATCGGAGATAACCAGAAGAGGGGGTCAGCGACAGAAGGGGACAGAGACCTCCTCTCTGGGCTCTCCAGGTGCTGTATGAAAACAACTACATGGTGCTTGTTCAAAACACACAAAAGTATAAAGAGGTGCTAAGAAAGAAGGTGTATTTTGATAATTATAAAAACTGTAATTATTTTGTACAATACTGTTATTTCTGAATCCACTTTCAAAACTTGCATGTGTATCAGATTCTGCTTTTGGCTCTTTAATTTCAATGTCGGCGCCAAGATATGCAGCATAACTTAAAGAATTAATCAAATAAATTAATAATTCTGGAATTTTGTTTTTGTCCAACACACACCGTGTACCTGTCATGAAGCAAATAAAGTGAGCATTCAAACAATTCTCTATTGCTAAATGAGACTGTATGCCCTTTGTATATAGTGACAGCTTGAGTTATTTGCTGTTTTGCCCTTGTGACCATAGGTGAAACAACTGGAAGTATCACACCAGCACATATATGGCAACATCTCCCACTAATGTTGTGATCTTGTGCTAGTAGGAAGCAATCGTGGCATTTGTTTTTCTTTTATTTAATTCTCTATGTTGTTTTTTTTTTTTTCTGTTTTGTTTTCTGACAGGCTTTTTATTTCGGTTGTATACCTCAAACTTTCTTGATAACCTTTAAGGATGTTAAGCCCTGTATATACCTTGGTTAAACAATTAAGTTTATATATTTGGGGTGGGGATATTTTTAAAAAGAGAAATACTTTAGACATCTACTGTTTAAATCCTTCTGTGAATGCAATGAGAAGACCTCGAGGTGACCCATTTTTGTAACTAAAATGAGAAAATGTTTTAATGTGCTTTTTATAGTTCATTTCAAAATTAAAAACTGGATTCAGTGAACCGAATGTCTCAATGGTTTATGTAACATGAGTTTGGGGTAGATCTACCTACTGTACATGTCAAATGCTTTAAATCAATAATATGTTCATCCAACTAAGACCCTGGGCTGGTGCAATTCCATCTCTCTTGAAACCAATAAAGTACCTTACAATCATTTCCTTTTATCCTGAGTACATGAATGCAAACGTGAATTAAATGTCCCCTTTGTCATAGGAAGGATGAAAAATCTGCTGCTTATTTCCATGTGCTCCTGAAGATGAATTTTGGCCTTTAAAGCTACAGTGGACATTTCACTGTGTGCCACTGTGACTTTTACCAATCTGCATTCACGTGCACACACACACACACACACACACACAGTTGCTAGATAAGTGTTAATTCACTCAGAAAGAAGCAAACATCACGGCTTCAATAGAGAGGGCAGGGATTTTACCTCGTGTTTACCACAGCTACACACGATGACCATTATGAATCATTTTTATACTTAACCTCAGTTGCAACAGTGGAGGTTGAGCTCTTCATTATCTTTGAGTTACCTGTAAGTGTTTTCATTGTTTCTGCTGAACAAAGCAGAGGAACACACGGGCAGTTTTGGCAGTTTTGAACAGCTTGGTTGAAGGAAAGATGGGTAGAGAAGCTGAGGCTCGTTGTCTTACATGCAGCCCATAATTTATGCTTATTCCTTACAAATATAACACTCATGTGTGTAGTAAATATAGTGGTTTAGCTTATGTATTAGCAGGTTTTAGCATGAATAGTGGAAAGGAGGAACTAGTTAATTATAATCTGTCCAGAATAAATAGAAGGATGTTGCTTGTTTAATTTGTACAAAATGAATTGTTAAATAGAATATGCAGTTTGTGTGAGTGTGTATGTGGGTGGGGGCATTGACAAAGCATTAACTGTGATTTGAGGAACAGATGGTTTGAGGGTTTTTCGATAAGACCCTATACTGATCATTCTTACAGTTCTTATTTTTAAAAGGAAAATTTGATTAGTATGATTTTGATTGTGCTCTATTTACTATACTATATTTTTAGCAAAACTCTGCAGTTCTCATGGCTTTTGAATATTATACTGTATTAGTACTGCATTTTGTATGCAGTACTAATGGTACAGTACATTATAGTAGGTCCTAAGATTTGCGCATGCAGTGCCTGTTGTAACTACGGACCAGATACTGTAACCGCATGCAGTCCCGCACCACAAAAGACAAATTCATGCAGCAGAGTCCTACATCTGTATGTGGTTTTCAAAACAGCTTGTTACCAATGATGACTCACAAACAATTCATTTATTTAATGTCAATGCCAATGTAATTCTATTTTCACGTCCTTACTAATCATTCTATCGGTGAATATCCTAAATGTATTTCTCTTTCAACTTCAGCAAACTAAAAGTTTTTCTGTGAATATGCACTCAAACACAGGTTCGACTGTGGCGCAGGAGGTAGTTCGGTCAATCGATCCAACAGCTGTTTCGATCCCCGGCTCCTCTGGTCACATGTTCAAGTGTCCTTAAGCAAGACACTGAACCCCAACTTAGTTGCTCCCGGTGAGTGTTGGCCAGCTGCATAGCGGTTCCCCCATCGGTGTATGAGTGTGTGTGTGTGATTTTGAGTGTGAATGGGTGAATAAGAAGCATTATAAATTGCTTTGAGAGCCAATAGGTAGAAAAGTGCTATATAAGTGTTAAGCATTTACCATTTACTTTTGACACTGTGACAAGATCATTTATATACAAATTAAATAAGTTTGGTCCTTACTGATCCTTGCAGTACTCCACAATTCAACCTTGCTACTTCTGAAACAGTGTTATCACCTGGACAGACTGGTGTATATTATCAAGCTAACTCTGTAGCCATGGTTGTGCAACACCTTAAACCCAATACCTTCCTAATTTCTGTAACTGTAACTTATAGTCTTAAGTCATCAAACTGCTTTTAAAGGTCAACCACAAATTCCCACCATCTATTCTTTTTTTCTATCGTGTTGGTTATTTTTTTCTACTAATTCCATTAGTGTGAATGCAGTGGAATGATCGTCCTTAAACCAGATTGTCATCTATGAACTTATCTAACCTGTGCACAACACTTACTGCCATTATTTTACCTTAAATCTCTACAGCATCTAAAGTTAGACATCTTGCAGTAGTCCTAGTTAAAGCCATTGAAGTCTAAATCCATTCCTTTGTACAGATTTACATTTTCCTCCACCAGCTGCTTGTGCAGAAATAGATACTGTTTAAAACACAACTGTGAAAAATTGTGTGTGTGATTCCCAAAAAGACAAACTGCTCCTTTAATTGTTTATTTGATGTAATTCAACCAATAAGCAAAGGGTTTCTAATCCCATTGAGGCAGCCACATAACTCCAACTCTTGCTCTGTCCTTGAAATTTAAGGGGGAAAAAATAAACCAATTAGTATTCAGGCATCCTTTGCCTCCTTGAAACAAATAGTAGCAATGGCCTGTGTCACACTTCAGAGGACTGACCACTACAAAATCACTTATTTTACACTCAAAGAGTGCAAAAGAAATCCGCATAATAAAAACTGACAAGCCTGTGCAGCGCAGCAAAAGAAATGGACTTTGTATTTTCCTTTGATCCGTCTTTCTTTGGAGTTTGGGGGCGGAGGGTCTTTGTAGAGAAGAAACCAAAGAGAATACTCATGTGTAACCTCACACACACGAGTTAAACAATTAAGAAATGTTCGCCAGAAAAGACATCAGCTCCACACTCACGCGTCTTTCAACTTGCTTTTCAGTCCTTTAACAAATACTGTGTTTGTCTCAGGAGATTGTTTGCATCCATAATGGATCTTTTTACATATTCAGGACACACACTTTATTTAAATGAAGCAATCAAACTTACATGAGTTGTTGTGAGAGATCATTGCAATAATCTCCTACATTATCATATAAATGTCACTTTTGCTATTGTTGATCACCAACTGACAAAACAAGAGAGTGATTTAAAATACGTCTCTACTTTGTAAGAGTATCCTCAAAGTTTCTGTTCACCAAACAAGACAAAGAGTGCCACCTCCAGAAAATTAGTTTTTATCAACAAGAGGCAGATGGACGAAGTTTGTTTCAGAAATATAGGTACGATGTGGGCAATAAATAAAATATTATAGTCAAGACATTTTTGATGGTGACACCTAGCGCGAGTGCCTCCAACAGCTCTGCCTAACTCTCAGTTTTAGGTCCCTTAATGACCAACATCCAGTGGCTGAACACATTTGATTGAAAGATGGTTATCAGACCCGAATTTCACCTTTCGTTTAAAAGTATTCACACCTTGATACATTAAACTCATAGAAGAAAACGTCTTTTTTGTCAGATCACCAACATTTTGTCTCTTCCAAAATGTTTGGATTAAATAATTCTACCACGAACTACTCTTCCAATACTTAAGAAATAGATACAAAAGCTCACTGTGATTTAACAAATAATACCATCAAATAAAAGCTGAAATACAATAAAAATGAGCCTCACTGTTTCTATATTTTTGAAAGGACTGTGTTAAGATTTAGAGCAAGAGCAGTTTTATTTCCTGTTGATACATTACATAATTTGAGGTTTTATACTTTGACCTCATCAACCTGTGGTATATAGACTGTCACCAGTGACTATTTATTTTGCTTGGGTGAACAGTATGTACAGCAAATTTCCAGTCGTCTCAGCATAGAAGGGAGGAAAACCCATTTGTTGGCTGTCCAAAGTGTTCCTGAATTCCCCTGGATCAGACGATGCGGGGATATTCACAGGGATCCCCAGGGATCAAATGGGGACCTCACAGTCGCAGTTGGATTAAAACAAAGTGGAGATACTCATCTGAGACAAGAGAGCAGCAGTCCTTCATTTGAACTCACCAAGGAACAATCAAACGTGCTTTTAATCGGTTTAAACTCTAGCATGAGGCCGTTGTAACAGATTTAAGAAAAGAGCAAAAATGTGATTGACTTTGTGAGATTGGAGTCACACACATCCACCTAAAGGAGCACTGACATCCTCATACAACCCACAGGAGCCTTTTCTGAATACTAAATAGAAAAATATGTCACAAATAAACTATTTGAAAATAACTGGTTTGGTCCAAAAACAGGTCTGGGTCAAAGCATGTAATGAGCAAACAGCACTCAGGTTACAGAGAACATTTATTGAAAAGACTGATGATGTCTCTTGGGACCACTGGATGTTATTTAGAGTCCAAATGAGGGTTTGAGTGAATTGACACTGCATGGACAGTGTTAACAGTCCATTCTGTGAATGGACACAGAATTTCCAAAGGTAGAATGGGAGGCAGAGCCTTTAGCTATCAAGCTCCTCTCCTGTGGAACCAGCTCCCAGTTCTGATTCAGGAAGCAGACACCCTCTCTACTTTTAAGTCTGGATTTAAAACCTTCCTCTTTGATAAAGCTTATAGTTAGTTATAGTTATGCTGCTATAGGCTTAGACCCCTCCCCCACACACACACACACCCCGATGCACTGAGCTCCTTTCCTCCTCTTGAGCCTCTCTCCTCTCCGCTCACCCCTCAATAGCCACCACTGTATGTCAATAACTCCATGTGTTTTCTCCCGTAGTTGTCTTTCTCTTTCTCTGTCTCCCTCTCTCTGTCCCGTCCTGCTGGTGTCCCCGGCTTTGAAGCTGTGTGTTTTCCAGTGTGCAGCTTCTGGTCCTACCATCCTGCCCAATGTGTTGTTGCTGCTTTTGTTGCTCTTTTCTTTTCTCTCTCCACTTTCCATTCACCCGAACCGGTCAAGGCAGATGGCCGCCCACCCTGAGCCTGGTTCTGCGGACAGTGTATCAAATGTTGCTTTGTATAGGGCTATGTAGCTACAAACTGCTTAAAGTGACCATGCTGACCCCTGGTCCTCCTCCACGAAACATTTAAAAATACAAGTTCAAAGCAAGTTTGAAAATGTTCACACTTCTAGAAAATAAGAGGAAATATCCATCCATTATCTTTACTACTTATCCTGTTCAGAGTCACAGGGGCCTGGAGCCTATCTCAGCTGTCATTTGGCAAGAGGTGGAGTCCATTCTGGACAGGTCTCCAGTCAATCTCAGGGCCAACACAAAGATACATACACAGACAGACAGCCATTTACACCAATTAACCTAACATCTATGTCTTTAGACCTTGGGAGGAAACAGATGTGTCTGGAAGAAACCAAAACAAGCACTGGGAGAACATGCAAACGCCACACGGGAGGGCCAGGGCCAGAAGGGGATTTGAATCCGGACCTTCTAGCGGTGAGGCACCACGACTAACCACTACCTCATTGTGCTTCCTAAAAAAATCATTTTGTTTCTGATTGAATTGCAAATTGTCAGCTTATTGAATAATGTCCATAAAAATTCTTGGCAAAATATAAGCAGACAGATGCTAAGACTTTAGTATTGGAGGATCATGTTTCAAGTCAGTGTTTGATAAGTTTCCACTTGTGAGGAAACCTTTTGGATAGAATCAATGAAAACTCAAAACTATTACTTGAGTGGCTTTTAATGTTGTTGGAGGTCGGATTTGGGCAACAATTCACATTCAGGGGCATGATGTTTTTTTCAGCTTTTAATGCTTTTCTTACTGTTTTTAATTTCTGTAGCTACTGTGGTTCAGTGTGCTGCCAGGGGTGTGATCAGTATGTAGTGGCTGGAAAATCACTTTTCAACATGGCCCTTGTCCCAGTGACTACATAGATGTATTGTGTTGTTACCATTTCAGTTTGTCACCTTGTGAAGGGTTCGTTTTGACTATTTGCAATTAGCGATAAAGAGAGGCTGAGAGAAAAAAGGCAAAATGTCAGCAGCAAATACATCCAGCCTGGAGCTTTTCATGTTGGGGGTTGGTGGCTTAGTGAGGTGTGTGTGTCTGTGTGTTGAGAAAATTAATTGAATCCTTTGTATTACTCAATTATCATAGTCTTGTTTTCAACTAGAACAAAAGTAATGTTCACTATGATGCTCAACAAATAAATGCAATGTAGTTAAAAGGACTTTAATTCAGTGTATTTTCAAGACTGGGGCTTGTCCTTATATAACCAAAGTGAGAGCTTCATAAACATTCTCTGCAGGAAGTCAAACATGTTTCTAGTTGGCATTGGCCTCTTGGCTCTTTTCTTGTGATTGTGTTTACATGTACCCAACGAACCAGGCTACACTCAGAAAGCTGATTTCTTAACTGTCATGTAAAGGGGGAAGCTGGTTTCTGTAATCGGGGTAGGGGATTAGGGAACCTGATTTTTTTCTGGGAAACACTGGTTACTCATCACCAGTTTTCTAATCAGCTTTCTCCTGCAGCGCATGTGTTTAACAAAGGCAACTAGGCAAGCAGCTAAATGAGACGGGCTGAATGAGGGAAAGATGACTGATGCAGCGATGCTGCCTCATCTTTAAATCAAAGTCCAACTGAATATGAAACTACCACTAAGTGCCTTAGTGCCTAAGTAGAAGTTGAAATAAGTCACTTTCCACCACAGATATTTGTTCATCCACTTTGTGCTGTGTATAAGCTGTGTGTCTCTGCCCTGTCTTCCCTCCCCCTGCAGCTGTCTCTTTGCAGAGACACAAACGCAGAAAGAGGGAAAGAAGAAGAAAGTCAGAAAGTGGTGCTTTCTGTCACTGTACAGTTAAAGTCTGTTAGTCGAGTGGAAGATCAATCAGGTTACTGTTCTTTTGCATATGTACATAGAATGCAGGCACGTACCACAGGATTTCAAGGTTCAGTCAGAGCAAGGATACTGTCTGGTTTGGGTACCTCAGACCACTTCTCTGGTGGCTGCAGCTCAGTCTGTGACCACAGGGTCAATGGTTTGACTCCTGGTCCCTCTTGGCTACATGTCAAAGTGTCTTTGGGCAAGACACTGAACCTTAGGTTACTCCTGTGGGGTCAGGTGAACACCTTGCATAGTAGCTACCCCATCAGTGTGTGAGTGTGTGTGTGTCTGTGTGAATGGGTGAATGAGAAGCAACATACTATCTTCATCACTATATGACCTTTAAAATGCACTAGAGACTTTTGCAGCCAGGACCCTTTGCTTTACATACTGAGAATTACGGTACCTGTTTGTGTTGGTGATTGCTGCTCCACGCTTTCAGTGTAGTTAAACAGAAACTTCAATTATTGACACCTAAAGCAATGATGTAGTATAGTGAAAATGTCTCATAGCGAGGTGGACAGGGTTGTAGATGATACAAAACCACATAGGACATTTCCACAGGAGACTGGGGTTTGACTTTAGTGCAAGATGTTGTGCACTTTCATGATGATCGTAACACAACGTGGTTACTACAGTAAGGAAGCAACAACAAAACATTGGGCAGGTTGGTAGGACCAGTAGCTGCGCACTGGAACCACACACAGCTGCAAAGACGGGGACACCTGCAGAAAGGGACAGAGAAAGGGAGACACAGAGGGAAACTACGAGAGAAAGAAGACACAAAGTGACAGTATGCAAAGCTCTGGACGGTCAAGCTCTAACCCTAACTGCTGTTGTTTCTTAACCACTAAAGTTGTTTTCACTAACCTTGACGCAGTTATTCTGTGTATATAATGTTGTTCCCATAACGTCAAATAGTGGTTCTACTGTAGGATGTAAAACGTGGCCCAGTTTGACTCCTTAGGAAGCGAACACAGTGGGATGAGAGTGTGATGGCAACATTTGGTAAAAAGAGAGTCATTAGAAAAAATCAAGCATACAAAACAATCAGCCAGCAGCTTTTAGCCAGCGCTGACTGCTGCCTTGACGTGTAGAACATTTTACAATCAATGAGGATAACTAGCAACAGGTCAGTACACCGGATGTCTGGGAATCCCCAGCTGGAGGTGAAAAAGAGTGCTACCTGGGACTGCAAACCTGCTGCCACTGTGACCTGACTCCAGATAAGTGATAGAACATGGATGGATGGAGTTGTCAGAGTCTAAACGGTTACACTAGTGGTCTCTGACTGACCAACATCAACAGAAGCTCCTCTTCCTCAATGTCCTCCTAACTTCAGTAGCAGTATTCAGGGCCAATGTTAATTATTAATGCTACTGACCCTGAAAATGCCTGCAGAGAGGAGTGTTTTTGTTACAGCACAATGAAGATTTTAACCTGTTATTTTCCTTATCTCCACAAAAATCAACACTTTACAAATGCACCGATGAAAACCCCCCCTTTCCGTAACCAAATTTCAAATCATCCATATATAGCCACCTCACATTTGCTGCAGAACTTCTACAGTAAGCAGCGTCTCTAAATGACAGATGGGCCATTGCCAGATGTACACTTCATTTTTCCTGTTTCTATAGGACTCACCAAGCCAAAGCAGTGCATTAAACATGCAGGCACAGTGCTTGGTCAGCACAAAGAGGGACTGAGTGCCAATCGTTTTAAAGCAAGATCCTCACAAAGGGAAGTGGGGAAATCTGCTCACTGCACTGACTTGCTGGGAGGCACAAGGGAACGCTCTTGTTTCTCAACTTCAACCACCGTGTCATCTTCACATCTACGCTTGGTAAACTTTGTGTGGGGATGTAATATGCTCTAAGCTATTTTTATAATTCTGTTAATTAGCAACTGCAGCAGTCTGATTTCCTCCCTCACTGATCACTATAGAGGAGATGAAGGCTTTGATGAAGTGTAGGGAGCCACAAACATGCAGTTACTTTCATGACAACTGACAACTGCTGTTCATGTATATGTATATGTCACTGCCACACATCCACAGTGAAGCGATACAGACGTAAAATTTACAAGCTACGTATGTCTTCAGTTCAGCGTCATGTAAGAGCACAGATCTAACTAGCAGATCGTGTGGTTATTTCTACTCTCTCCTCAATAAAAGATACAAACTCCTGCAAAGAGAAGACAGAAAAGGGAGGTATGTTGTTGTGCTCTAAATGTTCTCTGCACAGTCTCAGGGCATCAGTGACAAAATGGTGGATAAAAGTCAAACACAAACCAAAGTTGTTGGGATGTTCGAGGATTTAGGTGGATGTGCACTTTTTGCTAAAAGAACTTCCCTCTCAGTAAATCAGCTGCATGATGGAAGGTGAGATTTTGTTTTAAATTGGAACCGTGTAAAGTCACAAATCTTCAGCTAAACACAAATGAACCTCTACAACCCAGAAAAGAGCTGGTTCAGTTACTCTGTAATAGTTTATCAGCTGTGCTGCATCCTACAAGCTGTAGAATACATATTATTACACACATTATTACTAATGTATTATATTGTAGTGTGGTGTGTCTGTAGCTCAGTTGGTAAGTCTGTCATCCACAAACTACAGGGTCAGTGGTTCAATCCCCCGCTCCCAGTTATATATCGAAGTGTCTCTGGGCAAGACACTGAACGCCCAACAGCCCTTTCCCATCCCCAGCAGCACAATGCTGAAATTGGGGAGGGTTGCGTCAGGAAGGGCATCCGGCGTAAAAACTGTGCCAAATCAACATGCTGACAATGATCCGCTGTGGCGACACTGAACTCACGGGACGAGTTGAAAGAACAAAAAAAAGAAGTAATTATTCTGTACTCTGTATATGTATTATTATTCTGTCTTATTCTGTGGAGAGCTGCTTCTAGCTTGACAGATAGCTAACAGGTCCTTTCAGTAAACACCCTCAACATGTAGTTTTTCAGTTTAGAACTTTACTCAATGAAGCGCTGCAATACAAAATAAATGTGTTACAAATTGTATACTTTTTACATAAACACAAAGTCATTAAAAGATACAAATTAGGCTGGTTACAAGTCAAAACATATAACAGAAGTGCATGTAGCATGATTAGCAAAAGCATGAAAATAAGCAACCCATTCCCTTCTTATGAGTGCCAGCACAGTAATACCCTAAAATGTTTGATCTTATATCTTACATCATTAAACACAAACAGGTGAGGTAGACTGCATGGAAAATTCAAAATGATCACTATAACAAAATTGACTTTACCTGCAGACCTATGGTCTTAACATAAGATAAGATCAACCTTTATTCATCCCAACATTTCCATGTTACAGCAGAAAAATGTGCAGATGCAAGACAAAACTTTTTGTGCAATATGAAAAAAATCTATAAAAATAAAAAGAAGATGAACAGTAGGAATAAGTATACAGTCATCAAACAGTTGCACTAGGGTTCATGTTATTACACAGTTTTACAATTAGTAGTAACAATGTATAATATGGCAAGTATTGGTTCACTGAGAGCATCTTCTGTGTTTTAACAACCAGGAAGTGTGTTAAAGCTGTTATTTTTGTTGTCCATCGTCCTGTGTGCAGTGGAACGGTCTATATGTTACACTGTGTAAATCATTCCCAAAGCTTCAGCAAACGTTTGAAAGGTTTAAAACCCTGACAGACAGTGTGAAGGACTTGCACAGCTGCAACAACAGTGTTGGGCTCGTTCTCTAGATGAGATAATGAGATAGATAGATGCATGGATGGATAGATGGATACATTCATAGATCTCTTTGCATTACTTATTATATTACGTTGGGGTCTGAAAGATGGAGAGTCAATAGTGAAAATGTGCAACATTTCATATATCACATATGCAGCCACAGGCTTCTTTAGTTCTTTGTTGTCTCTTGCAGCTGCTATCCATGATGAAAATACTGTTTTAGTTCATTATCCATTGAAGGGCTTCAACCATCTCCCTTGGAGGCTTCGTCTTTGTTGTGCTCTCAATAAGCCTTTTAAGAATTTTGAGGTTTTAGTTTCTCATCTCCTCCTCATGTGGAAGTGTGTTCACAGCTTTAAACAACTGAAACACTGTGGTGGTGTGAACCAACAGTTTTAACAGTGACTGAAAGTTAGAAGATACAAACCGGAAATGCAAACAAAACTAAACGGGGGGGGGTCTGCATAAGGTGATATGATAAAATCCACCTGTAAATTTATTTGAATTACAGCAGCAGTAAAAACTGATGCCACACACAATTTATTCCAACCTTACAATCATTATCAGTGGAAACTGCTGTATCAATGTGAAAAATCACAGTCACTCTCCAAGAAGAAGACCACTGTTCATAAAATGCATTGAACTGCATTTAACTTCACAGAAGAACGTGAATTATTTGTCCTGATGAAAACCATGGGGTCAACATGTTCAGCATGGACCCGCCCAGGACTAACTCAGCTGTAAAACATGATGATAAATAATTGTTATGTCATTATTAATACATAGTCTTGCTTCAAAAAATGAATATTCCCGTCCCAGCTGTGAGTGTCAGGGGGGAAGCATCTGAAAGATGTCTGAAAGCAGTGCAGTCTCAGCAGGCATCAGTCACAGCAACAGCATCCTTGGGGGAAAAAAAAAAACTTGCACTGCTATTAAGGATTCAGTGGATAATATGATCCTCCTGTGCTGGAATTGTTACCTCGTGGATACAGTCTTGCTCTTGTTTGCCTTTCATAATCCTCAAGTGGACTTCAAGGCCACATTTAAAAAAAAGAGGAGATAAAGAGGCAGAGGGAGTGATCAGAGAGGCAAACCAAGCGATTGTGAACAAGCCCTAAGGCGCATGCCAAGGGTACCCTCGTTAAAAAAAACCCTGCGAGACTATCAACAGCAAGCCCACTGGGGCCTGTAACAAAGCTAACCCCATGCAACGCTTCAAAGACGAAGGGGGTCTCATTTGAATACGTTCTGATGAGCCCTGTTCGGCATTCTCCCATCCTGTGCACGAGCTAACGCAGCCGTGAGCAGCATGTAATCCTGAGTAGGACAACAGCCCCTCTGAACTCCCTACCAATAAATTCAAGTGCATCTCCCGGGAATTAGTGAGCTGGTGCGCTCTTAAATAGCAGGTAAGGGACAAGCGTGAAAATTGTGTTTACCAGCCAAGGACAAGGGAGGCAAATCTCACAGCGAGGGCAAGATGAGTCTGAATAGATCTTGGCAGCACTTGTTAAAACTTTGAAAAGGTAGACTTTTCAACTGCTGTTCTTTTTCCTGAAAGTATGAGAGGATATCTCAGGGAAATGAAATTAGAGGAAGGGGCAATCCAAGCAGGCGATGAATCTCTGTGTTCATATGTTATTCACGATGTTGGGAGTAAGATTGTAGAGCAGCATATTACTAAAAACCACCTGACTCCACTAGACAAGTGTGGGTGTGTTATTGTAAAAATAGACTAAGTGAAGTTGTTAAAGAATTTATGGTGAAAGAGGTTTAAGAACAGATTGTCTGCACATTAACAGCCACCTCATTATCACTTATCAACAATTATCGATAATAATGAACTTACTGGGAGGAGGTACGTGACCCAATGCATCATAACTATACGCTGATAATAATAGATAATGGACTATTCAATGGCATCGACCTGCTTCTGATGCATTTGATATTTAGCCCACATCTCCTCTGCAGCTTGATTCACATCACAACCATCTGAAATCCTGTCACACTCCCAGAGGGAAAATATTCTACCTGGAAGATTGGCAGTTTTATTTGGAAATAAACCACACATCACTTCTGGGCTCTAATGTTCCATCCAAATCCTTTTTCATTTCTAACTACCATTATAAATGTTTTGCATTTTCTGGTTTCTGGTAGTGTTTTTTTTTTTTTTTTTTTCTCTTCTTCTTCTTCTTCTCCTCCTCCTCGTTAAAATTGTGTTGATCTGCAAACAGGTGACCTTTCCATCAAATTCAGAAATAATTGCACTGAATCAATTTTACATTATTACATTGCAGCTTCACTCTGCAGCTTCAGAAACAGTCACAAACCGTCACAGCTTGCATCAGACGAAGTTAGAGTCAACTGTTGTTCACTTTTATTTGAGCAGGCAATGGAATACTTATGTGTGCTAAAATCCCCTTTTTGGACCAAAAAATTGATTATGTTGCACATCAGTGATCTAATCCTTTGAGTAGAAAAAGCCTCACAGACAGCACAGTGTGGTCTGTATCCTGACTGATTGTACATTACCCCATAATCTACATGTGGACTGATATGTGGAAGGTAAAATTGCACTGACAGTTGTCGCTAACGATTTATTGGACTGTGTAATTTGGTAATACAGTGGCACAAACAGTTCTCCACGTCTGGGAGGTTGTTTTCTAATTGTAAAATGCCCACAATGCATAATTAAATAGCATGATCTAATCTGTTATCTTCATTCAGCCTTCAAGCCATAACAGGTAATTTATCCTGGAAACAGCACAGAACATGTGTTCAGGTGATGAGCACAAACTCAGCCTTGCATTTAGTGGACATTAATATCCTGGAATATGGAGACATTTTTTGGCCGCACCCTAAAGTGCTGGGACTCTCTACCCATTTGATATCCAGAAGTTCAAAAGTGAGAAAATCAAGCTTCTAGACACATTGTGAATGGGATTTAACAGCCTCATGACTTCAGCCCATGTTGATTAAATATGGCCGTAAAGAGACGCAGAGCTCTCCTCTTCTGATTGTGACTGTATTTACTGACAATAAATCCCAGTAAATGAGGATGACAGACACAAGCAGAGACTATTTCTGCATTTAAATCTGAGAAACTATGACGGCATTTTGCCATCGAGACTGGAAATTAAAACACTCGTGGACAGTGGTGAACTGAACGCGTCGGCTGCAGAATGATAAATGGCCTATTATCGAGCATTTGACCACAAGCCAGCGTGGTTGACATTTTAATGACACAATTCAGAGGTGCGTTTTCGTGTGTGTGGCACGGCCACAGACGGAGTAACTGCTATAATCTCCTGAGGCTGTACCGGAGAACCCAAAGAGAGCCTCACCATAATTACACATATGCATATTAAATAAAAACCAGCATGCTTGAAGCCTCCAGATAATGAAGAGATGACAGGTTCTTTATCCTGCAGAACTAAGCAGCACAGAGGAGGAGGACAGGGGAGACAGAGGGGAGATGATGAGTGGGTATATCCTGTATGAAGCTACACTGAAGGGCAGGATATTGGACCAGACCCTACACAAACACAACAAGATTTATTTTACCTTTCTGAATTTAATTCACGTTCCCCTCTGCAGCAGTACAGTGCAACTGACCCTAATCCACACTCCCAATCCTGACGGAATGTTAAAAGTAATTATCTTCAATAATTCAACAGCATAAATTGAACATTTGCAGTTCAGTGTTTGCAAACAAGATGAACTTTAATGGCTTTTTAAGGCTTGGAAAATGCAAATGTGTATTGATCGTTTCGATATTAAAATGACAATTCAGCCAACTTCACATGTTCATCTTCGTCATAGTAGTCACAAATAACCATTTAGAAATACATAAACTACATTTTACATAAACTGAAAAATGAAAACATATCCATTCTTAATACATTTACAGGGCTGTACCTCCTAAGAATTTCACCTCTGTAGCTGTTGAGTGATTAAAGCCAACTAAATGTAAAAAGAATGCTGAAGAATCTCCTTCAATATGTTTATTCACCCTTTTCTAATTAATTACTATAGTTTTTAGTGCCATCTTAAATCACGTAACAAACTCTTCTGTGCTTTTCTGTGTGGAGTTTGCATGT
The DNA here is from genome assembly GCF_033026475.1 of Channa argus. Classification (NCBI taxonomy): domain Eukaryota; kingdom Metazoa; phylum Chordata; class Actinopteri; order Anabantiformes; family Channidae; genus Channa; species Channa argus. The sequence goes on along the minus strand of NC_090215.1, from coordinate 2,440,186 downwards.
TCTCCCCGTGCTTGCATGGGTTTCCTCCAGGTGCTGCGGTTTCCTACCACAGTCAGACATGCATGTTAGGTTAATTGGTGACTCTAAAATGCCTGTAGGTGTGAATCCGTGTGTGAATGATTGTTAGTCTATGAGCTTCTCTCTGAGCACGTTAACATAAAGTTAAGTCACCAGGTTACAATCAGTTTTCCTCAGAAGAGCTGATTTCTTAACCATCATGTAAATGGGAAAGCTGGTTTCTGAAATCGGGTTAGGGGATTAGAGACACCTGAATTCCCAAGGTGCATTTCTGTCAGAAAATGCTGATTTTCTGGCCACGTATATGCGTAACCAGGTTTCTAGTTGATTTTCTCCAAGTGTGCATGTGCAGAACAAAAGCTGCAGACAAGAACATGCAACTAAATGAAAGAATAGAAGAATCAAAGAAAAGATCATTAACTGCTGTTGCCGCCTTATTTTTAAAACAAATTTTGCATAAAGTCCACTGGAAAATGTAACACAAAGTGCCTCACAGAAGTCGCTTTCCCCTGCAGATTTTCTTAATTCACACAGTTCCTGTTGTGGATCAGCTGTTTGTGTCTCCCCTCTTTTTCCTTTCTCTGTTTTCTGTCAGTATAAAGATCAAATCTCTGCGCCAGGCTTCCGAAATAATCCAGAGGTGGAGCAGAAATCATGTGACTCTTCTGCTGCATGTATACACAGATTTCCAGTAACCAGGTTTCTTACATTTAAGTGCATGTAAACATAGTCGCTGTATTTTAGCCCTGAGATAGACTGACAGCCTCTTTTCCCATCTCTTGTCTGATGAGAGCTCCAGGATGAATGGATAATTATCACTGTAAATAATGGAAACTATTGTACGTATAGATATGGCTTATTACAGGATGATGTTTTAAATGAACTAAAGAACACAGCGTATCACTGAGCCAACCGTCATCATCACTGCTCATTTGGTCAATTAGTCAACGACAGAGGTAAAGCTGGGCAGGTGGTGGAAATTGTAAATGGATAGAATAATCACCACAGTGAGATGACACATTTCTACCCTTTTTGCATTTCACTCAAGAAAATGCAATCATCAATGTGCAGCTATCAAATACATGTGTGAGTTTACATTTAACATCCTCAGCCACTCATAGACATGAATAGTCATTCTTACATTCACAGGCTACAAGTTTTTATTCCCAGAGGGCTTTTGGTGTCCTTGAGGTTGGTGGAAAAGAGTAGTTACAATATGTGATATGGAACGTAGCACAGCCACAATGAACAGCTCAAAGCAGGAACTGAATCCAACCACAGCACTGCTCTTCAGCTCAGGCTGCTGCTATCAAAACAAAAAACTGATTTCTTATAAGCAAAAGTCAAAAGGTTACACTGGCATCTCACAACGAACATATTATTACTGAATTATTAAAAAGACTCTCTGAAACTTTATCTCCCTACAGGTCATTTGTCTCCACTCTCTCATCAGGGGTGTGTTGGTTATGCAATATAAAGATCACAATATGCCTTAAGAAAATCAATACTTTCTTACATCAGGTCACGTGTCCCTTAACATGCGTCATATGCTTCAGCGACAGCAGTAGTTGTTCAAATGGCTCAATCCCAGATTTGTGTTTGTGACCATTTACCAAAATGACCTCCAGACAAATAATGGAGACTAAATACAATGTGATGGTCACATGTTCACTACATGTTGCCAAAGGTAATGTGTATCTGTTGGTAGTTTCTAGTGGCCAGTACTATTTGACTTTGTTAGAAGACTGACGTTAGACTTATCAGCTATACCAAGCACACGGTCAGCAGAAAATCAAGAAATAGTGCAACTAGCTCTACAGATATTAATTCTAACAACCTTGTAGCCTATAGCCCACATACAAGAAAAACAGATGCTAGACATATTTGTAAAAAGGGGCTTTACTTTTTGCTTTTTGCAGGAGGAAACATTTTATTAGAACAAGGGCCACAATTACTGGACTTTAGTAACCTTCCTCAAGTCCAGTAAAGAGCAGGACAGAGGATACAGGACACCCACCTCCACACAGTAGGAAATATTTCACAATGTTTGCCAGCTGTGAACATCTTTTTAACTCAACTTAACTCAATTTACCTGGACATGAGATTTGCTTAGATTAGCACAGACACACTGTTTAATTCATATTCCCGCTCACATTCATATTCGCTCTCAGATGTTTTATTTTGGACAGTATTAAAACAAGAAACCATCTAAACTTGCAGCGCTTTATATAACAGCTGGTAACCTCTGAATGTTATGTAATGGTTCCAGTAAATGTAATAATCTGCAGAATTGTTTCAGTGACTTTCCCTAGTGGGAAGAATAAAAACATCCTAACTACATAATTTTTTCTGCAAAGCAATAATACACCAGAATCTAAACACAGTCTGAGTGGAAATTTTTGATAGATGAGGGTTATGATTAATATGAAAAATCTCTGTTAACAATATAGTCTTCACCTTCTCAACCTCATTCTCCACACTTATGAAGATGAAGGTGGTTAACTGAAGCGGTAACTGCACCAGTCCAAAAAAACTAGAAACGTCTAGTTTCCTGACTGAGATTTGTGAGTGTGTGTGATTATCAGTATATCAGTATTGATGTACAACCCCAATTCAAAAAAGTTAGGACGATGTGTAAAATGTAAAAAACAAAATGCAGCAATTTGCAGATCTCATCAACCCATACTTTATTCACAATAGAACATAAACAACCAATTAAACCGAGACATTTTACCGTTACATTTTAAATTTGATGGCAGCAGCATATCTCAAAAATGCTAAAATATCTTAGTTTTAACTTCTGATATGTCGTTTATGTTCTATTGGGAGTTGGAGTTGTATAATGAGCTTCTTATCTGTCCTTTATCAACCTCTCCTGCAGTAAATTATTTCCTTTTCGAATTATAAGCAATAAGAAGTGAACTTGTATCCATATAACTTGAACCTGTATCCATCTGTTAAATAAAAGTGCAGGTGTAGAGAGTTGTAGAAAGTACAATGCCTATAAAACGTGTTCATTCCTCTTGGATGTTTTTACCTTTTATTGATTTCTAATATTCAATCATATATTTGGTTGTTGGCTTAATTTGGCTTTTTTGACAAAATACTATAGCAGAAACATTCATGTCAGAGTGAAAACCTAAAAGTATGAAAACTGAAAATAAGTGCTTAAGTATCCTCCTCTTTACAATGACCCACCTAAATCACCCAATTCAGATTTCCCAGTCACACTATCACATTGTCACACACACAAATCACCTGAGTGCAGTAAATGTGTTTAATGGATTGTAGTATAAATCCACATGTATCCGGATGGTCAAGAATGTCAATTCGGAATTCTGGCCAAGATCTACACCATGAAGGGAAAAGAAACCTCCAATCAACTCTGTGACAAGATTATTGAAAAGCAAAAGTTAAGTTAGGGATGGAGACAAGAACATTTACTGATCACAGAATATCTTTTGGAGTCCAGTTAAATCCACCATTAAGAAACAAAAGGAATATGTCACAGATTCAAATCTGCAAAGAGCAGACTGAGAAACTGATGTAAAAATGATTGAATATGAAGAAGAGTAGTGTGAGGGAGGCCTCCAAAGCATCTAGGATTCCTAAAGGAACTACAAGCTTCTGGGGCTGAGACAGAAGGGACTGAACAAGAGCATGTTTGGCCTACAAAGTGTGGTTTGCTCTGTTTCCGCATAGCGCACCCTGACTCGCTTGATCGTGGGTTTGGACATTGTTCAGTTGGACTTGGGCATGGTACAAATCTACTGCAGTATAATCGCTAACCGTGCCTAAGCACAGAACTTTAGTGATGACAATGACAGAGGCTTCAGCCTATTAGGAAATGTTGTGCATGGACAATCCTTACAGGGCACGGTACAAGGCAACCGAAAGACTGTGGCTGTGTCCCAATTACCCCCTGCTCACTCATTCCCTACTGCATATATAATGGACACTAAGTAGTGCACTCGATAGTGAGCAATAGATTGACATTTTGTACACTGTCACATTGCATTATCACTAACAGCTGTTTGAGCTGTGCAACAATCATTTTCTCATCTTTAGAACGAGGAGCATTGAATTGTGAGATTTATAGCACAAAGTCGAGTACACTAAATAGTGCACTACACAGCACGTAGGGGATGATTTCGGTCACAGCCTGTGAGTCATGGTGAAAAAACTGGATCCTAAATGCAAAAATGTTGATATTTTCAAAAAAAAACCCTGTTGAACCATTGTATTGTCAGGACTGTGATTCTGCTGTGGTTCCACTAACGTTTCCCCGTCTTCTCAGTCAAGCATGAAGGTAGTCAGATTGTTTGTCCACACACCTTTGCAGTATACAGAATTTCATTTCAAACAAAAGGGAAAAAGAACTGTATCATGGAGATATAAGTGTGACACCCACCAGTGGTTGGTCACAATTGTTGATTAGGATTATGTGTTTTTTTTTGTATTTTGGTGCAGAGAGGCTAAATTTCTGAACATTTACCATGGGTTTAGGTTTCAAGCTTTTCATTGTAATTGTCAAGTTACGCCACTAGGTGGAGCATTCATCAAAATGAGCGCTAGTTGAACGTAGCCTTCAGGCCTCTGCTTCTCAGACAGAAACAGCCTGATTGAACGGACACAACTAACGTCTCCCGTCTCTACTTTTTCCTGTCTGAAACAGGTTAGTAGCATGTGTATTTTAATCACAACATACTCCATAGGATGTCTAAGGTCTTTTTGAGCTAACTACGGTTAGGTTTGAGGAGATAAACACACATTTGAGCAGCGTTTAAAGCCTAAAATTAGTTGTTTGTCGAAGTAAAGTTTTGCTAGCTTCCGTGTGTGAACACGATACCATTGGCGGTTTTATTGTGAGTGTTTCTGTGTGGACTAAAGACTCCTGGACATTTGTTAGAAATATAATTCATGTGTAATTAAGTTGTATGTGAGACCGAGAGTGAGGAATATGGGTTGTATAACGAATTTTTCCTGTTCTGTATTGTTTTCAGCACAGAGTTCCAGTGGGTTATTTTGTATACTACTTTGTTGAAATGTTTGCAAATGTGTAAAACATAAAAATTGATCAATAGGCTGAATTTAACTAGTAACAGGATTACTGAGGTAGTGTATAGTGAGAGCTAGTATAGCAGACACAAAGTAAGTATTGTTAATGCAATCTATAGTGGTGAATTAATACTATTAATGTTAAACAGTACTGCACTGTATTTCCAGACTCTGTTTGTAAGTTACAGTATATTAACCTGTGAGATGGAAATCACAATGTATGTTAATGGAAACATGTTGAATTGAGTTGTTGTGAAATAGAGAAAAATGTTTATAAAAACAAAACAGAAGAGTCAAATGAGAATAAAATATGCTTGTTTAATAAAGACAGAAACAGCCTGATTGAACGGACACAACTAACGTCTCCCGTCTCTACTTTTTCCTGTCTGAAACAGGGTATATATCCTGTCTACAGGTCTCTGTTGTTTGGGGCCTGTAACATAAGTGACCCGAAGAGAGAAGGGAAGATTAAAGAAATACAAACCTCTTACATTTGCTGCAAGCGTTATGTCTAATGTGAATCATGCGGCTATGCTGATGGGCCAATCAGCAGAGGAATCGGGGAAATAATTTATCCTCATCTTAATCAGTAGTCAAGATGTTCATTTATGTGCATCTATAGTGAAATGTATATCCTGTCATATGTCCAGCTCTTCTTATGTGACAGCAATTTATGTGCATTGTTTTGTCCTACAGAAAGCTGGAGGGAGGATCCTGCACAAACAGAAATTCATTACAGTGGCTTGAAGGAGAAAGGGGAAAGGCTTGTTTGGTTTCCGGTTAATTGCTCCGACCCTTTGGCTAAATTAGCATAATCTTGTAAGTGCCAGATGCAAAGACAGAATGTACTAAACTCACCAGTCAGATCACAACTTGGACGGCACTTTCTTAGATATCAAATGTGACTAATAAGCAAAGGCATAATTTATTGTGGAGGATAATAAAGAGATCTATATTTGGTTCAATCAAAGGAAGAGTCATACACCAGAGGCCACTCAACTTCCAGCATTCGAGAGGCAATTACATACGAGCTAATTGGTGCACTGTACATTGTAATTAGCTGCGTGCGCTAGGATCAATGTGTTGTTGTTGAAAGTTCTTCAGCTTCATTTGAAGAAGTAACAATAAGCGAAAGAAACTATTTCACATCTTGATAGCATCAGACATACTTCTCTACTTGTGGAGTTTGCGGTTTAACTTCTTAATTAGACTCAGCAAACTTCACAACTAGACAAATTCAACTCGAACTACTGCTACAGTTTTATAACAGTCTGTCCAGACTCATGTTCTAATCAGTTCATCTGTAATTCCAAGCAGATCCTTTTGCCAGATGGAATGAAATTCCCTCCAGGTGTTGCTGAGAGATCAAACTGACACGAATGTGACCAATGTGAGGTGAAGATTGTTGACAGCAGTACAGTACCTTTCCAGTATGGGTTCAGCTACAACAGGCTATGTGGAGAGACAGGCAACCTGTCCAGGGTGCATCCCGCCATGTATCCCGTGACACTTCTCAGCCCTGAACATGATAAGCAGGTAACAAGGTGGATGGATGGATGCATGGATGGATAGGTGCGTTTCCTATGACACAAACATTTTACAAAGCCTTTGTTGAATGTTTTCACATGTTTAGTGACCCAGCTCCTTCTTCCTCTACTCTTTAATGATGCTTTACAACCTTTTTCCAGCAGATTGCTTCCACCAGCTGCTGATGCCCATTAGTGACGTCAGTCCTTACAAATGTGCTTTACACCTGTGCTTACATTGTGCACATAAGATCTTGTTCCATAGAACAAATACAAGGTGCAGAACCACCCATCAAATAATGAGCTCTAAAGCAACACACGTGGACAATTACTCCACAGGGTACAATTAATTAGCACGGATGAAAGTGCTGTGTATTTTAAATAGTAGAACTGTTTAATCAGTGAATGATAGTCTTACCAGAGGTCTGCTCCAACATCCAAGAGCTTTTCCCACTCACCAGCTCTACAGAATGACAAAGGACCCCTCACACTGAATGTGATGTTTGTTCCCCACTATTTGTTCTTCACCACCAAATATCACTTGATGTTGCTGAGCAACTAATGCCAGAAAGAGCATGGGAGAGAATGAAAAAAGGAATAACACAGCAGATGGAATGAAAGAGGAAGGATGGCACATTATGTTTTTTAGATGAGTCGAGAGAAAAGGGCAGGAAGGTAATTCTAGAACAAAAAGCTAAGGAGGCAGAGGACAGAGGAAAAGAGTGGAGTTAACAGTAAAGGAAGCATTTAATAAAACTCTGCTTTGCTCTGGCAATGTTGTCCTGGCAAACAGAAAACAGACACATATTTTCTCACCGAAACTATTAAAACTGGTTTAGAGACGGAACTGAGGGGCTGGAGAGGCTCAGCTAGAAAGCCACGCCATCATATGCATCATTCTGTTTTCACATGTGTGTGTGTCCATTTGTGGACTGTATGATTTTCTGGACATCCAGCTGCTTCTTTCGTGGTTTTCTGCAGAAATTGCATTGCACTTCAAAAACATTTGTTCTAATGAACAATAAAAGTCTAATTGTTGTTGCAGTTTAGGAGACTTAGGGTTTTTTTTTTTTTTTTTTTTTTTTGTCTGCAGATTTCTTGTTCTTTTTGCTCTGAGTGCACAAATGATTTTTTTTAAAAACATCATTTATCTAGGGTGCGTTTGTACCCTATTAGGAAACTGCCCAGCTTCATGTCACAGCAGAAGGACACTGAGGGGACTGAAGTGCAAACCTCAAACTGAACCATCTCAACATACCCATTGGGTGCTTCTTCGGTTGCTTCTCATGCCCCCTGCTCTGCTGTGACCTTTAGGTTATGACCCAAAGCCTACGACACATGAGACCCTTAATGTCACATTAGAAGTGACCCGTTTCTAAAGTCTTGCTTAATCTTGGCCATAGTGTTATGAAGAACACAATTCCAGCACCAACAGTTCAACCTAATGTGACATGCTGTACATGTTTAGATCTGCCAGCCAGACCCACTTTGTTATAATTTATAGTTGTTTGTGTGTATTTCAGCAGTTTTTCAGCATTAAAATATTTCAATATGTGTTCTTACAACTGGCTTATAGAATTTCCAGGATGCCCGTTGTGTTCATTTTATTAGTTGGATGTGCACTAAGGGTACACTTAGGGTTTTGAGGAGGATTTGGCGCAGTGTAATCATGCTTTTTATTGCTTTATAAGTCGGAATAGTTCAGCTTAACTGAATTTCAGGACACTCTTAGTTTTACCAGCTACTGTTCAGAATGTGAGGTTGCAGACTGACCTTGAACAATGTAGATTAGACCCATGTGAAAACTGAACGTCAGCATTTGTTTATTGGCCACATTCACTGTCTGCTCCTGCAAAAAATCTCTGAAGCATTTATAGAAACTGCATACCTTAGGAGACATGTAAGGAGTTTGTCTAAACTTATTAAAAGATTTGTAACAAGTTTTGACTGGAAACTTGGTCCAAATTGGTAAGACGACGGTTGTGTATTCTGCTCATGCTGCCGCTCAGTGAATGACAAATTAACACTTAACAATACAGCGTACAAAAATGGGAGAATTTACTGAGGAATCAATCAAAAATTGTAGATAATTACTGAATCATTAATGAGTAACACCTAAAAACTTTAAACTCAGCACAATATAGACAATAAGGAGTTGTGGAGAACACTTTTGGAGATATATTATATGGGTTCAAAAAATGTGGCATCTTGTAAGCTGTCTATCCGATCCAGATGTAAAAACCTAAATATAAAAGTTCAAATGTTGTCTCATGTTCATTTTTTGATGTCAAACCCAAAGGTTTTCAGTCTACAGCCAAAATAATGAGCATGGTTGGGTGTATGCACAGAAGTAGCATGATTAGGTTTAGGAAACAGGTTTTGGTTTGTCTCAGCATGACTGCTTCTTTACATTACGTGATGTACATTACGTCCTCACTGCCAGAGGACTGACATATTTTTGTCGGCCAACTTAGAGCTTATTTTCTGCAATACTCCAAAAGCCATTGTTAAAATCCTATTGGCAAGAAAGACGTTAACTTCTGTGGCTAAATTCTGTTCACCCAGATAACCTTTACAGATGAAGCTGCTACCATGATTTTAAAGTCTAAATACAGTCTGTCATGGGGCTAACCCATGCCCTGCAGAGAGCAGGGACAAGTTTGTTATCACACAGTAGTACTGCCAATTCTATTCATATTACCAACTAGCCAGCAGAATAGAGTTGTTGTTGTCTAGTTGTGTTGTGTTACTAGTTTTATTCTGAAAAGTCTTTATGGCAGGGGGAATCAGGCTATACCATCCGGAGATGAAATAGAGGGAAGTTTTACGATTTTTATGGGGAAATATTAGTAAAAGTACTCGTACTAACATTTAGTTTGTCTATGATAAGCCCTGGAGTAGAAGCTTCTCGAGAGAGTTTTTTTTTTTTTTGGCTGCAGTTTGGCTGGTAGACCTGCTGCTAGCTGCCCTGTAGCAATGGGCCTAGCGAAGTTTTTCTTTTCTCTCGAGTTCAGTTTTCTTATTTGGGTTGACCAGTTTTAAGTTTATTTTGTTGTTGTTATTTTACGTTTCTGTATATAATTTTCCAGACATTAATAAAATCAGTATTGGCTGCTGTTTTTGTGGGTTCACTGGAAATAAATCCCACACTGAGTGAACTACACTCCTGGCTCCCTGTGTTTGTACTCACCACTCAGCCACATTACGTCCGCATTAAGACCACTAAGCTCAAAATTTGTAATTAGATTTAGTGCAATAATCTCTTTTTTCTTAGCATGACCTGATTGAACAAGTGATCATGAATTATAAAAACAACAAAGCTGTAAAGGTTGGTCAGTGAGTAGATGAGTCTCTGTGTCCAGCATGATGACCTTTGGACTCTCATTTAGCCACCTGGTTGTAGTCACCTTTTTTAAGGCAAGCAAAAGCAAAGAAGTAGTGCCAGTTGGGTATTTACTGATGAAATTTACATCTTAAAATAAACTGTAAAAGCTCTTGACCTTGTCTTAACCATTTACTAAAGGCATTTAACTGAAAACGAATACAAAAAACGCAAAAGACTGGAACAAAGACTTCAGGACAAAGGAACTGGAGGTTCCATACATCCTACAGATCATTAAATCTCCTCTGGGGGAATAAATGCAGATGAGCTTGCACATACAACATTTTCTCACACACATACTCCTGTCTTGCAGCAATGCATTATTTTTCCCACCACCTCACATCTGATAATCTGCACATGTGCAAACATTTCAGCGTTTGAATACTGCGGCTGTGCTTTACATAATTCATACATTATAGACCTCAGTTGTGCTATTTTACAGTCTTTTATAAGACCCAAACAGACTTGGAAAATGATTTGAAAATGATGAAAGGACGGCAGAAAAGAGGGAGTAGAGAAACAAACAGTCTGCAGTGTTTTCCAAGGTGTAAAAGAGCAGAGATGGACGTTTTTAATTTGCAGAACAAATAGCACTGTTTGTGAAATTCCTTCTAATAGGGTGGTAAATAATGCAGAAGCGTCCATTATTACATACAGATACAGCATCGTACATGACAGAGCCTGGAGTTCACAAACACAGTCTTCTGAAAGAATATAGAAATAAGCCATCCAGTGGAAGCTGTGTTTCATTTTCATATCTCCAACTTAATTATCTGAACTAAACTTAACTATAACCTGCACCAATGTAGTGATGTGGTTATACTGTTTATGTATAGATTGCATTTAATTGCTTTCATCATTTCACCGTAAAACCGGAGGCAATGCTCATCTAATTAAACTGTAGAGATGGATTTAAGCTCATTACCTTTCTAGTGTCAAAGTTTTATCTTCAAACAAATGACAGTGTCAGTCCTCATTGCATTGCAAAAGCAGCCTTATTCCCTGTTGCTATGACAGGTGATGTTTCTATCTGCTGTGGAGGGAATGCTATCATGCAGTGTGAGCACAGCGTGTCACTAAAACAAGAAGCTATTTCAATTAGTAAGAAAAGAAAATGCGACTAATGCCTGAGACAGGAAGTGTTATGCGTTAAGTGTGTGTGGAATAGCAGAACATGAGTAGCTACTGTTAAACACTCACAACGATAACCACTGCGGGTACCGACTGCACATTTTAAAAACTATATGTGACTGACAATAGTACAACAAACACATCTCGAATGTGATTTGGAAAATATAGACTTATTTTAATTATTATTCTAACATCTAACGTTAGTGATTTTGAACTTAATTGGCAACATTTCAGTATCATGATTGGGTATAAAAGGGGATCCCACTGAAAGAGCAAACAATTAAACAACTTCAGTTTAAAATATCATTAAAAGTTTCATGGAATCCAGAGAAACCAACACTAAATGACTGTGATCTTCAGGCCCTGAGGCAGCACAGAATTAACACAGACATGATTCTGTACTGGAAATCAGTGCATGGGCTCAGAAACACCTCAGAAGAACATTGTCAGCGAACAACATTTGGGCTGCATTCAGGAAAGTAAGTTAAAAGTCTAACATGCAAATACACAACCAGATATAACAAAGATACAGAATTTTAAGTAGCTGCTTATCTTCAATCGTATGTTATGTTGAGACTGTCGTCTCCTCCATAACCTCTTACACTGCTTTTCATTTCACCACTTTAAGCACTTCCACCATCATTCACCACGTTCAAGAGCTGAACAAGCCATGGAGATGAGAAGAGCTCCCCTAAGTTCTGAAGGATCCAACTTTCACATACTCATTGCCTGGTCACCACTTCAGTGTCCTATTCCCACACCAAGTGTTTGTGACCACAACCAGATATAAGCTGAGATTTTCTACAGTATTTTATTTTCCATCATGCTCTAAACTTCCCCTCTATGTTACTGCAACCAATTCTGTTAAACCATGTTAGTTTTATTTAAATAAAAAATAATTAAATACTTTTTTTTTTACCTTTTTTTTTGTCCAAAAGATTTACAGTACAATAATAGCATTTATAACACATGAGCTACATATAAATTTGCGAGTGCAATTTAATAATGACTGAAAGTTTCATGCTACAGCACAATTGAGATATAAGTAATTGCTTGTGAGGTATGACAAGTGGTCTAAGAGGGTGGGGTTTTATGATCAGTGATTCTGCTGAACTAACTTCAGCTGGGAGCTCAATCCAGAACTGTGGAGCCAAAATATAGAAGGGCACTCATCAAGATGAAGGATTGAGTGATGACTGAAAATGTCCAGAGCCAGAGAAAAGAAGTGAAGCCTTTAGTCGCTGTTTTCATTCTCATGTGCATCTGAGAGAACAGATACACTTCAGCTTTAGGTCAAAGTTTACTGTGTTATTCTAGGATTAGCTGACTCTCAACACATCATTCTATGTGTTATTATCAGTTGTTTTCAAGCCATAATTATGGTTCATTAGGTAGCCGTACCTCCAAATATTCTGATATTGAGGCGACATGAAGAAGCTGTTCTACAAATAAAACAAGCAGAGCTTGTGCTCTTATCTTATTCAGGGGCTCCACTGAAATAAGACTGTATGAATTTCATTTCAAAAACTAAACATTCAAGTGCCTATTTATCTTATATGCGCTCCTTCAACTGGTCAAGTGAGTAGAAGAATTTATTTCCTTTCCTGTGACTAAGCCAACAATCAGCCATTGGCCAGTGTGAGGCTGTTAGCGATCACCCATTGGCCCATGTTTTGTGGCGTATCCCACACCACCGTCACTAGAAGGACACCTGCCAGTGTTGACTGGCTGTTCAGCTTAGCGATTCAGTGCACACGTATAGACCACAGATTTAACAGTTTTACTGCCAGTTGTAACTTCTTATTAGAAATATTATCTATATTAGATGGCGTCAATTACAAGTAGTTAAAAAACAAGACTGCTGTGAATATTGTAGGCTTTGAATGGCTTGTATTTTTTAACGGTCCTGTTCTATACAACTGGCTGTCAAACCTGAAACGTTAAAGCGCTGTCTGGTGGCCAAGACAAAAGATGACATGAGATGAAACACGATTGATGACACACCATCAGATGAGACACCACCACCATCACTAGTGCTTTTATAGTTTGACGTGTCACAGCCCTAAACCTAACCACATTCATTGTGTGGCTAAACATCTGCAACTGTTGGTGTAAATCAACCATCGAGTGCTGTAAAATACGTCATGAAAACCAATCGAAACCTCCTAGAAAGTAAAAGTTCACCTATTGAACCACAATTATGAGCTACTGAATGGTATGGTAATGTCCCAATCGGATAAAATCTATACTGGGGAGCTATATTTTATATATCATTTATTGTAGATTTAGAGCTGCAGTGCTGCAGTGTCGCTTGAGAGTATAGAAAAATTGAACAGTCATGCAAGTCTTTACACTGTAATTCTACTGATTCCTAGGAGCAAAGGGTCAACATTCATATGAGAATCTACCAGAAAAAACACATCGTCAAACCATGGTGACCTTTTATTTAGAGTGATTTGAAGAGCTTTCACTGGCTGTAACCACACAATGAGGAGAAATGCATGGCAGAACACAGAGAAGGAGATGAGGTTATACACTGTGTTTAAGAAGAGATGAGAACCCCCACAGCAAAGTGTCACACAACTACAACCAGTAGCACTGTATCTCATGCCATTATACTACTACTTTTCTGGAGGCTGCACCGTCACCTCATCTCCCAACTGCTGCTCCACTGATGAATAGTTTGATGAATACCTCAGGCTGGAGATATTCATGAAAGCATATGAAGCTAACCACAGATGTGTGCAAAATCCCTCTCCCGTCGACCTTGTAAATAAAAAGCTCTCAGCTCCAGCTCTGAATGACGGTCATAAAGAACCAGGCTCATTCGATAGCTTCTCCTCTTCTGGGAAAAAAAAACGTGAGGAAGCTTTTATCAGTGGTGGGTTTTTGTTATTGTGAAGCCTGTTTCGCATGTGCTTTTTTTCTCCCCTGGTGATCTTGAAGGCTGGTACACTGTATGAAAGCATAAAGCAGGAAAACACTTCTTAGATGGTGAAAAGCAGAATTACTTCATATCCTGGAAGTACACCTTCGTCTGAACTTCCACCAGCACAACATCTACTGCAACATCATTATTTCCAGACATTTTTAAGTTTGTGAAGGCCAGACAGAAGGTGCCTCTACCAGATTGCTGTATCGCCTGGCATCACTCTTCATACTATGACCTTTGCTCACTCATCTGACACATTTTTATTTTGTCCTTTAAAACATCGCATTGCCAACTTTTATCACATCCCGTAACTGTTTTACAAGCCAGATTTGTACAGGTAGGTTTTAATCGTATTGGTCCGACGTAATTACACATTGTATGTATACATTGTAGCTCTCTGTGTTCCCTCGTGTTTTTGGATGATATGACCATAGGACCATTTTAATACCACAGCTATGGGCCAGTAGGTATCTGCTACACATGCTCAGTTTGATGCAGAATTATCTGCCACTGTGTGGTTTGGTTTAGGTGCAAAAGCAAGAAGGTTAAGTAAGACCTACTGTCTCAGTGCCCTTATAAGTCGTCTCTTCCTATCCTGCCATATGACCAACAGAACCATTTATTGAAACGTGCCCCTGCTTGGGGCAGCTGTCTGTTGGATTTACAACCCTTTTATCACCAGGCACTAAAACGCCCTTTTTAAAAATGCGGTAAACCAACTGTGAAAACGTACCGTTTGTTTAGGGTTAGACACAAAAAGATCAGGGTTACAGTAATTTATATATTACTGTAAATATTTCAGAAGTGGTAGGTGACATACTAAAAGCATATTTGACCATATTTAACAAACCACTCAATGGCCCAATAATGCTTACTAGCTGATTTAGTATTGTCGCCATTTCTCAGAAACCTTGACCCTTTTTATTAGAATAATTTGACACCCTTTTTTAAATTTCCATTTCCATAATCAAAGATACCATTTTATGAATGCAGAGTAGTGTAATTGTTTAGAATTGATTGAGGTGGAAACCGAGAGAGAGGATGAAAAGGGAAACTATGTGGAAACAATACATTGGTATAGTAATGGTATTTTGAAACATTAATAATGATAAACACGAGACATGAGAAAACTTTCCAGTGTCTCTTTCAAGTACTTTCATGCTCTCAAAGGTAAGATAGCACTTTTTTCACCAAATCTTTTTGACAACCGTGCCTTCATCAGGATGACATAACAAGGTTATTCCCAGCTTCCTTTTATTTAAGATGGTCATCCAGATGTGTTACAGTGACCGCCTACCGAACACAGGGTCAGAGGTTTGCTCCCCGCTCTCTCCCGACCAGATGTCAAAGTGTCCCCGGACAAGACACTGACAAGACCCCAACAGGCCATCCCCATCCCCATCCCCAGCCGATAGAAATCAGGGAGGGTTGTGTCAGGAAAGGAAAAACTGTGTCAAATCAACGTGCGGACTAACGATCTGCTGTGAAAAAAAAGGACACAAATTCAATACACATTTCAATTAACACAAAAATGTATTGTCTAAAAACCACACTACACGTTTCTCTAAAAACAATCACAGAATAACAAAACCCAAAGTATTACAAAGCGATTTCTACATTATTCAGCCGAAATAGCACGGAGCCCATTTTTAATATCATTTACTCTAACAAGCTTACACATATTTAAATCATCCATTTTTTTTAAATAACCCAGTTGCATAATTAAATGCATCTATAATTCAACCTTAGGATACAAAATCAAACAATCTTCTGAAATTCTTTACAGATGGTTTCATGATGGCACCCACACCCCCAACAGTTAACACGGTGTCAAACTGATAAATTTCAATCATATCATAGTAGCTGACAAGTTACTAATGATCTTATTTTTAGTTGATTCAGGAGACATTTTGTGATTCTTCTCAGTCTCAGCTGACACACAGTTTATCATTTTTGGGATTATCTTAAAAACTGGACTTTGATCAGAGAAACTGGCCTGCTGCATAGTGCTCATTTATATCTTCCAGCTTTACCAACATGGGGAATTTATTGCTTTTATTTTTGCCTGGCTTCGGCTAATTTAGCATTACACTTTAAGCTCGTTAGTAGTCAACCAGACGAAAGGATGGAGAGTAACACATCACGAAAACAAAGAAAGTCTTAAGACTTTTAAGAATCACCCACTAATCAAGGATCTTTGAAGAGCTACTAAACCGATTGTGGGACTATTAGAGTTGTGGTGATGAATCGTCAGGGAAGTTCTTGGAACAATTTTGTAGAAAGTTTATTTAACAAAGATCATAATAATATTCATCTAAATCACGATGTTAAATTACCAACGACGTGGAACACAAGCCCCTGTGTCTGAGCTGTCACGTACCCTCCTCCCTCCTTTTTTTCTCCCCATCCCATAGCTCTGGCGACAGTGTGTGCACAAACGTTGCTCTGCTTCAGTCCTCACATTACAGTTTTTTTTTTTTATATTTTCAGGTAGAACCCTAGTGTGTAGTGTGTAGTGCTCCTTGATGGGTCTTTGTTTCCAAAGACATTGGGAAGGGTTGTGTTCAGTGATGCTTCATCCTCTGTGGTGTCCCCCATGACCAGCTCCTGTTCTGTTGATGTGTGTAACACTGGGTCATATGAATGACACACACAGTGTTAAAATCCATTAGAATCTAATATTATGAATAATAAACGAGAATTAATATTACTTAGTAAATGTACTATACGCCTCACCAAGTGACCAGCTTCCACAATCAAATATTTATCTGTTGGAAATGAGATGCTGGATGCCCCAAACTTTCATACGCTTAATCAGTAATAATTCTAATCCTGATCCAACAGGTAAAGATTATGTTGATCATCTAAAAACATATTGGCTCCATTTTTAAAAATGTGAAACACTGCTGTCAGAATAGTTGTTGCTATTTTTGTCAGTGACCTCCCAGTTTCTGTCAAGTCAGTGAAAAAATAAAGTCAGTTATTCGTGTTTTTCTCAACTTATGTTTCTGCTCGAGTTGGAGAAGGTTGTACGTGTTTTTATATCATCTGAGTTTGATTATTCATTATTGTAATTTAGCCTGTGTTCAGGGTTAAACCATAATGCAATTAAGCCAAAGTTAAAGCTTAATGGCTTCTCATCTGCTGAGCTTCCAAGAAATACTAGAAAACCAGATCATACTGTACAACAATTTTTTAAGCCTTTGTTTGCTGGTTACCACTAAGACAGAAGCTCTGGTCCTCAGGCAGCATCCTCCTGACTAAAGGACACTCAGATTTTATTAGTCAACGCCACTCAGCTCTGGAGACTTGCAACGAGGGAAAATCCATTTCATATTTAGATGGAATATATTTACATAACCGTGAGGTAAATCGAAAAATATTAATCATGGTCATATGATATGACAACAGTCTACAGATAGTTACAGTAGATAGATGGATGGATGGATCGTCAGTCCCCTAAACCCATCAGGTGATGTCACATCCTTGGTGCACCTCCCCTGCAGTCTGCTGTAACTGAAATATTTCCATATTTTCTCCACGCTCAAAACTTTTTTCCTCGCCTCTGCTACAGTCGGAGCAGTACCGGGGGGGGGCGCTGGGTGTGATGCCGGTGAACGTGTGGTCGCTGTGCCGCTGCCACAGCGCTGTATCTGCGGGTCCACAGTGATAATTTTTTTAATTTTTTTTAAAAAACGATAGGGTGAAAGCCAGGACAGGAGCTCTATGTTAAAGGACTGCACCTTGGAGAAAAGTGGCTGACCGGAGCTCGTCAGCATGCGGGTCCCGTTGAGCATCCTCTACTCCTTCCTTTCTCTCAGCATCTTCGGATTATACCCCTCCATGGTGAGTTTCTCAATCCGCTGCTTTCTACTGGCTTTTCTCCACTTGTTTGGTTTCAGAGCTGGCGTTAGATGAATTTGAAGGGACTGTCACGCCAAACTTCACTGAAAAGTGTCACAATTTAATGTTCCTATATTTACCATCAATGAAATTACCTCGATTGGACAAGACGTCACAATTCCTCGGGAAGCTTCACACTTCGGTGTATCTGCAATTGCAATGAACTTTGAACGGTAATGTGTGTGTGTCTGCAGTCCCCCCCCCCCCACTGCCCCCAATGTGGGCTGAAACAAGCAGGATTTTCAGTTCAAAGATGTTTATTTTTTTGGGGGGGGGGGGCATACAGAGCTAGTTAGTAGACTGGGCCTATGGCAAATGTAACACATGCTTGTATAAGTGCTGTTTTATAGGGAATGTGAGTTTTTCCTTTAAGCAGGAAAACAAAAAACTACCACATTTTTCATGCAGTTTTGCATGAAATTTTTTTACCTAGGAAAAAAAACTATAAGACTGTTTCCATCACATAAGAAATTCAGATTTCCCTGAAATGATTTTATTATTATTATTATTCATCCCCCACTTTTGCATTTTCTGTTGTTATGCACTTAAGCACAGGCGACTGACTGGTTTCTGCCTGATAGAGGATGATACATTAAGATAACTGTTCAGCAGGAGGGATGGATATGTCTCAGTGAACCTCTTTGCCCTCCTGCCAAGGGCTGTCTTCTGTCTGAATTGTATGCCGTTCCTCTGATTTTATCGGGATTTCATCTGTGTCTGTGTGCTTCACTTTAAGCAGATTTGAGGGACAAGGACGTGCACTTGCAGGGTTTTAGTTTAGTACTGGGGGAAAAGATGGAATAACCATGAGTAAAGCTGACAACTCTGTTCAAAGTCTCTTATAATTAATGGAGAAATCAATGTGTTGCTCGGGGCTCAGGGTCCTGTGGTGCTGAGGGTGGGGAGCTGTCCAGTCTAGTGCTCAAACTTCATTACACATTCTCTCTGACTATGCAGCAGCCCACAGAAAAACAGAAAACATTCTCCATCCCTCCACATCCAGCACAGTATAATGATGCTGAGGAGAGTAGGCTCAACAGTTCATATAGTTGTACTTCAGTTATGTCATTCTATAGTCTATTCAATTAATTGAAACATTTATTGAGTAATCAACATTCTAATACATCGTCTGTATGTTTATATCATTGCATTAACAAAAAGCTGTGAAGGTTTCTTTAGTGCAGTGTTAAGTCTGAGTATCATTCAGTTTTCAGTCATTCTGTGTGTGATTCAATCAATGAACCACTGAGGAGTGTAAGATTTTGCTTGAGCGAGAGCTGCGTGCAAATTTGCTAAGTTTTGCCCCAAAGGCCCTCGGCTTCACAGTTTCAAAATGATCTTTACAAGGCAAAAGCTTTTCTGGTATTACAATAAACTGGAAATTATTAAGCCGTCAGTCGCTGGCTGTCAGACGTACACGAGGCTGCGTTGATCTGGTGAGAGGTGGCAGCCGTTGCCTATTGGAATTTATGCGTTAGTGATGAATTTTTTGTTTTCCTGCGGGTTCTGTTGAGCAACTTCACACTAATCCATTCAACCTGAATAAAGTGGCTAAAACTAGGGCTGGTGTTATGGATTTCAAGTGGGACACATTTTACATCTACTGTGTACACAACAGAATCCCGGAGAATGAGATATTTGCTTAGTGGAGTTTTCCCTTATGGTCTGTGCCAGCCGGGTAATTACACAGTGGCTGCTAACGGCATCGTGTTATTCTCATCGGGATCAAAACGATGACTGGAATGTGTATTTCATGATTACACATTACACTGTGCACCTGGGGGACGTATTGATTAGATAAGAGATATAGACTTGAGTAGCCTGACATCACAGTGGTGCCAGAATTGAAGAACTGCATTTATCACAACCGAATGACTTAATTATTTTTGGATTTTCGGATTTTAGGTCGAGACACATTGATTTTATTTATGTTATGCTTCATGTTTTTTCAGAGCTATCCTTCCCTGAAGGACACATTTCAAAGTCAGTTGCAGGAAGTCAGGAACAACCACATGTTTGAAGCTTTTGGCGGATTCTAAAAGAGCCCTTTGTGCCACTTGGTTCCACATTGCACAATTATTTGCTGCCAGATGAAGTAATCGAGACAGTGAACAGGTGCAACCACTTATCATCCTCAGGGTCATAGCAGGTGTGAGAGATCATACATCCCGGACAGGGCCAATAAATCCAGCAGGTAGATTCAAAGCCAGGACCCTCGAGCTTTGAGACCCATCACTAACCCCTCCACCACCGTGCTGCTCTTAGTGTACACCATACACCTACAGTAAATCCTTCTTATAATATGTTTGCACCCAGGTGGTGAAAGAATAAATGATATTCATGTCTGCACTGAACAAAACTAGAGGATGAATAATGGATTTTTATGGACAGTTTCTCTTAGGGATTTAGCTACAACACCAGTGGGATGGAGGTTTGTGTAGGCACTTGCCCTCTGTGTGTTAGCCACTGTGAGTAGGTGGGAGGCAGGCACACAAGCACCCACATCCACTCACATTCGCACACAAATCCACTTGTAATGGAAATGCCAGTTTTACCAATTTTCTGAGTTACAGTTTTCAGGCTCTGCTTCCGCTGAAAGGTTTGAGGTCACATTAGAAAAATCTAATTTTTTTAAAAATGTGATCACAGCAGCGACTAGCGGGTGAAATCCTGCAGAGTAAATGTTACATGACATCCTGTTCATCATTCATCATGTTAAAAATGGAAAGGCATTATTTCCAAGTTACTGTGCATTGTTTATTTTAAGGGGGGGGTCATCTGCCAAGAGCTGGTATTGCTTCTTGCTTGTGTGAAAGCCTTTATCAGCGTACATTAGCATTTATGCGGATGATACACTCAAGCTTGCTAGGGAAAATTTGTTTGGCACAGATGCCATATTAAAAGATGAGAGATGGCTGTGCGCACCCACCTACACATTCACACAGCCATTTAGCAGCGGGAGAAAAAAAAATAAGTGCTGGTTACACATTTCACATCACCGTTTCCACCAGGGGCCAAATTAAAGATGACATCCTCTAACTATGTGTCAACACAAACAAAGCAAACACTGAGGCACACAACTGCCAGCAAAGTCATTAGTTGTGCCGCTACATGTTTGAAGTGGATTGGGGAGTGTGGGGTGGTGGCGGTGGGATGGTGCCGATGGGGGGGGGAGTCAGAGCCGATAGACTGGAAGTAAGGAAAGCAAGTCCACTGATGATGGATGGGAATCTTTTAGACCAGCAGCAGGGTATAAATATGACAGTTTCTGCTTGGACTGAGAGAGATGCTGGACTGTTTGAGCCTGTGTGTGAGGTTCTAATGAATTTTCTGTCAATTCCTTTGACTGTGTAGTAGGATGTGTCGCTTTTTAGAAATGTGCAGCATATTTGGCGAATAATTCAATTGAGATTATATTTGTCAGGCAAGTGAATTCATCCTGTTGATTAGTTACAATATGTCTGAGACAGACATGGACAAGGTTTCTCCTGTAATGTGCTGTTTTGACCTTTCCAGGTTTCTGGTGCATTACTAGTTATTCCAGAATGAGATACATCAACACAGGTATTATTAAAATGTGTAATTATGAAATAGCTGAAATTGCTGTCTTTTTATATATGATAATTATGACTCTTCACTTTCTCTCGTTCCAAGCTCTTTTTTTTTCACTCCTCTGGGTGAGTTAAAAAAGAGTGGAAGCATAATTACAGGAGTTGAGACATGATGTTGAAACTACCAGGGGTATAGTTACAGCCCACTCTCTGTTCCCCTTATGATTACTATAATTACAGCCCAAGCGGTCTCCATATCAGGCACATATCACTGGATGAGAGCTGAGAGGCTGGACCTGAGAGGAATGGTGGGCATTTGTGGTCTCAATAAATGTAAATGTACTCAATCAGCCAGACAAATGATTATGGGCTATGCTTGTTAATTTCTTACTAGCAAAGATAAAATGTAATATCACTTATTTAGTGGCTTAAGTGGAGAGTCATGGTAAAGTGCAGCAGCAGAGTTTGCTATGAGTTTCATAAAACTTAAAGAAAAAGTGTGCTATAAAACAAACTGACCAACTGACCGCTTACTAAAGCTCATTCGTGCTCATACATTCAGCTTTAAATGATAACAAATGTTTGCAATCAAATGCAAAAAATCCTATTTCTGTGTGAAACCCTGGTGTCAGACAGTGGTAGAAATGATCAGGTTGCTCATTAATAGCCAGCAACCACTGGATTTCCCAGCAGAAATGATGTCTTTGGCTGGTACGTTTGATCAGCTTCAGCTACTGTACCTAATGAAGCCGACGTTATCGGGCTAAAACGCAGACTGTGGCTGGTATTTTAATGTTTTTAGCACAGACATCTTGTAATATATAATGCACTTGAAGTCTCCATACATGATATAAAGATATGTAACGGGGGGCAATTGTTAGAAGACGTAGAAATAAAGACTTGCATTATTGTGGTCACACTATTTCTCCATTCTAACTCTAAGCCTAAACACAGTCACAAAATAATGGCACAGGTTTTTCCTTAATAACAAAGACATGCGAACTGAATTTTATCAGCTTAGAAATATTGTGTTTGTTGATAATGGTGATGATCAGATCGCATTTTCTAACCAATTTGTTCAGGAAACTAGGAAATTGTTTAAACAGTAGGATTTTTCCTTTTATTGAAATAAATTGTGTTGTGTTGCATAATGTTATATTAACTAACATTGGCTCCAGGGCAGCATCCACACGATAGAAGTACTGCGCTGTGCTTATTTTAGTCATAATCTATTTTTTGTGACACTACAAACTACTGTAGTAAGTTAATAATGTGGCTTTTCGATAGCAGTTTCTGTTAGAACAGATAATCACACATTTTAATCTGCTCCTTATACTTGCTGTCATTCGAGGGTTAATATTACAATACTGTTTCTACAGCCTATGGATGTATTGCGTGAACTGGATCCCAATTTCAAAGATGGTTCCCACTCATTTAACAGAAAACTGCAAAAGAAAAAGTATTTTCAAGTATGGATGTATTAAAGAGAACTGGATATTGGATCACAATGTTGCCCCACTCATTTGCATGAAGGCTGCTCGGTGGTGCATCTTCCTGTGGTTCTTTCAGATTTTGAAAATTTTGCTCGACTAAATGGGTCAAATTCTCCTAAAATTTATTAATTGCTTTAAAATTCTAATGTAAAGATGTCACTAGCGGCCTTTTTTGTAATGATTCTCTATAGAAGAAGCTTTTTGTCAAATCATGTGATGAACATCCAAGTAACGTACGATAGTTAGATTAATGTTCTTGATTGAGTCCAGCATTTTTCCACTTCTCCTTAGTGTCATGCACTTTTCCTTGCAAACTGTTATGGCTGTATCCCACCTCCCCCGGTAACAGTTGGCACTGGCTCCAGCCCCCAAGCAATCTTTAACAGGATAAATGGTTAGGATAATGGATGGATGGTTCAAACTGTATATGTGCATGGCTCCACCTGCACATTCCTGATCACATCATGAAAGTAACTCGCTTAACTAAGCTCCAAGGAAGTTTTATTACATAGATTTACAAAACCCTGGTAACGTCCGACGAGCAGTTTTACACATCGCTTAGTTAATGTATGGGGGAATTGCTCTTTGGCCCTTGTGACCACTGGGGAAGCCGAGCATATGATGCTCAGACTCCAGCTCCCTTAATACATCCATTCTACAGCCCCCACGCACACCACTCAGCATGTGAACAAAATGCTCCAGTACAGCTACTGTAAAAATGACATCAATGTCAGTCTGAAATGTTAATTGCAAGAGAAAAAGGTTTTGATTTTGCACAAACGTTCCGCTCTCATACATAGCAGAGGTCTCATTCAGCGGCAGCTTCAGGAGACCTTCAGGAGGCTTTTAGCGGAGATGATACTTTTAGGCACATTCCCTGAAATTTGCTGAAAGACATTCTAAGAAACGGGAAATCTAACTCAAAAGTAAAAGTAAAGAAAGTTAGTTTGAAGAAAGTAGTTACAGCAAATAAATTGCATTACGACTTCAAAGTGCCTCCTGGAATGCAGTGAACATACTAATGCAGCGTAATGGTATCTGAGAGTGTAAAGCAGTATCCTGATGCTATGACTTATGTCCAAGTGGGTCTTATTAATGCAATTTTTGGCTGCTGCACTGCTTAAACTTAACCACTGTGAACATCTACACCCATACTTGATGCATAATCTTGTTTTAGGCTCACTTTCCTCTGGCTACCTAAGAATCTTTGTTGCAGCTTTCAGCATACTGTCACCACTGTGGAGCACAATTAGGAGGAGAAACTTCCGTGGTTGCCAAAGAGCAACAAGTAATCAGCTGAACCGACTGTGCTTCAACATTTGGTGACCCTGTCTAAGTCAGTGGCATTAATGTGGCACCAATGTCCTTTTCCGGGATTCGAAAACTGCTGATTTTCTCATTACTAATGAGACAGCGCTTTACTCTACACATGTTAATGAAATAGAGTCAAACTACGAACAGTCTACTGTAGGTGAAATTGAAGGGACACCTATCACGAAAGAGTGGTAAACCTGTCATCTTATGTTTTAAATTTGGCTACACTGGTGTACTTTGTTTAGTCCACTGAGATCACCCAGACACTCCGAAGAAACACACCCATTGTAGCTTTTGACATGCTCCATCCTGGCTTTATCTTAGCATGGCAAAAAATCCCTTGATGTCAGAGCACTGCCACGGCTGCTTAGCATTCTGCATGTGCCGTTTGGTGTGGCCCTGAGCCGTCCACCAGCTTTACTCCACTGATGATGTTTGATGACTCTCTCATTATCGTCCGCTTCTGACTGACGTGTTTGTCTTGTTCCGTCAGAAGACACACTGTAGCACACTCCAGAGAAGAATCACAAGGGTGTGAACTTCATAATGCTGTAGCTCATTCAGGGACTCGCTATAGGGCTGAATATGCAGAGCTCTGGCAGAATTATCTATTCAATCTTCTTTTCACTGGGGTCAAAAAAGGCAAGAAGGTGGCACGCCTCTAGGAAATTAATCCCCCTGCATGCCTTTCATCACATCATTCTCTTCCTTTTTTTTTTTGGCAGTCTTATTTCCCCTCCCTCTAGCCCTGCATAATACGCAGCTTCTCTTTTTCAGTATCTTACTGGAACCTTTTTGGTCTCAGGATTACTGCTGCCAGGATTGCTGTTGCTGCTGTGCTTAGGGGGAGTTCCATTTGTCATTTCTGTCTTAGATGTCTGCATCAGTCTGGTTATGGAGGTGGCTGCACATGCGAGTTCATCTTCCCCTGCCATTAGAGCTAAAATGTTAACTCATTTAAACAGCATGATCATCAGTTACAGTACTGACATGTGCATTCCACTTCACTTGCCTCCAATACCCTGGTGGCTTTTTGTTTGGACAGGTTGATAGATGACTGGATAGATAGCATCTGTTTAGGTCTCTGTCTGTGGCAGGCAGGATGGTAGTGTTATTGTGATACAGATAGAGCTTTGTTGACATCACTGGCCCCTGGATTTATTTCCAAATGTATTGTAAGGGCTTCCCCCCATGTTTTAGTACCACAAAGGGCCTATTTTAACCTGCAGATTAGTAGGAGCAGACTAATTCTTGCTATGTTTGTCCCTAAAACAACAGAAACAGGCTTTTACTTGCTGTAACCATTGCTCCTGTTAATGCAGGCTTTTAGGAGATTCCTCCAAAAGATGCTTACTGTGTAAGTGATAGGGGCCAATACGCACAGTTCTCCATCTGTGCAAAATCTATTAAAATGTTTATTAGAAGATAAACTAGACTTTTATAATTGGTCGCATTTAATTTAAAGTTAAAACATGTTTTTAATACAAAATTCCATTTTTAATGTTCCTTCTAATGCAATTCAACAGAAAAACACCAAACACACATTTTATAATATAAAATGTTTAATTGTAGTCAACTTGATTCAATGAATTCAAATTCTCTTTAGATACACAATGGAATAAATTTTTGCACAGAACAAGGTGAGTCCTCACTTCGACTAGAAGGGCATCAGGAAGTGACGTCTTCATGGTCAGGAGTCCTCACGAAATGTAAGACCTGTTTCAGTGTTGACATGTTTGAGATATTGTAAACCTGTTCTTTAACCATCAAATCAGAAAAATCCTATAAAACAGGAGCAGATTCCAATTCACTGCTCTTCCTTGTAATGGTCTTAGTTATCTAGCAGTAGCAAAGGCATCTCCTTACACAGTCAATAGCTCCCGTATACAATTAGACCAGTTGCCCAGTTGTGGTCTCTCTGCCGCTCCAGTTGATGTCTAGTCTGTATTTCTAACAGATTGATTTCTGCCACTTCCACTGACAGTCTTTTAATCTTTTAGCAGCAGCTTCTCACCTGTGGTATGTTTCTGGGGAGTTTCCTCCCATTGCCAGTCTCACGCTGCAGCGGCGTAGCAAATGGAATTAGCCATTATGAGCCTGGCAAAGAAATTAAATAAAGGGACCAAGGCTATACACAGCGGGGTGGAGATTAGTTTACGGTGCAGTCAGCTACAGTATATGAACTTGCTGGGAATCTTGGCAGTGGCTAAAACAGATCCCATTAGCACTTAACACAATCCTTCCTTTGCTGAAGTGCAACTACTTTCACACTTTATTCCACTGGTTAAGAAATGTTTCAATGTGTAAAGTTAGTCTTTTAGAATATGCTCAGGATAAAGTCATCACTTTGGGATAAATGAGAAAACAGTGTTTAGAACTGTATTGGTGAATTGCTCCCAGCCGTGTGTAAGTGTATAGCATCTAACTCAATCTTCACTATATCATACCAATGTAGAAGTATCTAAACCCTCATCTACCCCCTACGTCTTTCCCTAAATCACACCAAAAGGTTGATGAGGACAAAGGTAAAGGTAAGTGCGCTGTAGCCAAGGTAAAACACTTGTTGATGACAGTAAAGGGAATCACTCAGGTAACTGAGATGGTCCCTGCTGTGGAAGATATAATTAATGTTCTTACGCTGTGTAGGTGCACTGTTCACGTTGCCTCTCAGTGATCGATCATGCATTTATCCATTTATTCAGCATATGAGCAGATTTCAAGTGACAAGCGATAGTGGGGAGAGAAGATTTTTATTTTCACTCGTAACACTGAAGATTCAGCCTGACCACGGTGTTACGTAATAATAAAACATGCTTTTGTTGTTCCTCTGATAGGATGTTAAGTCAGTGCTAACATTTTTGGTTGTTTTTTTAAAATGATGGACCAAAGAGACTTGAAATACCTCTAAACACCGGGAGGAAGCAGCTGAAGAACTGTTTAATTGCCTTCTTTGTACCACATTTCTCTGAGCTAAGAAACTGAATTGAGCTGAGATATTAATCTTGACAATAATCATTTTGACTCAGTAACAACTATTATATTTTACAGTGTGTTTACTACCTTCCAACAAATTAGCTGGAAAACGTCACATTATGTGAGTAGACTAACTAACCTACATGAAAACAATCTGGAACTGAATGTTTCATAGTGTATTTGCCAAAACTTTGTTGAAATTATTTTTCAAGATATTTGACATATGTTAGCCGTATGATGATTTGTAGAGCTGAACTAACAGTGTGAACTTAAGAATTCAGTTCTACAAAAATGTATAATGATATAAAACATTTTAATAGTTTTGAAATGTTGTACATGTCATCAAAAGTAGTCATTTGCTGCCAAATCCTGTTTTTCTCAATAAAAAACAGGAATCTGAATAAAATGGGAAATGTTCTGCACTTATATAGCACTTTTCTACCTACTAGCACTCAAAGCTCCCTACGCTGCTTCTTTTTCACCCATTTGCACCTACAATCACACATACTGATGCAGGAGCTGGTGTGACTGTATATTTTTTTTTGAACTCTCAGTAATTTGGACACAACTATTGTGCTCAGAAAGGAAGTCGCAATGATACTGCAGGAGCCATTGGAAGGTAAAGAAGTGAATTTTGGCTTTTTACCTTTTCAATTAAAATGTGTTTATGGGAAGCTGCTTAATAGAGTTCAGTTGTTTTCTCCTATGGTTAAAAATAATTTGCATAAAAAGTCTTTACAGTTTTCCTAAAAACATCATAATTGTTATGTGGAAAATTACAGAAGTATATGTAGTGGCACTTTCTGTCTCACTATGTGATACATATAATTATAATACCCAAACTTTGCTTTAAAATCAAGAAACATTCAGAAAGTACATAATGAAATAATTCAATTGTGAAACTTAAAGTAACTAATAAACAACTAATGCTTTTCTTTTCAAATTTATATTTCAGTTACAATTTTTACCATGTTTTCCTACATATTCAAATATGTTATGCCTGCTTTTTGAATGGGTCAGACTTTTAATATATATTTTGAATGTCACTGTTACATTTCTTACATTTTAAGGGGTAAAGTATTCTTATCATATAATGTATTTTGTGTGTAAAATGATCAATGACTTACATTCTGCAAAACAAATGGATTAAGTTTGTGGTTTGTTAAAGTAAATCTTCTTCAACTAGTCCTATTCCTTATTTGTCTCAGGACAGGATAGAAAATGTAACTCTTATATTGAGATTTTTCCTAAGCATTTTCCAAATGGGTCAATCAAATTCAAGTCGGTCAAAAATCAAAGAATTGGACAAATTATGTTTTTGACCTTATGATGGTGCAAAAGAAAAGGTTAAAAGAGTTATGGCGATGCATCTGGAGGGGGCATAAATATTTGTTCAGAATTTCATTGCAGTTCATCTAATACAGTTGTGACCTTTTGTTCAAAACCACCACCGTCAAAATCATGTTGATGCCCAAGGAAAAGTCAAAGGATCACCGCAGTCAAAGGATCTGGGAAATATAACTGGCTTTTCAAAACACTGGGCCCATCCATCAAATGGATGCAGAGTGACTCCACTCTTTGACCTGCTAGTGGTGCCACATCACAAGCATGTGTATCAGCCAAGCCTCTAGGATTAGCACTGGGCTTTGAAGCAATTTTGGCATCCAGACTGTGATGTTGCAAATTCAGTTTTAAACACATAGCACACATTGGCCCAAAAAGAATTTTTCTCATAAAGAATTGTTGCAAATGGAGGCAAAGGAGAAAATTCTGAGCATCACTTTTGCTGTGAGCTGACTCTTCTTAGTATTAGAATTTTATCCCTTCTGTCTAATATCATTTAGAAAGTCTAGGGTAGACATAGGATGATTTTGCTTTACACCATTATGGGTTGGGGGAACCAAAGGACTCAACTCTAGAGGGCTGCTAGTCCACATGCTCTATGGGCCCAAATACACAGAAGCTTCTTCTTCTCCTTTTGGCTGTTCATCATCTGCCTTCATCTAACCTAAGCAATCAGGTAATATTGGTGTCTTAAATGCAGAAGAATTAGGATGCACCACTAAAGAATCAACAAAGCCAGTAGGATTATTCCTGTGGGAACTGAAAGGTCTCTATAAAATGTAATGATACTGACATGACAACAGACAAAACAACACTGCGTTACATAGAGCATTTTGTGTCAAGTTATTTCAATAACACCTCTATTCTTTTGCTGTCGTTTGGTTATTTTTTGATGGTTAGATGCCACACAATAATAAACAGTACTGGACTAGTCTCTCTTGCATCACTGAAGTGTGAAAGGTTTGAGGATCCACTTTCAGGTTAATTAGGTCACCTCATAAAAATCCAACATTAACAGGACGAAGTAGTGAGACTGAAAATTATAACTATCATTATCATGTCATGATCATTCATTATAAGTTGCACCTGCACTTAATAATCTTTGCATCTGTGAATTATTAGATCATCCAATTATATATTTTCAAATACCAGCACAATGTTAAATAACTGTTTGATGTTGGGTGAATACTATAATACAGTTGGTTCCTAATAATATGACATGTCTGACCTGTCAAAATTATAGAGTTACATTTACTTTTACATAGGACTACAGTTATGTCCAAAAGTTAGTTCCCCTCTTTTTATTCTGTTTGGTGGTAAAACCATAATAAAAATGATCTATTAGTCAAATACAACCTCAGAGAAACAACAACATGTGACTGATTTATCTGGAATAAGTTGAAGTAATTGTTTCTTGTATGAATTTGGGTTTCAGTTTGGTCTCACGTCATAGTTGAGGAATTTTGGTCCAGTCTTCTTTATAACTTTGCATCAGTTCCTTGAGGTCTGTTGCAAGGTTCTGCCACAGCTTCTCACTTGGGTTAAGGTTTGGACTTTGACTAGTCCATTCCAAAACCTCCATTCTTTTATTTTTCCAGCCATTCTGACATAGATTTACTGCTCTGCTTTGGATCATTGTCCTGTTCTATCACCCAATTCTGACCAAGCTTTAGCTGTTGGATATATGGTCTCACATTATCTAGAATAGAGAGGCTGCAATGACCAGGTTCTGTGTCTGAAAAATCATCACAGTGTTTCTGCTGAAATGTTGTGCTTGGTTTTCACCAAGCATAGTGCTGAGTGAGCATCGAGGATAAACAAGTCCATTTGTCCTCCTTGTTTGGTCTTTAGGACATTTTATCCGAAATCTTCTTCATGTTCTTTTTGGACAGAAGAGGTTTTTCAACTCATTCAATCAAACTTTACTTGTTCAGTCTCATTCCAAATCGGCTTTAATGGACTTTAACATCACCATAACATCAGCACCTGGCTGCATCTTGCCCTCTTTAACCCTATGGATTATATTTAATAACAAGGTTGGAATCAAAGATAAGAAAGATGATTGAAAAATATCCAAAAATAAATTTACATTAGAAACTTAATTTGCAGTGTTTCCCATGGAGTAATTTAACACTTCCAAAGCAAAGAGTTACAGGTTCATCTGTGTACATGTTGTACAAATCAGAGTCACTGGTCTGATTTGAACAAAGCGTTAATGCACACGCTTGAGAGATACTGATCGAGAGAGAGCATTTATTTTCTTTTCATTTATGGTAAAACACACAGGCTCAGCACCGTGAGGTCAAACATGGAGGAGTTATACACTCTGCTGTTCTTTAGTGGTTCTGACACTAAAACATATTGGCACAAAATACTGTTTGTTGGCAACTTCCCTCTCAAAAGATATTGATAAGTACTGCATCAGTCAAACCCAAGCAAAGGGAGACTGGGAGATCAAGGAAGAAACATAAGAAACATGGATGTGTGTTAGCAACAGGTTGAGAGCAGTAAATACTTGATGTAGCCACTCATGCGTGTGTGTGTGTGTGTGTGTGTGTGTGTGTGTGTGTGGGTGTGTGTGGGTGTGTGTACGTGACAGACGCCTGTGCAGAGAGTGAAACTCTGCTGAGCAGCTGGGGAGTTTGGAGCTTCTGGATGCTGTTTTGTGAGGATGATTAATGACCAGACATTGGCGCGCAGCTCTGTGAAGCTATTGTAGCCTTGGAGTTTGATCGTCTTCAGAGGCAGTGAGAGACAGAACAAAAGAAAAATGTGTCTTTGTATCATTAATACACATTGTAAATACACACATTTAGACAAAAACACATCGTTTAGGGTAATTAGACAGGTCATATATTTGCAGAGAAGTGGTTAAGCTAATTGCTGCAGCATTGCTGTGTGAGACTGTGGATAATTCTTTTACCTCTGTCTTCATTTTCTCTTCTCTACATGTTGATGCCGTCCTTGTTTTGTCCGTCATCTTTTCATTTTATATTTGTTGCCTTCAAACTTGCCTGTTGTAGGATATATGCCTGCCCCTTCCTCACTTACCCATTAATTCACAGCCAAGTCTTCTTTTCTAGTTCTTTCTTATCATCGTCTTGTCTTTCTTTTATTCCTCTGTTGGCCACAGTTTTTTTACACAACCCAAAAAAAAAAAAAAAAGGTAGCTTCTTCCGTCATTTGGAAATGGCTCAGCATTGATTCAAACATCTGTGATTTTGAAGTCGCGTAGGAAATTTGGACCAACAAAGGGTGAAAACACCAAATTTATTCCACCACCTCAAAATGCCACATTAGGAGGAAGAGAACGGGACAGTTGTTAGAGCAGCATCAGAAATGAAGCTCTTATATTCAGAGAGGTTTGGGTTCTAGTGGTTCTCTGTATGATAAAAGCAGTTTATACTGAAGCAAACTGAGCAAACCCATGATACACATGATGGCAAACTAATGGTATTAAGGATATAATATACTGACAAGGGATCGGTTTAGTATTTAGTTTTAATCACTCTTATTTGCTTTGCCCTCACAGACTCTGTGATTCGACCCGTGGCCAAAAACATCGTATATTGTTTCTATATTTGTCGTACTGCATAGTGCATTATAAGAAGAGGTGGTTCTAAAGTTTTGGAACCCTCATTCATTTTAAATACGGTGTACGTAAAGAGTTTAAACACAAAAACAAAGCGGATAATTAAAAAAAGCATTTGCCTATATGGTGCAAGGCCATGACTCAAAGTGTACAAGTTATAGCTTGTAGTGTGAATATAACAAACTTAGTTTACAACATCAAACGTGCTGGTGATATTTCCCTACAGCTGGGATTTATATTCAACAAAACGTAGCCAATCTTTTTCTTTAAAGTATTTAAGTTAAAGCATCTAAACAGGGCTGCATTGGAATGACATGTAAATTAAATAGTAAGCAACAAAGAAACAATTCTTCGACTTTTATCGTTTACTGTATGTAGCACTAGCCGTCCACTGCCAACAGGTTCCCCTCAGAAAATAATGCTTCCCAAGGTAATAAATCACACAGTACATCATTTGGAGTCACTAGTGGACGCTCCAGGAGTACTACCGTTCGACCGCATGGGAGCGACTTTATGGATACACACAGCTGTGCCAGGGTTGGGAAAACCAACGTCAGGGTTAAGCTAAGTAAAAAGACAAATGGATTTGGGTTAGGCACAGAACCTTCAGGGTAAGATTGGTGAGATGAGATTAGGTTACAAGACCACATGAAAACAAAATGGGACTTACACTGCAATACCACAATTGTTCCTTTACTTTTGATACCTTCTACCTGCATCATCAACTCTACATTAGCTAAGGTCAGATGTGAAGCTTCAACCTCTGGGTTTTTACGAAAGGTTTACTAATGTTAATATGAGGGTTCTGGGCTTAGCGTCCCATTGTGGAAGATAATTGATTTATTCATGCCACACAAGATATCTGTGAGTACAGTTACATGGGGTTTTTGTTTCTGAAAGAAAGATGTTTGTGGTGTATGAACCAAATCCTGAGATCACAAATAACACCCAACTAGTTATGAACGGGGGCTATGTACACTCAATAAGTAGACTCAATTATAGACAGATAGCAGTTTTGAAGATCCTGTCAGCAGACAAGTGCACAATGCAGAGCTACTTTTTAGAAAGCTGAGTACAGTAAAATAGCTGTTCTAAATCTGCAGACAGCCTCCAGGCATTTTCCAGTGGAGGCAGCTACATGCCATCATTCAGAGCAGGGAGAAAGCTTGACCTCTCCTAAATGTCTTCCTTCTGTGTAAGCTGCAGTTTTAATTTTTCAGATGAGAGTTTTACGGCAGTGGAGTTTGCATGTTCTCCAGTTGTCATCCTGCAAAGATCAACTTGTGAGGTGGGATTTGAACCCATGGCCTGCTGCTCTACCACTGAGCCACCTATGTTAATGGAAATCATTCGAACAAATTTAGATTGTTAGATTAATTAATTAGGTTAATTTCTCTGTGTTTTTCATTTAGTTAATGTTGCCATTGGGTTCCCACCATTTTTGTTTTTACGTCTTTGTTCTGTCCTCACTTTCAAAATTATTTTTACTGTCTTCATTCTCCTTTTGTCGTCCTTGCTACTATTGGTCCATACATATAAGCTGAAATTGTGACTAACTGGTTTTGAGGTTTGCCTTATCTAATGCTTTTTGCTAATGCAAAATAAATAAATACATTCAATAAATTCAGTAAATTCAAAATACAGACAAAAGACAGTTATGGAGAAATAGTGCTAAATCTTCGTTCACAAACTATCCTCACATACTGCTGTATAGTATGTGAGGACAAGGCCTAGTAATTGGTGTCTCTAAATTACCCATAGGCGTGAGTGTGAATGGTTGTCTGTCTGTGTATGTTGTCTCTGTGATGGCCCTAAGATGGACTGAGATAGATCACCTCTCACCCAATGACAGCTGGCATAGGCTCCAGCCCCCCACAACCCTGAACAGGAAAAGTGGTTACAGATAGATGGATCAATTTTGGTTTCATCAGACCATAAGACATTTTCCTACATGGATGGATGGATGAATGGTTAGGTTTGCAGTCTATTTTAAAACAACAGTCGTGTGCCCGGGTGAACACTGAAACAGAATTCATTTGCTGTAAGTGTTTGGGTTTAATACAATTCTTGAATGGATTTCTCCAAAAGATGCTGCCTGTGTGAGTGATGAGGCCAAAGATGTAATGAAACTATTATCTCAAGACAATATAAGGCTGCCTCCTTCCAAATGAGTCATATTTAGCTAATACTATATGGTCCAAATGTGCAGCAGTTCTAGTACTAAATTTCCTCTTTATTTTCCTTTCACTGCATTTGATTGCAACTCAAGTCCTGAAACACAAAGAGGGAATTTCACATAAAGACTTTGACTTTGGAAGATATTCACTTGATTAAATAAACTCAGACTGCTAAAGATTTTTATATATACTACGCTTGAATATATTCTTCACAGAGGATGTTGCCCCCTATTACTTTGATGCAATTGAATTTAAAAAGATCATCTGTGAAGATTCTGAGTCATCTAGACCTTGAGAAGTGGTTTCTTTGTGAACCTGTTTTATGAGGGCACCTTACTATTTAAGACTGGAAAGAATGTAAACCTACCTATAAATTCTTCATGATCATAAGCTGCATGTCATGTCTGCACAGAAGTTGTGCCGTGAGCAGCATGTCAGCAGAGCAACAGCTGCAACATTAGTCGTGTGTGTATGTGTCTTGGCAGAAGGTGTACAGGTCAAATAGAAAGCAGTTTTTGGAAGCGCTGTGAGCCCACTGCTCAATCATGGTGGGGATCACAGTGTGTCAGTACGAGAAAATAGATTTCATTTGGAAGTTTGTTCTATTGTGATCATGAGAAAATGTATTAAAATCAAATTCAGTGGCAGCTTTATTTGATCACACCTGATGCCTTATTCTACAAAGTGTGTGTAATAAACTATATGATTTTGCATCTGATTCCTTGTTCTGACACCTTAGTTGGCTTTACCTAATCTATGTAGCGTGGCCCATGGACTGTGTCATCCTCTCCGGCATTCAGCTTCTTTTAGAATAAGTGAATATGTGACTGTGACTGAATGCATGCACCTCAGATCCACAGCCTCTCATTCATCTGCAAGCTCAGAGTCTTATTCCACATAATTATAAATGAATAAAAAAAAAATCAATTGTGACATGACAGACAGTGATACCTCAGAAGTGTCATAACAATGTTGCTCAAAGAGATGGAACTGAGAAAAAGCTGCATCAACATCCTGGCTTCCAGCGTCCTGTTTCTGCACCTTTCTGCACCATAAAGATGTCTCGCTGAATAGGGTTTATTTTTTGTGCATTTGTGTATGAAATGTATATTATGTTATCTTCTACTCTCTCATGTTTTTACACCGCTTACATATGTAGAATATCTACTGTAAAGCCTTTCCAGAATAAAACATAAACCACTGAAAAAACTGCAAAAAAGGCCAGAGGTTAATGAGCCTTAGTAATCTGTAATCTTTGGAATAACAAGCATCACACTGAGTTATGTGTATAGAGACATGTGGGGTTATTTATTAGTAGTCTGGCATCATCTGCATATGATTTAATCAGTATGCGTGAATGATACTGGCACTGTCCAAGGGATCTAGAGGGCACAATGTGAACTATCTACTTGGTGGGCGTGTTCTAGGGGTCCAGAATAAGAAAGACATCAGAAGAAAACAGATGAATAGTGCTCTTTTAGTTGGAGCACAGTATTGTGGGGGAGTGAGAGAAGAGGCACTAGTGTGGTTTGTTTCACTAGTCTAATTACTACTGCAGTAAAACTGGAAATTAAACATATTCACTGTTGAACCATAGAAGAATCACACGCTGATGATTATGTGATGGCATCAGGTGTCATCAAATAAACCAAACAATCATTTTCATAACTGATCTTGTCCCGAGAAACCAACTTTTGTTTTCATGAGATAAAGGCATGAAAAAAAATTAAAATCCATATTCGGCTTTATACTTAGCAGTGACACAGTGTGCCCAGCTAATATCAAAGTGAACACACGCAGCAGCAAGTCTTCATTGCTGTGCTTAGAAACACTTGTGGTTAACAGGTGTCTAAACCAGTATCACATAAATCAATGTCTGTGCAATGCTAAAACTCATATCTGAGTCTAGAGTGGGTTATGCGTGTTTGTTTGTACGTGCAGACAATCGGCCCAAAGGAGGGCTGGCAGGTGTACAGCTCAGCCCAGGATGCTGATGGGCGATGTATCTGCACAGTGGTGGCACCAGAACAGAGTCTGTGCTCCAGAGATGCCAAGAGCAGACAGCTCCGCCAGCTACTAGAGAAAGTAAGCACGTGTAAAGTGGGGTATTTACCACCCTCAGCGCAGCATGCACATACACCAGCACACACACATAAACACACTTTTCTGCTAAAGATGGAAATACAAATCTTTTTTTAGGAGTTTCATAAAATTTCTTTCTAATAGATAGTTTATTTCCATGTGCAATTCATACAGGTACACTGCTGGTAGGCGTTGCCACATTTGTTCAACAGTAGTCTGTTATACATTAATGTACAAACACAAGCTCACCATGAGCAGCCATCCAAGAACCTTTCAATTAGTGGCAGTGTAAGGAATTAACAATTGCAGAGTTAACTGCAGTATACAACACTGCTAAATGTCACATTTGTGTATTATGACCCACGTTGAGATGATCATTTATTGTGGCTCGTTTTTTTTTCAAGGTACAAAACATGTCACAGTCCATTGAGGTACTGAACCTAAGAACGCAGAGAGATTTCCAATATGTCATGAAGATGGAAAACCAGATGAAAGGCCTGAGGACCAAGTTCAGACAGATTGAGGATGACAGGAAATCCATCATGGCCAAAAACTTCCAGGTACTCCACAGCCTGCTTTAATGGATATTTTCTGTTTATTAGGATTTATTTAAGACAACTGTGATCACAAGTTTTGCTTAAACCTGCAGTGCTGCAATTCAGCTGAGATTTATTTTCATGATTATTTATGTTATTATAAAAAAGAGAAAAGTGCAGAACTGGAGCCTGCATCCGATTTAAACCCAGTGAAATTAACTGGTGATTGCTATGCACCTTGGTCGTATGTTCCATTAAGATACCATGTAGGTTAGATTTTCATATGCAAGTCTAACAGCCGCATCCAACTAGCAAATCATTCTATTTCCCTTTGTTTCGAGAGCCTCTGAACAGGATGGACAGGCTGGTTTTTGACAAAGACAAGAAGAATGTCTCTTTTAAGTAGGTGTGATAAAATAAAGGATATGTAAACCGAATCAAACATACCAAAGCGCTTCTTTAATTCAGAAAGCACTTTCATCTTTGGCTGTTTTTAGAGGTTGTTTTTACTGCTGCAGTTACCCTGCGTGAATTTGACTGGACAGCTGTTGAGGGAGTAGTAATATCTCTGAATAGCACAGAAACAACTGTGCACAATAACCACCAGCATGACAGGAATAACACTGTGGTCGACCACCAATATCACAGTACAAGAGACAAACAGAAATAGACTTGGAGGATTGTCCGTTTCATTTGGCCTCCATAGTGGATAAATATATGGTGTGTCACAAGCTGAGTTTTCACAATGCATGGATTGATGAATGAATGAAAAAACTAATGACTGTCCCATTGGGTGCTTTATACATCACATTCACATTGTTTTGTCCTGGTTAATACTATGACATTAGCTTGGAGAACCACAAGGCCATGGGCAAAATTACAGTTTGCAGTGCTCCAGGCTCACACAATAATTCTTTTAGATCAGAAATATTTGACATGTACCGAAGGTTTATTCTCCTCTCAAACTTCTGTCAAACGAACTGTCGGTTTTTTACTTCACCTTGCCACATTCTTCCACTCTTTTCTTTTTTCCATTTATGCTGCTGTCACTGTCACTTTGTAGGAGCTTAAGGAGAAGATGGACGAGCTAAAGCCGTTGATCCCTGTGCTGGAGCAATACAAGATGGATGCTGCGCTCATCTCCCAGTTCAAGGAGGAGATCAGGAACCTGTCGGCGGTGCTGACAGGCATCCAGGAGGAACTCGGGGCCTACGACTATGATGAGCTCTATCAGCGAGTCCTGCGATTGGACAGCAGGCTCCGCAGCTGCATGGGCAAACTCAGTGAGTAGTGAACACTGGAGGCGGCTGGATTCTACCATAACTGACAACTAATTTACGTTCTAGTATAATGGGAACTGTATAACTGTTTTCTACAGTCTCATCGCTGATAGCACTGACAGTGGAACTAATAAATGAGTAGCACCAGCAAAAGTGCTTGATGTCACAATATGACACAGCCATACTGTTGTCATAGTAACAGTCTTTTTGTCTCCATGCTATAGTGTTTTGTTGCTGCAGAAATAACCACAGGGAAATATAAATAGAAATGTATAATGTCTGCCTGTTTCTCACAGAAAAACAGTTCTAGAAATACATGTACGAAATGATAACCCTCACATTTCTGTTTTATGAATATTACTATAGATGGAGAAAGTGGATTGTTCACAAGGCTGTGAACAAATATTAGACCCCCTCCTGATTTCTTCGTTGTGTGGAGCTAATAATAAACTAGATTTAGTTTGGAAACCTATAACAAAGTCGAACAAAGGCAACGTGGGCAAACATAAAAAACACGTTTGATATTATTATTGTATTCATTGAAGCAAAAAATGTTTCAGTCTAATATAACAGGTCATCCTGATGCAGCAAACCATTTTCACACCATCAGAATACCACCACCACCATGTGTGAATGTAGCTATGGTGTTCGGTTTACAGTAGATGTAACTGGACCCGTTTTTCACGATGCTTAACTTAAAATGTTTGACCCATTAAACCGTCGAAGATTCTCATGAAATATTTAATGACACTTTTTGCACTCAAAATTTATATCTGTACCCCGCTTCTCACCCAGTATCAGCTGGGACAGGCTCCAGCCCCCCCGGCGACCTCACACAGGGTCTGCAGATTAGATAATGGGTAGATGGATGGATGTGTGTTGGGTATTCGGATCATACACAGCACTAAATACAAGTGTGATCCAATCACTCAAACCCCATCATGCCATTTGTCTTTGCCATTTTTGTAGAAAATAAAATTACAAGTGTTTCAAAATGCCAGCATGTTCTACCTCGTTAATAAGTGTAAGTTGTACGTAATCATCTGTTGCATTATACAGTTAGATCCATGAATAGAAAGGATAGGCACAGTACACAGGATTCCCCTCTCAGCTTGCAGCAATTCGTGGCCCTTCACATGATGCTCAGTATTATACAGTTTGACACCTGCTGCAGAACTGTTACAGCTTTTTCAGGTTTGTGATGGCATGAAGCTACATAAAAATGACAGCCACCACCTGTTTGCATAAGTAAACCCAATGGCCATCTCAAACTTGTGTTTTGTGTATGCTCACATTTCCTTTGTTATGTTAGATATAGTTTAAAGATCTGAGACGGTTTGGGATGAAATACACACAAAAAGAGGGGGGGGTCTAGTATTTGTTCACAGCACTAGATAATACAGACATACTGTAAGAAAGCTGAGCTGCCTCTTGCTACAAACAGCAGTCACATCATTAAGTTAAACAAAGCAACTTGCTGCTGGTGCTATCTTAGTATGCACAGAGGGCCCACTCTCTGGTGGCACAGGCATGAAATTGGCTTGAAAAATCTAGTTACAGACAAAAACCACCCCAGCGCATCTTATCGCTGCATTTCTTTATTAACAGCGTGTGGGAAATTAATGAAAATCACTGGACCTGCTACAATAAAGACATCTGGAACCCGGTTCGGGGCATGGATGACCGATCCTCTAGCAGCAAGCAGAAACAACAGGGTGAGTTGTGAAAGCAGGGGGACTGCTTTGCAATGCTCGTGCACTGTGTACACTATTTTGTGCTGCGTTGTGTGAGTTGGCTAAATATCACATGAAGTCAGAACTGAAAGATGTTATGTTGGAACATTTATGCAAATGATTTCCATCAGGTTGTCACTGTTCATTGTGTTCATCCTCTTGATACAGGTGTGGTACATGGACAGTTACACCAACAGCAAGATTGTGCGTGAGTACAAGACAGTGGAAGACTTTGTAGCTGGAGTGGTTTCCCGAACCTATAGCCTTCCCTTCAAATGGGAGGGAACCAATCACATCGTCTACAACGGATCACTTTACTACAACAAATACCAGAGCAACATCATTGTCAAGTACAGCTTTGAGACGGGCAGTGTGCTGGCCCAACGAGCTCTGGAGTTCGCCGGCTTCCACAACATGTACCCGTACACATGGGGGGGATACTCCGACATCGACGTGATGGCTGATGAGCTGGGAATGTGGGTCGTGTACGCCACTAATCAAAACGCGGGAAATGTCGTCATATCCCAGATTGACCCCGACACCCTGCAGGTCCTGAAGACTTGGAACACTGAATACTCCAAAAGAAATGCGGGCGAGTCCTTCATGATCTGCGGGACGCTGTATATCACTAACTCCCACCTGTCGGGAGCCAAAGTGTACTACGCCTACTCAACGAAGACTTCGACCTACGAGTACATAGACATTCCTTTCCACAACCAGTACTTTCACATCTCCATGCTTGACTACAATGCACGAGAGAGAGCACTTTATGCCTGGAATAACGGACACCAGGTAATATTTAATGTCACTCTGTTTCATGTCATAAAAACTGATGATGATTCTTAAACACCGCATTTCTCCCCACAACTAAAGCCCCATTGTTTGTAATACAAGGACTTCCTAATTAACTTTTCCTTTGTCAAGTACAGATTATGGTATCTTTACTTGCCATTTGTGGCTCTGGATTCTTGGCTGAGCATGGACACAAATGACTGTATCTTATTGGAAAACATGTGACACATTTTTACAGTTTTTCTTTGCTGCTGATCAGACTGGTATGCCTTAGCTGTTGTATGTTGAGCCTGCCAGCTGAAAGCTCTTGATAGCTTCTGCATGAGTGTCCACATTTTGTCTGCAGCAATTTCCTATATTATAGCTGTGTTTTTGTTGCCAATCAGTTTTGTTTACAGTGTTTTGTCCATTTTAAAGTCTATTTAAAAGTATTTAAACTTTAAAGGCAACCTGTCCTGCAGATTTGCTACCATGTAAAGCTAGATGATTAGAAAATGTAGTAGCCGTTCTTTTAAAGATGGGCTTGTAAAATACTGCTGTTATGTAAGTCTCTGTGGAAGAAGAACATTTGTATTTTTTATAAAAGTAAACCATAGCAGAATATCTGTGCATTTTCATTAAATAAAAATACTATACATTTCATTAAAATGGTTTTGACTGGTAAAATGTATCTGCAATTATCTAATGGATCTAATGGAAACTGTGTCCATGTTGTTCCAAGGGCCAAACCTTGCTGAACAAGTGGCCTGTTAGTCCCATAAATACTATACTAATACTATATATTTTATATACATTGCTTTTGGAAAGCAGACCCAATCTTATATCTTTTTTCTATTTTGTTATGTTGCTGCCTGATAATAGATATACATTTTCAGTATCTTGCATTTGCTATTTGCAAATCCTCTCAAGCTCAGTCAGGTTGAATGGGGACCATCACTGGCAGCTATTTTCAGGTCTCTCCAGAGATGTTCGGTAGGGTTTATGTCAGGGCTCTGGCTGGGCCACTTTAAGACATTCACTGAATGTCTGGTTGTGTGCTTTGGATTGTTGTTATTTTGGAAGGTAAAACTTTGGCACAGTCTAAGGTCCTGTGTGCCTTGGAACAGATTTTCATCGAGGATATCTCTGTACTTTACACCATTTAGCTTTCCCACAACCTTAACTAGTCTTCCAGTCCCTGCTGCTAAAAAACTCCACCACAGTATGATGCTGCCACCACAATGCTTAACTGTAGGGATGGTATTGGGCAGGTGAGGAGCATCCCGTGAGTTCAGGGTCGCCACAGCGGATCATTGTCCGTATGTTGATTTGGCACAGTTTTTACACCAAAGTCCCTTCCTGATGCAACCCACCCCAATTACTACCGGGCTTGGACCGGCACTGCACAGCTGGGGATGGGAATGGGCTGTTAGGGTTCAGTGTCTTGCCCAGAGACACTTCTACTTATAGCCGGGACTGAACCACTGACCCTGTGGTCCATGGATGACTGCCTTACCAGCTGAGCTACAGCCGCCTCATCCGGTTTCCTCCGGATTCTGAGGCCTTCCCAGGCCAGAGGAGATATATACTTTCTGCAACAAGTTCTAGTTCTAGGAGACCTTGTGGTAGACCACAAGGTCTCCTATAAGCTGGGCATGCATAGAAAAGCCTTATAAGATATAAGTTATTTTAAGATATGAGTTATAAGATGCCCACATCACCTCAGCTCTACTCTAAGCTCCCTTAGGATGTCTATGATCTGCACCCTTTCTCTAAGGCTAAGCCCAGCCACCTTACAGAGGAAACTAATTTCAATTTTCAGTCTTTCGGTCATTACCCAGAGCTTATGTCCATAGGCAAGGGATAGAATATAGATTGCATGGTAAACTGAGAGCCTTTCCTTGTGGCATAGCTCCCACTTTCCTACAACAGTTTGGTATAGTGCTAGTATTACTGCTGTCAATCCACTTGTTAATCTCATGATTCAGAGAACCTTGGCCTCAGACTTCACATCTGACTGCAAACCATTCCAGTGCGTGCTGAAGTTCATCTGCAAAAAGCAGTTGAGAGATTCTGAGGCACTCAAACTGGACACTCTATACCGCCAAGTTGCGCCTAGAAATCCTAATAATCACAAACAAGATTGGTGATAAAGGGCAACCCTGATGGAGGCTAACACCAACTGAGAACATGCTTGACTTCTTATGGAGAATACAGACGAACCTTGTAACTTGCTTGTAACAATGGACCCAGCACACAATACTCTTGCAACACCCCATACAAAACCCTCCAGGGATCACGGCCATAAGTCTTCTCCAAGTTCACAAAACACATGTAGACTTTATGGGCATACTGACATGACACCTCCTGAACCCGAACAGCAGGCCCTCTGAGGAGGCAGAGTCTTGACTTTAGTCCAGTAGTTCTGCAAGTGTAAAGAGTTGGTCCATGGTTCCATAACCAGGGCAGAAACCACAATACTCCTCCTGGATCTTAGGTTTGACAATCTGTTAAAACCTCTTTTCCATCACACTGGCATAGGCTTTTCCAGGAAGACTGAACAGTGTTATACCCCAATAATTGGAGCACACACTCCCGTCCCCTTTTTTAAAAATGAGGACCACTATCCCAGATTTCCCATCCACAGGGACTGTACCCAAACAGGCATGTCCACCAAGACAGCCCGACAAAGTCAAGACCCCTCAGCATCCTGGGGCAAATCCCATCCACACAGAAGAGCTCTTTAACTACCTCAGAGACCTCCATCAGTGATATGAACAAAGCTTCTCCAAAGTCTTCAGACTCTGCCTCCTCAGAGGGCATGCTCTTCGGGTTCAGGAGTTCCTCAAAGTTTTCCTTCCATCGTCCGATGATATTCTCTGTCAGGGCAAGCAGTTCTCCTCTCCTGGTGAGTACTGCCTTGGCCAAGCTCTGCTTTCCCTTTCTGAGGCCAGAGGTTTGCCAAAACTTCCTTGAGATAAGTGTCATTCTCCATAGCTTCTCCAAACTCTTTCCACACTAAAGTATAAGCATCAGCAACCACCTGAGGCACAGCCCTTCTAGCAGACTTATAGCCGCATTAGATTTGATGTAGGAATCAGGAATCCTCTATGCTCTGCCCAGCCTTCTGTCTTCTGCTCCTATACAGATTTACTTTGTTCTGTATGTTCCACTGCACTCTCCACAGTGGTAGTTAAAGTAATCAAATTACAATAAATAATATTGCTTACTAGTCAGAGATTGTTGCTCTGCTCTCATTGGTTAGAAAGGTCAGTCTCACTCATTCAGGATTGAATTTCTCTGCAATGCTGCCAATTCTGTTCAGGAAGCCTCTATCACCAGAGGATTCCATGGTACCTCTCCACCTCTTTCAGTTTAAATAGGGATCTACATAGCTGACTGATTTATATGAAATACAAGGCATTTTCCTCACCTGAAAAAAAATCATAATATACATAATGTCTCATGTGGGGAAAATCTCATCCAACTTCTCAATGTAAATCAAACCAAATATCTGTATTAGTTTAACTGGCCAAAACGAGAACTGTGTGCTAGAAGTGTCTTCCCTTTTCTTACTATGCTTTTTTGGAAGATAGTGTCACCTCACAGACTTCTTGTACTACTGAGGGATGGGAGCAGTAACA
Source organism: Channa argus (assembly GCF_033026475.1). Lineage (NCBI taxonomy): Eukaryota > Metazoa > Chordata > Actinopteri > Anabantiformes > Channidae > Channa > Channa argus. Next base: position 2,395,746 of record NC_090215.1, on the reverse strand, counting down.
AACTATCTAGTTAAAGGACAACTTGTGCTGTTTGTGGTGCCAGCAAAACTAAACTTATTGCTTGAACAAAGGTGTGGTAAACATGAAACTCAGTTTTTCAGCACTGGCTGAATAAGTCTAATGACGGGGCCTGGTGAAGCAGCGGTAGAGCATTGGGTTGGGATGCAGTAGGCCTCGGATTCAAATCCCTCCCCACCAGTTGTGGCCCCACCCAGCCACCAAGGGGCATCGTGCCGGGACAAAAATTGGAGGGTCGCGGCAGGAAGGGGCATCCGGTATAAAAATGCCAAATCAACAAGCGAAACACGTTGCTGGAACAGTGTTGGAACATCATCTAAGGAATGATAAGACTTACAGCTTTGCAGAATATTCACCTCAGTCAAGCAAGCAAAACACCCATATGTAATATGTTATGTGAGATTTATTCACATCATGCTCGCCTGAGAAGTAGAGGGCAATTTAAGGTGAGATCATCAGATCCAACTAACTGAATAGCCAAGGCACAACCTGAATCTGTAAGTAATATCTGAAAAGAGAAAATAGTTTCTGTAAACACTGTGTTTCTCCATGTGACCTGAACAAATCAAGTATTTAAGTACACAAAAACTGGCATTATTTTGTGTGGAATGATCTTCCTAATCCTAGTTCTCGCACTGTATCCATAAGCTCGGTTTTAGAACCCGTCTTGGAAACAGTGGGTATAAGTGGTGCATGTGCTGGGATTATATCTATATATATATTTAAAAGTGTGTGTATTCTGGTTTCCTTCTGTTGTAAAGGTACCAATATTCTTGTGTGGGGGGAAAAACGAAGTAAAAAGAAAGCTGAAGACAAGCAACATAAAACTGAATCTAAAGAATAACTACAAGTTGCAGCTATATTTTATCACAAGGTATCATAGGACTGAGAATAACATGGATATGTATAATAAAAGATATTAATAATAGTGATGATGGTGATGACACAGGATTTTTATGCACGCAGCATGAGGCTTTGTGAAGACTTGAGACTGATCCTTTGGCATTTCAATCAGCATGAAGTGGCAGTAAACTACTTGAGTGATTCACGCTCCTGTCTCTATAAGAGACATTTGTTTGATGGTACCTGATGGGGGCTTTCTGAATATGTCACAGTGTGATCTTTCAGTTTTATGTCCAAACACACTCATATTTTCATGCACATCTAATGAAACATGCCTGAGGTGCACACATGCACCTCCGGCAGACACAAGCTCGGTGGTGGGCTGTCGCCTGTTAATTTCATCAGCCTCTTTGACCTTTTGACACAAGTTTTCATTTTAATAAAACCACAAATTTCCACCAACAAAAGTGATAAGTTCACTAATTAGAGGAGCGATCTATAACACAAATTAAGAGACTAGAGGTAAAGTATTGCCGTGATCCACTGAAATGAAAATAAAGCTTTTGTAATTAGCTTGTGTGGCCTGAAGCTTTTTTCTGAGCCTCTGTAGCTGAAAGATGAAACATTAGAACTTTATAAAATGCTTGTGGGTTTAAAGCAGAGAGAGTTATATTTGTGATTTTCTATACTATACATATTACTCAGCTGTGTGTTTGGGTTTAGCAGCCTACTCCACTGTCTTCCCTCATTTATTGATTCCCAGTCCAGGGATCAAGGCTTCAAGTGTCACTCAATAAAAGCACATGCATCTCCAACTCCACCACCACAACAGCAGCTATAAAAACAGACATAAACCTTCTCTGGGTCTCTGGGTTTTAATTAAATCAAAATATGGCTCATGCAGAGAACTCAATTAGCATCGATCATTCTACTCCTTTCTTCCTCCTCTTCCTGCTGCACCTCCTCCTCCTCACCTATTCATAGAGGTAGGAGCATCACACTAAAGTTTGCATGTATGACCACACACCTCTTTATCTATCCTCAGTGGTTGTCACTGGATAGAAAGCACAGGCTGGATATGATCCAGCAGTTTCTACTGTATATCAGATGACGGGCCTACATTGGCGTCAGGGTATTACACTCACCTGTGATGTGTTTTGGATTCTTCTGGGATCACTGCCTGAAAAACAAGATTCAAAAGGTTTTAAACTATTTAAAAAAACATTAGAAATAATAAACTGTATAAAAAATAGGCTAATAATGTGTTTTAAATGAGTTTGTTCAGTGTTATTTTGTTAAATATGTAACATTTTTAGAATTTTTAACTTCTAATAGTCATAAACAAATAACAAACAAAAAATGTTAAAAAAAATTATAATATAACAAAGTATATGAAACCACTTTAAATTTACATAATATTAAAATTCAATTTAATTCCATTCAACTTTATTCATATAGCGCCAATTCACAACAAAGTCATCTCAGGGCACTTTACAGAATAAAGTCAAGATTATAAAGATGTATAAAGAGAACCCAACAATTCCCCCCAAATATGTAAGAAGCAGGGTTTGGGAAGCCAATGGAGAGAAGCTAGTGAAGGTAAAATATGATCTCTCTTGCTAGTTCCAGTCAGCACTCTTGCTGCAGCATTTTGGATTAATTGCAGGCTCTTTAGGGAGTTACTGGGGCATCCTGAAAGTAGGGAATTACAGTAGTCCAACCTAGAGGTAACAAATGCATGGACCAGTTTTTCGGCATCACTTTGAGACAGGATGCTCCTAATTTTGGCAATGTTCTGTAGGTGGAAGACGGCTGTTCTAGAGATTTGTTTTATATGTGAGGTAAAGGACAAATCCTGATCAAAAATAACTCCAAGGTTCTTGCAGTATTACTGGAGGCCAGACTTATGCCATCTAGAGTAACGATATGGTTGGACAGATTTTTGGGCCCAAATGCTATGACTTCAGTTTTGTCTGAGTTTAGAAGTAAAACATTGTGGGACATCCAGGCCTTTATGTCTTGTAGGCATGCTTGAAGCTTTATTAACTGATTATTTTCATCTGGTTCCATAGATAAATATAGCTGGGTATCATCAGCATAGCAATGGAAATTTATGGAGTGTTTTCTAAAAAAGTTGCCTAAAGGAGACACTTATGAAGTAAAAAGTATTGGTCCTAACACAGAGCCTTGTGGAACTCCATAGCTAACCTTTGTGTGCATTTAGGATTCATCATTAACATGAACACATTACAATCTATCAGATAGATAAGATTTAAACCAACCTAGTGCAGTTCCTGTAATCCCAATTTCATGTTTCTGTAATAAAATGTTGTGATCAGTGGTATCTGTATGAGCCAACCAAGGGGGTTAGTTTAGTTACTTGTTTTATGTAATATTTGCCTGTGTGTGTAATGTAATTGTTTAGGTAATGTGCGTTTGTGATGTGTCTATATACTGATGATGTCTTTAGTTAGTGACTTTGATGATGGTTGCCCTGTAGATTACCTTTAAGTTTGTTGACCAGTAGTCAAGGAAACAACGCAATGCTAAGCATCAGATCAAGGAGAGATGCAGTTTAGCTTAGCTACTGAAGGGTGTAGACGTGACACAGTAACTAGAGCAGAGGAACTCTGACTACAAGGTGTGGACCACAACAAGGTAGAAGAAAAGGTTCTGTGTGTAGCTGTAGAGGCACACGGTTTCTTACCGAGTTCTGCGAGTCCTGTGAGTTCAGACATACTTTGAGAACCTTGTTTGATGAAACAGCTTCAAGTGAGCGTGCTTGTGAGATCACTGTGCTTAAAATTGTGTCTACAATTGATCTGCCGTTGGCTAAGTTGAGAAGCAAGTACAATAAATGTTCAATGTTTGTCTACCAACGATCTCTGGAGTGAAGTATGTGTTAAAGCGTCAGAAGCGTCAGATTTGAGTAAGATCACCTCTACAGTATCGAATGCAGCACTAAGATCTAACAGAACAAGTATAGAGATGAGTCCAGTATCTGAGGCCATGAGAAGATCGTTGGTGACTTTTACCAGTGCTGTTTCTGTACTATGATGAACTCTAAATCCTGACTGAAAGTCTTTATACAAATTATTCCTATGAAGGTGATCACATAATTGTTTTGCAACTACTTTTCCAATTCTTTTAGAAATAAAAGGTAGATTAGATATTAGTCTGTAATTGGCTGAAACACCTGGGTCAAGACAGGGTTTTTTAAGTAGTGGTTTAATTACAGCTACCTTATAGGCCTGTGGTACATAGCCTGTTTCTAAAGATAGATTGATGATATCTAATATGAATGTATCTATTAAGGGTAAAGCTTCCTTGAGCAGCTTAGTTGGAATAGGGTCTAGCAGACAGGTTGTTGGTTTAGATGAGGTAATAATTGAAGTTAGCTCAGTGAGATCTATGGGTAAAATGCAGTCTAACAGGGAGTGGGGTCTTATTGATGATTCTAGCAATGCTGTACGTGAATATCTACCTATAATATTTGGGGGGAGGATCTGGTGAATTCTTTCTCTAATAGCTATAATTTTATTCATGAAGAAAGTCATGAAGTCATTGTTGCTCAGAGTTAAGGGAAAACTACGCTCAACAGAACTATGGCTCTTAGTCAGCCTGGCTACAGTGCTGAACAGAAACCGGGGGTTGTTCTTGTTTTCTTCTATTAATGATGAATAATATGCTGTTCTGGCATCACTGAGAGATTTTTTGTACATTTTTAAACTATTTTTCCAGGATAAATGAGATTCTTCTAACTTTCTGGAACATCAGTTCCTTTCTTACTTTCATGTTTCCTGTTTTAAGTTGCCTGTTTGCGAACTATACCATAGAGATCACCTCTGCTGATTTACTGCCTTCTTTCTCAGAGGGGCAACACTATCGAGTATTTTACGTAGTGAGGCTGCAGAATTGTCAACAAGATAATCTACTTTTGCAGGAGAAACATTAAGGAGACTACTTTCCATTGTATTAACATATGGTGAAGCAAATGATGAAAGAATAATTTCTTTAAATTTGTTGACAGCTTTTTCACTTAAGCATCTGCTATAGTGGAATTTTAATGCTGTATAGGCCGTTATTGTAAATTCAAATGTTATTAAAAAATGGTCAGACAGAAGAGAGTTGTAGGGAAATATGGTTAAATTATCTGCTTCAATTCCATACGTAAGGACAAAGTCTAACGTGTGACTAAAACAGTGAGTGGGTTTATTTACATTTTGGGAAAAACCAATTGAATCTAATAATGAATTAAACACAGTGCTCAGGCAGCTACTGTCAGCATCTACATGAATGTTAAAGTCACCCACTATAATGACTTTATCTGTACTAAGCCCTAAATCAGATAGAAAATCAGAAAATTCAATCAAAAACTCTGAATAAGGGACTGGAGTACGGTACACGATAACAAATAATAGTGGTTTTTGAGTTTTCCAGTTTGGGTGTGAAAGGCTAAGATTAAGACTCTCAAATGAGTTATAACTATGTTTAGGTCTAGGGTTTATTGATAAGCTACAATGGAAGATTGCTGCAACTCCTCCACCTCGGCCTGTGCTTCTAGGAACATGATAATTAATATGACTTGGGGGGGTTGACTCATTTAAACTGACATATTCTTCCTGCTGCAACCAAGTTTCAGTGAGACAAAATAAATCGAATTGATGATCACTTATTAAGTCATTTACTAACAGAGATTTAGAAGAGAGAGATCTGATATTTAATAATCCACATTTAATAGTTTTTGGGGTTTTGTTCTGTAAGAGGAGTAGTCTTAACTTTTATTATGTTATTATGATTAACTCCTCTTGTTGTCATATTTACTTTATGTAATTTAGGTAGGGGAACAGACACAGTCTCTATAGGTATGTGGGAGTTGTGGGGGGGTGACGGTTGTAAGGACACTGCAGAGAGGCGTGTAGGACTGGATCTCTGCATCCTAGGCTCAACTCTGGATTGTCATACTTTTGGTTGTCTAATAAAACCAGCCATATTTCTGGATAAGAAAGCTGCACCATCTAAAGTAGGATGGATGCCATCTCTCCTAATCAGCCTAGGTTTTCCCCAAAACCGTTTCCAATTGTCTATGTAGCCCACATCGTTTGCTGGACACCACCTAGACAGCCAGCAGATGAATGACGACATGTTGTCACTGGTCAGATTTGGCAGGGGGCCAGAGAAAATTACGGAGTCGGACATTGTTTTTAAAAGTTATACACCAATTCAACGTTTATTTTAGTGACCTCCGATTTGCGTAATCTGGCATCAATTAACTCCCACGTGAATAATAATATTACTGTATTTACGTTTATCTTTAGCCAGGAGTTTCAAATGTGATTCAGTGTCGCCCGCTCTGGCCCCAGGAAGACATTTGACTACGGCTGCTGGAGTCTCTAACTTCACGTTTCTGACTATGGACCTGCCAATTACCAGAGTTGGTTTCTCAGAGGGTGTGTTTGATTGTATCTTCAGCTTCAGATTTCGCCAGTTCTCCTTGTGCTGAAAGTTTCACAGCAGCCACCTATTAACTTATATTCAGGCAGGGTGTGGAACATGAAGTGGCCAATAAGATTTGGGGGTTGGTTAATTCCTCCACTCTGGCCCCGCCCCACGCTAATAGGCAGGGCTGGCTGAAAAGTAAAACTACCAAAACTCAATCAAGGGACAGGCAAAGTCTCAATTGTAAAACAAATATTTTTTCAACCTCACATACTAACTCTGTTCTCTAAATTTACTTTAAAGATAAAAGTACAAGTACTCCATGAAGAAAACTAAACTAAATTAAAGCAGGTGATAACACACAATCTAGTCCAGATTTGTTTCATATTTGTCCGTATTCTAAATGAGACGTATACAGGAAATATTTAACCATTTAATTGGTGTACAGATTCAAATAGAAAACCCACTTCAAAAAGTGACTTCTTAAAAAAATCATTAGCATTTATTTAACTCCTTTAACTCAAAGGTTAAAGGGCTTGAAAAAATACATATATTTACTGTTATTAATAATAGAAAAAAAAGTACAAAATAAATTTGTGTGGATCAAAAACAGCAGCTGGTAAAGGATGAGCTGAATTTTATGTAGTAATAACACTCCAGCATTCATTTATTAGATTTTGTATTAAGAATCTGCATCTACATTAAAAAAAAAAATAAAGTAGAAACTTGAATCTTGAATCTAGAAACTTGAAGTTGTACTTACAGAACGTAGACTTTAGTAAAGTGCACTTGAGTAAATGTACTACCTGTGATAATGGCATTATATCTCAATAAATCGTACGACTGCTGTGTAACAGTCAGATGAATGTTCTAGAAGTAGTTCCCTTTGACATACTGAACTACTGTACACACACTGTCTCACAAGAAAATGCCTAATTTTTAATTTTCCACAATGGAATTTCCTGAGGTGTTGATATTAAAGTTTTTCATGTGCTTTCTGTTGCTATCTCACAATTGCATCATGGATTTGATGGAAACCTAATTCTGCAGCACAACAACCTTCTGGTGTATTTTAGCAGAACACATCCGTTGGGATTTCTCTGTTGTTGGTTTTCATTGATCCATAGGTGGCTCTGCAGGGTCGTAGCACACGGTTCCATTTCAACTACAGTAATGGAAGCTCCCAAGAAAAGTCATTTTGCTCACAAGCTGTAATGTGGTATCTGCCAATAATCCTCCTGAACTCTAACTGATTTCAGATCACGTGATCCTGGCCTACAAACCTGTAGGGTGCCTTGAAATGGTTCCTTGGATTACTTGAAGTCCATGAAACAGGTTGAGAAAGCACCTGCCAGAAGTAGTTTAAGTTCAGGCATAGCAAAACCCAACCTCTAGCTCGGCTGACATGTAGAGACACTAACGTTTATTTGATCAATTCTAATCATAATCTAAAATCCCATCCTTCCTTTCCCCAAAGCCCTAATGTAATATAGGTTTTATGAGGGACATCCACAACCACTTCAGCAAAGTGAGAGTTCAATTGCTTAATTTTTGACTGATGTATCTCTCTCTTTCTCTCTCTCTTCCTCTCCATTTTCATCACCATGGTAAAAAAGGGGTTGAAAATTACCCGACGGGGGAGTAATGACCTCACAGCGCTGGTGGTCGCTGTAGTAGATAATTGTCATGTCACCTGAGTAAAAGTTGTGTGTCTTAACCTGACATGCTCCGACATGCCACTTGATGGGGTGAAATTATTAGCTGTCACTAAAAGAGTGCTGCTAGGATGAATGAAAAAAAATGATGACACTGTATCTGCATCCCCCTGGCTATTAATAGATTCATTACCTGGGTTTTTCCATAGGATGCTGTGTTAACCATCCTCAACACTATAACAAACAAAATACAAGAAACTAATGGCTGGTTTAAATTTTTCCTTTTTTTAAAATCTGCCTGTCACTTTATGCATTAAGCTTGTCCTGTGTGATTCTTATTTATTTTTTATTCCTTGTTTGAGTCATTAGTCTGTTTATTCCATTACTTTGTGGTAATATTTGCGAACGCAAGAGGATGCACATACAACATCCAGAGTCCTATCAAAATGTAATTGATGGTCTAACGAGTCAAGTCTTCAGGAGTGATGCATTATGTCTCTGTGGGCTCCTATAAACATGTGGCCTTTAAAGCCCCCTAACTTGGACCAGCTACGAGGTTACATAAGATGATTTGGTTTCCCCGCATTTTAATATCTTTTACTTTGAAGATTAAATGGCCAGGCTTGTTTTTGGACCCTCAACAGTCAAGCTGATGAAGCTCTAAGGTTGCACATTGCATTAAAAAGCTCATTCAATGAAGAAGAAAAGACCCCACTCTCATTAATTCTCCAAATCCTTTGACAGTGTATTAAAAGTAAAAGTGAATGAAAACAGTCACATCTATTTGAGAGGAAATGTGTGGCCCTACTCGAACCTTTTTCACCGTGGAAATAAAGCAACAAGGTGGGCCATGTTTTTTCCTCTTTCCTCTGCTTTGAGTTGGATTCAGCCTCACCTATAACAAAACAGCAGTCATTGAACCCTTATATCAGAACCAAGGTTCCATATTTATTTCAGTTCACAAGTCTAAGTCTTGTGGTGATTTCTATATAAATTATAGCAAACTTTTAGTTTGCTTCCGTGTTTGGTCTATACAGTGACTGGCTCTTTTATTTGTATTTTCCTTGGCACATCCCATGTATCTTAAGGGCTGTGAAGTGATGTTCTTTACCTGCACTCATGAAGAGGGGAAAAACCATTTTTCAGGAAAGGTCTCAGCCATAAAATGACCTGTAAAAATAATGTATTTAGTCTTTCTGCTGAAAAGGTGTATGATCGCTGTCATAGGCGTTGATGGGGATAAGGCTCTGAGAAATAAAGTATCCTAAGTCGCAGACAAATTATTGAGTAGTTGCCAGCTGTAAGGGAGGAAAAAATTCAAATGGATAAAGACAATTTCATTTAATAGACATTAATTTCAGATAGCACAGCAGTAGGATGGAGCTGCAAACTCTCCTGTATAAAAGCAAATTATAAAAGTCGACCACGCTGAATTCAATTTCACTGTCATGGTAAGCAATATGCAGATGTCCAGTGAATGCTGGTGGTCTCTGTAATTCATAAAAGTTAAAACAGCTTTAGAGTTGTTCGCAGTAACAGGGAAATCGAAGTTCAGCTGCTCAGAGTGCTACTCCTCTAGCTGTCATCAAGACACACGCAGACCCTCTCAGCAGGGGGGGAAAAAAAGTGTGTGCACATGGCTCCTCTGCACTTAAATGTCTGCTGGATGATGTAGCTGCAAAAAAGGCTGCACAGGTTCCACCATAAACACACGTCTAATAGCTCGGCTTAGTGCTACCAGCTTTACAAACACCACACTCACATTGATCTTCCTGTTTTGTGAATGATTGTCTCTATCAGCCCTGAGATACACTGGTGACCTGTGCACTGTCCACAGATTGAAAGCTAGGATCGGCTCCAGCCCCCCATGACCCTTTACAGGGTAAGCAGATCAGATAATGGATCGGTAAACTTGCTGTACTTTCGATTCCCTGTTGTTGAAATTTTTCTGAAATGAAAACAGGTCAACACAATGGTCACAGTCAGCATCATTGAGCCCTAACATCACACTGAGAAACTGAAAGCTGAACGTGATCCATCCATCACAAAAAAGACAACGAAGACTGACTGTTTATGCCTAGTTAATATCTCAGTATTCTTCAACTGAAAAAAAAAAACTCAAAATTTAATGGCAAAAGTCTAAAGTCCCTCATAAACAGCAGCACCATGATAAGCAGTGTTTGAAAAGGGCCTGTGTTAGCAATTCTACATTTTTTATGTAGTACTTCTCACAGGCGCCCGACTTGTACCTGAGTGCACACAGCTAAAGCAAAATCCCCCGAACTAATGATTTCTAAAGCAAGGAACTGTTGAGAACTAATACGGCCGTATCATCTGTGACAATTCATTATCCTACGTTCATAAAAGTTTTTGAACTTTCAGTGTCATCTGTGTTTATTTTTCTATGCTTGTTCAGACACTGAGAAACACACAGATGGGTTTGTAAGTTTACTCAGATAAAACAGTGTAAAGTGAGCTCTTGGTCTTTCTGTGCTGAAGACTGATGTGGTGTCACTTTGTTCACACTTCTTAGGAAGAGTAAGTTGTTACTTACTGCACAGAAATGACAGGAAAACATTTAAATGTTAGCATCAGCCAATCCCCCAATCAATGAGTGCATTTGAATAGGCTTAAAATTAACTGTCTCTGGCAGAGTGATAATGCAGGATTAAGACCGTTTTAAGGCCGCAGAGGTTTCACTGGAAGGCATCAGTGCACAGTCTGATCACACACGACCACTATATTCACGTTACAAGATAATGAAAAAAAACACACACCACTTTATCGGGTTCTCTACATCAGTTACAACTCAGTATAGTCTCTTTGAGAATTCCTAGGCTCATTGTTCCCGTGCATTATGGCCTTATACCTACACTATAGTTCTCTTTCTTCTTATTCTTGAAGTGCCTTTAAATGTAAATACTGTTGTAGATTCTAACTATGACAAAAAACGTCGATAGTGTAGAATTATCTTGGGTGTTAATGGTCAGCCAACCAAACAGGCCTGACTTTCTGAAAATGCCGAGGCTGCAGCATGACCTGAGCAGATACTGGACCAACACATTCTCATCCCGCAGCATCACTTTTAAGGCCTTTGCCACATCATTGACGCTACAGGTAAATACTCTGCACTTATACAGCATTTGTCTAGCTCTTGGTACTCAAAGCGCTTTACATTGCTTCTCATGCACACACACACCAATGGGGGAGCTGCTATGCAACTGGCCAACAGTCACTGGAAGCAACTAAGTTGGGGTTCAGTGTCTTGCTCAAGGACACTTCGACATGTGAACGGAGGAGCAGGGGATCGAACCAACAACCCTGGGATTGGTGGACTGATTTCATGTAAGATAAATTACATAAAAGCAAAACACTACACACTGATAATAGTCCCCACCTACTTCCTTACTATTGTAACCGCATGCACCATGTTGTATTAAGATCATCCATAAAGTGGACCACATCTCGCACCAGAGTTAAAAGTTTAGAGCATCAATCACCAACACAAATGGGTACCGCAAGCATTAGCATGTAACTCAAAGGAACTGGACAGAACAATGCTCTTTGATGCGTCGGGAATGAGAAGAGGCTGACTGTACTGTAGACAGAAGTAAGGCCTTGGATGAGGACAGACTTAAAGGTGCAGAGAGTGGTTAAAAGGAGTAAGCTTCTGATATAACGGCTAACTACTAGTAACAGTGAAGCTAGTTAATAAGAGACAGTGGCTGAACGAGTGGTATTGGGATGAAACTTCCACCTAAGCCAGTGGAGCCAGCCTGTAGCTTTTGCTAAACAGCTATAAAGCATAAAGGAGTCTGGATTAAGTGCTAAATATTAACTCTTTGTTTGGGTGATGACCTGTCACCTGTGACTGCCTATAACATGCATTGCCACCGTGGGGCTAAATGATCCGTCGAAACATCCTTTATCCTGAACGTTAAGCTTCATTACGAATGCTCACCCAACTTTTGGCACATTTACTGGTTGCTGGTAACTGCTGGTGCGTGAGTTGAAGTTAATGACTTATGGATGTGTTCTCAAGAACTAACTGTGTGTTTTCTTATAATTTATTCCTTAGAGCAAATCCAGATATTTCCCCTTCATTGCATCACTTGTTTGATGGCTGCTCATTATAAATTCCCAAAGGAGCACAGATTGACAAAAATTAATCTGACTATCAAAACTAATAACACATCTGTAGGTCCGTGGCCATCATGTACTGATGCTGGTCTCATCCTGTCACGACCTCACCTGTTGTTGCACCTATTAGGTAATGAATGGCTTTCAAATCAGATTAGAGGCAAAGCAAGATCTACTGTAGGGGACAGGGTGTACATCATAACAGAGCCAAAGGAGGGACTTTAATTACCAAAAACAAGCATGGACACAAATTACAAAGCACATGCAGCGTCCAGGTTGGATGCTGCAACAAAGAGATTCATCAAAGCATTTGGTTTTGCAGAAAATGTGTTGCATTCATGTAAAACATTGTCTCACTTGAAGTAAAGCAACACTGACAGCTTTATAGTCTTCATCTGCTCCTCTTGTCTGTTTAAGCACAAGATTGTTGATAATCAAAGAAATTGAACTGAAAAGTGACTCACTTAATACACAAAGCCACCCGAGCCAACTCAGGAAACCGGGGAGGTTTGTTGAATCATTAGGAGTCCTCCTTAAAGAAATGTGAGGGAAGAACATGTTTAATGAGATGTATCAAGGGATTTAACAGTCATGGTATTATTTCCCTACAATTCAATCGCATAAAAAATGAGTGGCTGTCATTGCAGGCATTGATTTATTCCCACAGGTGTGCATTAGTTTCAGAGCCAGTGCCTGTTCATGGCAAGTTGCCACAGATTAACTGCAGCACATCAATATGCTTGGTATGGAGACATCCCGTTCGGAATTTCTCTTTGCCGTTACATTCATGTCAGGTGGATTTATGGAAGGGTGAGCCTGCAGTCAATGTCACTGTCACTTACTCTAGCATGGCTTTGTCTGTCACAGAGTTAAAACTTTAGCTTTTACAGCCACATCCAGACGGAATTACGAGGGAACACAGGTGAGACAGTTATGGAATTCTTTTTTGACTTACGGTGTGGATTTTCTATGAGTGTGTGTGTGTGTGTTATGTGAGCACAGGAGTTTCACAGGTTAGTCATAGTTTAGATCCATTTTGGTGAAATGTCAACCGACCACTCCAGTCTGTGAGTGATGTGGCCTTTTAAAATGGCTTTGCACAAAATATGAACAGAACATCCTGTCTAACTGAAAAGTAAATTATTTAATAATTGCAGACACTGATGGTGTGGAAAGCTGTAGTTTCCCCAACTCTTCAAAGCTGCTCCCTCATATACAGTAGGCTTCCCCACAAGGACCCATCAAAGTACCCAGCAGGATCTAACTCTGCTGGAGGACTTTAACTTCACCTTCACTTTAATGGCTCCCACAGCGCAACAGTAGAAAGCTGAAGACGGTATCTGAACAGTTAACTTAAAAAGCGACTGCTCCAAAGCTTTAATGTCAACCTGTCTTCATTCTCATAGAGAAGATGTTCTGTGGCAGGCGGCAAATGCTGCACGATGATTGACACCTAAATCATGTGCAAATGAAATGAAACCCAGAGGAGTCCCTGCGGGCAGGACTCGGGTTATTGGACCACCTTCTGAAGGTGCAGAAAAACAACAGGGAATAGGGGCTGAAATGAATACCAGTGCTGATGGGGAACAAAGGATGCTCGGGGGGATTAAAGACAACAAATAACTCAATAATTATCAGTTGCACTAATAAAAATGTCTTTTCGTACTCTGGAAGAATTTGTCCTGTGTGAATGGAGACCAGTTTTAACAGCTTGGTGTCTGGGTGAATGCAGCACCTGGACTTCTGCCCTGTATCTGTCGTGTCAGTGAAAAGGATGTGAACTACATTTTATTTATTACCTGATCTACACTATAATAAAGGTGCATTTGCCCACATGGCAGTGCCTTCGTTGACTAAGCTTTTTTTGTTAACTTGATGTAAGTATGGAAGTTTTACTAATTTTACGTTCACTGAGCTGAATTATTGTCTTTTGATTTTTTTTATTTGCTGTAGTTTGAAAAATATTCATAATGGAAACTCTTTGTCTTAAATAATATGACATCATTTATTTTCTTAGAAATTAAATTTGGATAACCATATAAGCTGAACTGCCCCTTGTGCTGATTATGGTACAAAATTACTTCAACTCCCAGTTTTTCACTTTAATACTTTTCTTTAAACTGAAAAATGTAAAAGTAAACAAATTTTAATACAATCCAATATATTGGCTCTGCCATGAATTCTACCTTTAAGCTCATCATTTCTTAGTTTTTGGGTTGAATCTGTCATAGAGTGATAATTCTACCATGCATTTATTATTGAGGTCAATGCAGGTAGTGGAGTCAAATGTTTTGGCTTCCTCATTCATTTCAAATAGGGTGTATTTTACTGATATGTTGAGCAACAAGGTATTTGTGACTTGCCACTTACTGTAATAGAAAATTTTATCTGTTTGAATTACATTCCCCCTGTGAGTGCATTTGCAATTCAGTTCTAGTAATGTCATTCTGAGGGAAATGGCTTCTACTGAACAAATATTTGATAATAGCCCACACATTCAAAATTACAGAAAGCTTTGATGTCTACTCTGTAGATTGTGACAATTTCTCTCACTTCCTCACTCTGATATATTGCCTGGTCTTTTTTTTTTTTAAATAATTCCACTCAAACTATCAAAAGAGACAGAGAAAAAAGATGAAAAAAATGGAACCTGGATTTAAAAAAAAAACTTACATTTAAAGAACTGGTGCAAATACATTCTATAAATATTAACACAACATATGTTCGAAAGAAAACCGAGTAAAGTGTAAAAAAATGCAAAGGTAGAGAGAAAGAAGTGCACGTTGAGTCGCTGGTGTTTTAGTTAATCAGAAAAGTCCTTTAGTTGAAAATAGCTGAGACGTGTGAATTCTTCTGCAAAGTGACAGTGATGTTCGCCTTTATCTTGTGAAGAACGGTGAGATAGTGAAAGCAGTGAGGAGACTGGGATAATGAGTGTCTGGGGCCGGAAGTGTGAAATGATGGATTTAGACAGAATATTCACTAAAGGTTAATGAACTGTTTTAGTATTTAGACAGGTAGAATATGCAGCATGACGTTTATTTACATCCACAACGATTGTATGCAGATAGGAAAAACAGTATTATGGAGCTAGTGCAAGCAAATTTCCACTCATGGCCAACTAATTTCTACTTCTGACACATAGAGCTACTCTGTGTGCAGATGAACCACTACCTATTGTATGAAGTGGTTAGTTAGCGGGTTGTGACAGTATAGTTAGAATTTTAGCGATTCATGTAGGCCGAAAATCAACCGAGTCGTCAAATCAGTAAAACCTGCATGTACTAATGTTGCCATCTATACTTTACCCAGCACAATTGCTTATACTAATGTAATTTAGCCATCCGATTACAAAGTTATAATGGCAGTGCAGATGAGCAGTGGGTAAGTTCAGCAACCTTGTAGCTGCTCTTTATCACACTCGTGATACCAGAGGAGAGAGTAATTCCACTGATAATGAAATCTGACTCAATCCATTCAGCAGCCTACTTGTGATTCCGCACACACTCTGCTCAACATGTCACTTTTTGGAGTAAATTAATCATTCCAGCTGTTATTTACATCCAGAGTATCCACAGTTGTATCAGCCAAATTATTGTCATAAATCTTGCTAATTCTGGAGACCCTCCAGTTTGGATGTGCAACGGACCCTACATCCCGTCAAAACTTTGGATTTCTTCTCCTCTTGTTTCCAGTGACATCCTGTGCAGTACACCTGTCTGCAGTCTTGAGGATGTTGGCTACACAATTGTCTCTGTTGATTTACACATAAATGATCCTCTGCTTTCCCCCCAAAAATACCAAGTGACTAAACATACAACTAAACAAGCCTTCTAAAACACTATAATTGCAAATTGTGCGGGCTGAAGTACAAATGCTGCTCCATTTGCATAGAAAAGTCACATACTCATTCATTTCTTCCTTAATTGGAGAGGAGGTCTCGCATTGTTCCTCTTTTAACTGATAGACACCAAAAGATTAGTGTGACCATGGCAGAGCAGGCCTAACACCTCCACCTTGCACATCTTTTTTTTTTTACTAGTTGCTATAGTTACTGCACCAGACCAGGGCTTGTACTCCAGGTTTCATCTCCAGCTTGAATGCTTCTGAGCAGATCTTATTATTTTACACGCCTTTGATAAATATTCAGCATCCTGTTTCCATACATTCAATTTATGCCTGCAACCTGCACATAATTAGCACCAGAATTACTCAGGCAGCGGCCAAAATTTGCAATCAACAACTGGGACTGCCCTCTGGCCACGTTTGGAGGAGAGCTCAGAAGGGGCAGATTCGTGCAGGGATTCGCCTGAGTTTAGTAATGATGCAGCGACGCTGCACAGAGACACTGACTGAAGGTGCTTATATACAAATTCAAGTGAAAAACATTCAAGCTTGCACAGCTGGCTTGAAACTCTTCCTGAACTACAGCAGCTGGAGAGTAACAGTACCAGCAAAGAGTCTGTGGCAGATTTACGAACACAATTTGCAGCCTCACGGTGGCTCTACAGGTAACGTCAGTGACATTTATTATTTGAGAGCATCGGAAACACCTACAAGATTTAATGCTGACTTCAGCTGTGGAATAAGATGGCTTCACTTCAGGGAAGCTGTCATGTCATCCAGCCTTATTAAAACACATGTTCAGATGAAATTAAATAGAAACATTTTTCAGCACTCAGTTATGGTTATTACACTAAAATATCAGGTTCGTTTTGAGTTGATTGCTGTAGTTCTTGGTGTTTCCACAATATTACCAATATGATTATGCCCCCATAATACGTAGAAATAGTCATTGCTTATACTAAGCTGTTACCGGGTTATTATTTAAAACAATGGGTTATTTTTAATCAGCATAACCCCTTTTACCTTGGAATATTACCCTGCTATAATTGAGCTGGAAAGTAAACAGTTTTGCCTTACAGCTAAAGGCAAGCCAGGTCTCAAGGCATATCCAGCCCCAAAAATGCCTGAAACGTATTATCAATCTAATCGCACTCATGCTACCTCCTTCTCTCCCGCTGTCTTTCCCTCTCTCGCCAAATATTCTCAGCTTATGTTTGTTCAGTTTAACCTACAGTATATGAGCAGCAGTTTGAGCTTTTCACAGAACCATCTACACAGACAATGTACCTCCACAGCCAACTGAGCAAGTTGTGGTGCAAAAAGTGTGACATATTGATGCTGGACTTATTAAATATGGATGTGTCCAGGGATGAGAGTTATCAGAGTGTAGTTGTGTCTGTAACTAATACATTAGCAATGCTAATCCACATCGCCGTCCTGGTGAATCTGTTCACCAACCTTAAAATCAGGTCAGCTGGACCAAACGACTCTTTGTAGAGTAACAAATACTTTATGTAATAGGAATTTATTCTATTATTTCACAGGTTCAAAGAATCAAACATGTAAAGAAACCAACCTGGTGAAAGAATTGCTGTGCACAGTTCAGTCGGCGAGTTTCTCTGGATGAATTTTCCCTGTGTAGTTAGTCCAGCTCCAGTGTGTAACTCGTTCGGCTAATAGCTCGCATTTAAGAGAAATGTGAAAAATTGTTTGACAAAAATCATGTTTAATCTGATCCCATTTGGAGCCTTACCATTTGACCCACTATGGATGAGAACGTGCTTATTCTTGTTTCCCCAAGTTTCTACAACAAAGGCAGCGATAAGAAAGATAAGCACTAGGGGAAACAGAAATTATTTTAATAATCCCAGGATTTTATGTTATTTATCATCAATCTGTATCATCTCAAAAGTTAAAGCAGTTCTTAATTAAACACTGTGCCTATTTCAACAGGTGTGGAGAGTGAGAAATAGGCGCTACCGGCAGAAAACCTGAATATCCCTCTGTACTGGGAAAATTAGTGCATAGAAAGAACTGAAGATTTTATATTGCAACTATATATTAAGAGAACCACAAAAATTATGCAATCAATGACACTGACGTACTGCAGCCTACTGTACAGAACGTATCTGATCTGTTGCAGATGGGAGGAGTTTTTCCTGTTAAAAAACACAGGACCCCGACATCCAAATGTGAGTAGGTCTCATTTTAGTTTTCTCATCCAACCTGGTTAACAACTGGATTGATTAAGAAACAAGTGTATCAGCTGCACACATCTCAGCAACATGGTTGGGGACCTTGTGATGTCGACTCAGACGTTGCTTGTTGGCTTTTGCCTGAGGCACAAATGTTTTTACCTGCCTAAATGAAAAATTGCACAAAAGGTTTTAAAGGGAAAAAAAAAAAACATAAACTATTGAATTCACAAAAAATGTCCACAGCAAAAAATCCTTCATTGGTGCTGTATATATTACTTCATTTAAAAATGAAACTGCACTCATGAAATGTATTTTCCTTTATGTGTTTGTTCACTTAAAACCCCAACATTTTGCAATGTATTCCCTAAAACATCATAAATAGTGATATGATAAAAGGACCTGTATTGGGATATTTGCTCATGTTGCACAGTCCTACCACATCTGTACAGTATGTGTGAATACTGTCGGTGACTCAACAAAATGATTCAGGAATGTATCTGCCACACAACTTGTTTGAATATTTACCCCTAAACAAAAAGTCGGGTAATAAAGACCACAGCAGTTTGTCATTTTGCTTATATGAATACTCAGGTCCAGAAGAAAGATTAACGTTGCCTTTCAGCAAGCCAACGCTAATGTGGCCAAAAATGATTTAATGACCCCAGTAACTGTCATTAGCTTTGAATGCTGCCAGTTCTGTGCCTCTAGTCCACAAAAGAGTTTGGACACAGGCTTTAAACTTCTCATGTATGAGCGTAACTTCTTTCTTCTTGGACAAAGGTCTGAGGACATTACAGTGTCTACATCCTTCAAATTCTTTAGATGCCTGCTGATGCCACCTTTCTCCACCTGGTCTGCGAGCTGCCAAGACAGTGTTAGGAGACACTCTTTGCATTGTGTCCCGTCTCCCGCTGAAAGCATTTTCTCACAGCTTCCCATTTGAACAAGTTAAACAGAGTGCGCATAAAGGCTACTTAAGTTACTCTTAGTACATTTCACCCACTCTCTCTGATAAACATGAATGTTAGCATTCAGTTCGTGTCTGAATTGCAGTCAAGTGAATCCTCTCGATCCAGAACTGTGCCAGCACTAACCATCTGCCAGAGCTGGGTGATAATAATGTGTGGACAGCCCTTGTTAGGAAGATTCCCACAGGCTTTCGAATGATAGAATAACACATAAAGGGCACAGAATTATATACAAAGGCAACACGTTGCAATCAGTTGCACTGTAAAAACCGATGATGCCACCAGGGGAAGACGTTAAAATCATAATTCTCTTTATACATGGTTGTAAGAACATGACTCATTTTGGCCTGATTTTACACTTTTCATTTAAACAGTAAAAATCGAATGCAAAGTGAATAAATGCAGTGACACCAAAGTGGGCAAATGCTAAATTTATATATGATGATATGGTCAGTTTAAAGCTACAATATGCAATAAGTTGTTCTGGAAGGATGTGTCAAGTGACTTGTTGACTACACCTCTCGCATTAAAATAAGTTATAGGCACGTTTCTAGTTAAAAACAAGGGATGGGAATGGAAATGTCATTTGTATGATTTTTAAGCCAGGTAATGTCTAATTTGGGATGTTTTGTGCCCATGTTTTTTCTTAGTGATCAATTTTGACTTGTTTTTAATCTCTTTGTGGACATTTTGTGTCTTTTAACCAACCTTTTTGAAACATGAAGTATGATGAGTAACTCCAAATGCTCTGGGCCACAGGCCTTCAGACCTCTTGGGCCCCTGGCCTGCCTGGTAGCCCTTTTCATAAATCCATCCACGCATATATGAAAGTAACTACATAATTCACCGTTTGAACAGCTATTAATGGAAAAAAGAGAAGTAGCATGAGAAACTGAGGTTGATTCAATGAAAGAAAATGATTAAACTGTAAAGTTTGAACTCCATGGGGTAGTTTTGATTAGGGGAATTAAAGAAGCCATGGTACAAACACTAATTAAATCCTCTCTTTGTAGGTGGAGAGTTTGGTCTTGTGACATTTCTCTCATCTACATTCTGGCTCTCAGAGTACAAACCCTTTCAGTGATGTTACCCTATGGTGCTGCATTTGCTTTCCAGCCCGGAGTCTTCAGCCTGCTCCTCCCACATGCAGAGATACGGAAAATTCACTTGTCCTGGTCCAAGTCCAAACTACGACTAGAAAAGTTCTACAGAAGCCTTTATCCAAAACAGTGAATAAGTAAAACAATTTCTACTGGCACAAAACAGTATGTTCATACACTGCTGATCTTTTACCAAAGAATAATAATAGCAATAATGGTGGATGGATTAATAATACGGGCTTAAGTTACAATCAAAACAAAAAATACATAGATTATTAGTAATAAACATATAATATAGTGATACAAAAGCTTAACATACCGATTCTGTAGCCGGTTTACGTGAAATCTCAGGACGGCCTCTCTTTCGATTGCATCCCTGTATATTTGTACAGCAGGGTACAATAACCTGCTCTGAGGTGTGTAATTCACTGCAGTATTAGAAAACAAAGTAAGCTTGGAAACTCCTGTGGTTTCAGAAAGCTCATTTGCATTCATGTGCGCTACAGCAACAAGCCATGGTTTTACCAAAGAGCTCAGGCGAAAGGGAACACATTTGAGGAAGCTCACGAGGCACAAAAAAAAAAGAGAGAGGAATACAGATCAGCAAAGAACTGGCTCAACAAAGAAACAAGACTACAGGGACATATTGGACAGGCACTTCTCAAAGCTCGGGTCTTGCTTTAAGGAGCCAATTAGTCCAGTTTTGTCTCCCTAATACCAATTCCATATTGCTTTGTGAACAATTGTCTGCATTTAGCATAACTAATTCACTTTTTCTTTGAAATTACTTCTTAAGACAAGCATGTGGACACTAACTGTAGCAGCTGCTGATTAGAAGAGAGCAATGGTATGATATAAATCTTAAGCTGCTTCTGAACATCAGTTACATGGTTCTAAGCGACACTCTGACAGATTTGAAAACAATGTCACAGCTTGATAGATGATTAGTGAAATAATTAGTGGTTCCAGTATTTGTTCATCCATCATTATCACTAATCATGTGGCCTCCAATCTCCCGTCAAATCCCTGATGTTAGAGCCTTTGCCTCTCAATAACTCACCCAGAAAGGGGCATCCTGCATGTGCACTACATTCATCTTCACTCTGTCTTGTCTCTTCCAGTCAGATTTTTATTTTGAAATGTTTTTGCTAACAAATGTCTCACAGTGTACAGAGCAGCAAAGTCCACACAGTAGAGATCCAAGACATAGTAGCTGCCTCCTGGCAATTTTGTGGTGCGAGGGGCTTACGATGCAAACAAAATACAGCTGAAAACTTTGGAGGTATACGCATTAATATCAGGAGGTGGGGTAATGACACCAGACACATTGCACCTGCCCTCTGAACCTGCAATGCTGCATAATAAATTTAGGAGCTTCCTTCAGCCATCTTTCAGTACATTTACACATTACAATTAAATTGTTTGTCTGCATTTAACCCACCAGCAGTGGAGTTAGTACACACCTGGTGTACAGGCTGGGATTTGAACCAGAAGACTTCTGTAATCCAGCCTGATCCTCTACCCATTGAGCCACCAGAAATTGAGCATTAATTAAACTGAGCAACTGACTCAGAGGAAAGTCACAGGTCGGACTGAAGATGTCATAACACATAGCTAGTCATGGTTTTTGAAGGAAAACCAAAACCCAATAAATGACATAGATGGATACCAAATGATGGAATACACACACACACACACACACACACACACACACACACACCCACACACACCAAACTTGTTAGGTTTTAGACTCTGCGCTAACTTTTTGCCAAATCTCCGAACCAAGCAGACAGGCCTCCTCCTATCAGTGCTCTGCCTACTTTATAGGCAGATCATTATCATAGCAGTAGCCAGACAGAGTGGTCAACCACTCACCTGCACCCCCCACCTCACCCTCAGAAGACTGTTTTTTAGCCTTTTCCAATGAATTTTTAAGAGCTTCCATTAATCATTCTCATGGCCATGTATTCATTAATTCAGAAAAGATTGTAGAATGTAAAAGAAGGTTTAGTTTATGCAAATGCCGTAGTAAGAAGATTCAACAGGGTGCACAGACTTCATCCATGGGGGCCAACCTATTCTAGATTTCTGATCGTGTAAGCACTTGCAACTCAAGAAATTGGCCAACAATCAGGAAATTCACATTAGGGCATCTCATGCTTATTACCATGAAAAAGACATATACAATTGTATTAAAAGACTAGTGTTTACCTCACAGCAGGCCTGAGAATGGTTGAAATGTCTGCGTCATTTAGCACTGAGGAAAAATCCTAAGAAGCTGCACCTAGGATTGACAGAGGCAAATCAGGCTTTCAAGGTAGCGTGATCTTTAAAGTGGACCTGGCCACTTTCCTTCCCCACACTGCTCCACATCTCTAATAAGTATCAGTGGACATTCTGAAGGGACGGGGACACAACGTGAGCATGGACAATGGGGAATCCATCTATCACAAACCAATGGGCCTTTTGGCATCATAACACACTTTATTTCATAAAAACGTTTCTCTCACTGATGTATACTATCACCAACCTGGGATCTTCAGGGAAGTCAGGAACATCTTTTATGATGAAGTGTTGTAATTGACCTTCTAGGAGTAGCCATGTTTTTAATCAACACATCTCCATGCCTCGTTTTTTGGCTCCTAATTTTCTATATTCTCACAAATTACTTCTGGACTCTCTTTGATAGAAATCGATGGCTGCTTTTGTCTGTATTGGGGAAAAGTGTAAGTGAAGAGAGAGGAAATGCCACAGCATTGAACCCATTTATTCAAATTCGAAAAAAGCGTTTTTCGCATGCTATTGAGATGACATCCACAAAGGTAGTTCATGGCTGCACTAGTAATTCAGAGACCAAACAGTCACTAGTACATCCAAATGGGATGGGAAGTACATTTTTTATTTAGTTTTTATTTTTTGTCCTTCCGGCTTATCCTGTAAGTTCAGTGTTGGCACAGCAACTCATTTCATCCCATGTTGATGGCACAGTTTTTTGTTTTTTTTTTTTACTCTGGATGCACTTCCTGACGCAAACCTCCCCATTTTATACCAGGTTTGAGACCAGCGCTGCGTGGCTGGGGTTGGGGACAGGCTGTTGGGCGTTCAGTGTCTTGCCCAGAGACACTTCGACATGTGTTTGGGAAGAGCTGGGCACGAACCTCCAGTACAGAATGTATTTATTTATACATTAACATGATGCACAATGGGCATAAACATGTGAAAGAAAATCTCCTTATTTTATTCCCATTGAGGCACTGGTGTCTTTTTAAGTATATGCAGTGACTGGCACATTCAATCTGTGTTTTTGCAGAAAAGGACTTAACTCCACTTGCAGAAAATCTCTGCAAACAAAAAAAGAAATAAAAAGGGAATGTTTTTCTTTGAGTCGTGTCACCATTTGACTGTTGCCTTAAAAGCTCAAAGAAGATGAAATAAGCACTAATGACTTTGCACACCTCATGCGGGCTTCAGACTATGCGTACACAATTTTCTAGAGGCAGCTTGAATAAAATGACCAGTAACCAAACTACAGATGACCACAGTCATGTGAAACAATCATGTGTAATAACTGTCTTGCTGCAGTAAATCTTCCTTTACCCAGTAGACTGAACCTATATGTACATTCATGTTTAAAGCCTTTTGTACTGCCGTTCATGGCAAACTGTGGAAATGACCCTCGTACGTGTGCGCTCATCTCCACTATGATTGAGATTTATAAGACAGAACCAGTCAAATGTGAAGAAAACAGGATTAGTTTAGAAATGACCGAAGTTATCCTTTAAGTGCTGAACCTCAGAGTGTATATAATGATGGACAACATAAGACGAGTATTTGCTCATTTGATATGCGTTATTTGATTTGATCAAAACAACATCAAACGCACCAGCACAGCAGAGCACCATCACATTTACGGTTTTACTTGTGATTCACCGCTAACACTGCTGCAGTCAACAGTTCTAACAGAAACTCTCGGGGGTTGTCTTCTTAGCCAACAGGCATCTTTTATTAAGATGTCCAGAAGCTAATATGGCAGTTCACAATCTTTCAGTGAGAAAAAGGCCACTGGTGCACATTTATTTAGTCTC
Organism: Channa argus; assembly: GCF_033026475.1. Classification (NCBI taxonomy): domain Eukaryota; kingdom Metazoa; phylum Chordata; class Actinopteri; order Anabantiformes; family Channidae; genus Channa; species Channa argus. The sequence continues at coordinate 2,371,454 of NC_090215.1, read as the reverse complement.
AGTCACGGTGTTAGTATGGTCACTATGTCTGACAGAGGAAGAAGGGTTAGAACAGATAGGAAGGGAATGTGAAGCTTCAGTTTAGTGAGTTTAAGTCATGGATCCTATACTCTATCTTACAGTATAGGTAACTGACAGAGGTGATGTTTTACTTAAATGCCTGTTTAAACTGTAATATTCATTTAGGTTAATTCACAGTGTTTAATTAATTTGAAACGTTACAGGACGACAAAACCAAATTCTAGAAAGCCAAATGGTTTGTGTACTCCTACACTGTATGTGACAGGCTTTCTGTTCTCTTCTGTCCTTTGCTGAACAGTAGCTGGGTTTATTGTGAAGTAACAGGTATAAAAACATCAAACACGAAGGAAAGTTTAGAGTATTTCATTGGTTCCTGAGCTTGAACCGAATTTCATTCGTTCATTCATTCACTAACATGTATGTACTGAAGTAGTCTCACCAACAGCGAAGTGCAGGGCAACAGATTAAACATTTGGTTCAATAAACAAGAAAACAAAACTTCAGCTTTAAAACACATTAATAATTATTATCATGACCTGAATTGGGCCACTGAATCATGAATTTACATACAGAATGCCAATAAATGCACAGTCAAATAATCAGCTATGTAAAAAAAAAATTACTGGTAAATTACTATATTTATTGGTTCACTAATCCATCTATAATTCATGCATCCAGCTGAGCCTTCATCAGAATCAAGAATGTCTCATGTCTCATTTCTTTGGGATGTATCCTATGATTAAAAGACCCTGAGCTCTGTGTCTGTGATGAGTGACGTTCTGAACTCACTTTAATGACTTTATTACACAACACTGTCAGATCTTTGATTGTTCGATAATGACAATGATGTTTGGAACTTTTAGAAAAAAAAAGTTTGAAAATGTTCTGCACTTATATAGCACTTTTCTACATATTGGAACTGAAAGCACTTTACACTGCTTCTCACAGACCAACGGGGGAGCTGCCACTTAAACATGTGACAGGACGAGCCGGGGATCAAACCAACAACCCTGGAGTTGTTGGATGACTGCATTTATAGGACTGAGCTTCACAATTATATTCTATCTACTATAATTATATAATTTGATTGTACTTCAGTAACCAAGCATCCCTACATTCAATGAGCACACTATGTCTTCACCACGCAATGTGTCAGGTCTTGTGTTTTTGCTGGTGTAGCTCATGTACAGTGCCACTCATACGTCCTCCCATGTGTCAGCATCTGGTACTCATTAACCAAGCTTATTTGCCAGGCTGCCCATTGTGCTTGAGGAGGTAATGTATTCTTGAATTTGACATGGAAATATTATTGCATTTACTGCTTAGAAGATATTACTTTTAGGGTCTAAACTAGCTCTTTAAAATGTAGTTTAAGTGCAAACATGGAAGTGAGATTGATTTCTCTGATCATCGGTCTGATGGACAGTATTTTAAACTATTTTAAATTCGATGCTATCGATAACATGAAAGTCTAATCCAGATGTGTTCTTGGTCTAATTTATAAATAATCTAAAATGTTCAGGTACAGATTCAAGGAGAGAACCAATACAATAATTGGATTCTCAACTTTTTACTGTGAAAAAACATTTTTTCACCCAGTTAGTGTTGGTTAACATCTACATATACCAAAGGTAAATGTTCTCATTATGCAGAATGATATAAAATGTATTGCTAAATTATACCTCTTGATCCATGTGTAAACTTTACTAAAGGTGGAGCCTTCAGTGACAATTTCATAGTATTTATTCAGCAACTGACAGTGTCCTGCAGCCTGAAGGTTCCTGGTTTAACCTTGCAACAGTCAATGTCTATTGACCGCTGACTCTGTCCCTGATCTTGCATGTAAATCATTGTAGATAAGTAGAAGTGTCAGCTGAAGTTCAAGTGGTCTCCTTCTCTCTCTCTCTGCAACAGTCAATGACATTTTAAAATATGAAAAGGAAGCAGACGTGATTTTAAATTATATATTTCTTTTAAATAATTAATTAGGGAGAATGTTTGCAGCACCTGTCTGACATACAGTCTACACAGAACTTTCTCCCAGTTGAATGCAGTGAAGGAGATTAATCTGCAGGCAGTACGTCAGAAGAGGTCTTAATTAACACAACTAAAGGGCAGTGACAAAAAATACGTGAACCCACACACAGTTTCACAGGAACATGCACACTGCTCCAGGCCATTTATCTAGGAATTATGCTCAGAAAAAAATCTTTGTATTTCTCAGCTTTTTTCCCCCCCCATCTGCTCAGTCTGGCCTTCTCTCTCAATCCATTACTCTCTTTGTAAACATGCATTTAGCATTTAGATGAGGCAAAAGAACAGGAGTGTAGAAAGGTCCCTCTGCAGCACTGATTCTGCTCTTTGTCCACTGAGAGCAGTTGCAACAGATACAGTGACTATTTTGATGAGCCTAATTTTTTCATTGTTACATTTTTGAGTTTTTCAAAGCTGGAAACAAATTAATCTGGAGCTAGTGAATAGAGACTGTCACATTAAAACAACATTTTCATTCCCAAGGTGTCAAAAAAGGGTCACTTTATCCTGTGTTACCCGCCGATGCTGAGGCTACCTGTTAGCGTCGGTGAGCGGCTTTCGGAGCTTTTAGTGTAGTACACTGGAAAACCCAGATGATGTCGTCTTCAAGATTTGATGTAGAGTATCTAGAGACTCTAGAGAGTCTCATAGGGAGGTGGACGGGGTGCTGGATGGTACAACAAGACACAGGAACTTCAAATCCACCAAGAGTTCAAGGATACCCGTGGCATCACAAAATTACGGGACTGTGGCGCAGGAAGGTAGAGCGGCTGTCCACCAATCTCACAGTTGTTGGTTCAATCCCCGGTTCCTCCGTTCACATGTCGAAGTTTCCTTGAGCAAGACACTGAACCCCAAATTAGTTGCTCCCGGTGAACATTGGCCATTGTTGTGTGAGTGTCTGATGACTGAGCACAAAAGGTGAGGTCAAAAAGTTAAATCAAACGTGTTATCTGACAGCACCAATCACTGACCCCATATCACTGTGAAGTCCCTTAAGAAGTAATACTTGGTGGTGGAGGAGACGGTGCCAGTCTTGTCTTTTTGTTTTTTAGTAGGTGTTGAAAAAAATTTCACCTCATCATTCCTCCTGCTAACTTTTATTACACATGCAAACCAAGAACTGGCTGGAAGAAACAAATATATACAATCTGTCAGTTTTTTAAGAGCATCCATCTGGGATCTAAACCACTTATTTGATTAAGGTGTGGGGGGTGAAGGGGGGGGAGCCTCTCCCAACTGCCATTGGGCAAAGGGCAGGGAACCATGGAGAGTTCACCAGTCTATCGGCCAGCTGATATAAAAAAATAACAGAGAACCATTTATACGTAAAAAAGAAGCTAAAACTGCTGCCAAAGGTGCCTCAAACCAAAAACCTTTATCTGAAGGCAATGAATGCGTATGCAGTCACAATTTTGCATATTTAGCTTTTAATTATTTCACATGACCTGGGAGTGGGAAGAACCAAAACTTTTTGTGGTCTTGTGGCCTAACCCATAAGATGTTAAGCCCATGCACCTCCACACTACGTGCTACCGAGCACATTAAGAAAGAAAGTTCATTCTATTGCACTTTTTCTGATGCAGTCTTGGCTTTACCTTTAGGCTGTGCTTTGTCTTTGACTCCTGCAGCCCCACATCTGACAATCCTCAGGGGTTGATGTGCATCAAAAAGTGGCTTGACTGAACTTAAAGCACACTGCCATGCTTCCAGTCTCTCTGACAGGTGCTGACATCCATCAGCTGTGCAGGAACAGTAGGCTAAAGCTCCATTTAGGATGAAACATAAAAAGATACAGTTATAATGTAAAGGCTGCTCCATTCCCTATTAGTGGCAACTCCAAAGCAGAATGGCAGATTGGTTGTGGCAGTATACTCAAGCTATTTCTCATTTAACCTTTTCTCATTAGCTGCCCATAAACGGAGCAACAGCTTCGGCTTAAACACACTCGGGGTGAGTGTTCATTTCTGGGTCCCATGTCATCTGCTGCTCTGCTCAGTGGCCCAGTTTGAAAATTCATGTCAAACAATAGTTCAGCCACATCCTCTCAGTCCTGGATAACAATCACTTCTGGGATGCACACAGATCGTTCAGCCCGAGGCTACGCAACCTCCACCCTATATACATAAAGCTTTAATCTGACTTTGCTGGGAGAACAGTGGCCTCCCGGTCACCTTTACTGTCTCTTTACTGCTGCAGTAATATTGAGTGTTGAGATCTTAAAGCACACAAATTTGAAATCGTTTTAGTATTTCATAATCATATTTCAACTTTTTAGGAGCAGAACTAGAATCATGTGGTGAAAAATGAGCTGTTTTCGTCTGCCTGGGGGTTGAAGTCTGATTTCACACACACACACACACACACACATTTGAGACAGTTTCTACAAAGAACCTCTGCACAGATGCAAATCCATAATCACTCTATTGATTTGTAGTTATTCTCCATTTACATGACTGCTCATGCGGTGTTTGCTTCTTAACCAAACACTGTTGAGAAGTGTCCTAAAAATAAAAGCTTGTCTCTTAATCTTCCATTGAGGAAAATGGGCTAAAGCAGTAAATCCTCCTCTTTTATTTAAAGCCTTTAATATGTGCTGTGAGCTGCTATTTCATACATACACCGTTGACTTCCTCCATATGTTCCTGGATGCTGACTGTGGCACAGTGCCTATTAACAATGGAAGAACCAGAGCAGCAGTTTTCCGTACAGTCGCTCTATCTCAGCCACAGGAAACTCCTTCAGAGGAGTCATACATGTCCTAGTGGTCTCCCTCACTAGTCTTCTTCTTACACTGTCACACACTTTATTGAGAACAAATTGCGCTGGGCAGATTTATGTTACAGTTCTTTAATTTCTTAATGATGAATTTACCCGACCGCCCATCCTCATCCCCAGCCACGCAGTGCCAGTTCCAAGCCCGATAGAAATTGGTGAGGGGTTGTGTCAGCAAGGGCATCCAGCGTAAAAACTGTGCCAAATCAACATGCGGACAAACGATCCGCTGTGCCGACCCTGAAAGGACAAAAAATATAAATATGTCATGTGTAATTTGTTCATCAAAAATGAAAGATTGTTTGTTTTTTCATGGGCTTTAGTATGGGAAGAGCAGGGCCACACCTTAAACGCTCCCCTTCCAGTCTATTGTCTATGAATACTTTTCTGGCTTGACCCACTTCCCCTGTTTGTACTTGCTTCTTTCCATTCTATTTTCTTCATAAGGTGAGGAAGGTCTGCTGTGCACGGAACAAAAGCAGACCCTTCCCCAATATGCAGTTGTCCTGGCTCATGCTTCCACACTGCAGCCGTTACCCCTTTCAAACACTCCTGACATCACCCCATTTCATCATCCATCACAGTTCCTATTCAGCAGACGTTACTCGTACTTTTTATCTGCAACAAACTCTTCTGACAACTCATCTGCATGTGTGGTCCTTGCTAGTGAAATTCCTTTTCTGGCTGATCTAAAAAGCTTGGGGTTGTTATAATGGATCATGAGCTCCAAAAATTAATTTGCCACAGGTTTTTAAAGCTGATTCAACCCAACATAGTTTGCACTTTCTTAGGACAGCACTCACATGTGCGCTGGCTTGCACATCGTCCGTTCCTGGGGTTGGACATTTAGGGCATTCAGTGTCAGTGTTCAGTGTGACACTGACACATGGCCAGGGGAAGTCAGGCCACACTGCCGGTCAAACTGAAGTCAAACTGCCGGCTATTCTAAAATGACCATGATTTAAAAAAAAAAAAAAAACGGTGAACCCTTCAGAGAGGGGTTAACACTTTATGACCTTCCCATATACAAAAGCGCTACAGGCAGCTTTAGCAGTTATGCCACAAGCGGGGAGGGTAGTGTACAGAACCCAGAAGTCAAGCTAGATAGATCATTGTTTATTAAGTGTTTCTAAGAAAGAGTCAGTGTATTTCCTTCACCTATCGCCATTTCAGAGTCTTAACAACAATTACAAAGGTTCCCTGCCTTAAATGACAACTGTAGTCGTGATCTAAATTACTCGTGTTTTAAGATTATTCTACAGACACTAAAACCAACAAAGAATCTCCTACGATCACATTTAGTGCCCATCAGTCTGTAGTCTTGTTCAAAGACAATTAAAAACTGCAGCACATTTGCCAAACACACCATCAAAACTTTTAAGATGTTTCTCCAAATGCTCTGAATAGCATTTTCAAGACAATTGTCTCGTCAGCAAGAGTTGAATGTGCATGTGCAACACTGTGCCAGATCTTCAATTCTTAAGCTCAGCCATATCAACATGTTTTGCTTTTACAACCAAGCACGTTTGAAAAAAGAAATGTGTCACACAGTGGACTGGCGTGTCTGGCTGATATGTTTTTAATAATTTTTGAACAATCAAGGAGGTTTGTAATACAGCTAAATACCTTAAGGTAACAAATCAGCATCTGTTGCAAACCATAATTAATCAAAACTTATTTATATAACATCTTTCTTACAGACAAATGCAAAGTGGTTTACAGATGACTGAAAGTTGAAGAAAGAAGAAAAAACGCATAGACATTAAAAGATAAAAACACTCAAAACAATGAGAATAATGCCCACAAAACAAAATTAGTCTTTTAAAAAGGTTTAACATTGTAACCATGGTGACAAGTGTCGGATATTCCTGGTCTGTTTCTATGGATTGCATCAGAGGGTGGAACAATAACGAAGAGTATATGGTCATGTAAGCCAGAGGGCTTCAAGAAATTGAGATGTACTTTAAGCAGCAGTTCAGAGGTCTGGAACCACAGTGGGACAGAAAAGTGACAGGTGGGATGTATTTTTTAAATTCTTGAACATGCAATAACAAATCATTAGCTACTTGGAGAAGAAGAACTAAGCTGGGAACACACATTTGGAGTGGTGTGTGTGTGTGTGTGTGTGTGTACAAGTGATGTAAATGTAGGTCCAGGTCCAATATTCACTCTCATTTATTGCTATTTCCACCAGCTCCTAAGGGGAAATATCCTGATCTGATAAATGCTCCACTATGTGTTAAGTGCACTTGGACTGAAGCAAAATAGTGAAGTTGTAGGCCTGTGATTCACTTTAACTACAAAGATATCACACAATAACGTAATTGAACCACATTTTAATGATGAAATTCAGGAGTAAAGGTTTTAGCAGCTCATCTTAACTCACGCCTAGTGTTCTAGCATCTGTTGCTTTCAGCGCCACCTCCGCCGTCTGCAGAATTTAATATTCATAGCCATATCCTGACCAGAAGATGAGTGTCAAACACACTGACAGTGTGTCAAGTACAAGAACCAAGTATGATGAACTCCCTCATCCCACAGAGATATCAGATGTCCTTTCATCTGATAGAAAAAAAATCCACAGCGGGCCTGTGCTGGGAGCTAGCAGCTTGTTGAATAAACCATGGGTGAGTCTAAATGTGTGGACATTTTTTTCTGTCATGGTCAGGGACAGCGGTGTCGAATCAATCCCTCCAGGCATGGAACCGCCTCAGGCTATTATATGTGGCAGTCTTACTGTCAAACCTAGATGAGTAACAGCGCTGACAACAGCACTCAGGCAACCTGAATCAGATGCCCAATCCGCCTTTCACCTGGTTTCTAAACTGGCCAGCTTTGGTTCAACGGCTTCGATGCAAAGTGAGAGGTTAACTATTTGCAGGTTAATTAGTGCCCTCAGGATGGAACATCACTTTCTAAAAACTCTTATACTTTCTGGTTTACTCACAGCTAAGCAGAACTCCGAAAGCACTGCTGTCATCACCCCCAAGTCTTATTGCGACTCCTGTGCAGTAAACTCCAAGGAAGAGATGTGGAGTGTTCAGTGATGGAGCTCAAACTTAATTGCATGTTGACTTTTGGGGGGAAGTGTGATGAAACCTAGAGCAATCTGAAGAGCAGCTACAGTAAATGCACGTTCACAAAATATAGCAGAGTTCATCTGTCGGCCTCTATAATACAGAAGTATTTTTGAGTCTTATAACGAGAGCACCAACGAAACGATTTTAATGAAGCAATAGAGATCAAATAGGAAAGAGGACAGCATCATGCACAAAGTGTCACGACAGGACAAACCTAAGAGTGTGGACAGGGCCCAAACAACTGCTCTTAACAGACCCGTCACTTTGTCAAGTCCTTGTCACTGAAATCCATGTTTTTGTGATGCCTGCAAAGACTTAAGTAGTTAATAAACTATAACAGTGGGAGTTTTACTAATCGTTCTTCAAAAGAATTTTATATCATCCAGGGTTGTTGCTTTCTCGTTCCACCAGTGTGAAATACCTTTTGTTTTGTCCATGTACATGCTGTGGTACTGCAGTTATAAGTGGATAACATTCAAGAAAAAGTGGACATCCAAGAAATGATACGGCAGGTTTCAGAAACAGGGCAGCAGTGTGTTTGTATGAAAAATAGACTTACAAAAAAAACTTTTAGACGAGCTTAAAGTGCAGCAGTCAATCTTCTTTCTTCTTCTCTTCCTTTGGGCTGTTCTCACAGCAAATCATGTGCCTCCATCTAACCCTGTCCTCTGCATCCTCTTCTCTCACACCAACTAACTTCATGTCCTCTCTCACTACATCCATAAATCTCCTCTTTGCTCTTCCTCTAGACCTCCTGCCTGGAAGCTCCAACCTCAGCAGCCTTCATCCGATATATTCAGTTTCTCCTCTGAACAAATCCAAATCACCTCAATCTGGTCTCTCTGACTTTATCTCTAACACATCTAATATGAGCTGTCCCTCTGATGTCCTCATTCCTGATCCTGTCCATCCTCGTCAGTCGCAAAGAGAACCTCAACATCTTAAGCTCTGCTACCTCCAGCTCTGGCTCCTGTCTTTTCTTCAGTGCCACTGTCTCTAAGCTGAACAACATCTCTGGTCTCACCACCGTCTTGAACACCTTTCCTTTCATTCTCACTGATACTCTTTTATCACACAACACACCTGACACTTTTCTCCACCCGTTCCAACCTGCCTGCACTCGCCTCTTCACCTGTCCATCACCAGAGCAAACAAGAAGGGGCTCAGAGCTGATCCTTGATGCAGACCCACCTCCACCTTGAACTCCTCTGTCACACCTACAGCACCTCACCACGGTCTTACAGCTCTCATACATGTCCTGCACCACTCTAACATACTTCTCTGCCGCTCCAGACGTCCTCATACAATACCACAGCTCCTCTCTCGGCACCCGGTCATACGCTTTCTCTAAATCTACGAAGACACAATGCAACTCCCTATGACCTTCTCTGTACTTCTCCATCAGCATCCTCAAAGCAAATACTGCATCTGTTGTTCTCTTTCTAGGCATGAAACCATATTGCTGCTCACAAATGTTCACCTCTGCCCTTAGCCGAGCTTCCACTACTCTTTCCCACAACTTCATTGTTTGGCTCATCAGCTTTATTCCTCTGTAGTTGCCACAGCTCTGCACATCTCCCTTGTTCTTAAAAATGGGCACCAGTACACTTCTCCTCCAGTCCTCAGCATCCTCTCACTCTCCAAGATCTTGTTAAACATAATAGTCAGAAACTCTACTGCTCTACTTCCCTTTCATTTTCCTCATTCCTCAACTATTCAAAGTTCTCCTTCCATCTTCCCATCACACTCCTGGCACCTGTCAATACATTTCCATCCTTATCTTTAATCACACTAACCTGCTGCACATCCTTTCCATCTCTATCTCTTTGTCTGGCCAACCTGTACAAATCCACCTCTCCCTCTTTAGTGTCCAACCTAACATACAAGTCCTCATATGCTCTTTGTTTGGCCTTTGCCACCTCTATCTTCACCTTACGCTGTATCTCCCTGTACTCCTGTCTACTCTCTTCAGTCCTCTCAGTGTCCCACTTCTTAGCTAACCTCTTTCTCTGTATACACTCCTGAACTTCATTGTTCCTACACCAAGTCTCCTTGTCCACTTTCCTCTTTCCAGATGACACACCGTTACCCTCCTACCTGTCTCCCTGATCACATTAGCTGTAGTGGTCCAGTCATCTGGAAGCACCTCCCAACCACCCAGAGTCTGTCTCAGCTCCTCCCTGAAAACTACACAACATTCTTCCTTTTTCAACTTCCATCACTTCATCCTCTGCTCTGCCTTAGTCCTCTTCATCTTCCTCACCATCAGCATCATTTTACACACCACCATCCTGTGTTGTCTGGCTACACTCTCCCCTACCAACACTTTACAGTCACTGATCTCTTTCAGATTACAGTGTCTACACAAGATGTCGTCTACCTGAGTGCTTCTACCTCCGCTCTTGTACGTCACCCTATGTTCCTGCCTCTTCTGGAAGAAAGTGTTCACTACAGCCATTTCCTTCCTCTTTGCAAAGTCAACCACCATCTGTCCTTCTGTGTTCCTGTCCTGAAGACCAAACCAGTCCATCACATTCTCATCACCTCTGTTCCCTTCACCTACATGCCCATTGAAACCTGCTCCAATCAACACTCTCTCACCTCTGTTGATGCTCTGCATCACTTCATCTAACTCTCTCCAGAATTTCTCCTTCTCTTCTAACTCACATCCTACGTGTGGGGCATAACCACTAACAACATAAAACAGTGCGCCTTTAATTTCCAGCTTCAGACTCATCAACCTGTCTGATATTCTTTTCATCTCTCGAACCTTCCTTGCTACCTTTCTACCCGGTCTCCTGGACACACAGTATATCCACCTTCCTTCTCTGACCGATCCAGTATGGCATGTTTTTTACGTCGGATGCCCTTCCTGACTCAACCCTCTGCATTTATCCAGAATTGGGACAAGAAGACACTGCCTTGTGTCTCCTTGCGGTTGCATTGGCAGCAGTCAACCTCTGGGGAGCAAAAACCGCACTTTACAGCTGCAACATAAATCGAGACCATAGAATGTTTACTCTTATGCATCATCTATCTAAAGAAAGTTTTTTGTATACTGAAATTAACTAAAAGTAATGGCTGCTTGTCAGGTAGGAACCCAGTCTAGAAACTTTGTGTGGTTTGGAAAATGATAGACAGCGATGTAAAGCATATGCAATTTGTACTTAATGGGCCAAAACATGCAAAACCCACTGGTGCAGTCTTTTAAATCAGGCTGACCCGTTGTTTGTGGAATCAGCTCCACCACAGTATGAAGATTTGTTGGTATTTTTATTAAATCTTTGGTCAGCAGTTGGTATTTATTACCTTGGGATGTGGTGCACAATCGGGTTAGAAAATAATGAAAACACTGAACAAAAGATGGGTTGAAAAGAGCTTTTAGAGCTTATGCAACTAAGAGATAAAGATTTGAAAAAATATATAACACCCAAAACACAGTGTGAGCCTTGGGAACAAACATTCACTCAAGATGTCTACTTTAAATTAAAAAAGAACCTGCCAAAGGGCTTTTCATCCCCCTGCAGCCTGATGGGAAGTGTCCTTTTGGACAATTTCCATAGGATATGAGATTCTGAGGAAGACTGACAAACAGCTGTTAGAAGTACATTCTAGATTCAACACAGATTATAAAAATTAGCTCCTACATGGAGCTTAAAAACCAATATCACATTTCCGCTGAAACCTGCTTATATGAAACAAAAGATTCTGAACTCCCAGAAGCTTTTTGGTGTGAGCCAGTGGTTTAAAAAGTAGTAGGGTGTCTCTACATGACCCCTATGCGTTACACTTATCTTGTTCTTCTGATGTGCTCTACACGGACAGATTAGTTCAAACACATTACTATGCTTCTACAGCAGGGATGGATCTACATGATCACAGCAAAGTAGTATTTAGATTTTGCTTAATACTGTAAATAAAAATCCAAAATTGAAATCTCTTATATGATCAAAAGGTTAGGATAAGGCAACAAAAGCACTTAGGATTAGAAAAAGACTGTGCGTTGCTGTAAAAGCGATTAAACAAGTGTGTTTTTTTTTTATCTATTAAGCCAAGTCCTTGATCTTCATGCAATGCTAACCAACTGTTATTGCCACTCAGACAAATGTGTGGGCAGTACGATGGTGGAGGGGTTATTGCTGCCCCCTCTCAGCTAGAAGGTCCCCAGTTTGAATTTATCTGCAGGCTGTGGACTCTCTCCAGTTTGCATGTTCTCCCTGAGTTTTTGTGGGTTTCCTCCAACAGGCCAAAGACACATGCATGTTAGCTTAATTCCAGCAACCTGTGACCTTTAATAGGATCATCGGTTCAAGATAAGGAATAGATGGACAAACGGGATTTTCTACTGCAAAGCTGTACATTTAAACAGAAAATAAAAACAGGACGTTTTACTGCAGTATGTGATATTTTGGCCCACAAAAATATGCTGTTTGGCAACATTTTAATAATATGTTTAGTATTAACATATTTGCAACTCACCATTTACGTTAAAATGTCAAATATGTCTATTGTGTTCATGGATCAAATAAGGTAACAAATTAATTTTGTAAATATTTCTTGTAAAAATGAAATTGCATTTGTCGTTGTATGCAAATTTTTATTTTTGTAGACTGGGTTGCTATAGGAGATTTTCTCAGCAGCAGGAAAAAAACTTGAGACTGAGGTAATGGGTTGCCATTCAGTATGACCGTGATGCAATAAATTCCTGAGTGTCCTTGAGTGGCCCGACCAAAGCTAAGACCTAAACCCCACATTACATCCGTCGAGAAACCTGCAGACATTAGTTCAAAGGCACTTCCCAGCAAATCTGATGGAACTTGAGAGGAAAAATCCACGTGTGATGAATTGAGAGATTCTGGCATTTGATTTTTTACTTTTTTTAAAATATCATATGGTTTCACATTGTCATCATAGGTCACTGTGAAACCTTAGAAATAGTTTTACATACTTGACCTGCCTTAAAATATTCCTGACCATATGATATGATGAAGTTGCTTTGACTTTGTGGCGTGTTTATTGTCCTAAGGTGCAGCTTAGTGTAACTTTCTAATCAACTGTATATTCAGTCAGCACACTTCACTTCATGTGGACTTCAGTCACATTCTAGATTTTTTTTCCAAGACCAAAACGGGATGCACATAACAACAGTTTGAACAGCTGCATGCGAAACACTTTTAAAAGACTATATGTCAGAAAGTTATGGATGGTACAGTATATTTGTATTTTGAAAAACCCTTTAGTGAGAGATGTGAGGGCAACATTTTTTTCCACTGTGTTCACATTTTCTAGTTTTAATTCACCCCATTTTCTCCATTTATTTGTGCCGAGTTTTACTCCTTCACTGCACACAATTATTGATTTCTATCTCTAATTTGTTTCTTTCTTCAAATACCTGGTCCCTCTCCTGTCTCTTATCCATTCCACTGTGTTTCTCCTCTAATGGAATTCTAAAGTTATCCATTAAGTTGCTCTTGTTTTTCCTTGTTCTTATCTGATGTCTCTAGCTGCCTCTTTCACTTCACATGTGCTTCGGTCTTTCCAAACCTGCTTCCACTAGGTGGCTTGTCATTTTCTCTCAGGTATCTGTGACATTTCTCTTTGCTTGACATATTTCTGTGGGTCTGAACATCTTGTGTCAGTTGCTTTCATTTCTCAGTCTTAGCTTTCCTCTCAGTTCTACTCTCTTGCTTCTCTGTTTCTGACCTTTACCACACACTGCTGGTTGTTGCCCAGAAGGTCATTTCTATTTTCCTCATTTTGACTCCAGGACTTTTCTTGCAGTTTAATACATAGATTCTTAGTTAACAAGGCAGCCAGAGGGGAGCAACATCTCATTGTCTGCTAACATGCACAGTAAGGTCAAGGTCTTAGATTTGATCCAAAGCCCAACTGAGAATTTAGAACCATTTAGTAGGATGCTTCAGTTGTTAACTGTAAAAAAAAAAGGCTGTAGTGACTGAAAATGTCTATTTCTTTTATGTATTTTATGTGATTGTCTTGGGTTTTTTTTCTTTTGGAAAAAACATATCATCATCATTTAAATTTTTATGCCAGCGAATATAGTTTCAAAAAAGGGGATATTTTGTCATATTTACCATCTAGATGCACAGGGGCGATTAGTGACTTTGAAATGTTGTAGTTTTCATTCACTGACTTCTGCTTTTCAATGATCTTTTTACACAGGTGTTTCTTTTGTCTTTATGGGGCAGATGTTGGCCTCACTTTGTGCAGTTTGCATGTTCTCCCTGTACATGCGTGGGTCTCCTCCCACAGCTTCCCATGTGTATTCCAATATCCTCCCACAGTTCAAAGATATGCATGTTAGGCTAATTGGTGACTCTAAATTACCCCTATGTGTAAATATGAGTAGGACTGGTGACTAGACTCACGACCTGTCCAGGGTCTGCACCCCCCCTCTCACCCTATGACTGCTGGGATAGGGTCTAGCCCCAGGATACGTTGTTACAGATAATGGATGGATGGACTTTAAAACGGGTGAATTTGTATGCAGTGAATTATTTTCTATTAGATTTTTAATAAGTTTTGATTACTTTATAGAAATCCACTTTCACTTTGACAAGAGTATTTTTTATCGTGGTAAAAAGGCTGAATTAAATCGACCAATATTCTATATTGTTAAAATAGAAGCTGAATACTTTTTATAAGCCCTGTATGAACATAGCACAGTAACAGTGAGTTCATTAAATTTTCCAATTTTAATTTGTAGACACATTATCTGCACTACTTTCAGCAAAAGTCCAACTGATTGTTTGAAAATAATTTCTTTCTTTGACATGTCTAGTTGATTTTTAAAGGGAATTTATAGTTCTGGTTCATAAATCCCAAAATTATTGCAATAGGGGCTTCAATGCAAGCATAATCCATTTAATCAAAAAAAACAAAAAAAACAAAAGACAACAGCAAAAACATGTTTTTTCACACTCTATGATTTATTGTAGTGGCTCCAGTCCACAAATAGGTCCAGAGTTTTGTGCAGGAATTGAATTCAAATACATTGTTTCGATTAATGTATTGCTTCATAAAAAAATACAATTAATTGGGTAAAATACAAATGAAAAACATGCTGATCACTTGTAGTATTTAATTATCATCATGTGAAATTATATCAGTACTATTTCAGGGCTGCTGTACTTCAGTTAGTAAGGCTGTCAGCCATAGACCACAGGGTCAGTAGTTTGAACCCTGGTCCTACGTTTTGAAGTGTCCTTAGGCAAGGAACTAAACGCCAAATTGCTCGCAGTGGGTCAGGTGAGCACATGCATGTCAGCCACTGCCATCGGTGTGTGAGTATGTGTTTGAATAAGTGAATGAGAGCAACATTACACAGCTCTTTGGATAAAAGCGCTATATAAATGTACTTTTAACAGAATCAGGCTGGTCCTGACCTATAATAGATGCTTTGTAGCCTATATGATCTTGAGGACACTGTAAAACAGATCTATCAGGTTTCATCTCAGTGAGCAATTTTTCTGGTTTAACAAATTAAGTTTTGCTATGATTTGTGGTCAGACACAGAGAAGCAGGAAGCTACTTACCAAAAAGCAAAGCAAAGCAGACGACGCAAAATAGATGCTGCATCAAACATTTTCGAGTGAATATTGTTGACAGTAAAGCACTTAGTAGTTATATGTTTGTACTAATTATACTGCGTCATTGTTTACAAGAGGATGTTCCATCTCTGGCATCAGTATTGGGCCCTTTATGGATCAACATATGTCATTGTTCTTCTGGCAGGAGTCTCCAGTCTGGCAGTCGCTGTGCATGCATTATGTGGACTGCTCTTTGTTTGCTGCAAGAAAAAGGAACAAATGTATTGGGGGGGGGAAATAGCCTTCTTAAATTCTTGAATTGATTAAAAGTGATTAGTACATGGAAGCAGATAAGGCCATAGAAAAAGCCTTGCTTGAAGAATAGACCACCTGGAGTACTTCCTCAACTTGGAATTTAGAAACCAAGGCCAAAATGGTGGATTGATACCTTTTTGGGGGGAAATGACCTTCCGCACCAACTATCTCAAAGTCAGGATTGGTGAAACATGGGCTTAGCCCTTGACATAGGGTACGGATTTTGGAGGTCTGGAGGGAGCCTCCCATTGGATTCTTCCAGCCAGAAGGAGAACTTTTCAGTTCTCTGTACTGCTCCTTAATATGTCCATATCCACTTACTATAGAAATCTAAAGCGCACATAAAACTTCCACATAAAATTTCTCTGTTTAAGTATGTAGATAACAGTTCAGGTCAGTTAACAGTTCTTTTTTTAAAAATCAAAATATACATTACAATATACATCGCAGGTCAATGTGACTGGTTGTTTGACTGACACATTTAAATAAATGTTAAAGTACAGAGCGTGTTTCCACCTCAAAACAGGACAGGTCACAAAGTTAGTTCAGAAAGTCAAAGCAGCACTCAGCCAGGTAATCACTGAGTCATTGCTATTGATCGACGGCTCTATCAACTCCACACAGATATTCTGGACACTTTGTACTTTGCTACAGTACAATTTTTTTTTTTTTTTTTACTGGAATGGGGCTTTGAAGGAATTTTGAAGGATAAATGTGTGAAGATGCGAAGATAATGCTGCTGTAGCTGCTGTAGTGCATTGATATCGGTCACTTGACTGTCTCACTGTCTAGATGTTTGTCTCCTGTGTCCCTCCCCTTGTTCTCACCACAGCAGATATCATAAACATATTACAGCCGATGCCGCTACATTGATCCTCACCTTCACACGAGCCACTACATATGGAGACAGAACGTAGCTTCCACAGTTAGGTTCTTACTTTTTTATAGATTTAAATTAAATTGACCGAACTTTGACCTTTAGACTTGAAAATTTATTTATTAAAGTTAAGTTAAAAGACAACAACTCACCAAAATCCCCCAAATCCACCAATCCACCTTAATCCTGAACACGAATTAACAGTGTAGTTGCAGGTTCAGACAATGCTGATTAGTAATTCAATGAAAAAAAATAATAATTTCTTTCCAAATCTATTGGGTTGTGGAGTCCTTACTATCTAACTAATCAACAAACACATGCATAGATTAGTGCTGAGAACTGATGATATATTATTAGATGTGTTTGTGAATATTTTTCAGTAAATGTTACACTTCGGAAAGATCGGAAAAATTGATTTATAGTAAATATAAAAATGTTGTACCAACATCTGGTAAGTACTTGAGACCTTTTGTTAACAATAATAATTAGTAGCAATGAAAAAAGTAGAGTTAATTCATCACAAAGGAGTTCTTTGTTGTTAAGGATGGTCAAAATATTTCGGTTGAAAACACAAGGGCCACACACAGACCATAGAGCACATACTCTAAAACCGCTAGAAACAAACAACAAAGATGGACTTTACGAAGGCTTTGAGAACGTCAGTGATGAAATGGGGGTGATGCTGCCGGTTCTGCCCACAGTCTGGGGGCTGCAATAAAACTTTTATAATGGCTGCCACTACAACTGTCTGCTTCACCATCTGTCTGGTCAACGAAGATGACGTTACGTGAGTAAAAACTAATGAAAACAATGATGTGTGGGGTTGCGGTGACACATCGTAATACGTTGACTGATTACTTGGGATCTCTTCCACAGCAACGGTAATATCTTTTCCCTGTAGCTCTGACAAGGCAACAAAAGGCAGCGATGACATCCCTCCTTATGGGAACCTCATATCTGCAGTTAATGTGGTGAAACATTTACTTCATCTTTGCTCCAACTCAGACTTCAGCCTCCATTGTTTGCACACATCAGACTTACCGATGACTCACCTGTTGATTATGTATTTGTATAGTTAACTTTGAGTGTAAAAAAAAAAATATCAGCAAAAAAAGCTTTTAGTATGTTTTTTATTTCTGTATTTTAAGTTAGTAACAGTTAAAGTTGCAAAAAGAAATAATAAAAAAAAGATCACTCCATTTAAAAATATGGGCCTTTTGCATCATCATTCTCCATGTTAGTATTCTACATGATGCAGTAATTAGTTTTTTTATACCATTGTTTGACTAATATGGCATTGATTGGGTCTGATTTAGATGGTGTTGGATCAGGGTACTTTAAAAATATTCATTAGCAATATGATTTGCAGCCTGTGAAAAACTCAATCAACCTGACATTGTATTTTGGTGAATGACTTACCTGGCAGTACTGAGTCTGCCATTTTCCCTGCAAAATGCATTTTGATTAAGGTCATTTGCCAGGATTCTCATTATTTTTTTAACAACCCATTAGCTTTCTCAAAATTAAAAACGAAAGGTTGGGGGGGGGGGGTTGCCTGGGAAGGTGCATTAGTGTTAGCTCTTTGTGGTATCATCTTCTCACTTCATGAAAACGAATCTCAACAGAAGTAGCACACTGTGCTGTGAAAGCAATGAGAGATGAAAACCTGACCAATCAATAACGGTTTAACTCATTTTCTATCCTGCTAATCCAAACTCCCTTGGTGGCAGAGATTCTGCACATACAACTGATTACAGTGGTGCAACTTGTACTTGTAGCAATACTCGGTTACAAGGTAAAATCCTGCAAAAGTATTGGCAAAACAAAAATAATTGAGATTTAAAAAGTGGTGCAGAATGGCTCATTTTAATGTTGTAACAATGGAGCTGATTTTAACAATCATTATTTGTTTCCATTGAGTTTCCATGTTCTCCCCATCCTGTGTGGTTTTTCCCACAGACCGAACACATGCATGTTTGGTTATTTGCTGACTCTGTAGGGGTGAATGTGAGTGTGTATGTCTCTTTGTGTTGGCCCTGGGATGGACTGGAGACCTGTCCAGATTGGACCCTACCCCTCGACCAGTGACACCTGAGATGGGATCCAGCCTCCCCGACCCTAAATGGGATAAGTGTTCAATATTATGAATAAATGGACGTCCTGTGATTATAATATGTGCATTATTAGGCAGATTATAAAAAGTAACTTATAACTATAATTATCAAATAAACTTAATGTAGAAAAACCTTATTTTTAGTAGCAGAACGTTGGAATAATTAATGGTGCGTTCCAGCTTCTGATTGACTGAACACACCTGATCCAGGTAAGAAGCAGTGGCAGATGATAGTGAGAAAACAAGCAGAGCAGAGGGTGCTGAGGACCATAGCTGAATACTCAGTATTTATGTATTACTGCATATTACTTGTATGTAGTTCATTCATTACAACTGTTTTGATATTAATTGCAGCATGTGTAATACTAGTCTGTGGAAGCACTAATGATTAATTAATTAATAACATGTCTTTACATTATTCAAATCTGGACTTGACCCTCCAGCAGAGCTTCAGACTATTCATCTCCAGTTTACTGTGCATCTGCACGTCAAGAACAACAGGAGGATAAATTCTCTGTCTCATGAGCTTCAGACCTTAACCAGAGTCTGTAAAACATGATCACACAGAGAAAGTGATTCAAAGAACTCAGAAGAAGAGATTCCTGCATCTTCAGTAACTGAATCAACTGGATACCTGTAGTGCAGAGGGCTGGGTCTCCATCTCCCCCTAGTGGAGGAACATTATGTGAACTTGAGCACACAATTAAACAATGTGCAGCAGACCAAATTAGACTAACATATAGTTTGTACTGTGTAGATTAGTTTATTGATTGCAATTTGCAGAAGGCACCCGGCAGAGTGTAAAGTAGACAAGAGAGCCGAGCTTAAGCCACACAACTGATGACCAGTGATGATAAATGATTATACTTCACAATAAATGCACCTGTAATCATGTCTTTGTATTTTTGTCTCAACAAATATGCAATTAGTGAAAGAATCACCCTTTTAACTTATTTTGAATATGGGGTCCTTTTGGGAAAAGGTTTCTGGTAAACAGCCATAATGATTTTCACCAGCTTAGAGCTTCGCCATGACACTTGCTTTCTATGATCAAAAGTCTGAGACTACATTACACTCAAGATTTGTCGCCTGCTGTTCCGGAGGGTCATTACTGATTTCTCCATCAGTATGCATCACCCTCTAACCCTATGAGGACGCCAGCTCATTGTAGTGTCGGGCCTTTTTCCTTGTAGCTGTTGGTCCTCTAAATGAGCAACCCACAGTCTGGGGTACATATGGAAAGAGGCTGGAGGCTCCAGCAAAATGCAATCAGCACACTACAAGATGAGGGGGTGTGATGGTGGCTGGCAGGAAGTCGCCGTCAACTTTTTTCTGCAGAGATCTGAGGCTTTTCAGGATGACTTTATATGCACATAAACACACACACACACACCTGATGTTTGATGTTAAAGTGGTGGAGACACTGTTGTGATGCTGGAGAAAATCAAAGGCAGTGCATTGAGAGGTGTGTGCACTGATGTGTACATACATGATGTGCATGACCAGTGTGAAGGTTGCACAGATGTCCTTTTAAAGGCTGTATGGATGATTTGAGGTGAGTGGAACTTAACAATAGGTTACTGGCTCATTATTACATTTGAATCATCCTCATGTCTGAAACCAACTCCATATACAGTCATATTCAGAAGTTTGTACCCCTGTTTCAATTTGATGTTTATGTTTAAAAAACATAATAAATATAAATATACATTTAATCCTGCCAGTATTTATTGAACAAAAATGAAGCCATAAAAAAAGAAATAATGATTGTGATTCTGAAAACTAGCAGCAATAACTTCAGTTGATAGTTTCCTGAATCAGGTCTGGACTAGAAGAAAAAGGATTTTTATTGTTGTCACTGAGCAGATATACATGTTACAATCAAATTCTTTCTCTGCATTTAACCCATCCCCCCTGGGGGGGCAGTGGGCAGCCACGGAAGCTAGCGCTGAGTGAGCGACACACCTGAGCGAGCGACTAGGTCATAGGCCAAAGCCATAATTCTTGGTGTGCTTTGGATGCTATCCTGTCACATGACTCAATTCCAACCAAGCTTTAGCTGTTGGACAGATAGTCTCACATTATCTTCTAGAATCCTCTGGTATAGAGAGGACTTCATTGTCAGTGTCCATGTCCTGTGCATGAAAAACAAGTCCAAATCATCACAACTCCCCCCCCTGGTTTAATAGTGGGTATGAGGTGTTTCTGCTGAAATGCTGTTTGGTTTTGACCAAAGATTGTGCTGGACATTAAGGCCAGACAGCTCCACTTTGGTCTCATCTGTCCATAGGACATTGTTCCTAAAGTCTTGTGGTTTGTTCAGATGCAGTTTTGTGAACCTCAGTTGTGTTTTCTTGTTCTTTTTAGACGGAAGACACTTTCTCCTAACAACCCTTCCAAACAAAATGTACTAGTTATTGAAATTGTGCCGTCATCTCAGACCCTACAGGCCTCATGGACTTGAGGCCTGTAGGGTCTGAGATGGAGCTCTTGGGTTTGGGTTTTTTGTTTTTTTGTATTTCTCTGAGCATTGTTCAGTCTGACCCTGGTGTGAATGTGCTGGGAAGTCCTCTCATGAGGAGATTGGCAACTGTCTTGAATGTTTTCTTTCACTGGAGAACATTGAACTCCAAATTGTTCAGAAATTGTTTTCTGACCATTTTCAGATTGATGTGCAGCAACAATAGCTTTTCTAAGACAATCGCTTAAGTCTTTCCATCTTGAAACACCTGAATTTTCCAGAGGAGCAAATTTCCAAACTTCTGCTTTTTATAGACGTCTGCAGACCTGCTGCAGATCAGTTAGTCAAAGGCTGATGATGAGCAGCACCTGACTGCAACTTCCCTCTTTAATCTATGGAAGCAGTAAAACTTAATATTTTCCACATATTTTTTATTCTTTTTGGCTTCATGTTTCTTTAAAAAATAATGGCGTGATGAAAAAAGGGATATATTGTTTTTCTGAGGTTGCATTTGTGTAATACTAAGTGCTGCTACAAATTAGATTATTTTTTTTATCACGTTTTTACTCAAGAAAACATAGAATCAAAAGAGGGGGTACTAACTTTTGAATGACAGCAATACTCATTCCTAAAGTAACAACATTCAATTAAATTGGAAAAAATATTTTTTGTGTTAATAAGATGTTTATAGTTTATTGGACCTTTGTGTGCCACCACTTTATAAAACCCAGATCATGATGATGTGTCCTGTGTAACGACAGAGCACTGTTATGACCCATGACAAGTGAAATTTGCATCTATCAAAGTTAACCTGAAATAAAATATAAATAAAATATAAATATAGGAATGAAGGAAAACTAAAGTCTGTTCCAAGAAAAGTAAGAAAAATTTCTATTATCTCTCCCATATGATGATCGATTTCAGACAAAATGCAAGTGGTGATTTATTGTTATTACCCAGAAGTACACGATCTCAGTACACAATTACCTGCCTTAAAATATTCTAATACAAAGTGGAAATTCGTCAGTCAAGTTGAATTAATACTTGTGCTTAATGTACAAAAGTACTGTATTTTTAATAATGTGGAAGCTGATGATGTTGATAACAAATGTGGTCTAGCTCAGATTTGCTCCACAAATGTTTAAAAGTAAAAATATTTTGTGTGTGTAGTATTCACAGTACGTCTGTCTCACCGTGCACTGAATTCTACCTGGTTCTACATTTGCCTGAGGCCCTCGGGAGCCAGCCCAGCTCTGCATGAAAGTCTTGGTTCTTCACAAATTGAATCCCCTCAGGCATCATAACTGTATTGTGAATACATGCCCAATTTGGTTTTTCATTGTGTGAATCTATTTTTGAAGGGAAGAGGTGGAGAAAAACACAGCTGAGCAAGCACATGTGCTATACTAGAGGGCAAAGCAGGTTGAAGAAAAACCTCAACGCAGCACAGGATAAAACTCTCACGGAGGCTGTGCATGACAGGCAGACTGTGATTTATCTCTTGATAAAACACATTTAATAATTCATAATTCAGCCTTCAGGACTGTATTTGCTTCACTCTTATCTAGGGTATAATCATTTCCAGTATTAAAATTTTTGATAATGAATATTTTGTCCAAGTAGATACAAGTGTTTTAAGGATTATTACAGAGACTGTTGGTCAACCAAACAGAGTTATGTGCATTAAGCTAACAAACGGCTTCACTAATGCACGGAAATATAAACTGAATATGTGATGTTTGTGCTTATCTGAACAGCCACCAGTTGTGTAACCATCCAAAGTGCAATGGTAGACAACAGGATGGTTCTCACCTCTGGATTCAGGGAAGAACTGACACGGGTTTAAATATTGTATCAAGCAGAGACAGGCTGTTATCCTCAAACTGCTGGAGGTTTCATTACAGTGTAAACGCTGATTTAACAAACAAAGTCTAAACTAGCTGAGAAAATGCTTAAAAAAACTGCGAAACTCTAAACGGAACATGAGCATGGAAATAAAACTGCCACACTGGATAACACGAGAATGAATATGAGGTCATCTTTAAACTAAAAACTCAGAAATGTTCAAAATATGTGAAGAGATCTATGTCTCACATCTTTAGTCCTCAGAACTGAAGTTTCATGGACAGGATTAGCTGAATATGGTTCTTACAGTTAAATGAAAACCCTTAGGAGAATACAGTGATAAATGTAAGAATATTCCCATCTGGTAGTGAGTAAAAACGTTCTAAAAATACATCATTATTTAATGACTGTATCATTCTCTAGCATGTGAAGTACATGTGTAGTTCTCTGCTGCGATGGCCCACTTTCTCAACAGGAGAGTTTACGTTTTTTTTGTCATTTTATATATTTAATTATTCCTCGTTCACCTAAGTTCTTATGTTTTACAGCTGTCTCTCATCTGAGTTGTCTTAAGTTGCTGTGCAAACTGCCTTTGTCTGCGGAGGTACCACCGCAAAAACGGAGAAAAAAGACGGAGGCAAGAAAAGCAGAAAGGAGAGTGTGTGCAGGGTTTCTGTGTCCCAGCACTATCTTAGATGAAGATAGAGAGAGCAAGAGAGTGTGTATGCGAGAGAGAGAGAGAGAGAGAGAGAGGAAGGGAGGGAGGGAGGGAGAAAAGGAGGCTGGGAACAACAGGGTCAGTCCAGGAACTGTCCTCTACAGGAAACTACTTCTGCATGTGTGTGAGGAGTGTGTGGGTGGGTAGTAGCTTCTAGTGATGCTTTAAGATCACTTGGTTCATCCTGTATACAGAGGACACAGTAATAATAACCCACCAGTATGAGCCGGACCACCTTCTTTCAGGTAAGACCATATAAAGCAGTGACTGACTTTTAACTGCAACATTCTGAGAGATTATTTTATTTTAGATGAATTTGTTTTACAAAACCTGGCTTAAGCAAAAGGCTCCTTTGAATTGTATCTACTCCCGCAAAAACAGAACGTGGGGAATTATTATTGAGGTTCAATTAAATAATCTTTTTTTTTTTTTTTTTTTAAATAATGATTTCTATTTTGGGAACTTCTTATGGCTGGCCGCATTCCAAATCACATGAAATTTGTCTCAGCAGAGTTTAGGACGTTTCTATGTCACAGCAAACAAACATGAGCCAGAGGCTTCTTTTAGAATTGTTTACTGCAGGGCCTGATGAGCTCTAATGGAGAAGCAGACAAGTAAATCTCTGAGTGCAGCTGCCCTTTAAACAAATAGTTTGATAATTTGGCAAATATCCCTATTTGCTCCCTTGCAGAGGCCTATGTCAGATGACTTACACAACTCTCTAACCAGTATTGGCTACTTAGCTTAGCTTAGCATCAAGACTGGCAACAGCTGGCAATGCTTTGTGACAAAACCCTTAAGTGTAAAGCCTGCAAAGTTCAGCTTCACAAGTGAGCAGTATTTCATTGGAAGGTTGTCAGATGTCCAGGTGAGATTGTCTAAAAGGTCATGTCAATTGGACTTCTTCTTAGTTTGACATGTTTGCTACTCGTTCAATTAGTTTCTTCAGTCTGAGGGGAGAGTTGGCTATGGTACCCAGTTCTATCCTCCGGTGTAGGTTTTTGTTTCTCACCTGGCCTGAAGAGGCTTGTTAGGAGGCACATGGGGTTGTGAGAGAAGGGGGAGTCTCAACACCTTTCATCCCCCTAGAAAGGGGGGAAACTTACTCTTCCTGATGTTGGATGAACAGCCAACATGGACAACTGGAGACAGATCTAGTGGCCACACATTAAAAATAATATAGTGTCTTCAACTTCAATACTTTACAGAACTTTCCAAGACTTAGCACTGATCTTTGCTGATCTGTAAATCAGATTTGAACAAAGCACATACAGTGAACCACATGCTACAGTAAGATGTCTGTTACAAAAGCTCAGATGTCCTTTGTTTTTCCTCAGCCGACCTGACAGTCATTCAGGTTTAACCTGGTATTTGAAAGTGACACATTTGGACGCAGTCCTTTTTGTGAGCGGTAAATTGTCGAGGCACGTTCTTTCTTTAACCGGGACAATGCATGTGGAACATTTAAAGGAATTGGCAGAATGTGAGGAGACAGCTGAGGGCTTTAGCTGATTATTTTCTCCGAGCGAAAATCTGTCAGTTTGCGTTCGTGTAAAAGCGAAGAGAACAATGGCAAACGCTGGGCAGACGTGTACAGCTTGAATAGCAATGTTCAGTTTGAAGTGATGAGCTTGTGGTTCCAGAACAGCCATTAGATTCATCAGCCTTTACATTAAAAGGAGCTATTATGACAGTGGGTTTCCATTAGTTGGATGATTAAAGCAAGTTATTGTAAAAAACACAAACTGGACCTCTGCCTCAAACTACTTTTGAAACCTCTTTGAACAAACAGTCAGTCAAACGATTTTAGAAGCTTTTATAAATTTAAATTTCAGCTCAGAATAAACAAACCTCAAACGCCCACATGCCACTCACACACACACAAAAAAAACCAAAGCCCTTACAAGCACATACTGTAAGCACATGGTGTGTGTGACCTGTGTCGCCAGCAGTGCCCTGTATCCCCACAAGAGGACAAGGGCACAGCTCAAGCGAGTGCACAGGCTTTTACATCCCACAGCCCCCCACAGCCCCCCAATCACACTCTTGTTACTCTTCAACAACATTCTGATGCCCCGACATGTGCCGCGAGAATGCAGTTGGGTAGGTCAGCAGATGGGAGGCAAAACAAACTTGTCTCCCAGGACGCTCAGATCCTGCAAAGCACAAACACACACTGTAAAAAGTGTCAGGACAAAATGCTTATAGTTATTATCTAGCATTAGTAAGATGTGGTGACCTAACGGAAAACCTTTTGCTGGTTTCAACTTCAGGCCATTCGTTAAAAAAAAAGTGAGGATACAAATCCTTTTTTAGTATGAATAAGTAAACAGATAATATTAGCTATAATATTGAAAACAAACACAAACTAAATTACTTCAGTTTTTTGCAGTGTAAACAGCAGATGCTTTATGTTTAGAGCTCTCTCTGTCTCTCTCTCTCGACGGTGCACTCAGCAAATCTTTAGGTATCCATTAGTGGGTTATTACACCGTCCAGTTAGGGAGCAAATTTAGCTGGGACAGCTTTGCTGAGCAGCACAGTGTGGAGTGCTTTCAGGGCAAATTGTGAGCCGCCACCCACCATCCTCCTTGCATATGCTGTACATCACTACTGACATAGTCTAATTAAGATGTGTGCAAGAGAGTAGCAGGACAACACATCTCTTTTTTTTCTTCCAGACTCATCATTCAGATTGAGATGACGCTACCTGCCGGGAAAAACTCGACACACTTGGCAGTAGGGCCTCCGAGACACTTATCCCTACGAGTAGACTCAAAATCATTGTTGGAGTGTTTTGGCATACATTTCTACTTAGGTATCTAAATTGTCCTCCGTTGTGAGTCACTCTGGATCAGAGTGTGATGTAAATATAGATTTAGTCGAACTGGCTTTGAATTTAATTTAGCGATTCCACTATAAACTACAGTATATTAAGAGTTTGCCTGCTTTTCTAGCAGTTGCAAGTATGTGAAGAGCCTGCAAGTTCTGAAAAACTTTTTTGTAGTTCTTAGAGCTGTAGCTGGACAGTCCCCGTTTTGTGTTTCTGGACTGCAGGAACTACAACTTTTGAGGATCCTTTTTAGCTCATACTGCAGAGTGGGTACTTTCCCAGCTGAACAGGAACCGTGACGTAGGGAGGACGTGATTGTTCATTTTCTGATTGGTCAGACTGACAACTAATCTGGTGTTACAGCCCGGTTCCTCCTAACGAGTAATTTCTTATCATATTTCTTATTTCTTATCTGAAGCTATTTTTCCAGTCAACTAGGCAGAAATGTATTTAGAAAGGAATGTAAGGAAGGATTTAAAAGTAGTCCAGCGTTGGTTGCCTATCGTGGTGTGGGTATTACTGAAGTGGCATGTAGAGGCTGAATCCTTTGACCACATCCTGAATTCTCTAAAAACAAATCTGTCTTAAGATCTTGAATGTGTGGCTGAATCTTGGGTCTTTACAAAAGTGCCACATCTTTTCTTTAGGTGGAGGTCCTCGATGTCAAGACAAGAGAGCAGCTCTGTTTTTTAGATAAGGTACAGTATGCAGATAATATTGCTTTGATTCAGGACTATTTAAAACCAAATAAGACACAGTATTAGTTTTAAGTTGCCCTGCATTAAGTTTAAGAGTTTCCTCCGGGTGCTTCACTTTCCTCCCACAGTCCAAAAACATGCATGTTAGGTTAACTGGTGCCTTTACATTGCCAATAGGTGTGACTGTGTGTGTGAAAGGTTGTCTGTCTGTGTATGTCTCTCTGTGTTGGCCCTGACATAGACTGGAGACAGCTGGAAGAGGCTCCAGCCCCCCATGAAGCTGAACAGGGAAAGTGGTTACAGATGATGGATGAATATAGCAACTTTTGGACATACAGATTTCCCCAAAATACATAATTGGCATCTTTAGACCACTTTGTGTTTACAACTTAACCATGATTTGAAACAAAATCCTGTGGGGTTGAAAAATACTTGACTGCCGAACATGAGCTTGAAATGACTGCGGGTTTTACAGGTGCTCAACATCCCACCTACATAAATTCTGTTTCTGCTCCACTCAGGTGGAGCCCTATTCAACAATAGGAGACATCAAGAGCCTTTTTCACAAATCATGTGAGTGGACAAATACATTATCTTTACTGGCCTCTTTTATCTTGATCCCTGACTGTGAAATCAAAGTACAATCCTCCGCTCTACTTAATAAATTGGGGTTTTTTTGCATCTTATTGTGGCTTATTATTCAAGATAGTCATATTGATACATTAGTGTTTTCTTATTATTACTTTCCTGTGTCTATTGTAGCATGTTTCCTGTAAATTAAAACATGAATTGACTTGAATTTTAGATCTACATATCTTATCATCTTGTCGTACCATATTCCAAAAAACCTGCTCTGCTAGAAACTATTTCCTGTTTACCCATTTGTAGCCTACAGTACCTCTGTTGTCAGAGTGAGTCTGGTCAGAAATGACAGCCCAAAGCTGTCAGCACCGTCACTGCAGCTCAACTCTATTCCATAGTGATCAATTATATATGGGCCTGTGGCCAAAATCTGTACGTGCTATGCAATGCTAGCACTAACTGTGTGTGTGTGTGTGTGTTTAATATCCACTCAGATCCTCACTGGTATCCAGCAAGACAGGCCCTGAAGCTTGATCCCAGTAAGTCGCCAAGTGGTGCATCCTAGTACTGTCTAATACTGTAAAAATGGACATCATTGCCTTCAAATAATGAGATAAAGTAGAAATTGAATTCTTATGTTGGCCATCCAATCATCCAGAGTAGAAAGGGGGCCACTCTGAGTGCTCACACAACTGTTTAAGGATAATTTATGCTTTGTCACGCACGCAAATTGTCCTATATGAGGGCAATTTGGGATGTTACAAATGGATTTGAATGCATACAGAGTCCACTCCATAGAAGGTGTGCAGTAATTAAGCTTCACATATTGAGTAATGCACTGTAGACGTCCATCCAGGCTGCTCCACCATCATTTATTATTGATGTCTGCATTGCTTCTTAATCTTGTAAATGTTTAGAAGAGATATGTACCTCCATCCACTGAAATTACCGAAAGGGGCATTTTAAATGTCCTCCACACAAAGCTGATGCTGTTCTTTGCTTATCTTAAACATATTGCAAAACCTAGCTTCCACTAAGGGGAATTTAATGAGAGCTGCTGGAATTAAATCACCGCCATTATGCATTGCCAACCAATAACATTTACAATAACCTTCACTCTGGAGGTGAATGAGAGCCGTAAAGAACACTGCACATCTTAAAAGAATCATGACTGTGGAAACCACTGTTTGATCAGCATCCTTTTCCCCATTCATTTCCGCCTAAATGAAAAGACAAAGATGGCTGTTTGTACATGGGAAAGGACTTGTTTCAAATGTCATGTGAGCTCTCACTCCTTAATAAAAAGCCCAAAGTAGACATTTGGTTAAAAGCTATCTGGGCCAGGGCCCCATGAGGATGTTCTACAAATGTCATCCAATTAGCTGAGTATATTATCTGAGCCCCCATGACTCTGAAACATACAATTATATAAATAATTCATAATAATATAGCAGGAGCTGGTTCAGGAATTAGTTGATGTTACTTTATTCCATTACTGTACAGCTATGTCACAGCTAGTTACTAGTTGCTTTTTGCAGATGTTGATTCTTAAATTCTTCATTAAATGACTTAAAAAAAAGTTCTTTGCCAATATTTTTTTTTCACTATGTTTCTTTGTGCTTTTACTTTTGTACAATTTTTGAGTACTTCATCTACCACTGGAACACAGTTTTCTTACTGGAGTAGGCAGCACTCTTACTTTGACTTTTACATTACTGAGTTCATGTACTTTATGTATCTCCTCTGGTTGTGAGCACAACTGTCAGGGACCACGTTTACATGGATTTAAGTAAGCGGGTTACAGTCAGCTTTCTCCAGAAATCTGATAAGATGGTTTCTGGAACTGGGGTAGATGATTATGGAAACCGGGTTTCCCCAAGTCTCTGTCGGAAAATGCAGATTACTAACCGGGTTTCTAATCGGCATTTCTCCAACTGTGCATGTGCAAATCTGAGTGAAAGAATGAATGAGAGTTAACAATGTTAACAACGAATGAAAGTAACCAGGTTCCATAAGTGCATTTAAATACGGACAGTGTGGCCATTTGTAAACTGTGAAAAAGAATGTGGAGAGTAGAATTGTTTTTTAGGAGCATTTCTTTCTTCTTCTTCAGAGGGAAAATCACTCAGAGATGATGAAGTCTTACAGAATCTTCCTGTTGGGACCACAGCCACCATGTACTTCAGGGATCTTGGTCCCCAGTTAGGCTGGACTATGGTAAGAGGAGCAAAGTCAACGATGCTCACAGTCCGTACTGTACATAGTTTAACTTTTGTCAGCCCTCAGGGGGGCCCCCTACTGGCCTGGGGCCCCAAGCATTTGCCTGCTGGCATGGAGGGCCTCTGGTTGTACCTACTATATAACAAGAGGTTTAATTTATTTTTATTGCCTCAAAACCAATTTAAATCAGTTATTGTAAACAACTTATTGATAAATAATTAAATATCACATAAGAGGTGCAATAGGTGTGAAGGATTTAAAGTGGAGCCTCTTACCCTCTTCTTAATCCTCACCTACAAAATACTTACACTGTATTGTAGATATCTTGTTACCCCGTTATTCCCCAAAGTCGGCTTTTCGTTATCAAGTAACAACAAATTTCTATCCATAGGTACTGTGGCGGTACACCGTTGTTACTAATAAGTACACAGTAGGTTCTCTGTACTTACCCTGTAAGTCCCGGGTTCGTCAGCATTTTTGGCGACAAACTGTGTGCGTCCCCTTTTTCTTAAACCTCTTGTCACATTTATACATTTTACTTCTACATGCCTATAGCCTATAGTTTAGTGTTGCTCAGAGTATGTTGAGTATGTATGTATCTGGTTACTGCCTCCTTGTAAAGTGATTTTCTGCTCACTGTTTGCCACCATAGCTCATTATTTGGCTCCTGCTCAATGTAATTTTTAGTTCTTTCTTATTCTAATCTTCGGGACTTTAGTTATTTTTTAGTTAGACTTTGCCTCATAACGATATTTTGTTCTCATATTCAGCTATGCCTTGATGACCATTATTATCGGTAGTAGTGCTACATATCTCTAGTATATTATTAAACGATCTCTGCATTTTGATCCTAATATTCTGAACAATGTGGCACAGCCCTATCCCTTTTATTATCCAAACAATAAAAAGTCATGGCACAGTCTAACGTGTTTTATGGTCTTTTGTGTGCAGGTGTTTCTGGCAGAGTACGTCGGGCCCCTTCTCATCTACCTCTTCTTCTATTTTCGAGTACCATACATGTACTTGCACAGATGTGCCTTTACCTCCAGCCCCCATCCTGTGGTCAAGTAAGTGCAAAAGCAAATTCTAAGGCTGGCTATGCTTAAACCAAGCAGGCTAGAAAACCAACTAGTTAACAAGCTCAACATCCAGTGCTGGTTACATACAGTGACCAGTCACAAAACTAAATCCACCTGGTTTTACAAACAAGGGAAATGTTTAATGGTGCCAGGGATTGGCCGGTGTCAATACCCCTGTCGACAACGTTAGAACCACCAGGTTCTGGTACTGTGGCTGGTCAGTGGATACTTAGTGGCCTAAGGTTGTTTTCTAACCCAGTTTAAACCTCTGATCATTTTATTACTTGCATCAGTTAACTGCACTGCATCACATATCATTGTACACGTACCAGAACAATCTGATTTCTCAAATTTAAGTAACTGTTCCAACAGAATGAAGCTGCACACTAATACAACACTGTTTGTCGGTGTGACCTTTACATCCTCTGTCTCTCTCAGACTCGCCTGTGAGTGTCACACCTTCCACTATTTGAAGAGGTTGATAGAGACTATCTTTGTGCATCGTTTCTCCCATGGGACTATGCCTCTCAGGACAATAGTCAGGGTGAGGATGTGACTACCCTTGAAAAGAAGACCATTAACCTCTTTTAAAACGTGTGTCCTTTTTTTTTTTCTTCTCCTTTTTCAGGCCAGTTGTTGTGACACTGCTTTTAGCCAGATACAACAAACAGTATTTCTTCAGCTTCACTGTACTATGTACATGTTCCCTCTCTTAGAATTGTGCCTATTACTGGGGTTTCTCAGGTTGGTTGGCCTATTATATCAACCACCCTCTTTATACACCTCCATGTAAGTTGAGACACACACAAACACACACACAGATACATGGACACAAAAAATATTGTTTGTCTGTTTTCCGCAACACTGTTTCTCTTCACAGCATATGGAGAACTACAAGTGAACTATGCACTAGTCGTATTCTTGGTACGTATATGCTGATACTCTCACTGTGCTGACATCAATTCATTGCTGCGTATGAAGTGAAATGCATATTTGTGCTCCAGATATGTGAACTGGGAAACTTTTCCATTCACTTGGCTCTGAATAATCTCAGAGCGAATGGTGAGTGTTTGATTCTGTTTACTTCCTTAGTAGCTGAAGGAGGAATGCATAAAGTGTGAACCCACTGATCAATGCATAACTAGGCATTAATCTACTTGATCATGACCTTAGTGCTGTGTCCTAAAACTCTTTCAGTTAATCCACAGTAAAACAGATGCTACTTGAAAGCTAATTTGCGTATGAACTAAATTCATTCTCTCATTCTCCACAAAACTCTTTCGAAGGATCCAGGATCAGAAGGTACCCTATTCCAACTAAGAACCCCTTCACTTGGCTGTTTTTCTTTGTATCCTGTCCTAATTACACATATGAGGTAGGTTTTTGTTGTAATGTACTGTATGGATCAGTATTACCCATGCATGCATTTCCCTCCTTATCTATTCGACACCTTCTACAGGTTGGAGCTTGGGTGAGCTTCACCATCATGACCCAGTGCCTGCCAGGTATGTAGTAGCCTACAGTACATGACTTTTTGTTGACCCCCCCCTAACAGCATCACTATCACCTGTACACATGCAGTGGACTGCAGGAAGGTGAAGACTTGGTATCAAGCCGCTCTATCGATGTAATACTTTTCTGTGTGTTTTTGTGTACTCTCTTTTGTGTTGTCTTGCAGTGGCATTGTACACAGTACTGGGGTTCATCCAGATGACCGTCTGGGCCAAAGGGAAGCACAAAGCCTACAACAGGGAGTTCAAGGACTATCCCAGCTTCCGGATGGCCATTATCCCCCTGATTCTCTGACAGTGTTGGAAAAGTAAGGCAGAATATAACAGCTGTGTATTCACTTCCCTACAAAGGTGTCACAGCACGATGCATTCGTATTAATGAATGAAGGATATGGAAAGAGTAATAATGTCGTGGGGACAGAAAATTGCTGCCAACGTTTAACCTTTGGTTTTAACAAAAGCGTTTCAGTTACGGATTTGGCTCCTTCATTACTGAAAGCTGACATATGACACATTAGCATTTTAGCAACCCATGTTTAAACCAGTGAGAAGTTCTCACTGCACACTGGCCTATTAGTCTACATGGTGTTACTTCTTTTCATTGCAGGTTGAGTGAAAAAAAGTCATAATACAGAGCCTGTGGAAGCACACTCAGAGATTTAAAATGCCGTGGCATCGTTTGAAGCTCTCAGGAGAAATGCTGCTAAAGCAGACATTTAATGATGTTAATATAAAGCTGTATATTTCCAAATATCTTCTTCAGAGAAAGTTAATGGTATCGTAGAAATGTAACTTCGGGCATCAGTGTGTTGGGTGCTAACTAGCTCTTACTGTCCACTCTCAGGTTTTTGTTGTACCAAGAACTTTTCTGTCAGTTTCTGTGAATGTAAATTAAATAAATAAAACTGGAATCAAAAGTTTCAAAATTTTGAATTTATGTAACTAAGTCAGACTTTTTTTAAAGAGTTGGATATACTGTATGTATATAATTAATACAAATGATTGCTATGCTGTGCTGTGCCATGTTTTTTATTTGGATGTGTGGGTTGTGAAAAGTCTGCTACATTTAAAGCAATCAGGGTTTGGGGTTCAGAATCTCTATTAACTAGGCTACTTCAACATCTGATCTGAAGGACCAGGAATTGAACCGCTGACCCTGCAGTTAATGGACAACCTATCCACAGCCACCTTTGTGTGTCTTTTTCAGGACCACATATTTTAAGGACTAAATATTCTGTGATACTATCAGTGTTAGTGTAGTGTTAGTGAACTACATGTACCAAAGCCAGTAGTTTACATACATTTTGCAGTAACTCACAGGTAGTTTATTTTTGCATTGCTTTTAGTAGTTTAAACACGAAATAATCTAAAAATTAAAAATGGACAAGATACAAAACCTCATAAAGCTTTATGGTTGAAAATGGTTTATTGATGCGTAGTAATGTCTGTAGTTTGATATGGCATCTAAATTTGATGCATGCATGCAACTTTTAGCAATAGTAACATGTTAGGAAGTTTATAATTGGGAAGTACTCATTTGAGGACATTGGGACATGATTATCGTACATTATCCAAGTGAAGAAAGTAAGATTTGGGAAAAAACTAATAGTTTCCAGGATATGTAAGTATAAGCAGTCATTGCATGTGGTGCACGTTAGTCTACATTGATTTCTTTTTTATGCGCATGCAGGGCATATTTCTTTGTCAAAAGTAACACTGCTGAATGCATTAATAGGAGAGAACTCTGAGGTGGAGGAGTGGTTTGGATAAAGTAAATGATGAAGATTATATTCCATCTGGTGTATCAGAATCTGACCAGCAGAGCAGTGAGCTATCACCTCTTCCAAATGCCTATAAACAGAGATCCACAGAACATGCACGGAAACATCAGAGTGTTGAAACACCCCCTGATGAGCCAGGATCTAGCAAAAATTAAAGTGTGCTTGAGGTCAGGTGCCTTCACCCCAGACATAGTGCAGCTTGAGGCTGAAGATGAAACATATGATTGACATGATTGGCAGCCACTAGTGAGCAGTATAATGATAGAGAGTTGATGAAACCGGTTTCCTAACTGCACAAATGTTTTTTCTAGTTCTTTTTTGAAGCATCCACTTTTATGTCTTGTGTACTTTACCCAAAGCTTAGGACGTTCTGGTCCAATGCCTTGCTAATCCCTTCCATTAGAGACAAAACCAAGCTTGACAGAGTTTTACAACTGAGGAAACTTCTAGAAGTATTCATTGATGAAGACATGAGGAACGCTGACAGATTCCAGGCCAGGTCCTTTATCAATAGCATCCTTAAAGGCTGCTTGCTTCAGGCACCAACCAAAATGTGTGTCAATTGATGAGCTGATGATTCCGTTTACAGAAGCCTGTCCAATTTGACAGTAGGTGCTACTAAAACCTGATCCACTTGGCATGAAAAACTTTGTGCTGCCTACGGCAGGTGGCATTGTGCTGGACTTTGAAGTCTACCAAGGTGCACTTGCACTGAGGTCACAGGTACAGGACGCAGAGGGACTCCTGGCACAACAGTATACTGTGATCGGTTTTTCACATCCCTGAAAGCTGTGGATCAAATGCTGGAGAAACAACCCCTTTTATTTTCAACGCATTCATCAGGCAGTCACCACCACCACACACGAGCGTGTTAAGTAGTTCATACATGTGCAATTAGTCATAAGTATTGATTATTTCTAGAGAGAATCTGCTTTATGTGCTCTGTGAAGGGGTTTGGTAACTAAATAATCTTGCTTGGTTCTCACTAGTTTCTGAAAGACAGGTATGAGACTGATATCAGACATTGACATTGGTCAATAAAGCCAAAGCTCTTTTTCATAAATAGGGTTTAGTTGTATGTTTTTAGTTTAAGTATGATCTGTGAAGAAGTTGGCACATTTTGCACTAAACTCAGCGCCGTGTGACTTCATTGTAATAGATTTTGTAGGCCTATACCATGCACATTGTCATTTTGAACTTAATAGTTCTTAGTAGCTTTTGTCAGGATCTGGACCTCATTTCCACTTCCTGCCCAGGACTTTTATTTTGTAACCCCCGATACCTGCTTCCTGCCTCATGTTTCGTTAATCATTCTGATTGTTTTCACCTGTTCCCTGGTTCATTTATACTCAGCTCTCTGCCCCTTCCAGATCCTCGGTCTAACTCCCTGACAGTGCACCTTGCTCCCTGGTTTGCCTGACATCTGTTGTTGGATTCCTGATTCTTGTTTTTGAACTCTGTGTCCTGTTTCCTGGGCGAGGTTTGGTTTGTTCTGTTCTTTGATTCAGTTCAGCAAATTCTTGTTAACCCTTTAGCTTTTGATTATTAAACCCGTTTATTCTCTCTCACCGTCCTTGTACAAAATTGTGATAGCTTTGGTTAAACAAACTAGATTTCTCCCAGTGTAGCTTTGCTTTATCTCCATTTCTTCCAGTGTGGAGTAGTAGCCTCGCCAACACTGTCCAACCTGTTTATAATCAGAAGGTATCTCTGTATAATGCAGTATAGCACAAACCATTTCCTTTAAGTGATCACTGAATCAACACTCTAAAACAGTTTAAGAAATTGAACATAATGACTTTCATGAAGGAGGATTTATTGCAGATCAGTTCGATAAGATTTTATTAGTCCTGGCTTGGTGCGAGCTACTGTACCTAATAAAATTAATGTATAGTCCCAATATTGATTTTGAAAAACAAAACAATGAAGAAAAAATAATTCTATAGCAGCAAATGGATTTTCTAAAACTGTTAGCTACTAACACTAGCAGATGTTTCAGGCAGACTGCCACAAATGTTGGTAAAAAGCGATTCTTTAGTTAATTCTGCTTTAATAAAGTGCTTCTCTCTGTGCTGATTTTACATACCTAAACAAGGCAAAAATAAAATATTAGCTTGCTTGGCATCTGAAGCAAATTCACAGTGCTTTTTGTGCTTTCAAATAAGTTCACATCAAGCTAAATTTAAGCCAAAGTTCTGTTTCATTCAGTTTGTAAGGCCTACAAGGTGAGCAGGGAATGGAAGATGCAGTAGGCACAAAATCCTCTGCATCTTCCAAATTTACAGCCCACTAACCCTGGTAACTGGTAAAGCA
The DNA here is from genome assembly GCF_033026475.1 of Channa argus. Taxonomy (NCBI): domain Eukaryota; kingdom Metazoa; phylum Chordata; class Actinopteri; order Anabantiformes; family Channidae; genus Channa; species Channa argus. The sequence continues at coordinate 2,334,649 of NC_090215.1, read as the reverse complement.
AAGTAGATCACATATAGCGTTATCACAAGTCAAAAAGGCAAAAATGACTTACTATACTGCAATGTTTGTGAGAAATGCACCCAAAAGTTGGAGGATACAACCAGTGTTACCTCTGTGGCTTTTAGTGTCCCACAACTAATCGTTGGCCAGTTTCTTGTCTCAATTAGGTTCGGGTGGGACTTTGATGACATTATGGGAAATGAAATGAAAACATGTTGAGCTCGCTAAGGTGAGCTCACTTCTCCGCAGTCTTCGTAGGTTTGGTCTCAAAGTATCGCTGTGCCCCAGCTGCTTTTGGATGCAGCACAATAGCGCCGTCTTCTCTCGACTGACACTTGGCAAAATTCACAAACACCTACAGGGACACAAAAACATACACATGAACAACGTAGTAAGGTTTGTTAGTGCAGGTGCATTTCCACTGGAAAGTTCCTGGTACTTCTTCTTTCCCCCGAAACATTAAGCACACTGCCAGTATTTTAGTACCGGTAGTAGTACTTCAGAAAGTACTATTTCGTAATCAGCATTTTGGGGGAAAGAACTGAAGCCCCAGGGCTAAATTGAGGACAATCCTCCGCTGGAAACTGACATGGAGGAACTAAGTTCCTCAAAATGTTCTTTGAATGGAAAACAGGTCTGTGTTTGTGTTTCACTATACTCATTTACCTGGTCAAGAGTAGTCTGTGACACAGAGTAGTCCTCGATGTTTAGCTTGTCTTTATTAGCCAGGACCATTTGAAAGATCTTAGCCAGGGAGGAAGAGGAGATCTTGTACTGTAGAGTGTTGTGGTGTTTCTCACTCTGGATGCAGCCAGGGAAAGTGTTCTCCATGAAGGCTACAGCAGGGTTGAGATCTGGGGCACAGCTGGGCTTAGCTGCCCTGATCTTCATGGTCACCACGTAGCCGTCACCAAATCTACATAATGTTGATGAGCAATGTTATGGAATCCTAACCGAAGTTAGGATTCATTGTTTCAAAAAACATTAAAATAAAGTTCCATATATTGATCAGCAACATGGAATCAAGCCAAAAGACCAACTTGTATTTGAGATGCTGAATGGTTCCCAAACATTTGAAGGATCCGTTGACCATAATAGCTAAGCGGGTACACAGCGCCTCACATTCCTCCATGCTGTGAAGACAAAATCTTAAGAATTTAGTCTGATACGCAGAACCAAAGTTGTTAAAACTTTAAACTGCACAAACAAAATTGCAATTTCATTCACTATAATACTAAAAGCTGTAATACTACGGAAGAGATCAAGTATCAAGGACTTCAAGTACCACATAATAGAACACTGACTGAAAATTGTAATCAGATGCAATAAAATGCATGAGCAATGTTCATTTACTTGTAAAGACTCAAAATAAATCCTTATAAATGACATGAAATACATAAAATGTGGGTGATTTGATAGAAATGGTGTTGGTCCCAGGTGGTTGGTGGTCATTATTGTTGTTAAATGTAACAAGGTGTAAATATCATCAAATAAAATTCTGAACCTTCATCTGATATTCATCTTTTGATCTTAAAGCTAAATTTGTTGCTGTACAGCAAAAACAAATAAACTTCCCTTGCCGTTCCAATACTTTTGGAGAGGACGCTATACACACACACACCATATACTATTGATTACCTATGTGAGGTAAGAACAACAGCTCGTCTGTCCTGAATGACACTCATGATGGAGTTCCAGAGGAAGCGCCTGGAGAGAGGGTCCATACCTGTAGTGGGCTCATCCTAATGTTAGAAAGACACACACACACACACACACATCTATCATCTTGTCTGTGATCCCTAGTCTAAACCTCTAATCTGAACCCAGACACATCACTAGCGGTGTCCTCACCAGCAGTACCAGAGCAGGGCAACCTATCATGGAGATGGCTGTGGAGAGTTTTCTCCTGTTGCCTCCACTGTAGGTCCCAGCACTGCTTCCTGCATACTCTGACAGTCCCAGCTTATGGATGGCCCACTCTGCAACCTGAGCACATGGAGGACAATCCAGTCAAAATAAAGTAAATTCAAGCTGTGCTGCCGTAAAGCAGGAATAAAAAATGGGCAGGTTTGTAGAGTTCCAGCTACACAGGGGGGGGGGGGGCATCTTTTATCATTTCACTGAGCTGCAGATCTGCCAGGCGCACTTTGAAGTGATTTATTTCTTGGCAAAGGCACCCAGCTCACCCTGCTGATCTCACACTCAGGGACTCCACGGAGGCGGGCGTAGAGGTGGAGATGCTCCCTGCCTGTCAGCAACTCATCTATGGCATCAAACTGTGGGCAGTATCCCATGTTCTGGTGGACGTTTAGGATGTGGGTTAAAATGCTGCCAGGACGAAAACAAGGAAAAAATGAGGAGGAGCAGGACAAATTAAATGAAGTTCACCATTTAATGAATCCAAATTACACCACCTGTTTATAGGAAGCTAATCACATGGATTAAGTGAGCTATTTCTATTATGATCCTGGATCCCATCGGAGAGTCTTAGTAACTCAATTATAAATCAGCTCAGTTTATTGGGGTTTTTTTCATGGCACACAGCTGATTATCAGCCTCAGTATTGTTTTCTTCCTATTTACTCTATGATAACACTGCATTACTAACCTATAACCAGCAACTGAGGCCTCCCCTGAGGTGACATCAATGTCTCCCGTCAACATCTTAAAGGTGGTGGTCTTGCCTGCTCCATTTACCCCCAGGAGTCCAAAGCACTGCCAGGAAATAAGGGACAAAACAAACAAAAATGAACGATAGTGTGACCAGATTCACGCACTCTGTCCTGTAAATAGTTTAACAAACCTCTCCGGGTGATACTCCAACACAGATTCGGTCCACTGCGGGGACACTTGTACCGCTGTATGTCTGACAGAGCAAAATGAGAACAGAATGGACATTCAAGCCTGTATCCACTGTTAATCGCTGACCATATTTTTTACCAGAGAAGCATCTCACCTTGGACAGGTCTCTTATACGCAAAATGTCATTTGTTTTTTCACTTCTGTAGATTTGCTCTCTTTCATCAGCTACATCTACATCCTCATCCAAAATAGGAGACTTTGGGCACTTCGATGTCCTGCCAACGGACAACCAGTCAGCAAAGCAACCATTTAGCAATCTATGCAGTATGTCTTATGTTAGGCCCTGTTATCCAGAGCAAATCTGAATATCTCTGCATCACACATTTCAAAACACACATCTAGTAGTGCCCTGTTGCATTTACCAGCGATCCAGGAAGAAGCCATGTTGGAAGAGAATATTAAGAGTGAAATAGAGGAATCCTTCGAGAGTCATACAGTAAAGGTTTTTCCCAATAAAGTCCCATTCATATGGGTCTGGTCTGTAGTCCTCACCTGAAGAAACAGAAAGCATAATTTCGGAGCAGAGGACACAGAAAAGATTGTTTCAAAGAAAATGATTTTATAAATCTGCAGTTAACTTGGGTCTTGATGGTGGCAATGATCTATTCTACGTAGGTGTTGAGATGGGGGCTGACAGTTAAAGTTTGTTGTTACCAAAGCGAGCGTAGGTATCAGCCACAGCCTGGCTCATGGCCATGTCTATAAGACCCCGACCCAGACAGTAATGTGGAAAGATGAGCAGCATGGTCTTTAGAAGCTGATTGAATTTGTACAGAGCCTGAAAAAACCATCAGACACATGTGAACGATAGTTACATAGATGATGGGCTAAAGGATTTAAGACAAATGAGAACCCTGGACTCACTGTGGTTCCCTCAAAAAGGTCCAGAACAAAGGTGAGGGCCGTGCTGTTGATGCCAATGAAGAGGTTGATACATGACAGAGAGACATAGGCTGTGCTGGGGACGTTGAACATGTAGGACATGGGATACATCATAGGCGTCACAGACCACCTGGGGGACGGACATTGATTGACAATTATATATGATTTGTTCACACGTGGTCTTTGCAAACTATTTCCGGGCTCTGTCTGTTAATCTACTTGTTAACTCCACCATAGCGATTAAGGGAAGATGCTGAGCGTAAGGGAGACACATGGACTTCTGGTATTCTGTATGATTGTAAAGCTGCCTTTTTACAGAATACAAAAATACTAACCCCTATTAAAAAATAAACTATGCACACAGCAAAGTTTCAAATGACTTTTCTCTTTTTTTTTAATTTACACAGTGTCACAACTTTTCTGGAAATTGGGTTTGTACATTAATGAATGAGTTAACATGTGCTTTGTAAAAATAAAATAGACTTCCAGTGTTAGAGCATAAAAACACCTACCCATAAAGCATCAGCAGGCCAATGAGTGGTTGGAGGTTGATTGGTGAGGTGTAGCACTTCTTATCAAAAAAGATGAAAATTTCCACCACCATTGCTGCACTGATGGAGTAATTCAGCTGGAGAAAGTCCACAGTCACGTAGATTAGTTTCTCTTAAAGTTTATTTCACAAGCAAAGCCTGATATATAACTTTACCTTGCAACCACAATAATTACTTTTGCTTTGATTATTATTTCCATAGAGCATTAGTATGCTCTGATTAAGTAAGAAGGTCACTGTACCATGTCCCAGAGGAAGTTGGACGTCCAATAAACCAGTGGACTAACACCACTGACAAACTGCAGGTGTTTGGCCTGGGTGACTCTCTCCTGGATGAGATAGAGAACAAAGCTGGCTGGTACAAAGGACATGGCAAAGATGATACAGATGGCCACTACTGCATCCACTGAGGTGGTCAGACTGGAGAAAGGAGAGGAAAAACACCTGTGACCACTTTGATTTAAGAGTCAATAAGAGAACCTTTGACATAAACATTGTCCAAAGACCTGTCCGTGAGGAGGACAGTAGCAGTCACTGGGCTTGGAATGCACAAAGGGCTGGATAAGGGCTTGGGTCACTCACACAGTGAGCTCAGAGAGCTGTTCTTTAGTGAGGTTCATAGGGTGGTTGATGGCAGTGATTCCATACTCATCCAGTTTAGCTCCTTTGGGAAGGTTTGCACGGAGAATGGCATTGTTGGCCACATTCATGAACGATACCATAGCATGCCAGCCCTTATTGTTGTACCACACCTGTGGGATCACAATGAATAGACTGGGAACACAGCTCGTATATAATATCAATGGTTTATTTGTTACACTGTGGTAGACAATGAAGCAAGTAAATCTAAGCGATGCAAGCTCCATCGGGTGGGCGAGGCCTACCTTGACATTGTGTTGATTCTCCATGTACCTGAGGAAGGTCTCTATGTCTTTCAGCGTTTGTTTGGAGTATTCGCCCTACAACCAAATGTTTGCAGGCCCATTACATACGAAGTGACAATGGGGCAAAAGGGTGAAGCACAAAACAAAGGTAACAGGGCGAATATAACATGGATTTTTGAAGACAAACCCCGGTAACATTGAGCAGTCCTCCCAGCTGTGCTGCTACATCCCGGATGGTCTTTGGTTGCAGCACTATAATAGGAAGCTCTCCTCCCACTGATATTCCTCCATACCTGGACACCACAGAGAGAAGGCTGCTGATATCTGTGGCTCAAACATCCAGCTGCAGATCAGATGCTACATAATTATGGCCACTGGATGGCAGCACAGCACACACATCTGTGCAGGTAATAGATATTCCCTTATTGGAGCTAAATGTAATCTTACAGTGAAGCAGCTGAATGCAAATTTGAACTTACCTTTGTTCATTCACCCAATATTTACTCTTCAAGCTGGAATGAGATCACACACAGAGACCACGTTGTTATTCTTCTTCATACTGACAACATTTCAATTCAAAAAACTTGCAACATGTTCTATTGCATGTGAACAACATGGGAAGTTTAAACACTTCCTAAACAGAAGTAGATTACGAGCGTACTATATTTTTGCTATATGTACAGATAATCTTCATCTGTGTAATCAATGTGATAGATCTACAGTGTTGTAGATCCACAACACTGTGATGGTGACACCTACAGAGTTCTAAAGTGAATGCAGATGGTTCATGTTTTTGATGCATTTTCATTTCATTTCATTAATTATTTCAATTATTGAGGACAGTGAATATTAATGAAGAGGTGCAAATACATGATGTTATGTAAAAATGCCGGATTTAGCTAGAAACTAATTTTCATCTGCTGTGGGAAGTTTGATACACCTGGTTCTGATGAGGCTGGGGTACGTCTTCACCAGGTAGTCAGAGATGTTCCTGCCTGTTAGGTTTATGAGAACATCTCCTGTTGATTGGATCCTCTAATGCACAAAAAAGTCACAGAAAGAACACATCACACAAAAATGTGAAGTGATGCACAGCAGAACTTGAAGCTATATTGTGCAACTTTTTGAAAAAATTATAAATATGCTCCAAACATAGCTTACAGTGGAGAGTGTTGATCCAGGCTCACTGAACAGCACTGACAACAGTGCAGAAATTCATTTCACTGAGGTATTAACTTATTAAGTGGGGCGTGTCCCTCTGAAAAATCGGAATTTCACTGACTTTTGCTGTATTCGTATTTATTAAAATTTCTTAACAACAACTAACTGAAGCTCTCCAGAATGTGGTCGAGAGTAAAGGGAAAACCACAGGTGTTTCTGAGCAGGAAGAGGAATAGCTCAGCTGAACAAGGTGTATGAATTTCAAGTTCCACGCTACTGCTAGCTTCACTTACATATTGTAGCTTTAATGTGAGCATTTCTATGGTCAACCACCTACCTGTGGTGGGGGCAGGCCTCCAGCTCCCTCAGGGCACACGGGCAGCATGGTCAGTTTTTTGGCCGTGCTGCACTGACAGTCTGGAGACGGACTAAGGGAGTTCCACTCTGGACCCGCCAGCATATCTTCCAGAGCAGGGTCAACGAGGGGCATCTCCCACTCTGTGGTGATGTTGTTACAGGGGAAATCTCTACCAATGGGATAAGGTGATTCAGTGGTACATTTAAACAGCACAAAGGAGAAGCCTGGAAAAAAAGAAAACTGCAGAGATTACTCACTCCAGCGGTTCATCAGCCATGCAACGTGTCCCAAAGCCAGGTTTGTCCAGCAGGACCTCCCCAAAATAGCTCATCTGAGCATCCGCAGGACGTTCATTACTGCAGAGCACAAATGATAAAACTCTAAATGTAAATGAAGACTTTTAGACAAATTCAATTCAATCTAACCAATGAATGGCATTAGATGATCTGGGACCCTTTACACACACCTGAAGAATGTGTACTGTCGCCCATACATCCAGGGTGTGAGCATCAGACTTGGATACTCTCCAAAAGGTGGAACCATCAGAGTGAATGTCATTGCAAGAAAAACAAAACTCGCAGGCAGCACCATCTACCAGAAACAAAGACATGACTGTGATTTTAGAAGCAGACACCACTGTCCAGAGGTGGCCTGTGAGGGACAAATAGACAGGCTGCTTGGTGTTTCAGTTGTCAGACTTAGATTTTAAACTGTTTCTAATACATACTGTACATGTTACCCAGCAGATTGTATTGGATCTAAGTAATATAGTATTCTACAGGTTACCTGAGCAAAGAAGTCTTTGTAGGAGCGGGTGGTGTGATGCAACCTCTTAATGAGCAACGCGAAGAACTGTTTAATGGTCAGGTGCAGGCCTATGACTTGGTAGGATCCCCTGCCTGCAGCACCATCTTGAACATTGCATGGGCCCTGGCCATTGGTGTGCAAAGCTCCATCTGTCTCTGGAATAAAGAGTTCAAGTAACTTTCCCAGCCTGACTTTCACAGGTGACGTCAGCTAGAGGCCAGTTGATGACCATAAAGCAACGACCTATGCATTGCCAGCTTTGCTCTACTTAGATGTAGGCACAGAGTCTTTGTCCAAACTATTCATTTAATTCAGACTATTGCTTTGATTCATCCCTTGCAGAAATTACTGGGGTTTTTCTCTGCAACAGCAGCAATTATCCGGAGCTGTGCGCTGAAAGCTGCTTTCACCTTCTAGTGATTCCATATCAACTGCCACTCTGCTGAATGTGTCACGCAGTAACTAGTTCCAACAATCTCCTGCAAGGATTTTTGGACTGCAAGAGTAAGAGAGTGGGATGCAAAGGATACAGCTCACGTGATGAGAGGCAGACGGTAAAAAGAAGTCTAATGGAGACACAGCTACACATTCAGACATACAGTAAATCAATAGGAAGGAAAAAGAAGCTACAAAAATGTTTTTTGTTCTGTTTTTCTTTCCTCTTTCTTTCCTTACCTGGTATGCATTTCTTGTTGGTTGCATTCCCATCAGCAGTGACCTTTAAGAAGATCTACAAAACAATAGTCAGGACCCAAAGTTAACAGAGGTTCTTTAAAAAAAACAATCTTTATGAAACGTAAAGTAAGGCAGCGACTGAATGACAGATTGCCTCAAAAAGACATCAAAGTGCTTCTTCACAATGAAAATGAAACGAGTACTTGCGTGAATTGTTCTTACACAGGGCATCTTTGTCAGTTTGACGTATTGACTCATTTTGTTTTTACATCCTGGGACTTGTAAATATATATCGCTTTTTTTGATTTTACTGTGATTGCCTGCAACCGTGATTATTACTTATCTTAATTCCACACACCTCCTCCAGTGATGTGTCAGACACACCAAAGCTGCTAAGGCCAATGTCGACCAGGGTTTCCTCCAGTTCCCTGAACAGGCTAGCGTAGGCCCTGGGCTGGAAGTTACGGTTGGGAAGCAGAAAGGTCAGCTCCTGGCCAAAGGCCTCGATCAGACGAGCCTGCGAAACGTGATGATGGACTAGGGCTGTGATACGTTCCACGTTACCTGGAGATGAGTGGACGAAGACAACTGCGGTCACACTCTTCATTTACATTACTACTTATTATGGAATTCAGCCTGATGCCATAACGCTGTTATCTTATTGGGTAACACTTTACAAAACTGTGAGTCTTTGCTGAAGAATGAATGAGAAACAGAACCTGTAATTACTGAATCAATTGGGCCTGAATTCTAGAGTAATTCAGAATCCAGGAAACATACTAAATAATGAGAAGATAATAATAATTGATAATGCTTAATGATTTACCCATAACTATATGTAAAACTGTGTAATGACCACATCCTTAAATAACTTTCAGTTTTTCTCTTTTTGAGCAACTTCAAGTCAAGTGACACATTCAATGACATGACAAAAAGATTATGTCCTACCAATCATTTTCACTATAGATAGATTTCAAAGGTTCTGGCCACTCCACACTAATCTGTGGGATAACACGGAATTGGAACTACCTTACCATCCATCTGTCTGTCCGGAGTCCTGCTCTCTACCTGGTTCGCCTTAAACTTTGAGCACTTTGAGCAATTACAGGAGCAATCCTTTGTACAGTCGCAGTTGGCCTGGAGGACACGACGACAGCAGGAACCATAAATGGCATTTGAGTTTTTTAATTCAAATTTTATCACTCTGATGTTAAATGTATTTGGCTAGAAATGTAGCATCATTTATTTTCAATTCCCAAATCCATTTATTCAGGTCAGACCAGACCCCCACAGACATTTACTATGCTGCTTTGTTCTCTCACCTTGGGAGGGTCATTTTTTATCCTTCGTACAAGAGTGAGGTAGAAACCGGCGCCAAAGCAGTTCTTTAGGAAGATGGGGGAACCACAACAATAGAGACGGCCCTGTGAGATGATAGCCACCCGGTCGCTCAGCAGGTCGGCCTCGTCCATGTGGTGGGTGGACATGATTACTGTACGCCCTGCAGAGACGGACGAAGAGAGTTAATTACCACACGATTACTGCAAAAGTTTAGCTACCTAATGAGCTGAGGTTGAATTGGACTGACTAAACGTGTCAGGCTTTCTCATCATCTAACTTCTTTATTTCATATAATGTCATTTTGCAGTCTACACTATTTATTTTATAATGATTTTAATCTAATTATGTAATTGACTAGGCTCAAGTAAATAGTATTTGTGAGGGGAAACTTGACTTTAAAAGATATTCAACTTTGTATGAAATGGTATGTTAATGTGACAGAAACACATTTCAAAACTTGTGGATGATCAGTACAATCACGACATATGCAAGAAAGTGTGTAAAGCTTTACAGTGTAAGGGGCCAAGTGCTTTCCTCCCTTTTATCTGCATATCTGATAAAGGAGGTTCATTTCAGGACAGTGCCATGATATTAAATGTGTTGGCAAAGCTTCTTTGAAAGTGTAGCTTTGTAAACTACCACTGACTTTACACTGGAAAAAGCTGAGACACACTAAAGCTACTTAGAAAAAGTACAAAATGATCATCACATGGCAGCAGATACTAGACTGAGCCGAGTTTTTCACAGGTCATAGATAGATTTAACAAATAAAATACCCCATTATTCACGGGAAAGTATAAGAAATGTCACTTTTGGTTTAAATATACCAGGACACCTGCCCAGGTAGCTTCATTTTATAGCATGCAACAGCTTTGTACAAACAAATCACTAGCAGTAATCACTACATCTGACTGATACCTTACGTATGTATTCAAGTTTTCACTTTATAAATTCAGACTGAAAAGATAAAAACTAGAGCCAAATTTTTATTACTGGTCAACTGGCAATCCAACTTCCTGGTTGACCCATAACAGATAAACCTGTTCTTAACACACTCCGATGTCTATAGTTTCAGCTTTCAACTACACAAAAAATGACAAAACAAATAATTTAAGCATTTGAATCAATATCCAAATATAAATGTAGCTGAACTATCAGCAAGTTACATGTAGCTCACTAATCCCTTGCACACGTACATGTCGGTTGTACGCTGCATGTTAGCACTTTGTACAATCTTCATGCCAGCAGAGGTCAGTGTTACCTGTGCGATATTTCAGCAGCAGGTCCCAAATGGAGCGTCTGGAGTAAGGGTCCACACCTGAAGTGGGTTCATCCAGGATCACCACCTTAGCCCCTCCAACAAATGCCAAAGCGACTGACAGCTTCCTCTGCATGCCTCCTGCAGCAGCAAACCATGAAGTACTCTATTGGTGACTGTGAGGGCAGCTTTGAATGTTTTACTATGAGAGTCAGAACATTTCAGGAAAGTGAGGAACTGTTTGGCAAGTTTAGATTTAGGTTTAGGGGTTTGAGGTTAGAGGACGAGCTTAGGCAATAAGGCTGCATTCACACCAGAAGGTTACTGGTACTTTCTCTATTAGGTTCTGAAGTTCAAGACCCTCCTCTGGGGTAAATGTCGAAGTGTCCTTGAGCAGGACACTGAACACGGGATCTGTTTGTCGCGGCGTCTGTTAAATGACTAAATGTAAATGTAAATGGCAGCAGATATAATGTAGCTGTTAGCATCTGTGTGGTGACTGTGGACAATAGCATTAATTCAAAAAACTACTTTAACCTCGGTTAGAGTAAGGAAAGAGGGGTAACATTCTGTCAGTCGATTTCCTTAGAAAGATACATATACAAATGTGAATGTATCTGAGCATTACTCCACTTGTGCCTCCAGACAGACCTGAGAGGTTTTGGGTCAGCTCATCTCTCTTGTGAGGTAGACCCAGATCCTGCAGCATGTTCTCCACCTCTTCCATAGCCTCCGCTTTTGGACGACCTTTCAGCAGTGAGTAGAACATGATATGCTCCGCTACAGTCATACTGAGAAACAACAAGATGAAGTGTGGTATTAAGCCTGATACAACTCTAAAACTGCAAATTTTCTACACTGCCCGTCTATTAAATTCTGTAGATGCTTGAAATCTACTCATTTGTAGAAGTCTCTCTTAACGAGTTTGACTTTATTTGAGGGGAGTGACATACTGGTGAAAAATGATGTTGTGTTGGGGGCACATCCCCAGAGACAGACGGATGGTATCCATGTCTGTGCGAATGTCTTTGCCATAAATGGTGGCTGTCCCTGATGTGGGAGGAAGCATACCAATCAAGATGGACCTGGGAGAGAGACAGAGACAGGAAGAAAGATGGACAGCGATGAGATGAGAGACAGTGTTGACATTATGTTACACGTTCAACTTTCAGCACTAGTTGGGGTGACTATGCCAGTACCATCAGAACCGGTATGGTATTTGTATGACGTACATGGTGGTGGTCTTCCCAGCTCCATTGTGGCCGAGAAGGGCTGTAATCTGGCTTTCATAAAAACTGATGCTGAGGCCATCCACAGCCGGTCTGGAGGCGTTGCTGAACACTTTGACCAGGTCTTGGATACAAACACCCTTTACCAGATCTGCTGGCTCTGCCTCAAAGAAGACCTGACCTGCACACAGCAAACACGCAGGGCCTGAACATAGTTCCTGGAGGTTTGAGGTAGAAAAACTTTCAACCAAAATCCAAAAAACTGATGTCAGCATCTTCCATCTTTATCTCTTTTCAGTAAGTCACAAATGTTTCTTTTCCCACATGTGAATCAAAGAGGACACATATGAGATCAGGAGACTGGAATGTAGACAAAACCTTCTGTTACTTATTAACAGTGTGTATAACTGAGCAACTTGCAGTGTGTGTGTTCACATACTGTACGCTAGAATGTACAAACACACACAAGGGCACTGAGTTCCCACACACTGAAACTGATTGACTCACACAATAATGAGACTTATATGGAGATGTCATACCATCTTTCTCCTTGTTCTCCTCGCCTCCCATCTCAGCTCGCTGATTCTGGTGTTCACATGAGCTGGTCTTCTCCGGTGACTTCTGCTGGTTTTCCTCCTCCTCTTTCTTCTGCTGCTCCTCTTGCTTGTTGCTTGCCAAGTTATCAAAGCCTTTTTTATCTAACTCAAGGTTGTTGTTGCCTTAGAGAAAAAAAAACGGTACACAAAACAGACTTTGGGATGAGATTGGTGCAATGTGCAACGGGACACTGTATTTAGAGATAGGAATTAGACATGTTGATATTAGGATAAGCCCACTTGCAATTGGAGCCACAGTGTTGATCCAGAAATAAGGCAGGAGGGGGAAGTAAAAGGGTCTGCCAATTCCATACTTTCCTGTGAGGACAGAAAAGCCATTTGTACTGGGACTAAAAATTATTTAAAAATTCAGCAGAAGTTGTAACTGAACCCGTTGCGTCTCCCTAATGCACTGACCAGGAAAGACATTGTCCAGGTACCAGGCCAGAACCGCATACAGCACTGTGTCCAGGCCCAACATGCAGATAGAGGTGCGGAAGGAGAACTCATCCCCTTCTAAGGGACTGGTTTGAATGTTGTCCCACTGAAGACCCAGACCCTGTTCTTCATAACGAGACAGGTACTCTGTCCCAAAGCCAAACGCCACCTGGGACAACAGACTCTGAGGGAAGAGGTTTGGAGAGGTTCTGTCTGATATTGTAAAAGGGTTAAACTTTTATTATGTTTGTTGGTCCTGCTCAAGACATGTGACACCCACCACCAGGATCTTCATGTCTTTGGTTATGCGTTCTTGCCAGGCGAAGCAGAAGATGTGTGGAAGGTACAGGGTGAAGTAAATAATGCCACAGCAGGCCGCTGCCAGGTTGGCCTGGTTGAAGAACACACTGAAGAGAAAGCATTGCATGATGGTAGCCGTAGTGAAGGTGAGCAGAAAGAGGAAGAGGATGATCGGATTGCTGTAGTTGAGTACTCTCCCTCCCTGCAGGTGAAAAAAAAGAATAATGCTTTCGGTTGTATTGAACTACAGTAAATGTCGTTCAAGGAAAATTTGTGTTGTGTTTGTAAAATGTTTCTGAAGCTATTTTCCATGGCAACGTAAAAATATACAGTCAGTCTCATGTGACAATACTGATCATGTTTTTAACAAGAATCTTGGTAAAGCATGTTTCTTTACACACAGCTTCCACTAGAGGACCAAACAGCCCATCTTGCTATAGTAAGGCGATTTATTTTACAAGCTAGAAGAGTTAATAATTGTTGATCAGCTCATTCCTGCAGCCCTTGACATAATTCCCCACTGTTCTTGTTCATTAATGATTTATTAATCACTGATTCATCATCATTAATTGCTTACTTCAAGGAAAATGATCTGATAACAATTCAAGAAGAACAGGTGAAATCCCAACATTTGTATCCCGACCTTAACATGATTAGAGCCACACTGATTGATTAAAGATGCACTGTAATATTACAGCTATTTTTCTAAAAGGTTCGAAAAGGTTTCCAAACCATGATGATGATGGTGAGGAGAGCCGTGCTAGTGCCCATCATGATGAAGCTGTCAATAAACCAAGTGGACCAGATGACGCCATTGGTGACCCCCATGACCTTCAGGGTCTCCTTCAGACGAAGTTCTTTCTCCAGGACGATACTTTTGACGGTCATGGACACAGAATAGACCCAGGCCAGAACCATGAAGATGGGGAAACAGCGGTTCAATGTCAGCATGAATCTGAATGGAGGAAGGAGGAGGAGATAAGATGGAGAAGACAGAATGAATGTTGTAGAGATCAGATGTGCAATTCTCATCATTTCTCATCATTCATAAGGTTTCATCACGAAAAAAGGAGTTAATGATCAACCTTGGCAGGATTCTGGTAATGTTACATGTTGTGTGTGTTTAAATGTACTGAATTATTGTGTTTTCCACTTACAGGTCATCCACATAACAAGGGTAGGGCATCTGCTGAAGATAAACACCTAGTGGCCACTCCTTTCCTGTCTGAGTCTTAATGATCCCGTGCTCTATAATGTCCTGAAGGTAAGAAAATCCCCCCCAAACATAGCGGAGGTCATCCATAGGATCCGCTCTGGGGCCAGGGTCCCAATACCTGAACAATATATACAAATTTAGTCTCAACACCCTAAAACAATAATTGACATCATTTTGGTAGAACTGCCTTTGATTCCTACCTGTCTTTGACCTTGTTGGTGCGCTCCACTGCATCAATATCCATACGGATCTTGAACTTGACATGAGGTGGGGTACTGGTGGTCCAGGGGTACATATTCACAAAGACAAGGCCTGCCCAAAACTTGCCTTCATCCAACAGGTCCAAGGCCCGATGGGTGATAGAGTCCTCATCAGGCAGAGGCACAAACTTATCCAGGTTCACACACTGGGTCAGGAGAATAAACAGGTTTCTACATGTGAGCAGTGTGGTTTTATTTCACTGTTTTATTCTTGAATTTTTTTTAACGGAATAACAAAATGGAAACTAGTAGATTAAACAGTCCAACATTTCAGTTTTCAAACCATTTTAGACTTCTTAGCCAAAAGTGTTGCCAAGGAGCTGATTTTAAACAATAGCAAGCAGCTACGCAGTCGGTTGGCTGACATTGAGCTGGTAAAGCAGTCATCTGTGTACCACAACGTTAGTGGTTCTATTCTCAGTTTGTTCTGGCCACTAAGCAGGACATTGAGCTCTCGGGCGTCGATGGGGTGCATTCCTTACTTGTCAGTTGTTTTGAATGAAGGCACCTGCCAAATGACCAACAAAATACAAAATGCTAGAAGCTCTGGGAGTTCATACTTAGGGACAACACTCCTTTGAGCCGCATGTTAACACCCTGATCAGCCTCCTAGTAGCATTATAATATTTACTATCAGCACTAAACATAAAATATAGCAAGTGAATGTCTTTTTCATTTAAGCTATTTGGTCATAAACCTAAGTTTTGAGCAAAACAGGGTAAAAACACCTTATGTGAACGTGACTGTACTGAATTTCATGGTATTAGACTCAACAACTGTTTAAACATTTCACTCCAAGTCCCAAATATCAATCTCATATGGAGCATGATAACAAGTGATGGGATGACCAAAGTCACGAGGAGGATCGTGAATGTTAGTCCAACATTTTGACTCAATCTGTCCAGTAACTTTGATATTTTCCCGGATCAGATCATTGCATGGTTAAAAAAGTTTGAACTCAAACCCGATAAGTGTAACAGGAACTTGACGGAAATATTTAATCCTGTTCAATACACCTTTTCTTAAAAAGTGAAAAAAGGCCAAAGATGCCTCGAGTGGTGGCTCGCGTAATTATGATCCAAACTCCACGTGCACATTCGCAGTGACGGTGCGCAGTCATTATCTATTCCCCGTAAAGCATCACTAACATAGCCATTCACTGTAGGCTAATGCAAAGAGGGAGGGGCTTGATCAAAGAGGAAGCACTATTTGCCACTGAAATCCCATGCACACATGTATTGATTCAAATCCTAAAGACCATGCCCTAACTTAGCCAAGCATTCACCTATTCTCAGTGCAGCCCCACTGTGTGGTGCCATACACATGCATGCCACCAACATGCAGCCAACCAGTCATCAAGCCCACAGTCATTGTTGCCGCTGTATAAAGGACGGTGGATGGAGTGGCAGCTGTAGCTAATCGGCCTCAATCGTTCCCACTCTCCCTGTCACGCTCAAGTGCTGTAAGCTTCAAGTTGGACAAAAAACAAAGAGCACCAACCTTCCACACAGCAATGCCCCAAGGTGTCCCTCATGTCACCCCCCAGGGTGATAGGCCTCTCATCCAGATTAGCCTCCACATCCAAAAGGGTGATTTCAACTTTGTTTCAAATGCATTGGCCCACTTTAAATGTGAAGGGCCCTCACAAGAGAAGCTATGTGATGTTTTTTTGTTGTTTTAGTTTTTTTTTCTTTTTAAACCCTTCGCTCCATCAGCAACAAATAAAAGAGACTCGACAGCTAGTGTTTTGTTCGGACTCTCAACCACCTGGGTGGATTTCAGTGTGTCTGGACAGGGGAACGGGCTGCAGAGCCCAAACACAGCTCATCTAAACACTGACATGACTTCAAATGAGGAATTCTCTGGGCAACCAGGTTATTCAAGTAGCAACAAGACCTGTGCCTAAATGGATTATTCAGTGACTAACCCTAGAATTATCAGTTGAACTGAAATGTAGAAATAGACCTTCTTACTGCCACAGTCCAACAGGGGAAACTGTTACTGCTTTTGGACGGTCTGACACCATATTTTCATCTGGAAATCCTGACTAGTCAGCTTAATTTTACACAGTCCTGTGTAAATCTTCAGTCCAGTCAATTGTATTTGAGACGCTAATTTTAAAAACTCTTCAGTGTTTTAGTAATGCACTCTTACGGCCCCATATTGGTTGAGCATCTGGATGAGTCCGTCAGTGAGGTTGAAGATGTCTCTCCAGTCAAAATCCGGCATATTGTCAGGACGTTCCTCCGGTGGGCCATTCCACAGGAAGTTGAGGATGTGCTTGGAGGAGAACGGCATCTCCTCTAGACTCCTGTCAATGAAGTCCATCACCGATGGATTACGAATAGTGTCCTGGAAATAATGAAGGATGGGAATAACCTTTTCACACTTTCCATTAAGAGTGTTTTTTTTTTTAAGGACAACGTTGCTAAGACAATAGCAGGACACACAATAACATTTTATTCAAGCATGTCGAGGTGTTTTTTTACAAGAGGAACAGAAACTAAAACAGATTTAGAACATAACATGAGGTAAAGACTTTATAAACTCCTCAGAAATGATCAGGATAAAATACCAGCTGTATCATTAATCTTCTCAATTATAGGGACAATTGCTGGACACTGGATATCAGCTGAATATAAAGGTGGATCCTGATCACAGCTGCTGTGTTAGGTGCAGTGGGGCTGGTACATAATGGGGATTTAACCTCTCTTCCAATATTTGGTTGGTTGGATGTCAATTTCTACAACGGTCACATGATTTTATTTTCAGCCACACTAGGTTGTTGTCCTACCCGGATCATCTTGACTTGGACTCCGTCTTGGAAAAAAGCCCAGATCTGAGGAGCCACTTCGTCCCAGGCCTTCCCCATGGTCTTCAGTCTCTCCAGCTCCTCAAACGTTGTGTTTGCCTACAGCAAAGACAGGGATGTGTGTGTGTGTGCGTGTGTTTGTGTGTGGATGGTTGGTGTGTCAAGATTGAAAAGAAAGGAAGTGACACAAACAAAACAAATTCCCATTTCTGGATGCACAAGATTTAGAAACTTGCAAGGAACACATGCAAATGTTTTTTTCCACATGTACATAAGAAACTGAGAGGAAAACATCCAGACCACATGCGAACACAACATTCAGAAAGTCAAATAAACACACTCTCACGTCTTCCTGATCTCCGGCTACATACCATTCCCACATTAAACTCTCTGATAACAGGCTCTTGCTAAGACAACACAGCAATTCTCACACAAAGAATATTCCTGTGAGGCTGTTCACATTACCAGCAGCATGTGCGACAAATGCACTCAGTACCTAATCATCAAATATTTACAGTGCGCTTATCATAAAAACCCCCGGTTGTGTGTGGATACAGTGGTTTGTGTGGCGAGTAGCAAAAACTGGCTATTTCAGTATTAGGTCATGTGCGGTGGGGGGATAAAAGCGCTCAAGAGTACACCCAATTAAACGCCTTCCTCTTGTGTGCGTCTGATTTTGGGTGACAATGGGGACAATGGATCTGGGGTGACAATGGAGGCCGTTGGTGACAACTGGCCCCAGTTCATTCAGCCTGCCCAGTGAATCCCAGTCAGGTTCCCACAAGTGAGTGCTTCTTCATTCCCCGAGGGGGTTTAAAACAGCAGGGGGAAAAAATGAGGGTCAAGGGGTTGGGGGGGGGGGTGCAATCAGAGGGTACTGTAGCTGTCCAATATGTTTCTTGCATATTTCTTTTTTTTATGCAAGAAACATATTTCACACATATACATTCATTGTTGCAACAACGTCAGTCCAACAGTTACAGTATCTACTCTGTCATGAATGATCATGACTGCTGTCATCATTTTGGTAGTTTTGAGTCTGTTCGAGTTCATTCTACATTTGCTTATGTCTATCTTTGGACATTTGGTGTCTGGATCGTTCATTTTGTGTCTATTTATTGTCAGTTTTTGGTTATTTTATGTCGATTTTCAGACATTTTGTGATCTCTATTCCAGCTCTTTTAAGTAACTTCCGAATCTCCTGGGCCCAGTAGGCCTGTTCAGTAACCTGTCCATGTGTAGCACCATTTATATTTAGAAAAGCAGACTATCATGTGGCTACATTGGTTTTAGGGTCGGACAACAGCACAAAGAAGCATTTGCAGATGCTCAGTTTTTTAAACTGTGAGATGGGTATCGACAATTTTGACCACAGAAGAACGCAGGGATGTATTTTACAATGTTTCAGTATTTTAAAATTACCACAAAATTAACTGTAGTTTTAGTTGAGAACGTGTTTGATGCGTCCAACTCTACTGTGAAGGAATTTCAAGCTTGATGCTTTAGTGGAAACCTAAATAACATGTCCAGCAAAGCGAGCAGGAATGTCAGGATGCAGATAGACACAGAGCCCAGAGGAACAAAACAAAGATCTTGCAGAGGCCATGTTTTTGGTCCTGTAAAGTAACGGATTAACCCCTTGGTCATTAGTTTCTTGGCGCAATTAAGATCCCAATCTGAGGGTCAGAGGGAAACAAAGAGGGCATTAAAGGTCGGGGAAAGGAGGAAACAGGACGGTGCGTATCTCTTTGTGTGTGTGATCCCACGTCTTTAAAGACAGACTCTTGCTGCTTACATAACAGGGAAAAAGCCATGGCGCCACTGGACTGTGCGGTAGTCACCACAGCCATGAACCTTGCGTTCTTCCATTGTAACCAAGCCGTCCATGACTGTTGCTCCCTTGAATGGCTTTGACCAACACATATCTACATCTAGATGCAAAATGCCCAACAAGACATCGGGAAAGCTGATGCCCTTTGAGGGGAAGCTGTATTGTTCTGTGCAGTATGCTTCCCTGCTCTGAAGTTATGGATGTCATGGAGGAATGGAAAGAACCATGTGTCCATGTTTTTAAGATGCTCCTGTTTATAAATCGAACTGAAGTTTGACTTACATCATATAAAATGGTTTAAACATTTAAAACTACACCAAGAATCGGACAAAATGCGTCCGCAAAGTGGCCAGTGCTGCTTACATTCCGTATGATTCGTCTGACGGCTGGAGAGTCGGGTGCATAGAGAATATGTCCCATCAGCATGGGTTTCACAGACTTCCACACAATCCTGGTGGCAGGGTGGGACTCCAGCTCCCTCATCAGATCATTGCAAAAAGGAGCTAGAGAGAGAGAGAGTTAACAAAGGTATAAACTATGATGCTGATGCTGTTTCAAAATTAATCAAATGTTCATTTAATACTGCGCTTTCAATACCATTATCAGACAGAGCACATCAACTAGAAATTGGCAACTAATTATAGAAAAACAGCTGTGATCAGAGGAAGAAAAAGTAAGGGAAAAGTTTAAGTAATGCCTAAAAAGTACTCCACTACAAGTAGAAGCATGACTTATAAAGTTGAACTTGTGGTAAATAAAGTGTTTTAAACACTACTGAACTTGATGCACTGCATAACATGAATGCAGTCAAATCCAGATTTGTTCTACATGTGGCTCATGAATGAAGTTTCTGCAGAAATCTCAAATTTTCAGCCCTTGTTCAGTTTAATTCACATACAGACTTAAGGAGAGATGCAATTCAAATGTAAAATCCCCAAAATACATTAACATTCATTTATCTCCTTCTAATCACAAAGTCTTTAGTCACAAGCAATGAAAAACAAATGCTGGGAGGTAAACACCAGTGAAATTAAACATTTTAAAAGTAGAAAATATGTATTTTTTCGTATTGGGGCTATAAACTGAAAAGAAAATTTCACACAACTAATAAAACAATAAGAGGCAAATATCTCCAGTTTTATATTAACCACTTCCTGTAAATCCAGGTGGTTTATCCTTCCTAAAAACACCATGAATGGTTTCGTTTTAAGCCCTGTGGTAGACGGTCCAGTGTGTAGGCTGCAGCCCCCCTGCAACACTTTTATAAGAATAAGAATAAGCCCAACAGATAACAGATGGATGAATAATTTGTATAAATAATTTACATCTGCAAAGTAACTCGTAACTAAAACTGTCATACAAATATAGTAAAGTCAAATCCAAGTGAAGGTGTAAAAGTTACATATCATGGAAATACCGAGGCAAAGTACCTAAAATTGTATGTAACTACAGTATTTAAATTAAAATACTTAGTCGACTCACTGGTGTTGTTGTCGTATGTGTAGTGGCTCTTTGCCTTGCCGTGGCTGATACCCAGGAAGGCTTTGTAGTTATTGTCCTCGTACCAGTTAAAGGAGGTGACCCGGGAAGAAGCCCCCTCAGTGTAGCCACACACTAGGCTGGAGGCAGCGGCCATCACCTGCCTGGAGGATAGATTGTTCCGAAAGAGAGGAGTCATGACCTGGAGAAAATCGCTGGAGCTGTTCCTCTGGAACAACTGTGGGCAAGATAAGATAAGGCAAGGAAAACAGGACTTTGGTAAGGATGAAGAGGATGGGAACCCAACATGATAGTTTTCTTATGTTTGGCTGCTGGTTTGTTTTTTTTGGCTGTCCAGGATTTTTTTTATATCCACTGTAATTGTTACTATTAAAGGTAATGTCAAAAATGTTACAGCAGCCCCAGAACCTGCAGGTCTCTCTATGTCACTACTCCAACAGAGAAAAGAACAGCAGGCAATGAAATATATGTAAAAAGCTCAGAAAGTAGGTGAATTTACAGAGAACCTCTGCACAGAGCATAATAATCATAATCTGTCAGAAAATGTAAATATGTTATAACAGCCATGGGCCACATGTGAATTTGTGCTGTACAAATCCAGGGAATGACTCATCTGTCTCGACGATAGTCCTTCCATCGTCACGACAGAGACAAGTGTCTCGCCAACAGGATGTCAGCTCCACTAAATATACCATGGAAATATCCACAACAAACAAAACACTTCCACACGTACATGTACACATAATACCGCAAAATACACAGATACAGCAGAGCAGAGACAACAACAAATCTCCAAATTTTAAAACGCGGTCTCTAGAAAAAGATTTCTGCAAAGAAGTTTAAAAAGGTTTTCAATTTTAATAAAAATGAGGAAAGAGAGAAAAGGAGGGATCTCATATGTATTTAACGAGAATCCCCTACATCATCACCAGTCCAGCCAGCTGATTTTATCAAGTCATATTGTTAGAGATCCCCTGAGTGCAGTTAATGTGTTTAAAGGGTTGTGGTATTCAATAAATACTTCAGTATCGAGAAAGGTCCAGTTACTGGTAAACCAGTACCAATCAATCATCACCATGCACTGACCTCAGGTGACTTCCATTTCACTCATGGTGTGACTTCTAAATCAGATCGGCTTCATCTGTGATGGTTTAGGACGAGTTATTTAAACGGTGTCAGTACTCGTGTATTCATTTATTTCATGCTTTATATTTTTTATTAATTTAAATTACTTGGTAGAACATGAAAGACTCTTTTTCTGTAAATTCTTGTTGTAAAAGCTAAATTAGATTGACCCTGATACAATGTTCAGTTATGTCCAACTCTGTGAGTCAGAGCTGCAGTGGACACTGAACCATGCAAACTTTCTAAATGGTAAAATGGTAAATGTTCTGCACTTATATAGCACTTTTCTACCTATTGGCACTCAAAGCGCTTTACACTGCTTCTTATTCACCCATTCACACTCACAATCACTCACTCACACACCGATGGGGGAGCTGCTATGCAGCCTGCGCCACAGTCACCCGCCTTTACAGCTCATTTAGTTCGTGATCGAGTTATTACTGACTTCGATACGCAATGAGTGACTTCACTGAATAAATATTGTTGTCCAAGCAAAAATAATGGGTATAGTTTTAATGTTGATGAGACAAAGACATACAGAAATTTTCCTCTATTTATTTTATTAACTGTCCTGTGTGGAGGTTTCACCTGTTTTTGCAGCCTGTGTGCTGCCACCATCATGATGATGAATGTGTTACTGAGGCTGAATGGGCCTGGTCTGGGCTTAGCCTTCCTCAGACGCACTAAACGATGTCCCTCCACAGTCAGTGTTTGCGTAAAAACTCAGGCAACGGGAAGCAACTGTTTCCTGACTGCTAAAAATAGCATTTGGTGAACTTTTGAATGGAACTACATGGGGAGGGGGCTGTTTGGGCCGTTCCTTACCTCTCGCAGTTTGTCTGAGGCGGCAGAGACGACCCGTACCCAGAAGTGAATGTCTATGCCTCGAGAGTGATTGTCCAAAACGAGAGGAAGCTTTGGAGACACACACATAACCTTCAATGCATTTGTAACATTACTTAGGAAAATATTCCATTTCCCATAAACTGTTTCATCCTGATGATGGGGATGTTACCAAGGTGTTTGCAATAAAGCACAACTTCCACTGTATAAGTGAACCATAGACAGCTAATCGTTGACGAGAACAGGTTTTAGTGGTTCGAGGAGGAAACCTAAAATTGTCTTCCTCTTTCTTCTGTTACTGTAAAAGCTTCCCTCACATCTGCCTTCTCCTGAGGATCTGCTGCTTTGCTTTGCCCACACATCTTCCAGCCAGCTCACAACACAATGGGCTAAAGGTTCAGGAAGAAGCACAAGGCCAACAGACACAGAGCTGCCAGAGGAGACATCCTTCCTCTGTGGCATTTCTTCTTATCTCACTATGGGTGTGTGTGTCTGTGTGTCTCAGACAGCAAGAGGGAGAGTGTGTGTGATGTGTCTAAAACTGAAGCAGCCCGTGTTGTTGTTGCCACCTGTTTACTCTGTGACATGTCGTTACTAGAAAAAGCAGCGTCTCCTCACTAAGCTAATTACAGAAGGAGGCCAAGTCTGTCTGCTCAGCTTCTGCCTGTTGTTATCTTTCCTTTTCTATTGGAAGGAGCTCGTTGGCACAGTCTGGACATGGTCTAAATGTAACTGTTTGCAGACAAGTGAGGTGCTGCCTCAATACAACAAAGCCAGCTAAACAATTTTCGCAAATAACTGACACTGGTTCATTTTTGAAGGCATTTTTGATTCATTTGAAGTCGTCTGATTTGTCTCTGATTAGTTTGTTGTATTCTTCAATTTTCCTTTATTCCATTCCGCTGTAATACTGCTATTCTTATTATTCGAACTGAAATAATGCTGTTTCTAATCCAAACCCAGAGTTAAACTTTTTTTCTTTTTGGCAAAAGTGTTTACACTACATATGTAGATCATCATCCACATACTGTGGCACCACTCACCTGCTTTTCTGTGTTAATTTGACATAAAATGGGATGTAATCTTCATCTAAGTTATAATTATAGACAAAATGTGACAAAACAGCATGTGAACTGTTGTATTTACAAGAGCATTAATGTCATGTACTGAAAAGAGATGCACTGGACCATCTGCGGTCAACAGATACGAAATATAATGTTTACAGTCTTAATGTAGATGCTGCATCACCCAGCAAGAAGGGGGTCTCAGGCAGCAAGGCCCCAAATCATAGCATGCTGTGAGATGATGTTTTCTCTCTGGTATGAAAGTCTCCTTTTCACACCACAGAGCTGCTCCTTCTGCACCAATCCATTACAACAATGTGTATTGTGTTTGTCTCTGCTTGTGACTTTTGATTAAAAACAGACCACATTTTATGACCAATTAATGCAGGAAAATGATCTGTAATCGTTGGCTATAAAACATACAATCATGTTTTTAAATGTGGTTTTGTTAACACAACCACAGAATGATGTGTTTTTCTGATATTAGCTATATTTGTCCTATGAGTCATGGTCCTTATAAAATGTGGATAGCTCTTAATCCACTGCCTTGTCAGACTTTAAATGCTTCGTGTGAGGTGACTGGGACTGTTTGTACAACGTGGGGAGTAAAGAGTAAAAATCTAGACCTGAAACCACAAGGTGACTTTGAGAAATCTGCTTAAATTAATTAATTTCTCATGGAGACACATTGGTGTATTTCATTAAAATAGTAGGTTTCTCAATATTCTATAGCAATATAATAAACATTACTGTGAAATAAACGTGATATACACACTGTACATATTTTTACTATTTGCCACTAATCTCTTTATTAAATGACCTCACCAACCATACTACTGCATTATTTGGACACATACTGTGGTAATACTTTTAAACATGACATTCTTTTCCCAATGTCATATTCTAGAAGTCTTTTAGTTCCTTCTGCCAGCCTTAGTTTATTCAGCCTTCTTTGCTTAGCTCAGCCTGTCATGAATAGCATCTTTAAAATCAAATAACTTTGAACTTTTGAACGCGACTCACCCAAAAAACAGTCCAATGCATTGTTTTCCTTAGATTACTTAATTATAAATTTGGATCATACTTTAAGTAAATAGTCTCAGCACAAACTGTACAGTCAACTTACAAATGGTGATTATTTATATGAAAAAACAGCCAAAAATGTGTTTAGCAAGTTCAACAAGCTACCATCTGTATCAGCCTCCAATATCCCAGAATAAACAAGCACTCACCAGCCTGAAGAGCTTGAAAAGGTCAACATTGTTGTAGAATTTGTCCTCAATTATCTGCAGCCGTTGAGGGGTGAGGATGCACATGGCGTTGCGTACGGCGTAGAGTCCTCGGCGGCTGGGGAAAATCAGAAATCGCTCCAGCAGGTTCAAGCTGCAGGCTATGTCCTTTAAATGCAAGTCAGGGACCCCATGGGCAAACTAAACAAAGGCAGACAAGAGACCCGAGTTAAGGTGACGTGAGCACTGTCTCCTCTGTTTTCTGTTGGGTCAAGAAGTTTGCATCCACTTTAATAAAAAAATGTAAAAATAAAATCACTTTAATCAATTTCTGATGAAACACTTGTACTAAACGTGCATTGAATATTCTATTGATAAAAACCCTTTAACTCTTTTTGCCACTTGAAAATAAGAGGATGCAAACATTTTCACCAAACTGTGTACTATATTCCCATGCTGCATTTTAAATGGAATATTCTTCTTATTATTAATCTTTGTGGCAGGAGTAGTAGGATACTTAAAGACTTATTGATTCCAGTGTAAAGAGTTGAAATCAAATGGAGTATGGAATCTGTTTACTCTATTTACTCTTGAATAAAAATTCTCAAAAGCTCTAAATCTTTTTCATTTTAAATGAAAAAGGAGCAATACCCACTGAATGTGTCAAAAAATAAAGGGAATGCTACACTGTGAAGCCGACAACCCCATGGTGTAGGTGTGTGTTTGTGCGTGTGTTTGTGTACCTGTTCAGGCCTGATCTGAGCATTGACAAGCTGATACACCACAGACTCTGTCAGAGGAATGTCTCTCAGCAGGAATGACGTCAAAGTTTCATCATCCTTCAGGATCATCTCCACTTTTACCCCTCGGCCTGAGCAGGGAAAGAAGCCGTTTGTCAAAGTCAGTGCTTTTCAGCTTGTCCCTTCAGGGGCTGCCACGGTGGTATTTGTTCCGCACGTTGATCTTGCATGTGTCTTTATGCCGAGTGCCCTTCCTGCCGCAACCCTCCATGTTTACTCCAGGCTCGGGACCGGCACCAAGCTTGCCCTTGGGCAAAGGACATACTGGAGCCAAACAATCAATGTAGAGGTGCAGTATTGATTTTTTTTAAAAAGGACAGCCCTGATCTTTAGAATATAAGGGTACAGTATAAGTATGGAGAGGTTACAAACAGCAGATGGCAGCTCTGCAACAAATTGGATGCCGGCCGCCATAAAACTCCAAAGAAGAAGAAGAATGTCTCAGTGTCCACCAGAACCTGTGGCACATTAGGTTGAACAGTTACAGCTGTACAGCTTTTTCTAACTTCCGGTTTTAGGTGGATGTGAACTAACGTGTTCGTAGCAGTTAGTGCTAAACCAACAAGCCTTTTGTGGTGGACACGACAGTGGATGGGAAAGTGCGAGCACAGCTGGAATTCAAGCTTTTTCTGCATGTTTCTGATTGTTTAACGAGATTTTTGATCATTTCCTCTAATCTTACCATTAATTTACGGAGTGTTTTTATGCCAGTACCCGAACGAGCACTAATGTTGTCCAGTCGAGTTAAGAAGTAATTGTGACTTTTTCTGAGCTCAGTCTCTGCTGCAGTTGGCTGAGCTCTGTCCTCCCTCAGACTCAGAGAGAAGAAGCAGCTACACACGTTTATTTTCTTATTCGATATCTCAGTGGTGTCTTGAAGAATTCACATCTGGAGATTTCAGAATATAAATCTTTATATTTTCGTGCTCTAGCTAACCTGTAACAATTCAATTTGTGCACTGTGAGTTAAATTCCTTATTGTCCCAGGCATTGAATCTTTGTGTAACAATCATTTCCAGCCCAACTTGCAACGTGTTGGCGAACGTTTTGTAAATTGACATTTTTAAAAATTAATTATGTTGACACGTTGCTCCACCCCTGGTTCTGCAGTTGTTTAAATTCCTTTTTCTCATGAATCTACACTTAGTACCCCATAGTGACAAAGTGATAATGTCAGTATATTTATTAAAGATAAAAACAGAAATGACTTTGGCCTAAGTACTAAGACCCAGTCATTGCTGAGATGTTTCTAAGCCTTTTTACACCTAGAGACCACCTGACATAAATGTAATCGATTGGACATGATTTGGAAAGGCACACACTTCTATAGAAGGCCTGACAGCAATACTGTATCAGAACAAAGGTCATGAGGTCAAAGGAACTGCAGAGTTCAGAGAAAGGATTATTACAGGGCACAAATCTGAGGAAGGCTACAAAACATTTCTGATTCACTACAGGTTCCCAAGGGCACAGTGGCTTCCCTAATTCTTAAAAGGAAGAAGTTTGGCACAACCACGAGTCTTTCAAGAGCTGGGCAACCAGCTAAACTGAGGAATCAGTGGAGAAGGGTCTTAGTAAAGAGAGGAGACCAGGAACATGATGATCACTCTGACTGAGCTCCAGAGTTCTAGAAGGACAACCATAACTGCAGCAGCGTGCTCACCTTGCAACATGACAACAATCCTAAGCCCACAGCCAACACAACACAGGAGCTGGTCAGGGACAACTGTGAATGTCCTAGAGTGGCCCAGCAGAACTCTGGCTTGAACCCTATTGAACATCTCTGGAGAGGCCTGATAATCGCTGTCCACCGACGGTCATTATTCAACCAGAATCAGCTTGAGAAGATTTGCAAACAAGAATGGGGGAAAATCCCCATGTCCGGGTGTTCAACTCTTGTCACGTCATACCCCAAAACACTCTGGGATGCTTCAACAAAGTACTGAGTAAAGGGTCTGAATACTTATGTACATGTAACATTTCAGTTTTTCCGTTTTAATAAATTCACAGACATTTCTGAAATTCTGCTTTTACTTTGTTATTATGTAAAAAGTAAAGAGGGCCTCAAAACTCCCTGAATGAAGCGGCTTTTCAGTCACATGCTGGATAAACTGGATAAGTTGGAACACGAAGTGAATACTTTGTGGCACATACTCGGAGCATGCTGTGACATCTGCTGTGTTAAAATGATAAACACAGGATGAAGACACACACACCTCTGGATTGGCTCGTTATTTCCAGTTGCCCGTCTGTGCATGAATAAAGTTTGCCTTGGTAAATCAAATGCTAAACGTGGCCTCGACGTTTCAGAAGCTCACAGATGTTAGAAATCTGGAAATGTTCTAATAGTGCATTTACAGCCAGAGGACAAATTATGTTTTCAAAATGTAGTTGAGCAACATTTAATCAAAATGGTCATGATTATATCAGCAGAAACATTAAATAAGCTTTTATGACAAATGCATTTTTGTGCTTTCTGAATTTCATGGGAAAAAAACTTGTTCTACCGCATGAGGTGGTGAGAAAATACATGTTGCTACAACCAGTGAAAGTGAGGCACTATTTGCTGACACAAAAGTCCTTGGAGTAAAAGTAGATACACAACAGATAAAACAGATACTTTATGACCTCTCTCTCACACACACACACTTTTTAACTAGGACACTTCTTTCATAATTATTTTTAGCATTAAATAATAGTCACTATAATTTGCTTTTTTTGACAAACAAAAAAGACATTTTAGTGCAAACGTTCAAATGGTTCTTAAAATAATCTAATATAATTCAAATATGTAGCGTAAAGTGTCAAACATGATTCGCTCCTGACATAACTGAAGCGACAATCCAGTTGGTTTTAGCATAACAGAGATTATCAGAGTGCAGTGAACGCGTTTAAAGTATTGTAGTATAAATACATGTGTATCTGTAAAGTTCAGTTACTACTGAATCAATATCCTGAGCAAAAACTACAGAATGAAGACAAAACAAAACACTTTGTGGCTGGAAGTGAAAAGGACTATTTGACACTGACATTTACTGACAGTTTCACAAAAAAGAACAGAAAAAGTGGCAGATTTTTAAAGCTACTTGAGACATTTCCAAATGGGTTCAGTGCTGGAACTACTGCCAAAGGTGCATCTACTAAATACTGACTTGAGATGGGTGAACACTTATGCAATCAGGAGTCCTACTTTGAAACTTTTTGTCAAAAAAGCCAAATTACTTACCATACCATAATAATTCAACATGGAAAGAATTATAGGGGAAAACTTCCAAGAGGGGAAAATAGTTTTCATGGGTACTGTGACACATATCATAACATAACATCAGAAAGGTATCAGGTGTCTTTTTAACTGTTATTATAGGGACCACACACCTCACTATCAAGAGCCTTGAAACATGAGCACGTAATACACATTGTCATAAACATTTTCTGTACAATCAATGTGATTTCATTTGTGCCTTAGGCTCATGGGAACTTGTTCACTTATAGCTTATGGAATGTGGATCCATATCTCTGGTAACTCCATTAGTCCATTTATGTAAACTCCTCCAAGAGAGTGGCAGCATGGAGAGCAGCCACATGGAATCAATCATAGGCTGGAATGCACTCATCCCTATTCTATAAGGTTTTTTTTTTTTTTTTTTAGAAAATCTCGAAGTACTTACAGTATAAATGTACACATCACAGAATTGAACTGGGAATTGGTAGCTTGGTGCCCCTGAAGATCAGTGCTTGTGTGTTCAGTCATGAGGAGAGAAGCATGAATTGCTTTGCAACCAACCCAACAAACAGACTGGTGTTGACAGTAAGCAGATTACGTTACGAGCCTCCATAAGATTTAATCCTGTTATGAAAGCTCTTACTAGACAATCTAATAGGTCACAATTATAAAACCGTCCCTCCAGTGTGTCACTGAGAAAACCACCCAGAATCACCTCTGGAAGTGTATGTTTGCTTTTGCAGAACAACACGGTGTGTGGATGAAAGCCTGGAGCACTGACCTGAGACCTGCTCAGGGTGGGTGCGCAGTACGTCCATGAAGTTACTCATGGCGTTCAGCTCCCTCCAGAGCCGACCGAGCTGCAGAAATTGTGGATCACTCAAAAGAAGCTCGTGCACATCCGAGTAGAACCGAGCCAATCTGAGGATCACACATTTAAAACACACACAAGTCAAGCATTATCCAAAGGCATTTGAACTCTCTTTGACTCATTTTGATGCCATTACATAATTCTGCCTTTTCCTCAAAGATCAAAAGTTTGAAACATCTGTGTCTTAAATCTGCCCAGGGTGATGCTCACATGGAGTTGTTGTAGTTGGACACAAGGCCAGGAGATTCACCACGGGTGGGGTATGGGAAACATGGGTTGTTGCCATTACAGAAGATTCCCTGGATCCATGGCAGGACCCCTGTGGAGGGCATGGCCTTGTTTGGGAAATGGCCTGAGGGAGTGGAGATATTGTTGGCTTTCACTGCTTTTCCCATGTCATTCATCAACTTTTACTATATAAGAAAGACACACGATCACACATTTTCAGTCTCTTTGGACCCAAATGCTGCTGGGTTTTTTTTTTCTTACATTCATGCTGACGGTAGAGTGGGTTCACTCTTCGTAGCCACACCAGACCCATGAACAGCATGACAGGCCACATGATCTCCATGAAGAAACGCACCTGGTTAAAATACACAACAATAAATGCATTTACAAATCTGTTTTGTTTTTTTATTTTAAATCATGTTTTGGGGTGCAGCAAGTCCATAATCTATAATTAAGCGTGATAACAAGTGTCAAAGTTTTCCCTTTATGACAAATGCACGAAGTGGTCTTTTAGATATCAGGCTTCTAGTTTAACAATATGCTATCGAGTATTTGACATGATGAAATATATATATACTGAGTGACAGAGAATAAAACTGTTACTCTCATCAGAAAGCTTTTTCAACACTAGTACTTAGATTGTTAATCAGAATAAATGTAGTTTATTATAACATAATAATTGAATTTGGATATACCATCAATTTAACACATTTATTAACATTAATAAAATAAAAACAACCAACTTTAAAAATCACACTCAGTATCAGTATAGAAAATGCTACTTTCGGACTATAAAAACCTTTCGGTAAATGAATTAAATCATCTGGGAAAAAAACGAGAGCTGACGGAAACGTAGCTTACGGCAACTTTCCTCAAGACAAATGAGGTGTAGACTTGATGAATGAGAGGATTCTTACCCTCTGCCTCCTGCGGATGGTCCAGTTCTTCCACAGCAGGAGTTTGACCTGTCTTCCTGCCCCCATGCCTCCTTTGTTTTCCCCCCTGCAGGGGCTAAGCAGCAGCCAACAAACCTGTATTTAACCAGCCCGCAATACAGTAATGAGCTAAAAGGAAGCCGTTTTATGCGTTACAGCCTGTTCGATAGACAACAGACGTGAAGTTGTATTCGTTATGGAGCTACAGAGCTGAGTGCTCCATGGGAACGACAGCTATAGCTCTGTAATTAGGTCAATGAGCTTAACACACTTTCATATAGCAACAATTACAAACCTTTTAACGATCTAAACAAAAAAGTCAACATCACTACCCAACTAACACCAAATATTGATGCCAAACTAACTTTTATCTGAGTCATTATTACTATTACTATTGTGGCCATATCCATAATGAGAATAAGAATTATGAATAAATTCCAAAGCACATCGTGCAGAATAAGAATCCCTTACCTCAGAATAACACTTGCAGCGTAGCCTCCCCAGTAAATAAATCATAGCACAACATATTCTACAGTGGGTTTCATGAGGTTGCTAACACAGCTTGTTTCCAGACCTTGTAAATAGTTAAGCAGATTGTTTTAATCTCCTTTCTCTGTGTGGGCGAGACTGTAATGTCTTTTATCCGCGTGTAGAGGCCTACGTGTCCTAACCACCAGGCAACTGTCAAACAAAATGTCCATTTTAATTACAATTACATGAATTATTATCAAGGAAATAATTCTATGTCTCATTCAAAGAAAGACAAAAAAACATCACAATTACAAGTTGTCAGATATATTTTAATAAGTTACAAAAGGGTGGTTGCTTTCCTGTACCTGTTTTTACACTGAATCTTTCAACATTCTGTCAGCCTGGCACATTATCAGGAAAACCAGATACCATTTAAATAAACAAAGCTGTAAGATTTAGGTTATGTATATAAGCAAATCAGTTGTAAAAAATAAAAATAAAAAATTTAAAACACTTTGGCTATTAAGAAATGTAAATGCTGTTTTAAAATAACAAAAGTAATAATACCATGATAGAATCTTGTGGCATTTTCAAAAGCTTTTCACTTCAGTCTGATTTGACATCATACAAGTTCAACAGTATAAAAACAAGTAGATTTATACCCTTTGCAACTACTCATTGCAGCATGAAACAAAGGTCAATATATTGCTTTACACACAAGCTAATAGCAAAATGATTAATTATAACCTAAATGTAACAGTTTAAAACAGTCTCAGAGTGGGTAGAAACTGAGAAACGATTTATGGAACAATATTAAGTTCAGTAAGTGCACCAAATGCATTTTGTTCAATCTGTACATGATCTGAAGTCAAAGATAGTTTTTGGTATATAAACATACAAAGTGAGACTGTAAGAACTATACAAAATATTCAAATAAAATGTAATTGCACTGTTTGAGACGATAATTATAAATATTCTGACCAGCTGCCAGAGATGATTGAGCAAGTGATTGATAAATGAAATATTGGTGGTGTGTTCACAATATACATCATTTAAGTGCCTCCTGTTTTGTCTTTTGAGGACCAATGGATTCACGACACAGTCATAGTACATCTGGAAACTGTCTTTGCAGAATCTGGCACACACCACCTCCGAGAGCCAGCGCCTCGCAGAATCACACAAAATGAGCTTCTCTGTGTTCAATTTCTTGGAGGCGTCTGGGTCTGAGTCTCTGATACACTAGTTTTGCCTGGTTTTGGCCCAGTTCCTCAGGGCTAGAGCTGGGAGATGTGGCTGCCTGCTCAGCCACAATGTCCTCCTC
The DNA here is from genome assembly GCF_033026475.1 of Channa argus. Lineage (NCBI taxonomy): Eukaryota > Metazoa > Chordata > Actinopteri > Anabantiformes > Channidae > Channa > Channa argus. The sequence goes on along the minus strand of NC_090215.1, from coordinate 2,301,580 downwards.
AAGAGGCTCATCTACAGACACTTCTAACTCAATTCCCAACTCCTCCCCTTCGTCCTCTTCATCGTCGTCCTCCTCATCCTCTTCTGCGCTGTTTGCTAAGGTGCAGTTCTGCACTGCTTTAGCTTTACACCCTGATGGGGGTTTGTAGAAAGTTCCAGGGGGAGGCTGGAGAGTCCTGGACGCCCTGAAAGCTGTGGTGACAGGGCTGTACTTGCCTACATTGTCCTCTCTTCTTAAAGTCCTGCTTGGTCGCACTGCGACAGTGTAAGGTCTGTTGGGGTAGATGGTGCTAATAGTGTCCCCAGTGGTTTCAAGACAGAGGCTTGACGGCACAGAGGCCGATAGGCTGACATCCACTGATGCGTTCTCTGTGGGTGAACTGGCCACAATTCCAATGGATCTAGAAGCGACATTGCGCTTGTACTGTTTGTCCCAAGTTCGGCGTAATGTCTGAGTGTCAATGAATGTTCTCCGATAGTGTGTAGACACTCGCATTTTTATATTCTCAGTTTCGTCCACTTCTTTGATGGACTGGTCACAGCTTCCTCCTTTCCTGACATCTTGGTCAGCTTTGTTCCGAGCGTTATTCTCATCGACTTGGCCTCGGCCATGAACCCGTTCAGCGGGCATGCTAGCTGGCCGGGAGGACAATTTGTTGCGGTGGTGTCGGAGCTGGACCCTGGCCACAGTGATGTGCTGAGAACGGCAGAGTCCTCTCTCACCAGATTTTGGGACACTTGATGATAAAACTCCATTGATGGTCTCGGAATCCTCTTCATCCGCTTAAAAGGGAGATTAGAAAAAGTTAAACATTTACATAACATGTAATTTAACGTGGACTTTTCATGGCATTCACAGACACAAGCCACAAGAAAAAGAAATGTGATTCAGTAGTAATACTGGTGTACTAATACTGCTTTCTGCAGGTCATATAGTTCTTTGACAATACTGACCGGGTTCAAAGTCACTTCCGTCAATGCTTTGCATGGTCTCCTCAACCTCCGCTAGCAAGTGGGAAGACGGAATGATGGAGGAATGCCTTTTATACACTTTAGAGCTTTGCTGAAATGGTGAAGCAGTCCACAACAGAAAAAATGTAAATGAACAAGTTTATGTTACATCACAAATGGACAAGCTCTGTATATGATTTTGGTATTTAACATCTCATCTTTAGCATGAAAACTAATTACCTCCTTAATATCTCCCAATGACTTTGAGTGCCTGCTCAGCTGCTGTTCTTTCTCCTGTTGGGTAAGGCGGGTGTGGGCATCAACCTCTGTGGGCGAGGTGCCACTAAGTGGGCTCAGGGGGGCATCAAAGACCATCTCATAATGTCTGATCAGGAGCTCCACAATGAGTGCCTGATAAGGGTAATCTACCAGTGAGGAAAGGGAAACTTCGGCGTCTGCTTGCCTCGGCTTGATCAACGTCGGTCCAAAGATGATACCTAGGTTGCTGGCAGTCATCTTATTCTCCTCCGACCGCTCTGTCACACTGGAGAGAGAAAAACATTAGCTGGAAATAATCACTTAAAATGGTAATTTCTAAGTTTTTACAAATGTGAGACTTACCGGTGCAGATGCTCTATTAAGAACTGCAGTGTTTTGTAATGAGCTGGCGGCAGCTGCCTCAGCAGGTCCTTGATTTTGAAGAGGACCCGGTTGAGTTCCACGCTAAACTGGGCTGGGGTCACTGGGGTTGGACTGAGCCGCAATGCCTCCAGTTCCTCCACAATAATACTTTGACTTTCCCTGGCCAAGCCGATAAAGTCGTTATAGAAGCGGAACAGGATGAGTGGCTCTGGAAGCTGCCAGGAGAAAGCACGGGTGAAAGAAGTTAAAGAAACGAGACCAGGAAGTTGACTATCAACACAGACAACTGACATATGCAAACAAACGCAGACACAATTAGAAATGGGATGATTCCTTGATTTTGTGTGCAGAGTACACTTATGACCGGACACCGGTTAATATGGTGGTTATTATGTTATGGAAAGATTTCAAAAGGAGTCAACCTGTCTCAGGTAGAGTTTGAGTACGTTGCTGATGTCGTGGGGATAAAGGTCAGAGAGCTCCACCAGATCTTTGCCATTTTCAAACACCTGACACAATTTTTCCACCCGAGACTTGGCACCATTCACACGGTAGATTCCCTGCATAGCACAAAAACAAAACGCACTGAATTTGGAAAACTTTTTATGCAATTTGCTCCATCAACCAAACTGTTCCACCAAGAGAAAACCTCTGAAAAAGAAACAAACAGTCTTTGTGTTTTAACATTCTCTACAGTTATGCATTCAACAGCAATCAAACCAATAAATTCTATACCAAATAAATCTGTCTTTACCTTAATGTTGAGTGCTCTGTTCTCAATTTCGGATGTACACTTCCGTATGATGAAAGGGATTCCGTCCTGACTGTTCTTAGCTGCCTGTGTGAAGTCAATGCCGAAGAGGTGAAGCCTCCCCTGGAGCTTCTTGTGGCCACATTGGATGGCGAGAGTTTCCAAACACTTCTTGTGACAGGCCAGCGAACACTGTACACAAGCGCACATATCTCAGTTACGTAAAAGGGCTTAGAGAGCAGCATTCTGTATCAACAAACAGCTGAAAGGTAGAGATTAAAGAGATGGATGGAAAGGAATCGTAGATTATTCTGCTTAACAAGAAATGTCGCTTCTTAAAATATTCTTACCCTTTAACTTTGTACATGTTTTATTGTGTTGAAGGTTTAATTTTAAACGGCTAAAATAGCAATTTTGACTTTGACTCTATACTCAATAGCCCAAAATGACAACGAAGGGAGTTCACAGACACTTCCAACCCAATGTGATGGAACATGAAATGGAAGGAGGAGACCTAAAGTTGTCATTATTGCACAAGGGGATGCTACAGGTTATCGAAATAGTAATCACTTTTTGATTTTTAATACATTTTGCCAGCAAAATGTGTAATCAAAGTAAAATCAAAACAGCTTGGAAACAAACTTTCTTGTGGTTGTGACTGATCATAAACTAACACTGAAACAATTTTATGACTTTATTATAGGAGAGAAGTTGTCAGCAATCATTTATAAACAGTGATTAAATAAAGTATGAGGTCAGTTACTTTCTTGCTTATCTTACTGTGTTTGTGTTGGTCGACCTTTACCCTGAACGATAAACTCAATAGACTGATTTCCATGTGACATCACCAACGACCCAGTGCTCAGTTAGGACACTTCGCATGGTTACTGTGTGTTCAATGGTAATTAATAAATTAATGAAATGAAGAGTTTTATTTTTGCATTAGCTGTCAGATGATAGAGGTAGATGGTTTGGTATCTGATATTGTTCTTTTAATAAGGAGACTTAATAAAGAGGCTTTTTTTCCCCCAAGAGGAAAAACATAAAAAGTAATAACTTGCTGCAAATACTGCCTTCTCTTGATCTGCGACCGATTCTTAATATGGACAAATTATTGGAGCAACACTCCAGCAGTTTGCTCTGTGGTTATACGCGTTTGCGTTAACATAGCACATGCAGTATGTAGTATATTTTTGCAGAAAAAGCAGGATCTTCATACATGCTGATAATAGAAATATAAAAACCAGAATTAATATTGAAGCTAATTTTACATTTGCCATGTGGCTTGTTTCATTGTGCTGTCATCTGATGAGTTTGCATACACATATACATTTCTCTCTACCTGTGGTGCCAACATTTTACTTGGGCTCATGTATATGTATTTGCAATAAATAAATAAATACAATAAGCAAATATATATTATTTACATAATAATACAGATTTTGACAGAAAACTTAACAAATCCCCCTCGTTAAAGCATAAGGCAACAGTAGAGAGGAAAAAAACTCCCTTTAACGGAGGAAACCAACCCCAGAATCAGGCTCAGGGTGGGCGGAAAAAAAGAAGCAACAACAAAACATTGGGCATGTTGGTCGGGCCAGTAACTGCATACTGAAAACACACGGCTCCAAAGCCAAAGATGCCTTTTTGCCTAGTTGTTTATATTCTTTGACTTGTCGACCGAATATTGTTGAAATTGTATTATGTGTGATGACTGACTAAAAGAATAAACAAAACAATCTCGCAAACTAACTTGAATTAAGACCAGAAACAGCCGACAAGTGATACTTTTTATCTACAAACCACGTAAGATGAACTAATTCCAGTAACACATTTATGTTCTCATTTATGTCAATTTCTAACAGCATTACATAAACTTTAAAACATTTTTCCAGTAACTCTTTTATTATTATATAGCTCATTGTATCTATTAAATATGGAAATACACTGGATCTATAATAAACTCGTGAGGGGGCTCCTCAATAGACAGACAAAAGGACTTTAGTTTCCACTGCTCGTTCCCCGACTGAGAGCACTTGGTGGTTTCGGTCTCTGAGGAGAATTTGTGGCCAGATTCAATGTTTGCCTTTTAGTCAAATGTTTTGATGAGGGCAGAGGTGGTATCTCCTTTGTTTTAGTTTGATTTCTGCTCACTGTGAGTCATAAAGAAGCCATTGTGAAGCTTTGGCAAAGTGCATCTTAACACTCCAAACAGAGTATCATGGTCTCGTTGTAAAAAGAGAATGACTAGAAACCAAGGTTACCTCCTCACACTCGGCTCCATGGAACACCACCAGGCCGTCACACTCTCGACACTTGGAGGGTGCTCGGAGCTTCCTCAGCTTGTGGGTTTGAGCTGCCTTGGACATCTGGGTGTTTCTAAAGGGACCCGGGGAGCTGGCTGTCTCTATCACCATCTCGTTTAAACCTGCAGAGGGAACGAACAAAGACCATTCGAAGGCATGTCTGTCCCATCCGTTGCACACTTCAATCCTAGTGAAAAACCTTGTGCTGCTTATGCAGAAAGAAGATAGATTTTACACTGCTCGAAAAACAAAACTAGTTTCATGAACTAATCTAACCAGAACAACAATACTGAAAATAACTAAACATAATCATGCAAATACTTTAACTATAACAGACAAATTTGTGTGATACATGAGACAAAGTGTGGACAAACATTTCCCCAGTTTGACTTACCGTTGTCAGAGGGCGAGGGAGGCTCTCTGTCATCCAGGTCATCGGCAGAAGACATGGTGCCGGTGGAGGGGGTTCGGGGTAACCTCCTCTTGAGGTCTCCTGTACAAAAAGACAGCACAGGCCAATAAGTCCACATCTCCACAGTCACATTAAATCATTTCTTCCCTTTAATTCTGTGGTCGACTTCAGTGGTGCCGATGAGAAAAACTTGGACAGCTTTCCGAATTTAATGCTCCAAATAAAAAGGTGTGGTCAAGATGTTGTTGATATCCACGGCCCACTCCAGGTTGGGTGAATCCCACCTCCAACTGGCTGATCAATGAGGCCTAATTGTAAGGATTTTCTGATGAACCATTAAGGATCATCAAGGATAAAGACTAACATTGTTCACGCTGGGGGATGGTAGGTGGAGAAATGACAAACATTTGATATACAGTATTGTTTATCGTTGACTAATGAGCAACAATCCTCCACCAGCTACATTCTAAATCCTTAAGTCTTTAACAGAAATCAGTGCATTAGTGTTTCGAAAAAAAGGATGCTCAAACGTACTGAGGTGGTAGAAGGACACAAACTCAATACTCAAGTAAAAGTGGGTCAGGTTGAAATACTAAAGGTTAAACATAAAAAGCACACGTATCACCTCTAAGAAAACTGTACTTAAACGCAGCCTAAGTAAAAATATATGCCTAAAAAGTACTCCACTACAAGTAAAAGTACAAATTTAAATTCTTTACTTAAGTTGAATTACTAAGTACATGTTGTAAAATGTACTTTGGTAAGAAGGCGATTTCCCTGTGCATCGATCTAAAGGAAAGGAAGCGATTTAAAATAATATAGTAATTTAAATATTGTTAATATAAACGTTGAAGTCTAGTCCAGATTTAGTGAACAATGAAAAAAATATTAGATAGAACCACATGTTTTTCTTTCATTGGGAGTCCAGTGCTACATTATCTTTACATTTTCTGTGGCCATTCTTGAATTCCTCATTATTTCTCTTCAGATTTTGTGTACGGGTCCCATGTGTGCACACAGTCCTACAGTCTTGTGCCCTTTTATGGGCATGCGACAGCAGCTACAGTACACTTTCAACATATGAGAGCGAAGGGATCCTCAAAGGAACAGTCGGCAGTTTAACAACATATCATCAATTGAATATAGACTTTTCTCATGATTAAAGTTAATAAAAAAGGAAGATTTTAGAGAATGATGCCCAAAGATCAGTGTTCTAGAAATCTTTTGGAACAAAAAGAGCAGCAGGTAAAGGTGGAGCTTATTTGATGCACTAAATATGTTCCTTATCAATAATAATTCATACATTTTTATTAGCTGATTAGATTTCTATTAAGAATCTCAACTGAAGACATTAACTAAAACTGTCAAATAAATGCAATGAGGTAAAAAGTACAATATCTCTCTGTTCTCTGTTGACTGTAGCAGAGTACAAATAAACTCACAGTACCTCATTGTAATTAAAGGACTTGAGTAAAGGTTTTTCATTACTTACAACCTGTTTTAAATTCCAGATAATATGTGTGCGCATTGCATGTGTTTTGCAGTTGTTTCATTTGTGCCTGTCAAACTGTCATCCTGTAATTAGTCAAAGGGAACATGTAGGTTCAGCTGTGAAAGCTTATCTGTGGTGAACACATACCAAAAGCATGGACTGAAACGTTTGTCTGTAATCATTTGACGGATCCTGAGTTGTACTTGTTTGTGCAGGAACATTACTCTGTGACACATATGTGCTGTTGCACAGCAGCAAAAGAAACACTGACAGAATCCCACCCCCGAAACCCCAATTGCACCAAAGCCACTACTTTCTGTCTTTATGTACATTGCGCACACTTCGTATTTAATGCAAAAAAAAAAGGTGTGGATGCCCCTGTGGCACCCGAGGCAGTCACCACTGAGGAATGCTCTCCCTGTCTGTTATTTTCAGTGAGGCTTTACTTCATGAATGACTTACAACTGATAAGCCTGATGTCTGTGAAAACACAGAGGCTTCAAACAAGTAAATGTATTTCCATTTCCTCGAATGCAAATGTGATAGCTTGCAAAGATTTGAGGGAAATAAAAAAATAAAAATAAGCGGGACAATTCCACTGAACTGACTGTTGCTTATGATTGTCTCTAATCTCTAAATATCCTTTGTCTTATGAAGTAAACCAATTGATGATGAAATGAGGTGCAGTAGCTACATTCTGAAGCAATAGCGTGGTTGTGTGTCTAAGAATGTCTCCACAGAACCTACCTGGGCTTGCAGTGGGCGAGTCCATGGACCGGGACTCGCTGCTCCCTCCAGCACTTTCTGAGTCACTGCACATCCCTCCTCCCTGACCAGCTGTAGCCCAGGGACGAATTGGGGCCTGAATTCGAAGAACTATAGAAAAAAAAAAAAAAAAAAAAACATTTCAGTCATGATTTCAATTTCAATTTATTTATTCTGTTCTTTTATATAATGTAGATACTGTGACAATACTACATAAATCTCTGGTACTACAGTATGACCCTTTGTTTGAGTTAATTGCAGGCCTACAGGCCAACAGGTTTTCCTGTTAATGTTAATGTAACATTCTTTACCAGAGCTGTAAAACAACACATTCACGCGCGCACACACACACACAGAGTATTAACACCTAATCAACCTGCAGTGTGATGGCCGATTTGCATCTATCAGGCTTTAGTACCACTGATCTATTGAGATCACTACTATTACTGCCATCTTTGAAGCTAAACGAGCCCATTAGCACTGATAAACCCATTAGTCCACAGCTTCATGAGACGACCTGGGTGGATCCGACTTGCATGCATAAGTACAACAAAACAAAGGGACATAACAACACAGGGACATTGGCTACAGTTTTAAGCTCCTGTAATCTTCACCTCCCACTTCACGTTTGCTTCTTTGGTTTTGTTATTCACAAAGCCTCACGCCTACAGTGAAGTAAATTTGTAAAACTGGTAAACAGTACTAGAAACTAGTCATATCAGAAACTTCATTCAATGTTTCAAAAGCTCAAATAATAAGAGACACTCTATAAAAGCATCAGCTACTACGAAGAATGTAGATATGCATACTTTGGATGTCCGTGCTGCTGTTGGAGCATCTTTCTGAGATTCTGCCATGTTGAGCACCGTCCACGTCATCGCTACAGAGTACGTCGGAGGTTACAGGCGCCTGTGACCCACTTAGTGAGCACTTGTTGAAAAGCCCCCTGGAAAGGAAAATGATAAAATGAACATAAGGGCTGAAGGCTGAAACCGAGATACGTCTATGATGTAAACATTGTATGACTGAACTGGACATCACAGAATCAGTAACTGGTTTTACTGTTAGAAAACTCTCGTTTGGAAATGAAGAAACATGTCATTTAGTGGAAAAGAACTGACAATATTGATATAATTCTGTAATATCATACGATCAAACTTGTGTTTATCCAGTGGTGGTAAGTAATTTTACTCAAGCACTATACTTAGGTGCAAATTTGAGGTACTTGTACTTTACCAGAGTATTTCCATTTTATGTCACTTTTACTTGACAACAATTTAGACAGAAATATTGACTACATTTATTTAAGTGCTTTAGTAACTATTTACTTTTTGCAGGTGAAAGTTGTTAAAAATGTTCAGCTAAGAAATACTGATATATTATTATGGATGAAATACAGTACATTACATAAATTATAAGATCAGCGCTACCAGGGGCTGTTTTTGTTCCACATCAATTCTCGGGTAACACTGATCTTTGGTACCGATTACTATGGGCCTATATTGTTTTTGCCATAATGCTCAATGTAGACTACTGAATAATCATGAGATCAGCCCCATGTTCTCTTCAAAGACAGCTGTTAATTAAAAGAGAACAATGATTAAATAATTCCCATATGCTTTGGGAATGGCTGGAGAATAAACAATGCCAACAATTGTTGGTAAAACTATCCCAAAGTATCTGATAAAAACACAGTATGTAGGTCAGTGGTCTATATTTAATCTTCTGCTGACCAGTGGTGAGGATGCATATGTGTGTGTGTTGCACTTCCTCTCTCCCAAAATGAATTCTTTTGATCACGGGGATTAGAGTTGGGGTGGGGGTGGGGGTGGAGGTGGAGGGAGAAAACTAACAAAAGCACTCTTATTTCCATCTATCTGGGGTGTGTGAGCACCAACCTGTGTCAACAAAATTCTCCAGAGGAAACTCTCTGGGTGCTAAAAATTACTTACATAAAAAATATCCCCCCCCCCCCCATGTTTGTCATAGGTTAAAAGCTACGGAAAACTTGAATCCCACTGCCCCGGCCCCTCTCTCTCTCTCTCGACCGCAGTCATTTCCGCAGGAAGCCCCTTGGCAAACCCAATTGTTTTACGCTTTCCAAAACAAGCTCTCTTACTCCATTGCTCCTCCTCAACCCTGAGCTCTCCATTAACCACAATTTTCACAACCACTCGTTTACCATAAATACGTAAACCGTCCTGTTTCCACAAAATCCTATGATGCAAATCTGACATGTCGATGCACATTCAGTTAAAAGTTGAATTTTAACTGAATGTGCATAAACATGTCAGTTTAATTCAAAAGCAATATTCTAAAAAGCTTCTGTAGATTTATCATAGGAAAAGGGGTTTGATCAGATCAGACAACCCCAGCCTTCACATTATGGTGGAAGTGTTCGGAGATTACATCACCCAGCAACAGTATCCTGAAGTCTCACCCTGAGTTTTGTGTGACAGCTGAATCAAAAGAGTGGGACTCCAGGCGAGGCCCATTGGTGGGTAAAGTCCTGACGAAGTCGATATAGCGCTGGCCAGGATCATACAGCTTGGCATTTTCACACAGACTCTGATAGTTAACTGGGAGGGAAACAACCTGGGCCTGCTGGAGTTGGAACCAGTTAACTGTGACCTAAAGGAAACGAAACATTATCATCTTGCAAATACTGAGACACAGTTAGTCTAAACATTTAGTCGAAAACATTGAAAGCAAGCTTACAGCCTTAAGGGTGAGATCACACTGAGAGACCATCTCTCGGATCTGAGTGATGATCACGCTCTTGGTGTTGGCCAGGTCCACTCTCTTCTCTCCAACGTCAATCTGACAACCTTTACAGTGCTCCCTGGCCTCATCAGCCTGCAAACAGAAGAAACTTTAATTATTACATGGATGGCTCAATATTGAGCTTGCTGACAAAAAGGCCTAATTCCTGGCATTTAAGTAAAAATATGCAACTCCTGGGGATCAAGGTAGCTGGGACACAAGGCACCTGGGGTGTCAAATACTGACACTGTTTCAAAGCTTGTAGCATCTCATAGGTCTGCATAAGGTACCGTTTCTTATGTGTGAAGAGAGTGTGTGACCTTGTCTGATTCGTTAGAAGGGCAATGTGTCATGAAGTGCTATGTGTCATGGGAGGAGCTGACAGCACTTCTCCACCTCGACAGTATTTACATGCACTTGAGCAACCGGGTTACTGGGAGAAATCAACTTTTTCGGATAATGTGTGTGTGTGTGTGTGTCGCAGTAGAGAAAACTATGACTTAGAGTTCTATGAGGACCTTTGTGTTAAATTTTTGTGTAGGATTAGTACTCAACATGATCAGACTGTTGAGGCAGCATCACCCATTAATGACCTTTCATTCTTTCTTTCACTCAGCTGCATGTTCCTGTCTGCAGCCTTTTGTTACGCACATGAGCAGTTGGAGAGAGATGATTAGAAACCTGGTTACGTGTATTCACGGCAAAGAAATCAGCGCTCTCCCACAAAAATCTACTTGGAGAAAGCCGGCTTCCCTGATTCTAAACCTGGACTTTGGAAAAAAGCTTTCGCATTTACATGACGCTTAAAAAACATTTAAAAAATACAAAATAAAATCAGCTTTCCAGAGAAATCTGGTTACTTAATTCCATGTAAATGCACTCATTGTAGCTGGTCATCATGGGAAGGCCACCTTAACACACAGCAATAATAAAGGGTATCGAAAAAAATATTATTATTTTTTGTCTTTTCGGCTCATCCCGTGAGTCCAGGGTCCACACAGCGGCGCATTGTCTGAATGTTGATTTGGCACAGTTTTTACGCCAGATGGCCTTCCTGACGCAACCCTCCCCAAATTCTCCTGGACTTGGACCAGCACTGCACAGCTGTGGGATGGGAATGGGCTGTTAGGGGTTCAGTGGTTTGCCCAGAGACACTTTGACATATAGCCGGGACTGCGGATCGAACCACTGACCCTGTGGTGCGTGGACGACTGCTTTACCAGTTGGTAAAGCAGTCGAGCTACAGCTGCCCCCCGGAGAAATGCCATTCATTTTGCAAATAGTTCTTCAGAGCTCAGATGATAAGACAGCTATGGTTCAAAGGTGATACAGAATTTTTTTCTGACCAATCAACAGTCGGCAGTGTTTCATGTCATAACGGTGATACCAAAACAGAAGAAGAAATGCTAAAACAGAAGTTCATGGCCCATAGCAATCTACAGTGTACAGTGAACACAAAGCTCAACAGAATAGGTGCTACACCTTCTGCAGAGCCTCTTCCTCCAGCCTTCGCCTCTTCTCTAGCTGTTTAGCCCCTGCTGCTCCTCCTCCCCCTCCTCCAATCTGCTCCTCCTCCAGGCGGCTAGTAGAAACCTTGGCCTTCTCATACTCCTCCTGTCGCTGAGCCTGCAGCAGCCGAGCCTTCTTCAGAGCAGTATCTGCGTCATGCTGGAGATGTAAATATATTCAATTAATACACAACAGAAATAAACACAATTCCACGCATACAGTATATGCAAGTACAGATACCACCACATACGTCAACGCTGTAACTTTAGGCTGTTGGCAGCTGATGTTTTTGTCCACTTAAATATAAAAAAACAAAACAAAAAAAAACTATTATGGTAAACTTTTAAAATGACTAACAGATTCTAAGTATTTATCCTCTTTTAAGATAACGTTAATTATTACAAACATTACCACAATGCATTTCTAATAATCTGAAAGAGACCAGTGTAAAAGTTGTGGAATGACTTTCATGTTAAATAGGTCAACTCACCATTTTCTTTTGCTCCCTCTGCCACTGCTCCTTAACCTCTTTTCGAAGTTTGTCCAGTTCATTCTTTCTGGATAGGAGAGGCTGGAACACACACACAAACACACACACACACACACACACACACACAGCAAGTCAGCAAGTCTTCTTGTTTCCATTGTACCATTGTACAGCCCAAGACAAAGACCCATTTGGAAAGGAGCAGTAGACAGTTTGTTTTCTAACCTGCATGAATTTGTTGCTCTGGAGTATTGAAGCAGTGTGAAGTACCAGCTGACTGTATTCAATGTCATTTTTGAAAGCGTTCATGTAGATCTCACGGAAAGGCATGAATTCCTTAAACAAAGAAGAGAAAGCCTTAATCCTTAACAGCAAAGCAGCAATTCAAATGCCAGAGAAACTAGAGGCAATATCAACTCACCTGCTGACTTGCGAGCGTCTTGGCTGATTCGGCCATTTTGGCGTAACTCTTTGCACACTCAATATCTGTAAATAACACAGCAAAACTGATATAGATTCGGTAAATTTAACAACATGTACAGTGTACTCTAAAGGCCTGCAAATATAAAACAAAGGAACTGGTGGTGGACATCAGGAAGTCTGGGACTCCTGTCAACTCTCACTATGTAGGGGGAGAGGGGGTGGAAGTAGTTTCGGAGAACAAATACCTAGGTGTCCACATGGACAATAAACTGGACTGGTTAGCTCATGCAGCACCAATCTACAGGAAAACCCAGAGTAGGCTGTATTTTCTAAAGGAGACTAAGGTCCTTCAATCATCTGCCGAATAGGCTGCAGATTATTTATGAGTCTGTGGTAGCCAGCTCCAGCCGTGGTTTGCTGGGACAGCAATATGAAGGTGGCAGACAGTATCAGACTGGACAATTCACTAAGGTGGGCTGGTTCTGTTTTGGGGGGAGAAGCTGGACCCTCTGCATCTTGTGACTGAGAGGAGAATGTTGTCCAAACTCCTCTCAACCCACGACAACCCCTCCCATTAACTCCACTGTTTGCCACAGACTGATCATAGTCAAATACTCCCAGTGGCCATTAAACTGTTCTATTCACCCCCTCTGCTGTAAAAAGGAGGGGGACTAAATGGTCAAAATGGACAAATAGTATTGATTTTATTTCAATTATTATTTTTTATTTCACTTACGTTTACTCATCTAGCTGGGTTTTTTCTTACTTATTGATCAGTAGTTTGTACTTGTATTCGTTTATTGTCTTTGGTGGAAGTGTATCCTTTCATTTCTACTTTTCACGTGGAGAGCAGCTGTAGCAAGGCAACACAAATTTCCCCAAAGGATCAATACATTTGTTTGAATCTTGAAACACTGACTAAAAACCACTTGAGCCTTTTCTGATAAAATCACCCAGTAGTGGTCCACAGTGTGGTCAAACGAGAGGAGACAGAACTACAACATAAAATCAGTAAGTAAAGCATTAATTACAGTGGATGTGTTTAGCAAATATGCCTGTTTGCATGACTGAGTTCTTTGTGTCACTCTGTGACTAAGTATTAGTAGACTGAACCCATTCATTAACCAATGTACAAAACAAAAGCTCACACATTCACACACTCAGCCTTGAGCCTGTACAGGCCTCTATTGTTTTAAGGCCAGTACAGGTGATTGAGCAAAACCTCTCAGCAAATAAGCTCTTAATTAATACCCACATTTGGGTGGAGCTAAAATTCTGTTTAGTGATGTATAGTCATTCAAAACTCTATCTGGAATTTAAACTAAAGCAAAACATTTTCAGGAAGCAAGTGTTGCCTAGAGCTGTGAACATGCAAACATGAACCAGACAGAAAAGGAAAAATATGATTTACTACCACACAAAGTTAATAGAATTGTAAAATTTCTATTAACTTTGTGCGATTAAACATAAAAAAAAACCAAAATGTACTGAATAAAAACAGTTTCTAAAGCAGTTTTTCTCTAGAAACACACATCAAATTGCAATTAAAGCTACAGACGGCAGAGAACTGGGGGAGAGAAGTTTGGGTGGAGCAGAGTGTAGTGTATATTTTAAATAAAACTAACAACTGTGAGTACTTCTTGGTAAAAACCTACTTGTCTAATTTGCAAACTCTTCTGAAAATAAATATGCTCAGTGTGTTCAGCATGCTTTTTTAATTGTGTCCTTCACTGCAGAATATTGCACAGTACAGTTTTACCAAAAAAAATCTATTTGTCAACTCGAGTTTAACAGTAGGATCTTGTGCAGTTTTCAAAGCTTGCACATTAGAGCATATAAAAATGAGAGAGTAGCAATAAAAAATAGAAATGGAACAAAAAATGTCTGAAGGGTGTATCAGTTGTTATTTAAGCATGTGTATTTTTGTGTGTTATAACATGTCTTGAGAGGATTTGTTGTAATATTTTAGTACCACTGTTTGATGTGTTGAGTTAATATGATATTGCTTTTTAAAGCCCCTTAAAGGCACAAAAGTCCATAACACATATATAAAATCCTGTCAGAAAATACCCTGACATTACTATCCACACTAACATGTTATGAAGTGCTCAAGTTAAGTACATAGTTCATGACACAGCAACAACAACACCTGCCAGCTGACCTCTGTACATCAGAGTAGCACGTAATACTTAGCCGTGTTCAAAAATACTCCTGCCACCTGTCTCCTAACTCACCCATGTTGAGACGCTTTTCCACCCATGCCAGCAGCTCTTTGGTGTACTTGGACCAGGCCTTGGCATAGAGCAGCGCTGATTCCACCCCACTGTCCTGCCGCTGCAGTGTCCTGTCCACCTCTTCGGGCCGAACTGGCGGACATGGCCCTGTGACAACCATGGGGATAACATGAGGGAGCTTGTAAATGATGGGCTTTAAACATGACAACCAACCCCCACCCAACACACCTCTCCCCTCTGCTGGACATGCGTTTAGCTAACATCATCTGCGACTCAGTGAGAAAAGCCTTCACTGGCCTCGCATGATAATATGAAGGTAAACAGTACTGACAAGTGACTGGCTCTAAAACATATTGATAAGTAGTTAAGGAAACTGTCATCAAGAATTGAAAGCTTATAGAACCCGGTGCCAGGTTTGTCTGCAATGGCAGTGACACTCTAGAAACAACAGAATGATAAAACAACAGTAGCTCAGCTTAAACGATTCATGAATAAACTTGCTCAATCTCTCACTTTCACTGAGGTGCACTGACGTAGAGTAGCTGTGTGTTACTGAGATCTGTCTTACCTGGCGGATCATCTTTCTCAGGGCCGGATCCTCCAGATTCCACAGAGAGGGTCTCAAACGACTGAAAAACAGATCAAACACAAGGCTTATCACAAGCTTGCCTTCCTCCTTAGAGCTACTCTAAAAGCCACAACAGCAAAACAACAAAACAGAGAATTCTTTCATCGCTTGCAGAGACCGCGTCAGGAACTGGTGTCAGTGTTTAATTACTGGCTTAACCCCTGAACTCTGCTGCAGTAATTTTTCGTATGTATTGCTCGACAGTTTAGGGGCAGTAGGCCACATCCTGGCATCAACAGGATGCCAACTGAACTATATATGGAACATGGTAGGAATTATTTTGATACATGGCAGGTGGAGGATTGGTTAGTGCTGCAGCCTCACAACTAGAAAGTCCCTGGTAGGAATCTACCCGCAGGCTGTGGCCTTTCTGTGTAGAGTTTACATGTTCTCCCTGTGCTTGCATGGGTGTGAACGTGAGGGTGAATGGTTGTCTGTTCGTGTTAGTCTCCCTGTGTTGCCCCCGACATAGACTTAAACTCACCCGCTGACACCGCATGGTTTTGAGCAAGATAAGCAGTTACAGATAATGAAGAGATGAATACATCACTTTATTAAAACTATCTATTATTTTGTACTTTCCTTACCCTGCTTATCTTAGGTAGGGGAAGCCCCAACACCGATCCATTCTCTACATCTCCCATAAGGAAGTCAGACACACTGAAGGAAAGGAAAACCAGAAATTAATTGATACGAGTCAGAGAATTAATTAGATAGAACATATGCAGGAAATATAAAGAAACTTTGAGCACATTCATAATGACAATGATAAAAGACCTACACATTCCATTTTATCTCAAGCCCCCCACATTTATTTACTGACCAGGATTGTTCTTTTCCAATTATCCCTATTGATTTCTACTTTTATATAAGCAGATTTATTAACTTAAATTAATGATGCACTCTCACAGTTGACAAGGAGCAAATAGGGAGTTTACCTTTAAAAAAAACAAAATTCTTGATTAATATTAATCACAGTGATGCCATCATACTTACACATTGCCAAATGTGAATGCCAATGTGTCAATAGCAGTGTATATCTCTCCAAAAAGCTGCTGTTTGTTCTCTTCGTTCACCTCCTTGAAGTTCACTCCTATCAAATCGGGATGAAGTAAGAATGAGTCAAGTTTTGGTGGCAAACCGAAGCCCTGCATTTTAGAGACATCCTGTGTTTAGGGCATGATTCATCATCCTGCTCCTGTGATGATCTCTACTGAGTCATGCTGAACTCCTTGGATAACACTGAGCACTAAGGAGCTGTTCACATCATACTGTATGTAAAAATGTGCGGACATTCACATTCACTTTTGAAAAGTCCCTCAGAGGCATCCAAAAACAACTGTGTACCTCAAAACACAAAAACGATAAGCAAAGACCGCAAGTGTGTATATCTGGCTGTAATCTTGAAAAGCAGCAACTTCCTGCTTAAAGTCCAAACACAGTGATGACTGAGGACAGAATGGAGGAAAAACAACAGCGTAAATACGGCTGTAATCAGCGTTCACAATAAACTTCCTGTCCTTACTGAGCACAGAAAATAAACTAGGAGAGAGGCGCTCAGAAAATGATCTCAAACACTGAGCAATAAATCTGTGATGTCAGTGCGCGGCTCTGCCGCCTCAGTGATTTCCTCAGCCTTTCCTTTCCATTAGAACAATGGAGATTTTTGGGGTTCAAAGATCCACTGTTTTTGGTTATTTTCTTTCAGCTGATTGTAACCAGTGACTCTTTAAATAAATGTGTTGTGAATTCTATCTTTCAAATAGAAAACAGGCTTTGTGGAAGAAGCATGAGCTGGGAATAGTCTAGTCTAGTTCAAAGAACATGTACATAGACAGACCATGAAAGGAAGGGCAGCAGTGTGGCTCATTACTGATTAGCCACAAAGGACACATTTACATTCAGTGGCAGACATTTTTTTTTATCCGAAGTGACAAGCAACTTCATCTGGAAGCATCATACCAAGAATCTTTGGACATGGGACCGAAAAGACGAGGAGTTACCCACTGACTTAGTTTAGTGGAACACTGTTCATATTTCTTCACTGCCTTTGATCGGCCGTCCGCATCATGTTTAAAGCTCTGAATCTCACCTACAGAGTGGTCAACTCAACATCACCTTCCTCCCTAAACACCCTCCTCCAGGTCTACAATCGCTCTCGCCGATCGTGCTCGGCTAATAAATGGCCTCTGCTCCTCCGACAACACAGAGGAAAAGATCCCAAGCACAGCTCTTCATCTCAATGGTCCTGCAAACTCCGTTTGCTCAGCTCTTAGAATTACTCCCAATATTAATAAAAGCTTAAAGAAGCACTCCTTTCGCAACTTCCTTTAATTAAACAAATAAAGCTATTCTGCCCTTTCTGGAACCTACATTCGATGAACCCGAAAATAAACAGTTCTTACCATGGCACTTGATTGTCTTTGTAACTCCCTTTGGATAGTAGTCAGTCCAAGTTGACTCAGTGTAAAAGTAACTTAATGAAAAGTGGTAAACAGTATTAGCAAAAAGTATATTGTGCTACAAATGGCATAACAACCAACCTCAAACCAAGCGGTTCTTCGTCCCCTTTCAAACAGAAAGTAGCCTTCTTAATGAACAGTAACCACCACTAAAGCGTGACTGAAAGGCAAAGTTTCGTTCCAAAGCCATTTAAACAGGCCACTGAAAAGCTACGATGTTCCTCTGTCAAGGAAAAAGAAAAAACCGATAGAGAAAAAAATCCAACGCAAAGATTCGTGTCTTAG
This sequence comes from Channa argus, assembly GCF_033026475.1. Taxonomy (NCBI): domain Eukaryota; kingdom Metazoa; phylum Chordata; class Actinopteri; order Anabantiformes; family Channidae; genus Channa; species Channa argus. Next base: position 2,283,471 of record NC_090215.1, on the reverse strand, counting down.
ACCTAGTCACAGGAAATGTAAGGGCTCCGTTGTAATCCTGCCAGAAAAAGTTTTAATGGGGTCCAATGAGAGCCTCTTGGATCCTCTTGTCAAGTCCAAAGCAGCTACTGTAGCCACCACTATCCAAAGCACATAACTCTCTTGGTCTGTTACATCTCCTCCTCTTCTGTCCAACCCCTACCCCCAACAGGACATCCTGAGGCTTGCTGGAATACAATGCTAGTACTCGCTCAGGCCCAAACCAGTGGTCCAAACATGGTTACATCATCGAGGAAAAATTGCATTGTTTCCCTGGAAAAGCATAAGTCTCTCGAAAATATTGTCAGCCTGAAAATGCTGCGCAGAATATCAGTCTACAAGGAATTACTTCCAATGAAGAGTAACACAAAGACTTAGAAAGCACGTACAGTAATATCATTAGATGGAGGACATGAAAAGGTTTTTATGAACAACCATATAATGTAGTGTTGGAGAATGACATAATGTGAAGGAGCAGAAATCCCAAAAGCCCACACATCCTGAAAGTTTAAGCACACATTTTTATTGCTTATTTATAACTGGTAAATTAAGGACAGAACACAACAGAACACACTGGTGTTGTAATGTTGAATAATGTCAAAGACCGACAGCTTTAAAATACTGGTAAAATTCTACAGCTGATAGCACCTTGTTATTGTGTGGGGGTCAACAAGTGAGCAGTTCTGGCCACCTAGTGTCAGAAAACATGTAATGGCTAAAAGCAGGTGCTACAGCACACGTCAGTGCAAATAAATATAGAACACTGGCCTATAACAACTAGTGTGAAATGATAGACCATTTACAGAAGAGTCTATTCAACACAGGCACCTGTTCATAGATGTCACCAAATAAACCAGTTGGTATTAATAAGACAGGGTTGTAAGTGGCTGCAATTTTTATACTTTTTTATCCTTTATACATTGTTAAGATGCCACCATAAAATCATTATTATTAAGAGCCTAGGGCTGTTAGGACTGTCAAATCTAAGGCTTGCTTCTTGAAAAATGTCCTTCTGTGTGACTTTCTATGTGCTTGTTCTTGCACAAAACATGAACTTGCACGTCTTTAATAACTGTTTTTGACACACACACAAATATTTTAGTCAAGGTAAACCACAATCATGTGCAAAGCCGCCTCAGACTTTGTTCAGCTCCCCATGTCACCATTCATTATTAAGTGCAAACAATTCAATAAGCTATGCAGCCCCTCTATGTCCTTCTTTGCATGTAAATGGAGATGAGGTACAGTCAGGGGATTCTTGTGTGGCAGCCAAGTTAGGAATTGACCTGCATGCCAGATCAAAATCTCAGAGAATGAGAGCTTGAAAAGGATTCCTCAGTGTATTTCCCTCTAGACTGGCAGACAAAGCACAAAGGACACCCGCTTCTCTCTGTCTCCCCAAGCAGGTATTTGACTCCCAAATATTATTTTCTTACTCCCCACATGTGGTTTAAAAAATGCCCACTGTTGCATTCTGAGCACTTGAGTGACTTCTGAAGAGTGTGTTGCTTTAAAGCTACAAGAAAAGGTTCCCTGGGCATTTCTCTTTGAGCCATAGGAAGACAGTGGGGGAGAGAGGACATACTATAGTAACAGCGATTGTCCAGGAGAGAAGACTGTCAAGGAAGGATGGAGGAGGCGATATAGATAAGGAGAGACAGAAAACAGACCAAAGGAGGAGCGGAGGAGTAGCTGGTATGTTTCACAGGAAAGCTGGAAGTGTGTGTGTTAAAGGCCGGTCGTTAGAGCTCACCTTTGACTGTGGCGATGACGGTTCCAGCTGTACTGAGGATGTCCACCGAGTTGAGGCTCTGGTGTTTGTCAATAATGGCCTTCAGGACTCTGAGCAGCTCTCCAAGACGCTCATGGACTGCCTGATGAAGGAAGCCCTGGTGCTCTGGAAAGTCATAAAGATAGTTCTTTTATCCGAAATAATATAAACGTAATATAAATATAAATAATCTAAACGTAATATAAATCCCCGCTCAGTGATCGGTAGGTCATCGTCGCATTTGATCTTTCTTGTAATATGCAGTGTGGTTGGATTGTACCATTTTTTTTAGTTATGTCAATTAAGTACATGTATTTTAATAAGAGTAGCTGAAGTCACAATGTAAGAGTTTTAATGAGGCCTCTTGGTTTCAAATTCATCTGTGTGTCGTAAAAATGAAAGAACTTGAGGCTGAACAATAGTTCTAACCGGCGCAGTAAATACTTAGCGGATTAAACCCAGTTATTATAAATGAATTTTGAGACCTCAATGGCAACTGGATTACCACATATCACTGCAGCTTTGTTGGTTCAAAGGGTGACCATGGCAGCCATGTCATACTATGTCATCCATTCACAACAATGCAATTAGTGTGAGGAAGAATCCACCGTGTGTAGAGTTTTGGGTAGAAGAAGTGATTTAGTTACAGTGAATAACCACCATTTACAAACGGTTAGTTAGTAGTTTTGCCATGAATGACAGCTAGAAGTATTAAATGGAAAGGGAAAGGGGTGGGAAATGTCTTTGCCGCCCCGTCTCACAAAACACAATATAAACACACATAATTGTGTCTAAAATATGTTCTGGTCCTCGGTTGGAATCACACCGCAGCCTGCCTAGTAGGTTTCTTTCATGTAACGTTTTAAATGTTACATGTGCAGTTACATGCATTTTGAGTTATGCATGTTTCAATTATGAAACACACGCACACACAGGTGCACATGCACAAACACACGCACACACAGGATACAGACAGTCAAAGCCTGATTTTGTGCTGACGATCACTCCCAGATTACCACATAATGGAAGGGGGGATCAGAAAGATTTTAGCTGTCTCCTATTTTTTTCTTTTATTTGTTAGCCCTCTCGTTTGGAGTGGGACAAATACTACCCACAGTGGAGCTACTAATGCTGGTCCTGTATGGTACCATGACGATGCAAAGTAAGGGCTGACCTGTAATTTTGACCAGCAGGTGACAAGTTCAAATTACCAATAATCCACAAGATCACAACTGTCACACAATATATTAAAATAAAACTATCCAGGCCAAACAGTATCCATTAGCTTCCATTAGCTGTGTGTGTGTGTGCATAGATAGTTTGTAAGTATTAAGTTAAGGCGCAATAACGCCTGGAAATAACGCCACAAGGGGGTCAAGGTCAAGTAATTCTTATGTAAACAAGCTCTTGACTAAATATATAAATAAGTAAAGAAAGAAAGTGGCACCCGATTCAGAAGAGCGCAATGACCAAAACGATTACATAAGACAAACATCCCAGACTGTCCCACTACACTACACCAAACACGACATGAACTACTCCAGGTCAAAATGGCCTGTTGCTTCCAGTATGCCAAAATCTTCTCAGCAGGACTCAAGAGAGTCTTATCCTGCTCCTTAGCAACCATCTTCATCCATCTTCATCAGCTGTCATGCACGGCTCCTTCCAGTGCCAGAGACCTGGTGGCTTTTGATAACGAAAGCCTCTTGTCCTTTTGTTTCAGCACCCCAGCTCCCCACGAAGCAGGAATAGGGCTGACAATCTGCTTCTGGCCCAGCCACACATCCGACTCTGAGTCAATACAGTCAATGCACATGGGCGTATGGAGAATGTCATTCTCGCAGTTGGTAGCCGAAATAATTTTGTCTTTGAAACATGGCTAAAAAGGGTAAAGTAGAAAATTGGTGTGATGTTTGATTTTGGAGTGTTTAATATATTCTTATGTTATAAAAATAAACAAAACGTTCAATTAAAAAAAGCTTCACCCACAACCTTGTATAGTGAGCCCAACCCACAATGATTTGAAAAGGATCAACGTTTACAACAAGCCGCTACAGCCCTTAACCTCTTAAATGATCCTGGTCAGGTTGGACCCATTTATGGACATTATCCTTTGAATAACAAGTAAACACAAAGGCCCTAATGCTCCCACAGAGAATATACTTCCTATTCACTGATCAAGTAACTGAATCCTGAGTCCTGGAGGCATCATGCCTGGACAAGCAAGACATTTAGAATGAGTCCAAACCATAACTACCCATGAGACAGAGCGTCTTCCTTTGCAAGCTCCATGGGCTTCCAACTTCAATGGCGGATGTGTGGCCTATTGGAATGGCCATAAATGGAGGCTAATTAGCAAGCCATTAGGATTGCACCCCCCTGCCCAGCAGGACACATGATAATGTACAGAGACTAATTATTTAACCCTTTCGACTGACAGAGAAGACAACTCATTCCCACCAGGCAAGCAAAGGGCAATGCATTTTGATTCAGTGGTGGTACTTTTTTAAGAAGAAAGAAAGTTTTGAGAGGACATCCTTGTGGGACTGGAATAACAGAAAATAATGCAAACATCAGTTCAAGGCCATCTAAAAAGTGGCTAAAAGAAGAAACTGCTGGGACGATCAAGCTGTTTTCCACTGGGAAGACAACCGAGTTTTGAGTGAGCTTTTGTTTGAGTGCCAGGAACTCTATTGTCCCTGGGGCCACTAGCAAACAGTGGGACTGGTCACCACATGGGCCTGTCACATGAAGCATTTATGGAACACTAAATCACAACGCCAGCTTTTCACTTTTACCGGTAATATAGCGAAGTGTAGAGTGATGGGTAGTGGTGGGAAAATTGCAGGGAGTCATAAGAGGTTTTTTTTTTGTGAATATAAAAGTAAAAAAAAAAAAAGGCGGAGGAGAAAGGGGTGTGTGTTATTTGGAACGACCCTCTCACTTGGGATTTGTCACTAAATTTACCCCTGCACCCCACATCCCTGCTTCAGTGGGGGTTATGAGAGAAGGAGAGAGTGAGAGACATTCCTGGGCATAATAAGCTCTGGTGAATGAAGGCTACAGGAGGATCAAACTCTGATCCTGATGAGAAGGAGGCCGCAGATCAGGAGCTGCTCACAAGCTGCAAAGAACCCATTGCTAGGTTTTTACTTCATTAGCGTCATGGAAACCCCACATTCTAGCCTCTTGTTCTGAAGCGGGAATGGGAGTTGCAGGAGTGCAGGGCAGATGGAATCATTCGCCATCACACCTCAAAATATTGGGATGCTGCACTGAAAGCAGAACATTTTCATGTCACAGACCTATGATTACGCAAACATTAAGGCCAAGGAATAAAATTTAATATTGTATACAAGGGTCTTGTATAGAAAGATCATACTGGTTGTTTAATCTATGCAGTATGTGAGGAGGCACTATTGGTTTCCTTATAAATATCTAAATGTATATTGCTTGACAGTAAAAACATTAGACAAAAAACAGGAAGGGTACAACATGTTCAATTAGGAACTTGTGTTCTGTGACGTTTGTTGTAGTAGTGTTATTGTGTTAGAATCATTCACACCTGTTGCAAATGCATATCTAGCGCAGTTGTAAAGACCCCAGGGTCCTTGGAATGTACATAGTCGTCTTATCAAATGTAAGCTATGCAAATTTTAGTGTTTAACACATCTGTCTTTTTGGTTGCACAACATTTCAGATGCCAGCATTTAATGTGAAAAGCTTTGTAAATACATTTGTCCACAGTATAAAAAAACCACATAAGAAATATTGATATGTACCACAAGGAAACTTGCCATTCTGACTTTTGGGCATCAATGGTTTGACTTTTTGAAGCACAAAACTTCCACTGGGGGCCTGACACAAAATGACTTGGCAACATTCCTTCAACTGTGACCCTAGCTATGCTCAGTCATGCATCGCAAATCATGGGAGCAATGTATTATTTATGCTTCAAAACATCTGAGATGGAGGGCCGCTTATTACCACAAAGCAAGTGTGAAATTACTAAACGTGTCAAAACACGGTTGGCAGAGGTCCAATCAAATGGGAGCACATCATGGAAGAGGAGACAAAATAGGATGTTGGACAGGTTAGGCATGGCTAATGTCAATCAAAAGTTCCCATTGTGTCCTTTTGAGCCATTCCACAGCTGGCCACTCTCTATGTAACCAACAAAGATTCAGTAGTGGTAGTTATTTCAAAGAAATGTGTATTCATCAGAATCTCTGGGACGGCTAATACTGAGGGGCTTCCTTCGAAACTCATCCTATTCTTCAAAAGACAAGCAACCAAATCCAATCAATCAGCATGTGACTCAATAAGCATTGCCTTGCTTTACTTGATTCGTCTTTAATTGGCTTGGGTGAAAGGCCAAATTTTTTTCATTTGCCCATGTAGCAACTCATTGGTTAAAATGACCCTTTCAATACAACATTTAACTGTTTCTCAAACTATAATGGGGTTTGTCAAAATGGGTCCACTTAACCTTTTACGCTCTGCAAGGGTCACTGCAATGGGTGGCCCATACATCACTTCATATCCCCCTCCTCAACATACTTCCTGCGGTCAGCAGCCCTGGTCCACCTCTGTCGACAGACCACCAGTGGTCCACTTTATGGATTAGCAGATTACATGCAGCTGGTAAAAGACAAAGAAAAGTTGCCTTCCCACACTTTAACTTAAAAACCGCAGCATTCCCTGTAGCTTCACCTTTGAAGCTGTTTTTCCCCATGACTGCTTGCACACAGGCCTAGTGTTTAGAAAAGAGCCCTAGGCTAGACACACAGCACCTCACAACTAGATGGGGGGGCTTTTATCTTCGAACTCCACAGGCTACTGCCTTTGTCAGTCTTGTTAGCTCTGGACACCTTAAGCCAATGAATATTTTCGCACAGTGAATAATGACAATAGGAAATGCATTAAATTAATTTTGACTAATAGAGAGAACCCTGTGGTATAACCATATATTGCATATTCATAATAAAGATTACAGCCAATGTGAAAATTGAAAATTATCCTCAAATCCAATGGCAAACTGGCAAAACATTGCAAGCTTTTATTCAAGTCAACAGAGAGGCAAGACAATCCCCCTCTCTCGGTTTAGATAACCGCCAAATCACCACCTACTGTTGATACAAAACTCTCAAGGCTGGCATTGCAACTATGCTTTCTTTAAGGAGAGTCTGAAAATCCCCCCACTGTGCAACCTCTAGTTGGCAGCCAAATGGGCCCTGAAGAGAACCTGAAGAGAGTAATGTAGGCAAAGGAACATCAGAAGGCCAGGGAGATGGGAGATCGGGTCCAACAAGCTCAAAGACAGGCCTATTTACTCTACAGCACCTGTCAAGAGGCAGAAGTGGGATTTGAGGGGGCTGAGGTTACGGGGCAAAAACAGCATTCAGAACAAGAAGACACTGTTTGGCTTAACCGGCGTCGTAATCCTGGAAGAATGTGCTTTGTATGGCAGCAGGGTTATGCTTTTGAATATAATCACTCTTGGCATTTAATGGACTCAAATGCACTAAATAAAACAACTTTCTCAGATTTTGAGCATCTCTATTGGTTAAAATGAAAGGGTTTGAGGGAGATGTGTACAAATTCTGAAAACAAGAAACTGGGCCAAGTATCTGTAGAATTTCAGGAACAGATTCAGTTGGAAGAGTAACAAGCGCCTTCTGTGAACACATGGCACGGTCTTGTTTTTTTTTTTAAACCATGGTTACAATTAACAGCTTTAATAGATCAGTCCCTCCAGGAATTTGCAATGTAGCGCACAACAAATCACAACAATTTATTCAACTAATCCTCCATAAATTCTGCACAGCCTTGCAATTTAAAACACACACACACAAAAAAAACATTGCAACATCCATCACATTTTTTTATTATTATTATTTTTTTTTTTTTTGAAAAGATTAGCCAAATTAGGCATTTTATCCTGCAACTATCACAAAAGGTACATAAAAACCTGAAGGGGCTGCTAGACACAGGCCTTGTATGGTGGTGAAGCCATTCAGGTCCGTGGCAGCAACACTGATCCACACCTGCAAGCCTTGTTAAAAAGGTACTAAACGGGGGCCACGCTAGATTTGTTGAACACAGCAACTTGGAGTTCACAAAATTCTGCAGACAAAGACGACAGCGGTTTCTCTTTCTCGCTGCCATCAGCTCTATTGGCCTTTAACAATTTTGAACCCAGCATGGGGCTGAACCAGTCATATGCAACCATGCCCCAAAGTTGCCCTAAAAACAAGGCCAATTATGCTGAATACAGTCCTTAGTACACAAATGGGAATAGAAGAGAGATTTTGCAGACAACAATTAGCAAAGGCTTAGGAGCCTGGGAGTCCTACACTGTGCCATGAGTAGCAACAATCAATGTTCAAGAACTGCACAATTAAGAACCTGTCACTTGCAGCATTTACAGTGAACTTTTAACTGGCAGACGCAGTACACATCCTTCCTTGCCAACTTATAGTCATAATCAATAAAAAAAAGAAAAATAAATAAATAGAAAGAAAATCAATATAAATATAGTTTAAATATAGTTTGAATATAAATAAAAGTGAAAATGTGTTGCTTCTTGATGCATTTACCACCTACAGTCCATTTACTGATGTAAGAATAGTTTAACTGGCATCCAAGTTGTTTTTTCCAATAAAATCTCTTACAAAGAACCTTTATATTTAGTTTTTGGGAGGCAACTTGTTAAATCATGATGAGCAGAATGAAAGCAGCACTTTTGGATGTTGGTTATGATGTTATGATTCAAACCATTAAGTTCCGTTTGTCGTTGTTTATTGTGCATACAGTGCTTCACCTGTGCTATGCTGCAAAAATCTGATAAATATAAGATTTTATTTAAAAAAAAAAAAAAAAACCCACAACAACATACAATTATTTTGCATTTTATTCATTTTTAAGATGAACTCCTTACAAACATGGCTGGAAAATAATGTATACAAATCGAATAAACCTGGCATTCCTTCGAGTATATCTGCAATAAATGACAACGTTTGTGGTTAAATATTTAGATCTTGTTTAAAAGTGCAGGGTGTCTAATTAAAACTGCCCTGCCTAATTCTAAATGACTTAAATCTAATGCAGGGATCAAGCAACAGATTCAGGGCCCATATAAGCTCATTCAGAGGATAAATTGCCCATCCTTGTATCAAAGCTTTAATCCAATGAGGACAAGAAGATGTATTGGTTAAATTGGCCATCTTTGTTCTGAGTAACACAGTACATGCAAGAATATGACACTGGTATCATATGATATGTTCTATTCTGGATAATCTATTACAGTTAGACGAAAAGCTTATCTGTATATAGAGTAAGATGCCTCTAGTTGAGAGAGTTTCTCAAGAGCACACAACCCTTAGGTTCTCACGTATGCTGTGGGAATCTTAGTGTGTGTGTGTGTGTGTGTGTGTGTGTGTGTGTGTGTGTGTGTGTGTGTGTGTGTGTGTGTGTGTGTGTGTGTGTGTGTGTGTGTGTGTGTGGCAGACATCTGCAGACTTCGGGAACAAAGTTGCCCCAGCAAAAACAGTGCCCATAACATAAATCTTTGAAAAGGAAAGAGGAGTGACACACACACATACGGAGCTCCCTTGGGTTCCAACTTCAAAACAACCTACAAATCTTCAAGTTATTAACTTAAAGTCAGCCTCTTTTTATCACAGGGCGCCTTCATTGCAAACATTGCGGGTTGACGAAGGACACATTTTCAGCTGATGCTGCTTGGTATAGTAAACCATTTCATGTTTTGTTTGCCGTGGCCGAGGATATAAGTTAGCCTGCCATATGTCAAAATACTTCCCTACCTAAATCCTGAGAGTGGGGGGCTGGGTAACAATCTAAAGATCTGACCCTAGCATGTCGACTAATTCTGTCTGTGCTCTTAACCCACACAAAGCAATTAAGTTAATGTTATAAATCCTTTTTAGGGAGCTTACTTAACAAGATAAGGATAGTATTAAATCGAGATCCTTTAAAAAGTTTTATTTCGGGATCAGACTCCCAAACCTTCTGGATATTTAAGAGAGACATCTTCAAAGTAAAGAAGGCTTGCTGTCTTGTGCTTGGCATAATTTACAGTGGCTTTAAATACAGCTGCAGTAAAAGAACCATAAAAGGAACTCTTTGGAAGAACAAGACGACTGCAATGCTTACAGAGGATCCCAGACCTGGTGGGACAGACTGTTGAAACAGAGCACAGTTACAGCTATTAAGAAAGTCTGGAATTGTTAGTGAAAAGCCAAAGTAGGGCTAATTTTAGGCTGGTATTTCACAAGGGGTGATTTAGAATACAAATCACTAAAATAGTAGTTAGGCATTCTCTGAGGACCCAGACCAGAAGCACTTTCCCACAAAGCTTTAGTATCACGGCAGAATACTTAACAGGCTTCCAAAAAAGAAAAACTAATCACAGCATATTTCAACTTAAAGGCACACAAACTATGTACAGTGTAACATCAATGCAGTAAATGTACTAATTGTACCGTTCAGTTTTAGAACGATGACAGGGACAAAAAAAAAAATAGACTGTTTTCGGTTTCGCACCTCGAAATTATCACTTGCTTGAGTGGTCAGGTGCACCTGCCACTTACAAAGAGTATGTCATTCTACATTACACAACACCTGTGGAACATTTTTAGTACGTATCTGTTAATCATTAAAACCCAGGACCAAATTTCAGCTGTGAGAAGAAACCCCACACTGATTACCAGAGGACACATATGACTCAGTGCTTATGACACAAAGCAAAACATTCAGCTGGCTTTAACAGTAAAGCCGATGATGAACTTGCGGTACAAACTTGTTATTATGCATGCTTGTTGCACAGCAACCCTTCCTAGAAAGAATAAGGGCACAGTATTTGAGAGTTAGCAAACTGGTATTGACAGGATACACTCATGGTCAGTAGGCTGAGGTAAATGTTCTGCACTTATTTAGCACTTTTCTACCTATTATCACTCAAAGCGCTTTACACTGCTTCTGATTCACCCATTCACACTCACACCGATGGGGGAGCTGCTATGCGGCTGGCCAACGCTCACCGAGAGCAACTAAGTTGGGGTTCAGTGTTTTGCTCAAGGACACTTCGACATGTGACCGGAGGAGCCGGGGTTTGAACCGAAACTGTGAGATTGGTGGACGACCGCTCGACCTTCCTGCGTCATAGTCGCACACAGTCGGTGAACCCAGGCTTGGATAGTTTGACACGTTTGTGCTGCAATTAAACATTACAGAGTTCTACTCAAATAACTGATCATAAATACGTTGCCTTGCAGCAAAATAAAGACAGCTGACAAAGTTGGATGAACATAATAAACACGCATGATATTCCACCTGGGTAATTAACAACCAATCATGCTCTGTGATATGTAAAAATAAGATGAGCAGCAGCAGTGGAATTAGGATTATGGGAGATTTTACATTGACACGTTAGACAGCACTTTCCACCACTAATCAGCAAAAGACCAAATGAGGGAACATCTTTTAAAAGACACTAGTTCCATCTCTCCAGTAGTTCCACAGATTTGGCTATGGTGCACTGCAGTTGTTAGGGTTAGGGTTGGTTTTGCTTGCCTGTACGTCACAGAATATCAGTGTATGACCTTGTGAAAAGCAACAATTTCTAATTACTTTGATTTTGCCATTTTCCACGCACATGTGTAAAACTGTACGTATGTAATAACAATGAACTCAAATGAACATTTACAAATTAACAAGGTAAATGAACACATACAGTAGAAGCATCATCTAAAATATTGAAAAACCCAAAAGATTCCTATATTTTTAGCCACTTTAAAACTACGCCTAATATCCCATAATTACAATACAGTGTAATTGTATGGAATATTTCATAATATTGTGACAATGCTGTGGAATTGTGACAGTGTTTTTACCAGTTTTACAAACTTTAGACATTGTCTCAAGCAGGTCAAAGTAGGCAGGCATTTGCTTGGTTGAGCGAGTGGTGTAACGATGAGAAACTTTAGAGCTGATTTGGTGGCGATGATATGTTGGACCTAGTTGGATCAGGTTGATGTCACTCTGTCTCTTTCTATGTTGAACATATTTGAGATTTATGACTGACATCTCAACTAAGGGAGAACAAGAGTAAAACACAGCTTTACCCTTAGTTAGTCTGCGTTGTCCAAGCTCACTTCTCATTTTAAATTCATGAGTTTTCTTCACGTGTTAATACCAGATTTTTTTTTAAAAAATGACACACCTGGCTAATACAGGCTTAAATAAAATGCCTCCTTGCCACACTCAGCTTTACTGAGTGACTCTCTTCCTGTTGCAGTTTTCATTCTTAAGTGGCTGATGAACAAAGGAGGCCATCATTCTCTCTGGCACGTAAACACCGATGACACACCTGTCTTAGTCAGACAGAGAACAACACACCGTCACTCCTAAAAATAGATGAGATGCACAGCAACCCGTTGCAAAGCTTTGGGAAGATAACAGCAGCTCCAGAACAGTTCAAATGCCGTTTAGTCTGAGCTTCCTTCAATTACGTACAAATCCACTGGACACTGTCACAAATTAAAGAGGAAACGTAAATATCACACTGTATGGATGCTCTGACAGGTCATCTCCATTGACCAAAAACAGACACATCAAAAATCGAAATTATTAAGCATCGCTGACAACAACCACAGCTGAAGACTCACCATGTAACAATTACCTTTTATGGTTGATGTGCATTGCTAGGAAAAAATACTTTTAGGCGTAAGATACCCCCAGGGACCAATCCCACAAACCACAGCTATTCTTGACTTGGGAAAGCATCATTTCTGCAAAAGCTGCCAGTTAGCTGCTGCATGCTAGTCTGGAGATGCCTCCGGAGACGGTGGGTGTCAGACTCACATTGTTGAAAGTGAATGCAGGCACTGTTGCGAGGAGTACAAGGCACTAAACTCAATATTGCCACTGACTACTGGCTCTGTGTGGTAAAAAAAAATAAAAGGATCACTTCAGTTTTAGTGAGTGGCTGTGGTAAGGAGAGGTTTGAACTATTGTGGTGCAGCAGAGACAATATGGTCATAAATTAAGATGGAAGGGGTTAAATCACATCTAATCACAGCACAAGTCAGTGCCTCTCAAGAATCTGTTAAAGCTCAAGGGACTAAACCTCAACAATGACACTGTGACGATGCTCACAACAACCACAACCACAAACTGGCTGCATATGACCAAGAAAATTATTTATTTTAACGTATGACAATATTTGGTAGCCTTTGTATTTTTCCCCCATTTCTTATTTGAATCAGTGCTGAGAGGACAAGTGAGAGAGACAGTGATAAGATTCCAAAGAGTGTTTGCATGGAAACCAAGTGTCATCCAATGTAAAATCACTGATTTATCAAACAAACTCCTTTTTCCTTTTCCTGGAATCTGGAATCACTTTGAGACACAATCCTTCTACTTTCTTAAACAAGAAACCTATTATTTCATCCAGCCTGGCTTCCCTAAACCTGCCCTTTCCTGTATTTTGCCAAAAAAGCCTTCTAATGGGAGTAGTCCTGTTTTAGATTCACACATGAACATCTCGTTTCCATAACCGAGCGTGTGCTTTACATTAGCCGCAGATTAAGCTTAAGTCACTTTCAAAAGGATTGTGTTACTTGTACATAGTTTGTGTATTGATATTTGGACAGAGCAGAGATTGTAAACCGGTTTCTTACCTTGACAAGCATCAAGGGCAAAACATCTAGAATGACAGCTATGCAACATTGTTGCTTAAAAAGCGCCTGTTCTGCTCTCTAGAACAGCAGCCAGTCAAGCTGGGTCAAGCACATTTTCTGACCTCTCCAGACAAAAAAAGCTGACATTGATTCCTGAGGCGTGGGTGTCATGGCATAGTGGTAACAGAGGGGCATGGCCACCTTACGTTCCTTAGGCCTCGCTTACTAGATTTGGGGATTAACAAATCTGGATCTGAACCAAAAGCCAACACCAAACAAAGTGAGACAGGAATGTAATAACCACCTACGCAAATACGGAGTCTCACAACCAGCAGTGTTTATCAGCCTTGTCTCTCGGAAAATGTTCATTTAATAATTCCCTGATTAAAGGAAGCCTATTAAAAAAATAAGTGAAAAAATAAGTAAACCTCTGCTGAAATCATGCTTCTGCTGCTGCTGCTGCTTGATGACAAGACAATATATTTTTCTTTATTTTGAGGAGATGGCTTTAAAAATAGAGACACCTGCTTTTTCAGATCAGAATATTGACAATATTTTCTGCAAAGAGCTCAACATGTCATTACTGAGTGCACATTATTTCACTGTATAAGAGCCAAGCTACAAGAGAGATAAGCCTGGTTGACTGACCATGCAGTCAAGGCCGCAGCAGGACAAAACAGGTAGATAGCCTGGGACTGTGCACTCTGGGGTGAAAGCAACAGTGTGTACACAAGAGTTGACTGGTTGCTACATTCCATTACAAATCCCTTTGACATGCTTGCATTGTTCCATGTTTTGCCCCTCTATTCTGACAGAAATTCAGATTTAAATAGAAAGCTTGCATCTGGTTTGTTAGCACAAAACCAGAATATCATTTTAACCACACAGACGTGTTTATGTCATCACAAGTAAGAACTTGGAAGCATTCACAAGCATGAAATGTTGAAAAGCCCTCATTCACAAGAAACACAGAGGTTTATGGGTTTTGTCCAAACAAACTGTGCAAATAGCAGAAATTTCTGAAGTCACCATCTGAATCTATTAGAGTGAATATAACTGATTTATCAGTACCTCTCAGAATAATGTCCAGGTAGAAAATCACAGGGTTGTCACCATGTGTATATTACCATACTGTCCTTATTGCCACTCGCTCCAAAAATACCTTTGAAGCTGAAAACTTCTTTGAGCTGTAGAAGCACCTTAGCAAACATTACTGACAAGTTGCATTATGATGTTCTGGTCTAAGACAGAGATACCCACTGCCCTTTGTTGGACAGGTGGATTTCACTATTCCCATGTCTATTGACAATAGTGAGTCTGCAGGGACTTCGGATTGGATTTCTCAGAATAAACTGTGTAGTTCAACAATTCTGCTACATTGTTACTTCCTGCCTTGCAATGTTTCAGAAACACAGTGCTGTTTCTTAAGTAGTAGCTTAAGTAGTTTTACTGAGACTGAATAAATAAATCTCAATTTGCATTATGTTAATACAGCAATACTATAAAACACAGCCAAAACATATGAACATGCTGATGTCAGTATTTGAATCTTTTAGAGTGAATATAACTGAATTATTGCAATGTGTGCAATAAAGTATTGTTCGGTTAGAAAATCGTATGGCCCCTTTCCACAAAGCAACAATGTGGCCATAACTGACAAAACTTAACGACACATCCTAAACATACCTTTGGAATTGAAAACTTCTTTAAGTTGTAGAAGCTTATCTGCGAACTTGCGCACATCACTGACAAGCTGCATGATGTAGTTAGGGTCTGAGAGGGCGATATCCGAGTTGTCTGTGCTCAACGAGCCCCTCTTGGAAAAGCCAGCAGGGCCCGTTGAACCCATGCTGGAGCTAGAGAGTCGAGGGATACCTAAAGAGAGTTTGTTTCCACCACCACTACCACCGCCACCACCTCCTCCAGATCCTCCACCAGTGCTCTGGCGCAGCATTGCTGCCAGCATGTCTTACAGGTCCAGTGGCCCTCGGGCCTGGTGACTCGTTACCCCACTGTTCAGCTCAGTTCTCAGACACAGTGCTGGACCAAAACTAGGATGAAGGACACTGTCAAGAACAAAGAAAACTCTTAATAATCCTGACAAAATTTACTGTGGGAGCATTACATTTTGTATAACAGGTGCATTTTTGCAGGACACAGCTACGGTTATAACTGGACACGCTTATATTGTTTTGACTCCATCATATCTGCTGCCTGTCATGTGTTGGAAACACATGGTGGATTTACAGCATCTGACTTGGATGAATGGAACAGTGCATCTAGAGTTTTGCCATATGCCTGCAGTATTTTTACAAGAACAGTGCTGTTTGGAACCACATGGTAACTTAAGTAATTTGTCTTATGTCGAATAATCGACTAATTCCTTACCTTAACAGAGTAATGACGCAAAACACAACCGAAAACCTAAGTGTTTTCTCAAATTCACCTTTCTGTAACACGTCAGTCTGTTGCCGATGTTTCCATTTCTGTTACGTTACATGTTCTGCACTTTATTGCAATGCTATCGGTGCATATTCTCTATAGGGAATTGTCCTTAAAAATATCATAATAATAAAGATAGAATTTTTTTTTGTTGTATAAAACTCAGCTAGTTTAATCGACATTTCTAAAATCTAACGATTTTAATTAAACCTTTTGATATAATCTCGACTAGTTGGGGTTTGTTGTCATTGATAAACGCTGGACTGAAGCAACTTTGGTCGAGAGAAGCAATTTAACAGAAAAAAAATCAAGAATGAATGTTTTACGAAAGCCAAAACTTTACCACGTGCATTAGAATTAATGTGTAGAATTAATGTTTTCGAAGTTAGAGAAAGATTTGAGTTTTTCCAGGCGAAACGGTAACGGTCACTACTAACTTTAGGTTTGAAGGGAATTCGCGTGTCATTCATATTAAAAAAATGGAGCTACACCACGCTCCATCACTTCTTCTTCCACTTTTAAAAAACATTATAATTAATGTAGTCTGTTCACTAGTTTGCCCTTAGCTAACTCGACGAGGCTAAAACACCAAATTACACACCTTCCGTTCTGTCCTGAAACATTGCAGTCGAACAAATTCCTGAAGTTGACTGGTGGTCAGTAAAAAGTAGGACAATTTAATCCACAACCCCAGCGCCAACCTTATCTTTTGCAGCCATATCCCCAAACCCTCACAGGTCGGCTCAGCTCCACTTCACTCGCCTCCTCTTTTCCATGTGACACTGGCCGCAACGTGTGCGTGTAATGCGCTCGGGACTTTGTGTGGACTCCTCCCTTAGCAACAGGTGTCTGGAGTTTTTACAGCGGCAAGTTAGGAAAACAGTAATTACGCAGGACCTCCGGTTCTGCCTTTCAAAATAATATACTTATTTAGGAACTGTGATGGTGTGACTTTGAAATGATTTGTTTTTTATTTAAAATCCAAACCAGACTAACGTAACAAAATTACAGTACTGCATATATAGAAAATATAATTGATTAATTGATTGACTGACTGAAAATATTACGTAAGATCCACAGGGGGACGTAATCAGCCGGGCTTCATTTAACTGGTGGTTAAGCCACTAGACAGCAGACACGTGACATCTGCTGGTGAAATGACAGTAGTGCAGTGAAATGATCAGATGCTTATTCTCTTTGCACGGTTTGAAGAGAAACGAAAAGGTGAGAATCGTTTGGAGTAAAGCAGTAGAAGCACAAAAGTGATGGATTACTGACACATGAGGAATGTTTCTGTTTGTTTTATAACTTAGCCAAATAAAAATGTAGGAACTTGCATATATATACATAATGAGACAATTTAAAGGCTGACGATGACATGGTACAGCCATCCAGGGGTAGTAATCTGGTATTTGAGTGATGACAAAAGGACCTTTTTCTTTTTTTTGGCAATTTCACTCCTTATCCAAACAGCTTCTTCAGTCTAGCGTGTATGTGAGTGTTGTTCGGTTGAGGTGTTTATTGTGCATATAAGCTTCTCATGGAGAGTAATAAGAGGGAACAAGATAGACAAAAAGAAAAGTAAAGAAACAATCAGATTAGGTAAATCTGCAAAGCAGTAGGTGGCGGTAAATGTATCTTATACTTAAATTAGCAGAAAAAAAGAACTGCAGGGCTTTTATTTTGAAGTACGTGGAAAGTGTATCTTAGTCTTTCCGGAAATGTGGCGGATGTTTACGACTGAATGACTACGCGCTGGCGAGTTTGACAATTTGTTGATTAGCTGGTTCAGAGAGAGCAGCATTCTGTAAGCTTCCTCTCAGATACAGTGATGCTAATGCTATCTTAGCTCAGTGCTGCAGTCATGTCTTCCCAATGCAGCACAGCTGGGGGAATTCACGGGCTTCTTCTCAAACTTCACGAATCACTTTCAGACGAAGACAGTCGAGCTGCAGCCTTGAAATGTCATGATATTATCGGTGACTTGGGACAAGATTGCATGCTAACAGCAACCGAGAATGAGCTTGGTAAGACAGGAAAGTAAATAAAATGACGTGCGACTCCTCTCATTGTTTGATAAGAACGAATCAAATCCGCGCCAAACTCCAGTAACAATCTTGTAGAATAATGTTTTTTATTGCGTCGTGTGTTGACAAGCGTTAAACATCTTGTACTGAAATTTGATGCAGGTGTGTTTAATAACTTCTTATAATTTCGTCGTATAGAATATATACCTACAACTTTATTATTTACACTGCCTGTAGCACTAAACCTTTTCCGCCAAAACTCTAGGCGCACTCCATTTATCCGTGCCGGGGTGCCGCTTGTTACGTAGGGTTTTTAAATACCAACGTAAACCACGCCCACCTGGCATAGGTCAGATTTTGTAGCGTACCACAAATGTTGGGGGTGGGAAGGCTCAGTTCGAAAACAGTATGTAAATAATTTTATTTTTTTTTAAAAAGCGAATATTTGACAGTGGGCAGACCTTGCAAGTGGTTTCTATTCCTTTGGGACGATCCACTGTGTAAAAACAAAAGACGAAATAAAACACACTTCACCATGTGTTCGTGAGAAGCGGGGCGTGAGCTTCCGATCCTGTGGTCGGTAGGCGCCCACTCTACCAACTGAGTCACTGCCTCCCCCATGAAAAAATAATAGTGTTGAGGATAATTTACTTCAAATCAGGATTATGAGATTGATTTACTTAATTTAAGTTATAAATTCTAAGATTAAAAAGTAGAGGTACGAACCCATTCTGCATTTTTATCTCATAACCTGTCTTTAAAAATGTGACATTATTAATATTCATGTTGTTTCCTCCCTTTAACATGATAAGTTGTAGAAGATAATAGGTTGATAATCAAATGGATCAAATGGCTTCTATACACATAAACAGGGGAAACAATTTAAGCATATAAGCTTTTAGACGAACTGAAAAATCAGAGAAACATTAATCAGTTATCAAAATTGTTGCTAATTAATTTTCTGAGGAGAAAGCAATTGATTAACCAAATAATCATTGCACCTCAAATTAACATTATGTAAAGAATCTGTTGATAATTCCATCTGATTTTATCTTTGAATCCTCATTTTGTACTTTTGTCTCAAAGGTTTACAGGCATCCCTATTGTTTGCAAAAGACTATGGACTGCTCAGCTTCCTCAGGAAGTCCCTGCCATTAGAGGCGGTAGGTGTTAGTCAACAAATCGTGATGAATTATGCAGAAACCAGTAAAATTCCTATGTTAAAACAAACATCTCACTTCCAGCTTCGGGACACCCGGATTGAGATTTTATCTTTTTTGGAGACGTTTTTGGACAAGGTTTCACCATGGATCAAAGGTTGGGAGAAGACCTATGCTGTTGACATAAGAGTGAGTTCTCTAATTCTGCTATGATAAAAATAAACAACTTTAAAAAATTAAATACTCTTATAGACTGGTTTTAAGCATGAAGTTCACAGGTCAGTATATACAAAACCAAAATCACCATTACATATAACATGTAATTCTACAGTCAGTGGACACTTTATTAGATTTACCTGTATAATCTAATGCAGTCTAATACACCAGCTCGGCCATTCATTCTAATGTTTTGACCCCCCCTATTTAAAAATGAATGGGGTGGTCAAACTATTAGAAGCATGTCTTCTTCTAATGCACTTCAGTATGACTCCACTACCCACTGTGACCTCAATAATAAAGAGAGAGAGCAGAATTATCACCTTTCTGACAATTTCAACTTAAAAACAGAAATTATAACCTCGTAAAAGTAGACTTCATGACAGAGCTGCTGTATTGGACAGGTGTACCCAAGTGTCCCACTAAAACTGAGAGTGGCTGAGAATTTAGAAGACCTACAAACTAATTCATTTGCATGTGTATAGTATTCCACATTCAACAAATGATGTTGTTTTCAGTGTTGTGAGAGCCACTTTGAAAGCTTAGCTTTTACGCTACTGATCATTTCACACTTGGAAATCCTGCTGTAAAAAGAAATTCAGTTAAGCTTAGATATATTTTTGTTAATTTACTTAGAAAAAGTAGCTCACATTAGTTACAAAAAGATCAAATTTGAGAGTGTACATATGATACATATGACGTTATAACAAAAGTTGCATGCCAGCAAAAATGCCATTCAACTGAGTTAATGCAAAATATGCATTTTAGATCACAGTTATACTGTTCATAAACCAAATGACTTGGACTAAAGTCAGTCACAACATTACCACTGGTGGTCTTAATAATGTCATAGGACAAGGGTCATTGTGGCCACTCTTATTAGTTTACAGCTACACAGCCCCATACAGTATATATTTTTATATACTTTAATTAAGTATATATACTTAAATTATAAAATACAAGTACTCCACTAATAAAAAAAAAGTATTTTAAACAATATTGATTATGGTAATTCATGATAAATCAACATTTATTATTATTTAATAATGATGCTTAATAATAATGAGCTTTTGTTTTAGTAGCCATTGTCTATCAGTCAGGTGCGGATACTTGAGTTAGCAGGATTACACTTAGACAGGTAACTTCTAAACAGCATGCAATAACTCCTCAGAACATTTGTTAATAAATGGAAATAACAATACGTATGACATCAACATATGTTCAAGTTTAGTTTTTTAAAGTTACAGTCCAAACATTCTAAACTTTAATCAAATATTTGTCACGGGTGAGTTGACAGTTCCACTTGTTGGAATTCCTTCAAAACGTAACCTGTCCTAAACATTTCAGTCCATCTTGGCTTTTCACACGGACAAAATTTGTATTATCTGACTACAATTCAAGCATTAAAGTACAAAAAATACTTGTACCTTTTTAGATTGTTTGACCAACTGTCTTTTTGTGACATCTGACTTCTGACTGTCTTCAACTTGCACCTTGTAGAGACGCAAAGGTGAAATATAAATGAAAAAGGTTCTAATTCTTCGCAATGACTCGATTTGTAGTCTATACCCAAATGTCAATGAGTAGTTTAACTACACAAATCACCTTGCATTTATGAATGTGGTTAAACCACCAGCAAGCTAAATGTAGTTTTTCATTGGTTGTTTATTTTCTCCTTTTTCTTCATGCAGGACATGTGCATGGCTGTTTATACAAAGGAAAAATTTGCGAAATCGAGGACTTCAGTGCTGGAGCTCCTTATTAAGGTTGGCTTTATGTATTTTCTTTGACCTTAGCCTAGTGAGCATCATAAGCTGCCCTCAAGGAGACTGCTATGATGTGACACGATTATAAAAATGTTATATAAATATGAAATTAATTACCCCTGATACATATTTAACAGTGGTTGGCGTTTATTCTGAGTAAATTGTCTTCATAGCTTCTCCAAACAACAAAGGATTCCAGTGTTGCTGCAGACTTCAAAATCCGTGATATATTTAGCAGGTTTTACAGTGAGCTTTATCAGAAGAGCAAGCTACCAGATTCAGGTTAGTGCTGCCAAGTTTTAACATTATGAAACAACTTCATTCAGGTCATGAACATTTTAATTACTGAAACATTTATACTTTCTTTCTTTCTTTCTTTTGGGAATAGTACTTGGCAAAATTTATGAGTTGCTGGGAGTTCTTGCAGAGGTGCACCCCAGTGAGATGGTCGACAACTCTGACAAACTCTACAAAGCCTTTCTGTTGGAGCTGAAAGAACAGGTTTGTTTTACGGATGATATGGCATCACTATAGCTCAAATGCAGAAATCCCTATGCAGTGCAAATCATTTTTCCTGCTTTTTATAACTGGTCCACAGCTTGTTATAGTCCTGGTTTTCTCAGCAAATATAAGTAGTTTATTTTTTTCCAGATGACTTCTTCAACTAAGGAACCAAAACTTTTTGTCGTTGCTGGATGTTTGAGAGGAATCACCGCCCTAATGGTCAACTTCCCTAAAAGCATGGAAGAAGGTGGGTGGGTGGGCTGGGGGTGTGTGTGTGTGTGTTTGTTTGTTTGTGTGCATCCCTAATTTTTGCAAACTCAATTTATGTCACTTTTACAAAAAAGTCACAGTTGTTGCTAGAGCTTTACGATTAGTGTGTCTCTCTTTTTGCAGACCCAGCAACATCTAAGGAAATTTTTCAGTATGCACTGAAGGCAATCAGTCCTCAGGTAAATGTTATCATCTCGGCTAACAATCCTTTACAGTGGAAGTACCCTGCATGACAAACGAAGTGTACATGATATGTGTAGAGTTCAGTATTACGCCTCAGTGCTGTTTTGGTACAAACTGAAATATGTAGCGAGCAGTTCAATCGTGTACAGAAATCCATTTAGTAAACCACTCAAACGGGCAATAGAAACATACTGGTAATTGAAATAGTTAAACGCACACTTCTAAGTTGTGAAAGGATAATTGTTCATTTTCTAAATTAATCCTATTGTCCACATGGTAAAACTAACATTGTATCTTCACTTGTTGTCAGACCAGCAGAAACGATTAACTTGATTGTCTGTGCCATAGACCTCTGTTGTTGTCTTCTGTTCCTGTGGGCTGTTCCCTTTCAGGGGTCACCACAGCGAATCATTTGTCTCCATCTAACCCTGTCCTCTGCGTCCTTTTCGCTCACACCAACTAACTTCATGTCCTCCCTCACTACATCCATAAATCTCCTCTTTGCTCTTCCTCTAGACCTCCTGCCTGGCAGCTCCAACCTCAGCATCATTATACTCATATATTCACAGTCTCTCCTCTGAAATCTCAATCTGGGCTCTCTGACTTTATCTCCAACACATCTAACATGAACTATTTGTCTGATGTACTAATTTCATATCGGGTCCATTCTAGTCACTCCCAAAGAGAACATATGCCACAATGTCTGTGGCATACAGTACATAAACAAGCTAATTAGGCTGACAAGTGACTAAACATGAGAAAATTTGATGGTTTTGTTGTTTGTATGATGACTGTGGACAGTACATTTAATTAAGAAAATGTTATCTTGATTATGTAGCATACAGCATATTTTAATATTAACCCTTATGCTTTGTGTTTACTATAACATGGCACGCTGATCTGTTTTGTGATCTGTTTTGCACTTTACATCAAATGTCAAACTAGGTACTATAACTCATAATAGCTTGTTATCCCATTCTTTTGCAGATGGAAATGAGTCGCTATGCAGTCACATTTGGTAAGATCCTCCATTTTAAAATGCAAAATAAAGATATGGCATTAAAGTTGACATCTGTTGTGGTGGTGTACAGTATGATGTCAAAATAATTATTACAGTATATACGTATGGGCCCATCTATGTATCTTTGACTGTTTCTCAAACAGCTGGTCTTAGATTATTTGCCAGACATGCATCCCAGTTCAGCAGTTGCCTTTTGGACCACTACAGAGCTTTGTTTGAAGTCATGTCTAAGCTTTGTGGACACATCAACGCTGAAATGAAGAAGACAAGTTACTATGCACTTGAGGCCTTCCTCAAACAGGTAAACTTATCAAGGCCTAGGAGTAAAAACCTGTTTATGCAGCAATTGTATTGGGTTCCTCCTTGCTATTCTGCCATGTTCTGGTTCAGTGTTAGTTTTATAGTAGACTCATGAACAATGGAATTTGCCATTGATGAAGAGGCCTTCTGATTGTACATGAAGTGCCTGACAATCCATTTGTGGAGACCCATACTCTTTAGAAAAGTTTTTTTTTAACCTTTTCCAAGCCTGTCGATGAGCCGCTTTTATTTAATATGTACTAGGTTGCAGTTCTGGTGGCAGAAAATATCGAAGAGCACAAAAGCAAGTTGAAGTTCTTCATGCAGAAGTTCTGCGGCATCATTAAGACCATGGACTCCACCCACAAAGAACTGTCGATTGCCATACGAGGATATGGATTCTTTGCAGCCGTATGTATGCTTAATGATTATTCTAATTGGAGTGATTAAAAACAATATTTTTGTAGATGGTTGTGTACGAGTGTTTGAAATTGTTGTAATCTACAGTGCTATTGGTTTCTTTTAAGATAGAATTGTGTATATGTTTCTGTTCCTTTACTGTTGCACGATCCTAAGTCATAGAGCTTCTGTTGTTGTTCATATGTATATATTTAGATACATAATAGCAATTTAAAGAACTGAAATAGTGAGAATTAACAGATCCACAGTTCATTAAGGTTCATTAATAAATAGTTTAAAGTAAAAAATGTAACAGTAATGAACTATTGTGAACTAAAATTGCCTGGTCTGGAGTAAGTGCTACTTAAGTACACTGGGCATCGGCAACATCTGTACAAAGAAGA
The DNA here is from genome assembly GCF_033026475.1 of Channa argus. Classification (NCBI taxonomy): domain Eukaryota; kingdom Metazoa; phylum Chordata; class Actinopteri; order Anabantiformes; family Channidae; genus Channa; species Channa argus. The sequence goes on along the minus strand of NC_090215.1, from coordinate 2,259,288 downwards.
AGTCTTGTTGCAAAATGCATTTTTTTCCCTGTGCAGCCATGCAAGAAAGTTTGCCCTCAGGATGTGGACTTGATGTACACTGAGCTGATTCAGCGCTGTAAGCAGATGTATCTAACTGAGTCTGATGGGGAGGACGACAGCTTCTACCAGCTGCCCAGCTTCCTCGATTCTATAGCCAGTGTCCTCATTCACCTGGACAAGGTGACAAATTCAGTCAATCATTTACTTTGACCAAATGTTCGCAGTACAACTTCATAACATGAGATGGCTCCTTTCAATCTTATCTGTATGCACCGTTATATCTTTATTGTGTTCCCCGCAGTGGGAAGGTCGATTTTAAACCCATTCCCAAGTTAATTTGAACCTCTGCTTTGTGTCTATGGCCTCAGATTCCAGAGGTGTACACACCACTCCTGGAACGTCTTATTGTGGTACAGATTGACAGCTTCCCTCAGTACAGTGAGAGAATGCAGACGGTTTGTTCCAGGTCCATCCTCAAGGTGCTGGTGGCCATAGCCTCTAAAGGACCTGTACTATGGAGTTTCATTAGCTCAGTGGGTATGTTGGTCATAATTACTCTGTATCTGCATCAAAGTTTTTGTATATCTGTGTGTGTAGTGTGCAGAGGAGCCTAGATTTGTTTGTATATATTTGAGTCTCCATCACATCTATGCTAAATTGAGGATCCAAGATTGAATATTAGGGTTGTAAAGCTCTGTGAGATTTAAATAGTGATAAACAGCTTCTTAAATACAGTGAAACGTTACATTTTAACAACATGCTGCTTTTTTACTCTTATCTGAGAGGAAAATGAATAACATCTGGTTAAATATTCACTTTGTTCTTCTTTTGTAGTGCACCAGGGCTTGATTAGAGTCTGTTCAAAACCAATAATGCTTTCTGAGGTGGGGTGCTTGCTTTTTACATTGCTTTCATATTAAAACACACGTTTTATGAGCTATGCAATTCACTTTGCCTGAAACAGAAAGTCTTATTTTCTTTACTGCAATGGGATTTTCTCTCAGGACAAGAACAGTGAAAACAGTCCATATCAGTCATCCCAAGTTCGAACTGGAAAATGGAAAATTCCATCCAGTCACAACTACCTTGGTCTGTTTAAAGAACTTCTAGACTGTGATCAGTTGAAGGTACAGTTGTGTAATTTAACATTTTATGTATCAGATTGCTTGTATGATATCGGAAATTTGTTTGCACATTTACATTTTAACCATCCAGCTTTAAAGTCCAGTAAAGCCTGTTTTGAAATAATTACGTTAAGCAACTTTAAAACTACTTTACAACATGATAAGATCACTTCCAGAGTCTTTCATTTTAAATTATGAATTGTCAAAATTTAGCTAAAACATATCTTGTTCTAGGGAAGATTATTTCATGCCTATAATTTGACAGCTTTTTGTGTGGTACCAGAGAACATTCTGTGCAATGTCTTTGTTGATCCTCTGCAGGACTCAGGATTTTTTGATGGGGCTTTTGAAAGTCAGAACTCTGCGGTTGTGTCTTTGAGCCGCCTCCTTTATGATGAGTTGGTGAAATCAATTCTCCGTATAGTGGAAAAATTGGACTTGTCTGTGCAGAAAGTGACAACTGGAGATGAGGTGAGACCTCACTCTCAGGCCCAACGTTGATACATATACTGTCTGCATCTGTCTGCCGATCTATGCCCCTTTCCTCTTTGTCTGTCAGGATCCCAGGGATGCAGCCCATGTCCTGCCCTCTACTGACCCCACAGCTCATCTGTTGCCCAGTAAGGTCAAAGACTTCACGGCCTTCATCAACCTGGTTGACTTCTGCAGGTGACACAGCCACAACAAAAACACTCCTGCCAAGCAGAGAAAAAGAACAAAATTGTGATTCCCAACTTTATTGTGACACAACTTGCGGGCAACCGAAAGGTAATCATACGTTTTTCTTTTTTCCTCTGCAGTGAATTGTTGCTGACTAAACATGTGGAGTATTTTCAGTCCTGGATGTATCCCTTAAGCCACGAACTTATTCTCCACTCCATACGAAATCCACTTGTCAGTGGCTTTTACAAGCTTCTCTCTGTCACCATGAAAATAGCCAAGAGAATCAAGTACTACCAGGTAATATTGCTAATATAACTACCAGTGCCATCCAATGTGTTTATCTGGTGATCACATGGCATCATTTTAAGAAACTATGTTTGAAAACTATAATTATGTGACCATCTGAAAATGTCTGTTGGCTCAGATGTAAGTTGAAAACACTCAGAACCCAAATAGGAATGTCATGCAATGCACTCACCATATTGAATATTATATAATAAAAGTCATGCAAATCCAATTTGAACAGGGAGTTGGCCTGAGAAGCTCCACATCCCCCCAGAGCGACACTGTGAAAAGTGCTTGTTTGGCGCTCTTCTCAAAATTTGGAAAAGAGGTAGTTTTTTTTTTCATGGAAATGGAATCACTAAAATTGAGTATTACTGAGGAGGTAAATGTATAGAAAATCTAAGTGATGTTATTCCCACATAGGTGTGTGTGAGGACGAAGCAATACAAAGATGAGTTGCTGGCATCCTGCCTGACATTTATCCTCTCGCTGCACCACAACATTGTTGCTCTGGACATCAAGGCCTATTGTCCTGCTCTTGAGGTTAGATGCTTTTTATTTGTTTATCATGGATTTGTTGGTGGTTTCCAAGGATCTTCCAATCAGGTATGCTTGTGCCTCAGGGGATACTTCTGCAGTTACCAAGTAATTTTATGAAATAATATAATATATAATAATAATAATAATAATAATAATAATAATAATAGTAGTAGTAGTAGTAGTAGTAGTAGTAGCAGTAAAGTTAAAAAGCCCAATGATACATTTTAAAAGCGTAAAAACGAAATGTATTTACTATATTAAACAACTGAAATGGTTTGATAAATGGTACTAGCTGATAAACAGTGGAAGTGGGTAAATAGTACTGCAAAAGTGGCTAAAATAATTATGGAAAAATGGTAACTTAACGTAGTAAATGGATGAATGCAGTGGTTACCTCAAAGTAATTGATAAATCAATGGTAAAATAGTAATGAGTATACTGTGAAATAGCTAAAAGTAATGGATAAACAGCAATGCGCAGTGCAAATCATTACCTATGCAGTGAACACTGACTGTTCAATATATGAATAAAATTGATAAAGCTACATCCTTTATTATATTTATTTTTAGTCTTAAATAATGTAGTAATATTCAGTTTAATTAGTTAAAATTTACACATTTGGCTCATGACCGAAACATGGGAGAATGTACCAGTATTTTAACCCTTTAAAATACTGGTACAAATACTTTAAAATAAAAGACACAGACTTCACCAAATTTCAACTTTTTCTATTCTATGTTTTCTATGGGTTTATTTTTGGGTGGAAATGTACATTAATGCTTTTAAAATCTTCTCTGACTTCCGTATCTGAAAAATATATTTCTGATTCTAGCTGAATAACTCCTTTAGATGACATCACCTGGAGGAGTTTTTCATCATTAGGAGTTCAGATGATGTCATCTGGGGGAGCTCTGGAAAAGCAGGTTGACCATGAATACAAACTCTATATTGTGAGCAACAAGATGACATAATTTGAACTGGTTCCACCAATTGATGTCATCTGGAGGCATTTTTCAGCTAGAAGTAAAGAGATACTTTGATATAGGGAAGGGATTGAGGAGTTTAATGGCATTTATGTACATTTACTACCTGAATTAGAACCAAAAAAACCATTCAGAATCTGTGAATGCGTCTTTTAATGGACACCAGTGTAGAGTTCAAACTGCCTACTACTATACTTACTAGATTCTTTGTGTGTGTGTGTGTGTGTGTGTGTGTGTGTGTGTGTGTGTGTGTGTGTGTGTGTGTGTGTGTGTGTGTCTAGGCGGCTCTGAAACTGGGTCTGAGCCATGTTCCTTTGGCTAATGCCGCCCTAGATGCTCTTGAGGACTGGTCCTCCCACATTTCTTTGGAGATCATGCAGCCCTGTTACACCAACATCCTTCCTCTTCTGGATGGATACCTGAAAGCCATCTCCAAAGACAGTAAGTCCTGCTAGTGTCAGGGGAGGTCAAGCACATTTGTGTTTTAATAAATGAAAAGTCAAATGAATGTGTTGCTGTCTTTAGACAAAGATGAGAGCAGCTGGGAGGTGATGTCTCGTTTGCCTTCAAGAAATGACAGAGGATACACCAGAGTGTTGACAAGGCTTCTAAAGCAATCCAAGCAGCTTTCCATGGTGATTGAAGGGGGATTGGGAAAACACATTGTAGTATTACAGAAGTAATTTTTCAGGTGGTAGTCATGAGCTACCTGTTATTGTACAGTCCAGGAAACGATTTGTGTACAGAAGCTTGATATTCCTCAGGTCCTCTGTTTCTGCTCCCTGATTTTTTGTGTCTAAATGCAGGAAGATGCTCCGCTTGTCGCAGTGAGGCTCAGGGTGGTAAAACTGCTCGGTCACCTGGGGGGGAAGCTTAACAGGAACCTTGTAGCCGGTATGGACTTAAACAGTCAGAGACCTGTTCCAAGAGCTCATGACAGTGAATAGCGATGTTAACAGTTTTTGTTGACCATCTGTTGTGGCATAGTGGTCTCATCAGAAGAGATGATGAAGAAATTTGTTGCCTGGGACTCTGAGAAAAGACTGAGTTTTGCAGTGCCATTCGCTGACATCAAGCCTGTCATCTATCTGGACCCATTTCTGCCTCGCATCAGTGAACTGGCTTTGTCCACAAGTGACCGACAAACTAAAGTACGTCAAAATAGTTTTCAAAGCTTTCCTTATCTAATTCAGCTCACTAAATTACTTTCATACAAACTTGCGATAGAAATTGACACAGCTTTGACATTATGACAACGATATAAGAAAGTATATATAAATGATTATTACAATCAGATTCTCACATCTTTAATGCAGGTAGCGGCTTGTGAGCTGCTCCACAGCTTGGTGGTCTACATGGTTGGGAAGAGTGCTCAGATGGTTGAAGACAAGAGTAGTTTGCCACCTATGTACAAGTTACATAAGAGGCTTTTCCCTGTGCTACTGCGTCTGGCCTGTGATGTCGATCAGGTGTGTGCACTCCCATCTGTATTGTAGCTAATCTGCATAGACCCCCACTGGTCTTCAATATCACAGGACTTGGAAAGGTTATAATCATGTGGCATAATAAAATAAAAACTGTATTTTTAGCCCATGGCCACAATGCAAAATCAGATCCTAATCAAAAAGATGAGACCTCTTTTCAGAGGTGCTTGGGTAAAAGGCTTGTGATGACGGGAATGTCTTTGGCAGGTAACGAGACAGCTCTTCGAACCACTGGTCATGCAGCTAATTCACTGGTTCACAAACAACAAGAAGTTTGAAAGCCAAGACACAGTAGCTGTTTTAGAGGCAATACTGGTAAGTGTGAAGGCCTGTACATGGCTTATGCTTCACTAAATATTATCATTTCATTTAAGACATAATTGTTTCATTGCTTTTTAAAAAAAAAAATTCTTGCACTAATTGATTGCCCCGCCTCCTGTTTGTCTTTGCTAAGGATGGTGTGGTTGATCCCATGGACAGCACTCTGCGAGACTTCTGTGGGCGCTGCATTGAAGAGTTTGTCAAATGGTCAATCAAACAGACCACCCCTAAGCAGCAAGAGAAGAGCCCTACCAACATGAAGTCTTTGTTTAAACGGATCTACAGCTTGGCACTCCACCCCGGGGGGTTCAAACGACTTGGTGCTGCCTTGGCATTCAACAGCATCTACCGACAATTCAGGTGTGAACTTCCTCACTCTCTTGTTACTGTAGAGTCTTACAACTTGTGGGCCAAATACGTGGATGAAATTACAACCCTGATATTAAGGGTTCCACCGATTGCAGTCATAATTTTAAAACAAATGGTTCAATATCACATACATTATAAATACCATTTATTTAAAAAATTTATTTAATTTATATAAAAAAAAAACTTTTCTTTTCTGGCTTTGGACTAGTTAGTGTGCCCACATTTAATAGATGGAAACCAGTTGCAAGACCAGTTGCAAGACCAAGACCAGTGGCATTCAGACTAATTCACACAGTGCCTTTCTGCTATTGTTTATGTTACAAATAGTTTATTTTACAAATCAAATGATGGTTGATTTTATTTAGCTTTTTTGACAAAAATGTAGAAAAAGGCTCAGAATTTGGTAGAAAGGTAGAAAGTCCGTGTTTTAATGTGTTATGCAGGTACAATAATTGGGTTCTCATGAATGACTGATATTCTCTTTAGAAGTCTGGTTGTACTGTGTGAAAGCATTCAACCTTAGACCCTTGAAAAAAGGAAAATAAAAGTTGTTCACATGAAAGAAAAATGTCTTTGCTCAATGCTGCTGTTTGTCTCTGCAGGGAGGAAAATTCCTTGGTGGATCAGTTTGTCTTTGAGATTCTCGTCATATTTGTCGAAAGTCTGGCTCTTGCACACGCAGATGAGCGCTCTATGGGTAAGTGTTTAGTTTTATAGACAGAACACATCAATTAGTTCCTGTTGTATATTAAATAAATGGTTTGATGTGAAGTGTGTCAATGTATGTTGATTTCAGTAGTGAATCAGGTCCTTTGAAGATCAGTATCTACAGTATAAACCTGTTACATTACTATGAAATATGCTTTGTAAGTTATTCCAAATACATAATGTTTTAGATTTCTTGTTTTTAACTTTAATTTAACTCGTATTTAATGCGCACTAATTTATGCTGAGAGGTTCCATTAAAGAAAAAATACAAAGTAAATGTTGTCAATTGTATGATGCTACTCTGTCACTCTGTTTTTTCAGGTACATTGCAACAGTGCGGCATTGCCATTGACCACCTGAAAAGAATCATCAATAAAAAGGCCCCCAGTCTCAATCAGCACAATGCTAAGAGACGTATTCCGAGGTTGGTACTTGGCAAGCGATGACACTTTCCTTCAATTGTAATGAAATGTTTTTAAAAAGTGTTTATGACATTCAGCTACTAGGTAAAATGTTCCTTCCCCGACCTCCTCTGCTTGTAGGGGCTTTCCATCTGAAAAAAAACTGTGCTTGTCAGATGTGGTTTTATGGCTTCTGGAACAATGTGGCCGACCTCAAACTGAATGTCGCCACAAATGCATGGAGCTCTTCTATGAGTTTGTTTCTCTGCTTCCAGGTGAGTAATGCTACCAAGTGCTTCAGTGTTCACATTTTGCCCTGATGAGAACATAACCTAACATATGTAATCAAAGATATATTTTTCTATTTTCAAAGCAGCTCTGTAATGAGGCAATACATTTATTGCCAACACTGATCTCCTTGATGCTGCTACTTTGGCTAAATGTACTTTTTATATACACGTGAATAATGTTGTCGACGGGTGTTTGTGACTGAATTCAGGAAAGAAGTCTCTACCTCAGTGGCTGGATGCCTTGTTGAGGGATCATGGCGTAGATTTCCTGATCTCACAGTTTGAAGGTGGAGGACTCCTCTCCCAGCCAACTCTGAAGGATCTGGCAGGTCCTTTTAGTGTCAGAGTCACTCTACAGTGGATGGATCTACTGCTGGCTGCCCTGGACTGCTACAACACCTTCATCCGCTTACACCTAATCAAGCCTCAACACATGCTTAGTAAGTTTTACGTGTGGAATGGTTTAGGGTTATAGTTAGGCCTTTGTTTAACATGTACTCCTGCATAAAATCTGAGTTTTCATTTGGGCCTATATCCTGTTATTTTGGCTGTATTGGCAGTGCATTGATCTCAGTAGATTCTTTTTTCCTTCATTTCCAAGGCTTCAAAGACAAGTCAAGTTTTTTGAAAGCTATCAGTTTCTTTTTGACTGAGCTGGCAACTAATGACCTGGCAGCAGCAGAGAGCTGCTTCCATCACAGCATGAAGACGTCTCACTTTAGCCCCAGAGAGGTGGAGCAGTACAACTGCAGCAAATGTACGATCATTGTTCGCCTGCTGGAGTTCGCTACCATGGTGCTCGTCAAAGGAGATCCAGAATTTTTGAAGGTACCACAAAATTTAGGTCATTGAGAGTCAAGAGTCTTAGTTTGGAAGTTATTAGATTTTTATTTATTTAAGCTTTTTTCTCACAATTTAATTTCTAACTTTTCACAGCCTTTGGAACAAGATCTTTTTTGCACAGTTTTGTTTGAGTTGACTGCACTGGTGGTGTGTGAGCCATCCTCCGTCGGCTTCAACATGGCAGATGTGGAGGTAATGAAGAACCTGCCGGAAGTGTGTGTCCCTCTGCTGAAAGCCCTGCTGTCCTCGCCGTACCGCACTCTTCTAGAAAGTAGCTTGCGGACAAAGATCTCACGCAAAAGGTGTGTTAGTAAAATTCGAGTATTGTTATTTTGATTTAACTTTTAAAGACAACGACAAGCCACTTAACCATATTTTTAGTCCACCATAACCACGGATACTTACACTACTATTACCTAAACTGTTCTTTGTTTCTGACTTTCCACAGTGTAGAGGAGTTGTGTGCTGTAGACTTCTACCATTCTAGCTCTCTGGGTCGGCATGACCAGATAGAAATGGTTCTCTCCTCCTGTAAGCAAATGCACAAGGCTGGTATTCTCAGCTCCATTCTACAGAGCGAGGTATTTGAACATTGAGTCAACGTAGGCCTTATATTCATATATATATGTATATGTATATGTATATACATATACATATACATATATATAGGTCTTTGTAGGATTGTTCCGCAGGGTTTGTTGCATATTTTACAACATTTACTCTGTGTTTGTGTTTGCTTGGTTTTTTTTTTTTTTTTTTTTTAAGGATTCAGCCTATGTCCAATCCCTCGGGTCTCAACTTCTAATGACTGTGTATAAAGGCATCGCACCTGGAGAGGACAGGAAGGCACTTCCATCCTTGGACATTAATACCAGGAGGGTAGCAGATGGCCTGCTTCAGCTTGCCTTTTGTCTCAGTCAACAGGTGAGTTGTAAAAATTGATCAACTTGTAACTACCTTAAGCTGGGTATTTGACTTCAGTCATATCAAGTACTGAAAAAAGCCTCGTTATATCACTTTGATATCAAAGTTTGGTACCTAGGCAGGACCTGGCAGTGGAAGATTTTAATATATGCAACTGAAAATTGGAGCATGTGAATATAAATAACAGCTTTGGTTACTAGTATCAGTAGGAATGCCAACTGATTATCAGCATTTGAAACTACAAGATATGATTAAAGTTATCATGGTAACAATGCGTTCTGTCCTCTGTGTGGCTGAGGACCAGACTGGAGAATTGGTTGACAAGAGAGAGTGAACAAGTGGTGAGCCCTCAAGCCAAAAACATACTTTTATATACTATTTAATATATATAAATACACTATTTATATAGCTCAAATTCACAAGAAAATCCGCTCAAGGCATATTACGTAATAATGTCAAGACTGTAGAGGAAACCCAATGAACCCCACTTGAGCAAGTTATTCCTTTCCCCTATGGAAAGCAAGAACTCCCTTTAATGGAAGAAAGCTCCAGCAGATCAGGCAGTGATCTGAGTGGAAAGTGGAGAGAGAAAAGAAAAAACAACAAGAGCAACAAGAAAACATTGGGCAGGTTGGTCGGATCAGCTACTGCACAGTGGAAAACACACAGCTCCAAAGCCGGGGAAGCATGCAGAAAGGGACAGAGAGGGGGAGGCAAGACTATCGGAGAAAGATAACACAACGTTATGTCATGCAATGGTGACCTACAAATGCAGACTGAGGGGAGAGGAGGAGAGCTAGCAGCTCCCCCACTCTCAAACAGCCCCTCCCTCTGCCGTCTTTACCACCTTCAGCAGTGAATAATATCAGACCTAGTTTTCATTTCATACAGAGTTTAAGAAACATTTTGATTCTGGGATTTTTCTGTTGGAGGCATTAATAATTATTTTTTACTCAATCATCTATTTATCAAGTTATAACTCAGTCAATAAAACAAAAGATTTGCAGCATAATAGTCTGTAGCATAAAGCTCTTTTTGTTTAAAGTGATTTATAAAACTATCATAAAAAAAAGTATCAATGTAAGGTTTTCTTTGCCGTCAGTGTACCATGTGTTTCACATGTTTTTTTACAGCCTCCGTTTGTATATTGTTTTCCTGCAGAGTGAGCAGCTGGTGGACTTGCTCCTGAACACCATCATGCTTTCTGTGCCAATATCTGGAAACCAAAGCCATAACTTCTTCAGCTTCTCGCATGGCGAGTATTTCTACAGCCTCTTTCAGACGACCATCAACACCGAGCTGCTGAGAAATCTTTACACCACAGCACCACATCTAATGCAAGCTTCCTCTCAAAATTCCAGCATGGTAGCTCTTTATCAACTGTTCTCACGTTTTTAGTTAGTCTAAGGACAACAGAACAAAACTTTCACTTTATAGACAAAGAAGCTGATTGTATGATGGAAGTGCGCATACAAAGGAACATGTTTTTGAACTTTTCATCAGGTAAGCGTGTTGCTGAATGGCATGCTGGACCACAGCTTCAGAGAGTGCTCTGTGAGGAAGACTCAGGGAAAACAGCTGGTTGAAGAAGTGCTAAGAAGATGGAATAGTCTGCAGTCATGGTGGGAGGGACAGTCTTCCACACCAGAAAGCAAAACTGCTACTCTCTTGTTACTCTCCAAGCTCCTACAGGTACAAGCTGAAGTTACCGCTGTAATTTGCTACTAAAAGCAAGAACAGAATCTGTAACTACCAAGTCACTACATAAGTAAATTCATTACCACGTTTAAATAGTCATAAGTTGTGTGCTCCAGTTAAAATAGTGCATATTTGCCTGTACTGTTGCATTATGACATTAAGTGCTTTCCTTCTTTCATCAGATTGATTCCTCTGTCTGCTCCAATATCAACCATGAAGCCTTCCGACCAGTGTTTTCCACATTCACTCAGCTGCTTGTTGACACTAATCTCCCTTTGAATCTAAAGGTAACACAGAGATTATTGTACAAATATTAAGGTACAGGCTTCTGTACGTCCAATTGATGGATTTTCTCATGTGTTCAGAGTCAGGCCCTGTTGGTGTTGCCTTTCTTTACAACCCTCCCAGAGGAGCAACTATCTGAGCTGCAGAGAGCCCTGGATGCCCTGGTAGCTTCACACTTCCCCATGCAGTCCGATGAGTTTGCTAAGGGCTCGCTCCAGCGCAACAACTACATGGACTGTATCCGAAAGGTGAAGTCAGTGATATACGTTAGCTTTACCACAAGCGTTTCAAGAGGTGCTGCTGCAAAGGAAAAGTTGTGAAGGACATTTTAATAAATTTTAATAGCAAGTGGTGCTTGGACCATTTCGTACTTTGACTTCATAACAACAAGCTGAAATTTCTGTCTTTTAGTTGCTGGATGCCCTGGAGCTTTCTCAGAGCCCACTCCTGCTCAAACGTTTGGCAAGAATTCTGTGTCAAGATAGAAAACACATCATGGAGGAGCAATTCCAAGTCTGTTTCCAAAGAATTGCAAAGCGGTTAGTGAAGCGTTCACATCCAAATATGAAGCTACACATGGGGTTTCTTTCTTAGCTGTTTTTTATTGGCATCATCAAGAAAGTTGTCAGTACTGATGTATCTAGTTCCTGGTCAGCAAACCCTGATGTGATATGCCTTGCATTATTACAGGAACCTGTACTGCTCCGTTACAATTGCAGATTTTGACTCTGCCTTTAACTGTCTGATTAGATCAAGCAATGAGCGGCAGCTGCAGCTACTGTGTACTGTATATGGGGTGATCCAGCAAGGTGATGTGCCGATGAGCTCCATGCTGCAGGCCATGATGGAGAGGGTTCTGCTGCCTCTGGCCTCTCACTGTAGCACCCAGGCGCTGAATGACTTCTTTGTGGCAAATGTCTGCAACATAATGGAGTTGCTGCTCAATCGCTTCACCAAGGTTTGTTCCTTAACATTCTTACACCCTTAGAATTTATACTACACTATGTTGATGGATCGCTGCAGTCAAGCTCTTAATGTGAATTTATTCTTGAGCAAACTGCTCCACCTCTCACCTGGTTTGAGTTCAGTGTTTTGTTTTTTTGTTTTGTTCCGCTGGATTAATTTGAGGATTATAAAGCAGCCATTTCAGAACACTCTTAAGGTTTCTCTCATAAATTGTTGGTGCTCTCAAACAGGGTTTGGGTTTTTTTAAATATCGGAGGACTTTTAAGTTGTTACCTTTTTAAAGTGGGCTCTTCCTGCTCTTCTTCAATGTAGCCCACCTTTAATCAGAAAGGGCATATGGTGTCCATGGATACCATACAGAGTTCATTAACAGTGTGTTTCTGTTTTACGTTTTTTTTATCTACTGGAACTTTCCTTCTCTTCGATCTAAACAAATCCAAATCACCTCAATCTGGCCTCTCTGACTTTATCTCCAACACATCTAACATGAGCTGTCCCTCTGATGTCCTCATTCCTGATCCTGTCCATCCTCGTCACTCCCAAAGAGAACCTCAACATCTTAAGCTCTGCTACCTCCAGCTCTGCCTCCTGTCTTTTCTTCAGTGCCACTGTCTCTAAGCCGAACAACATCTCTGGTCTCACCACCGTCTCTAACACCTTTCCTTTCATTCTTTTATCACACAACACACATGACACTTTTCTCCATCCGTTCCAACCTGCCTGCACTCGCCTCTTCACCTCTTTTCCACACATTTCCATCCTAATCTTTAATCACACTAACCTGCTGCACATCCTTCCCATCTCTATCTCTTTGTCTGGCCAACCTGTATAAAACCACCTCTCCCTCTTTAGTGTCCAACCTAGCATACAAGTCCACATATTTGTTTGGCCTTTGCCACCTCTACCTTCACCTTACGCTGCATCTCCCTGTACTCCTGTCTACTCTCTTCAGTCCTCTCATTGTCCCATTTCTTCTTACCTAAACTCTTTCTCTGTATACAATCCTGAGCTTCATTGTTCCACCACCAAGTCTCCTTGTCCACTTTCCTCTTTCCAGATGACACACCGAGTACCCTCCTACCTGTCTCCCTGATCATATTAGCTGTAGTTGTCCAGTCATCTGAAAACACCTCCTGACCACCCAGAGTCTGTCTCAGCTCCTCCCTGAAAACTACAAAACATTTTACCTTTTTCAACTTCCACCACTTCATCCTCTGCCTTTGTCCTCTTCATCTTCCTCACCCCCAGAGTCATTTTTCACATCACCATCCTTTGTTGTCTGGCTACACTCTCCCCTACCAGTACTTTACAGTCACCGATCTCTTTCTGATTACAACGTCTACACAATATGTCATCCACCTTAGTGCTTCTACCTCCGCTCTTGTACGTCACCCTATGTTCCAACATTGAAGATCACGTCTTCAATTTCCAGCTTGAGACTCATCAAACTTTCTGATACTCATTTCATCTCTAGAACAGTCCTCACAAACTACTCTTTCAGGATAACTCCTACTCCATTTCTCTTCATATCTGACCCATGGTAAAACAACTTGCTACCTTTCCACCTGGTCTCCTGGACACACAGTATATCCACCTTCTTTTACTGGATCATGTCAACCAACTCTCTAGGCTTCCCTGTCATAGTCCCAACATTCAGTCCTGCACTCTTGGCTTCTTCTTCTTTCTCTGCCTAAGAACAAGCCTTCCTCCTCTCTTTGACCAACATTAGTCTAATTTCCACAGGTACCCTGTAGGTCAACAGCCCCGGTGGCAGTCATTGTTAACCTGGGCAGGGACAGATCCGGTATGAAAGTCAGATTCAGTGTGGAAGTCATGATTTGCATGTTTAATTTGGCATGTGTTTTACATAGGAAGTACTTCCTGACACAACCTCTACATTTTCAGATTTGAGACATGAAGACACTGGCTTGTGCCCCCTTGTGCATTAATAATTCTCTCATTTTAATTAATATTATTTGTAGTCTTCTCTGTAGAGAATTATTGAAAGTTTGTTTTAAATGTTTAAACACCCGATGTGTTTTTATTGAAGTGTTACTTTTACAGTAGTAACCATGAAGTCATACTGCAGCATAGCACCTTTTTCAGTGTTCTTTTACGATATTTGTGCTATAAATCAGTTTAGGATGTTTAGCATCTAAACAGTGTTTGGCAGCAGTTCTTTAGGTCGAATGAGCACATTGTAGTTTGAATGAATTCTCTATATTAATTTATCAATTTCAGTCAAATCAAACAGCATTTGAGATCGAGGTGCTGAAGAAGAATGGCTGTTACAAGCTTATGGAGCTCCTCTATTCACGGCTTCCCAAAGATGAGGTTTACTCTAAGGAATCCCGCATTAATCAAGCCTACTGTCGTTCAGACAAGCCTGAAGGGAATGAGATGTCCAAGACCCTGATCAAGTAGGACTTAATCTTTACAGTGATATAAGATCAGACTTATGGCAACTGTGATTATTACTTTTTATAATAATTTCTTCATAGGTCATGTTTTGAAGCATACACAGAGAACATGGCTGGTGAGACTCAGCTCCTCGAACTCAGGAGACTCTATCATTGTGCTGCATACAACTGTGCCATCGCAGTCATCTGCTGCAGTTTCAATGAGTCCAAATTCTACCAGGGCTTCCTCTTCAGTGAAAAACCAGAGAAGGTACTTAGCAGGCTTCTGTAACTGCAGTATATCCAGCTCACTTTAACAGTACAGTCATCATTAGTCTTTATGAAGTGCAGTGCAATAAACCCAACTCTTCACACTTACAGTATAATGAGTTTCACTTTGTCTCGTTCGTGGACCTTTTTTCTCTAAAGGTCAGTAGAACTTAATAGGACAACCTTCATTGTTTTTTTGTTCTTTTTAAATTTTATTACACAGAATCAGTTCATCCTGGAAAACATCATTGACGTGAAAAGGACCTACAACTTTCCAATTGAAATTGAGGTATGTTTTTGAAACTTTAACAGTGGAAAGTACTTTAAATTGCAGGTATCTTTAATAAATTGTTTTCCTATCAATATAGGTCCCACTTGAGAGAAAGAAGAAATACACCATGATTCGAAAGGAATTGAGTGAGGAGAATGGAGGTATTAACTATTCACAACAGTGTTTTGAAACTTTTGGACGAAAGTGTCCCACTCGTTAAAATAAGATATGGGTATGATTGATCTCACTTAGGTAACACCACCTTTTTTAAAAGTGGATTATGTTTGATTATTCAATTTATGTTGTGATCTTCACAGAAGCGCCAGTTTATCTGTCCTCCCAGTCTTACATGGCCGACAGCAGCTTAAGTGAAGAGATGAGTCAGTTTGATTTCTCCACCGGAGTCCAAAGCTTTTCCTTCAGCTCCCAAAACCCAGAAGGACAAAGACGCACCATTGTAAAAAAGGTTAGTCACATAAATTTCTTCCTTTAAAACTACACTTAGAATGTTTTGAGACTTATTTTACCCTGGATTTGTAGTCACAAAAGTGTTGGTTGGTGTGTTTCTGGATGCAGGAGACAGAGGAGACAAATATCTCCCAGGATGCAATGGTGGACTTAGAAATGGATGAGCTGAATCAGCATGAATGTATGGCAACCTTGACTGCCCTTATTGGACACATGCAAAGGAACAACATAATCGCCAAAACTGAACAGGTCAGTGGTAATGTAGAAGAGCAAAAAACATGTTTTGCCATTTAGTGGCTTTTTTTCAAAATTATTCTTTTCAAACATTCTTATTTTAGTTCATTTTAGTCATTAATTATTTTTTTGTTTGTTTATGAATCAGGGAAAAATGCCTAGTGAACTTCCTCCGTGGATGAAATTTCTCCATGGGAAACTATCAAATCCAGCTACACCTCTAAATATTAGACTCTTCATCTCAAAGCTGGTCATCAATACAGAGGAGGTGATTGATTTCTTCAGGACTTTCTATCTATACATAATTCATACCGTACACACACACTGTATTTAAAAATACATACATTGAATAACAAATAACATATCTTCTTCGTGTTGGTCCTAAATTTCAACTTTGCTGATTCTGTATCTGTGCAGATTTTCCGACCCTATGCAAAACACTGGCTGGGGCCACTGGTGAACTTTGTTGTGTCAGGAAACAATGGAGGAGAGGGGGTTCATTTTATGGTGGTGGATATTGTGGTCACAGTGCTCTCTTGGACAAGCCTGGCCAGCCCCAAGGTTTGCTAATATTTACATTTTAAAGGCAGCAAATAAAAGTCAATAATACTTTTTGTGTTGCCTTGTGCTCATACCACAATTTATAGGAAAGTTATTTTAAGAAAAAGCACCCAAAGTACTATATCATGCTACCTGAGATTCTGTGGATTTTCATTGAACAGAGTAGTCGTCAAGGTCTAACAAATTTTTCTTAGGGTAACCCAAGAGACGAGGTCCTCGCCAACCGGCTCTTAGAGTTCTTGATGAAGCACAGCTTCCACTCCAAGAGAGCTGTTTTCCGTCACAACCTGGAGATCATTCGCACTCTGGTAGAGTGCTGGAAAGACTGTCTGCATGTCCCTTACAGGTAATATACCAGGGGTCACCAGCCTTTTTGAAACCGAGAGCTACTTCTTGGGTACCGATTAATGCGAAGGGCTACCAGTTTAATACGCACTTTTGAAAAAACAAAGTTGCTCAATTTACCGTTAATTATGTGTTATTAATAATTAAATAAATTAATGATATTCATCTATGTGAAGACACAGATCATGTTAATGATTTCTCACAATAACTATCAAATGTCATTTAAAATGTATCAACAAAAAAATTAGATGCAGCTCATTGGTAAGTGGCACTACGGTGAGCTATTTTTAGAACAGGCCCGCAGGCTACTCATGTGGTCCTTGCGGGCTGTTGGTGTCCCCTGTAATATACTATGCTCTCATTGAACAATAAGTATATTTTACATTTATTAAATTTACAAATCACTTGTCATTGCACATTAGGGTGAATCATTGATCCAAAGAAAATAGACTGGATAGTAATATCTTCACAGATCCACACACTACAGCAGGGGTCACCAACATGGTGCCCGTGGGCACCAGGTCGCCCGCAAGGACCACATGAGTAGCCCGCGGGCCAGTTCTAAAAATAGCTCACCGTAGTGCCACTTACCAATGAGCTGCATCCAATTTTTTTGTTGCTATTCTTTTTCACATTTGATAGTTATTTTGAGAAATCATTAACATGATCCGTGTCTTCACATAGGTGAATATCATTAATTTAACTGATTATTAATAATAACATATAATTATTAAATTGAGGTAAATTGAGCAAATTTGTTATTTCAAAACAGATGTTGTATTAAACTGGTAGCCCTTCACATTATTTGGTACAAAAGAAGTAGCTCTCAGTTTCAAAAACGTTAGTGACCCCTGCAATACAGTGGTCACTAACGTTAGTGACCCCTTCACGTCAGTGACCCTCCTTGCCGGTTGATGTCTGGCCTCTTTCAGTGCAAAGTAGCTATAGCTTGCTTAAAAGCTTCCACACAAAAGAAGAAAGCAAAAGACGTGTAAATTTAAATTCACAAAGATCTTGAATATGTTTGTCACCTAACCTACAAACTAACAATATTTTAAAAGTTTTGGCTATGGGAGACAATAGAGAGCTCATCAGCTCAAAATTGATGAGGGCTGAGTAGTGCTGAGCGGCATGATCAAATATTTATATCGCTGTGTTTTTAATACATTTAATAATACATGGCATTTACAAAAAAATCAGAATTGTACGCTGCAATGTTGCTCCACTGCTCCATACAAACGCCTGGCATTGCATTGCAGGTGAGGAAGTAACTTGTTAGTGTTGCCACCACCAGCAGCAAGTAGTGTTTTGATCTGCTTTGTGTTTTTTATTTCTTTAGCCTAAAACCTTGCTTTGTTTCACTTTCTTCATCCTCCAAATCTCTATTCTGTTACTCTGCCATAGTGACGTAGCCTCGTGCCCCCAACTGTTAAACAGACCGTTATCCATGCTACTCAGCCTGCTATTCAGTGGTGTACTTCTGTGACCTGCACAGTTATAGACCACAAAAACTGGAAGCAGTTTCAAACGGGTAACCCCATTTCCGCTTTACACTGTGCTATGCAACGACAATGCAGCAACAATGGATTGCAGTAGCTTTTTCAACTTCTCTGTCAACGAATAAAATGACTGCATATGTGTAGTTACGAGTACAAACATTCATAAAGCAGGACATTTACCCAGGTTGCTATATTTCAACAACATTTGAGAATATTTTCATGTGACATTTTGACTTGATGATAAATGTAAATATACCCAATTTAATTACTCTCACCACTTGTATCGCTTATATTTGGCCTGTACACAGATTAGATCTCAGACAAAGATGTTTAATGTGTTTATGTGGTGTCTTATACATGTACATGAATGATATTACATCACAGGTAACGTTATACATAATTTATGTTAATGTTTCTGACCTGCGGTGGGTGGGAAACATAATGGTGGTCCAGTTGAGAAGCATCAGTGGCAGCTTCAACATTTACACCGGCCAAAGAGGACACTGTTTCCTGTGTGGCTAAATGTTTACTACAGACCTTCTCCCCTTTCTGTGGTGCTGAGTGGTGCCTGCTTTAATATAATGATCCAGAGTGAAGTGCTGACTACAAACCTACGTGTTACCTCTTTGCACCTTAAAACATTACCTTTTTCACAGGAAGTGTGAATAAGGTGTCGCACATTATCGTGTGCCTTGGTGTTTTGCCCAGTTAAAGAGAATAGGTTGTGGGTAATTCATTGTGTTATTAGTCTCAACCAGTGCGTATGGATTGACATAATAATGTTTTTTGTTTTCCGCGTGTGCAAAGAAAACACATATAACTAGTCTCACCTTTTCCAACAGAGTTCACTTTAGGAAAACCATGAATCCTCAAGAGTCTCTGATGGTCAGATGTTTCTGAAACATTATTAAAAGCAGAGTAGTCATTGTAGAAATCAGCTTGTTTGTTGTTTTTAGCTCATAATTGTGTCCTGTCATTAATAATAAACCAGTGGATATATGTTTAAAAAACTTAATTTACAAAGGGGCAATGCAGTCATGATTATTATACATTTAGTCGCATAAAACTGTAAGATTTGTATTTTATAACTAGAATTCATTTTAACTGATACTTGGCCTTTTCCCTTTTATTGAACTTGCAGTTTGATATATGAGCGATTTTGTGGAACTGACCCAAACAGCAAAGACAACTCTGTTGGCCTTCAGCTGCTGGGAATCATCCTGGCCAACAACCTCCCTGCTTACGATGCCTCATGTGGAATTGAATATGACAGGTACATTATATACTGTAATAACTGTATGCTGTGGCACTTGCACATGCAAATTCTGTAGAAAATATGAATATTGTTGACTTTACAACCTGCATGAAGTGAAGTGAAGATGAAGTTTTTATTTATTTATTTATTTATTTTCCCCCGCAGGTACATCCAGTCTCTCACCAACAATATGTCCTTTGTCCGGTATAAAGACGTATACTCAGCTGCTGCTGAAATTATTGGCCTCACTCTGAAGAATATGACGGACATGGAAAATGTAGGGGCCTTTCCTCAGTTCGGCTGAATTAGTACTGTTTCATTTGTCAGTGTCAGCAAACACATATGTTCATGATAAAATCCTCTTGAAATGTTACTAAGAAACAATTGTTTTTAAATCTTAAATATTCATCACGTAAATATCACTCATAATTAAATGTATTTATTTATTTTTTATTTTTTCTCAGCAACGTCAAGAACTTCTCAATCTTGCTGCAACTAAGATTACAAATCTGAAGAAAAATGACATGGATGACAAATTTATTATTTGCTTGAACAAAGTGTCAAAGCACTTTCCTTCATTTATGGATCGGTGAGTTGATCTATTTCTTCATATATGACATTTTACCCCATGAATGAAATCTTATTTTTCTTTTTTCATTAAGATGCACAACATTTATATAAATTGGCACTGAGTGAATGTATAATAAAATAACTGAATTTTCTGTTATAAAATAACTTCATTTTCAACTGTTGTTGAGTTTTCTACCAAGGTAAATACAGCCTTTTTTCCAGGTTTGTCAACTACGTGTTCTTCCTGCTGCCAAAGTTACATGGACTCTTAAAGACTCATTGTTTGGAGTGTGTGCTGAGCAGAGCTGATGTCATCCCTGACATCTTTCTGCAGCTGAAGACTACAGGTTTCATTGAGATGATGAGTCACAGGTTAGTCGTAGTAGCTGTGGCTTGAGCAAAACGTGTACAGTAATTAAAAAGGGGGTCAAAGGTCACTGTTGGAAAAAGCGGAGCTGATTTTAGCTCATTTATTTGTTGATAGGAGGTTAAACCATAATGATACATCCGCATTTATAAGTTTATAATATCCTGAGAAAAACCATATGATATTTTTTATTTTACTAGGTAATCTTTTATTGACAAAACTTGCCAGCATGCTCAAAACATCATGCGTGTTCTACAAAGTTCAAAGCACTTTCCCATAAGCCTTTTAAATAAGGGGAGTATGAATAAAAAGTGGAAAGATGAAAGAAAATATTCATTTCTGCACATCGCTCTTTTGTGCACGTAGGGATGAAGCCAGACAGAGAGTGTGTTTGGATCTCATCCACAAGATCATTGCCCGTCTGACTCCTGTTGAGCTTCAGGAGCTCCTGGGAGCTGTGACAGCTTTTGTTTCCCATCCTTCACCTGTGTGCAGAGAAAGGATGTATGACATCCTCATGTGGATCCAGGACAACTACAGGTACTGCAGGCTTCTCTGGCTTTTGGTTTCAAACAGATCGTGAAATATTCACAGTTTTGTGTCTGGTTACTACGTCTGTGATGTTAACTTTCATCATATGCTGTATTTTTTTTTCTTAGTGATCCAGAGAGCATGAGTGACAGCACCTCAGCCGAGGTTCTGAATGCAGCTAAAGAAACATTAATCCAGGGACTGTCTGAAGAAAACCCAGGGCTTCAGTAAGTATCGAATATGTATTTATTTATTTCATAAGGTGTCTTTATGATATGGTTTTCTTTTCTAATATTGCGCAGGGAAGTGTTATCCCCAAAACAATAACATGTTTAAGCTGAGAGCTGTTTGTTACATTTTCAGGCTTTATGTTCGTAACTTCTGGAGCCAGGAGAGGCGACTTCCCACTGCAACCCTTAAGCGAATGCAGACAGTACTTTGTTCCCTGTATTCATGTAAAATAGAAAGGGGCTTCTTAAGCTTGGCGACCAATCTGCTGCTGGAGATGACCAGTCAGAGTCCTGACTTTAAACGAAACATGTTTGAGTATCCTCTTTCCGAGTGCACCTTCCAGGTCAGCATGTATTTCTCTCTGTGTATGTTTAAACCATTCGGTTTGATGGGTATTTTTTTTATTCTATTATCCTGATGTTTTTTTCCCCCTAGGACTATGTAATTGATTCCAACTGGCGCTTCAGGAGCACCGTGATGACTCCCATGTTTGTTGAAACTCAGAGCTCTCAAGGCCCCGAAAGTGTGGCAGCATCCCAGTCTGGGGCTCTGAAGGGAAAGCTCAGAGCCACTCAGACCTCCCTGGAGTTCAGCCAAACCCAGACAGCAGGTATCACTGTAATTCAGTGTCGGCATATTAAAGCCGCTACTGTAAATACAACTGTAAATGTCTTAAATCAATAACTTCAGGAGAGATTTCTGTAGATTTCAGCAGCTCACAATTTGTTTTATTCTCATATATTATTTGCTGGTAAATTTTAGTGTTTATTACACCTACTCCATATGCAGTTGCACAGTTTAGTTATGAAAATAAGCTTAAACTCTTTTTGTCTTCTAACCCAGGTCGACGTACAGCATATAACTGGCTGACTGGCAGCAGTGTGGACACACTTGCAGAGTATACAGTGGGCTCTGAATCTCTGTCTTCACTGTTAGTGTTTGATAAGAAAGCAGAGAGGCAGGCTGTAGCACGAAGGCCAGTGGGAGAAGGATTTGGCCTGAGGCGACTCACTGCATCAACCGACGAGGGGGATAGTCGCACTAGAGGTCAGCCTCTGAGGAAAAAACCCACACATGTGCAGCTTTTACATGCTTTACCCTTCAGCTAAGAGAGGAATATTGAGGGTTGAGGGGTGTCTAGAGTTACAGCACAGTAGTGAAGATAACCTTATCCAAAGGAAAGCAGATCAGAGATAAATCCTTTCACATTTACTTTCCAAAAATGTCAGATAGTTTCAAACTGTTGTCAAACTTTGATTATGTAAATAATCATTAATGTCTTTAATGTTTTGTATCGTGTTCTGTGTGTTAACAGCACAAAATGAGCAACGTAATAATATCCTTAGACTAAGACGGCGATTTCTGAAGGATCAGGAGAAAGTCCGTTTGGCTTACGCACAAAAAGAGATCCGGCAGCAAAAGCAGAAAAAGGTATCCATATACGTTCTGAAATGGTACAAGGCATCGTAAAAGTTCTTACCACTCTTAACTTGTTCAAACCGGCAGTGTCACTAACCATTGGAGTTTCTCTTTGGTGTCCCACAGGAAGAACATGCTGATCAAAGGCTGCAAAAAGAAGCTCAGGTGACTCTCTATCGTAACTACAGAGTCGGAGACTTTCCAGACATCCAGATCCCATACAGTAGCATCATCGCCCC
Source organism: Channa argus (assembly GCF_033026475.1). Lineage (NCBI taxonomy): Eukaryota > Metazoa > Chordata > Actinopteri > Anabantiformes > Channidae > Channa > Channa argus. The sequence goes on along the minus strand of NC_090215.1, from coordinate 2,236,724 downwards.
CCTGCAGGCACTAGCCCAGGTCAGATTCCCACTGCTGTCTGTTGCCCTTCAACTTCCAAATATACTAAATATAAAAGAGAAAAAGACCTTGATTACTTTGTTCTTATGTTTATTCTCTGACTGCTTCCCATAGAGAGATCCAATTTTAGCCAAACAGCTGTTCAGCTCGCTATTTGCTGGAATCCTTCAAGAAATGAAAGTAGATCCAAAGGAGCATGGGAGGATAAAAGAGGAGCTGCGGTGCAACATGAATGCATTTCTGAGCGAGAGTACAATCTGCTTCCCTCCATTCATAGCATGTGTGCTGGTAGGATCTTCAGCAGTTACTTTAATCCTTTGATTAATGTGTCAAAGTCTTTTTTTACTGATGGTGTCAAAATGGACGTAGTCCTGATATTGAAGTGCAGCTTCATAGATTTTAAGCTTACTTCCTTCTCCTCTAGTTTGAGGAATTCATACATGATATAACATGTCCCTCTGCCTTCTCTATAATAAGGTGACTGATGTCCTCTGGTTGTCCAGATGATTTCGTCATACGGACAATTGATTAATAAAGTACTCCTTGAATGATAGGAGTTATTTAATAATCAGCTGTAAATTGGCCACATTTACTTCTATATGAAGACATTTCTAGCATTTCAGGCAGTTAAATATAACTTTGTCCTCTTTTCCCTCTGGAATACAGCTAAATAAGTAGTAAGATTAAAAATTGCCATAAAACTATTCCAATCCTTGCTTTTAATAGCTTGACTGTCAAAACTCAAAAGCACTTCTCAAACAGGTAGGGTCTTCTGGTTCTTTTCTTAGGACATGTGCTACCAGCATAAGGAGATGCAGCAGCTCGATCCAGCAGCCATCAGCTCCACTTGCCTGGTGAGCCTTCAGCAGCCGTCAGCCATCCTGCTGCTGGAGGAGAGCTTACTTCATTCGGGCGTCCAAGAGGAACCTCCGGCAAAACGGTCAAGAGGACGTAAGGAGGTCCCCCCAGACACCAAGAAATGGATTCACCTTGCAAAGTATTAAAGAGCTAGTTTGACTTTTGTAGCCCCCTGTTAGGAAATTAGAAACATTTAACCGTGTTAAAGTGTTTGGATAAATACTGGTAAATGTGAATTATTAATTTCAGAAATACATTGATGCTATGATGCGCTTCTATCTCTTGTAATCCCAATTCATCTCGTTCATTTACTTCTTCCCATGGATACTTCCCATTGTCTGTTTGTTGTAGCAAAGAGCTATTTTACATTATAAGACCAGACCAGTAAGGTTGGATAATTGTAATGGCTGTAATGCCTAATATTTAATGTGCTCTTTGGTCTCTCTGTTCTCTAGACTTTACAGATCTTTGGAGGATTATGATGTTGTGCGTGGCATCTTTGGTGGTAAAGTTGGGACCAAGTCAATCACAAGTGCTGCTCTTCAGGCTGAAGCCAACAGTGACTTTGCAGAAGCAGCAAAGCTCTACAATGAGGTACTGTACAGTATATACACCGATCAATCACAACAATACCCCTGGTGGTCTTAATAATGTCACAGGAGGACCAGGGTCAGCATGGCCACTCTTAACAGTCTGCAGCTACACAGCCCTATACACAGCAAAAGGGATACATGGTGTCCAAAGGTGGTAGAAGTACACAAATACCTAAGTAAAAGTACAAGGATTGGCCTAATAACTCCTCCACTACAAGTGTGGGGCGGCCATGGTGCAGGAGGTAAAGCAGTTGTCCACCAATCACACAGTTATTGGTTCAATCCCCGGCTCATTTGGTCACATGTTAAAGTCTCCTTGAGCAAGACACTGAACCCCAACTTAGTTGCTCCCCGTGAGCGTTGGCCAGAATGGGTCAATAAGAAGCTGTGTAAAAGCATTTTAAGTACCAATAGGTAGAAAAGCACTAAAGAAGTCCAGATCATTTACCACTTGAATCTTAGTACTAAGCAGATTATCTACATTTCACTTAAAGGAACCTTTACAGTTAATCCCACACACGTCCTGACAGATCCTCTCTAGCTCCGTTAGATTGGGTGGAGAGTGACTGTCAAGTGTCATCTTGAGGTCTCTACAGATGTTCTGTAGAGGTTAAGTCTTGGCTTTGGTTGGGCCACTCAAGCCACTCCGGTGTTTTATGAAAGGGTTACACTTTCTCGGGCACTCTCTAGTAGGTTTTCAAGAAAGAGTTGTCCCTGTATCTGCCTTGTCCCTGCTGCTGAAAACCCAGTTATTGAGTTACTAAATTTGGCCACATAGGGAAGTCTAGGAAAAGTCGTGGTGGATCCAGATATTTTCCAATCTCACAATTATTGAGACCCCTGTGCGCTGTGAACGTTCAGATCTTTAGAAATAGTTTTAGATTATAGTCACTAATCCTCGTCTCACAACAAAATGTTATTGTGCAGGTCTCCAGAAGGTTTCTTGGTCTTCATGGTTTGTTGTTTGTCCTAGCATGCAGTGTGGTAATATATTGTCAGGTATTATATACCCAGTTGTGCCCCTTTCTAAACTATGTCCTATAAAGTAACTGTGGCTCAGGGGAAGAGATTTCCATAATTTTTAATCAAAGCTACTATATTGTGATATTTTTTAATTGAGTGGTCTGAGAGAATTGCAAACTGCTCTCTCTACTGACAGGCTCTCAACACTGACACTTGGAGTGATGGTGAGCCCACCGATTCTGAAAGGGACTTCTGGGAAACAGCTGCTATGGAGGCCTACAGTAATCTGACTGAGTGGAAATCTCTTCAGTACTGCTCCACTGTGTACATCGATGAAAAATCCCCACCCGACCTTGAGAACATATGGTCAGAGCCGTACCAGGTAACTAAAGTGATGTTGCACAGTGTAGGAATTCACACGCCCCAGAGTGGGCTGACACCGTGCAGGTTTATCACCTGCAAATCAGAATCAGGAATGCTTTATTATTCCCCGAGCTGGAATTGCTTTCGTCCCAGATGCTCCATGCCAGAGGAGGAAATTGCGCATTAGAACATAACATATAAACAACAGAATACAATAAAGGAGTAAAGCTAAAAATGAAATGCACCTCCTTGTCTGTTGAATGGTTTTTGTTACATTTTACATGCACGTGAATTTGAAAGCTTTACTGATGTGAGTCTTTTACATTTGTACCAGGAAATGTACCTGCAGCACATGATTCGCAGCATGTTGAAGCAACTGCAGCTGGGGGAGAGGGACCAAACGCTTCTCAGCTTCATCGACAAAGCCATGAAGAAGGAGGAGCACAAAAAGGTCCTTGAGAGTCACTACAGTCAAGAACTGAGCTTGCTTTACATACTGCAGGAGGACTATGACCGGGCCAAATACTACACCAACTATGCCATGCAGCTTTTCATGGAGGTCAGCTGGCGTACATGTTGTTTTTGTCTATTACATGCTAGTTTTTGGATCGATAAAGCTTGTTATTCATATTATTTATTGCATAAATATTTGTTACATATTGTTTAATTTCCTACTGTGAAATACTGTGTATTTCTCTGGAAACACAGTCAGGTGCAAAAGTTTGCATCCCCCTATTTTGAAATGGCAAAAATGAAAAATACTGAACAATACTTCTTTTTTTTTTTCATCTTACTGTTTGACATACTTCTTCATATATGTGTCTTCATCAGAACTTAAATAATTTTTTTGTCACGGGGATGCAAACTTGCACTGATAAAATTTTTGTCACTAAAGCTTTATTTTACACACTCTTTGACCAGTTTTTGTGCTTCTGATAAAAAGCCTTTGTGATCGTCAAATGTTAGACGTTAAATTTGCACACAATGTGAACTCAAATTCTTTCCTTCATAAAGAGCTACTCTAGTGTGGATACACTGCTGACTCAAAGTCGACTGACCCTCCTGCAGTCAGTGCAGGCCTTAACAGAGATCCAGGACTTCCTGCAGTTCATTAAAGGAAATGGTTTGTGGATTTAGTTTTTTAAAACGTAATTAATAATCTTGTTCCTACTGTCAAAATTCGGTAACTTTCTTTGTGCTTTATTCATTAGTGTCTGTGAGCTCCCTCAAGAGGCTCATGAGCTTTTGGACTGAGCGTTATCCTGACAGTAAAGTGGATCCAGTGAACATATGGGATGATATCATCACATCTCGGTAAGGGAAACACTTTTTCAGCACTTTAATCTTTAGAGTTGTCAAATAAAATAAAAAAAACCCTGACACCAATATCATCTCTATGGGTCAGATGTTTCTTCTTGGACAAGGTTAGAGAACAGCTGAGGAGCCATGCTCCCAGTGACACTATGGAAGTCGATGGTTCAGAAGACCCAGCAGGTGACGTTGACACATTAATAAATGACTGCAAGTTCAGAATGAAGCTACGCATGGCTGATAGTGCTTTGAAGCAGGTAAAGTAACTGTTTGTGTGTTTTTTCTTTCCTGGAGGGGGGGACTGCTACTGTATTTCTGCTGTCATGTGGCAACCAAATACTCGTCTTGACCATCTGTATTAATGTTGTTTCAGAATAATTTTCCCGTTGCTACGAAGCTGCTGAAAGAACTTCACAGAGAAGCTAAAACAAACAAGGGCTGGTTGATGCGGTGGGTTCATAGCTTTAGCCGTTACAGCCATAAGCGCAGCCAGGCCCAGGGTCCTGTAGAGCAAATCGACACCATGCTGAAGACTGTACCACTCCTGGGTAGGAGCTCCTGGATATTTTTACACTTGACTTGTTAACTAAAGGTGCCACATAAAGTTTAGATGGGGAGTATGGAATATTTATTTTTTAGTGTAGGACTCATTGTCACTTGCCATGTTGTCAAACATTGTTGAATTTGAGTTGTGTTCATGGACATTCAGTGTCTTCATCCTTGCAACCCTTTGTGGGAGGAGGGGGTGGGGAACATACTTATCAGACCAGTGCTAGATATTGTTCCTTTAAAATGTATGAACTGAAGAAAACACAATGTTAGTTTATTAAAGCTACATTTCAGGCCGACTCCATAATAACATTTAACTAAAAACATTTGATTTGGTTTCTCACATACTATAGTGTTACTCTAACCTGAACCCTAAAGATCTGAAGTCTTTCTACCTCTAGATATGTTTCATTTCTCTCTGTAGAGGATCTTCAGGTGGACTGTCAGAGTGCCGCAGCTAAAGTTTTCAGATACCAGAAGATACTTCAAGGTACTTCTTACCACATTCTGGCCAAAGCAGTAAGCAGAAGCCCCTCACTCCTTGGAAGTATTGAAGCTGAAAAAGCCCAGAGAGTCGTTAGTCTTTCAGGAGCCGCTTGGCCCAGTGAGAGCACAAAGGTACTAACTCATTTTGTCCATGTTTTTGAAAATAAAGTCCTCATTGCATTGTGACTAGAGCAGGTGCTGTTTTCCTTGAACAAAAGAATGTGGTGTAGTGCTAATTTGCAGCAAGTTGTGTGTCTGAATTAGAAAAGGCTGTACTTACCTGATCGCTTTGTAGTTTCACTGAACATGGTTTATCCTGCAGAAAGTGGAGGTGGGGCTGCACTTACGAGCGCTGAAGTTGCTGTGTGACGCTAGCAGAAAGGCAGATGAGGAACTTCAGTCTTATACCCAAGAATGTGTGGAGACCAGCAGCATCGTAGAGACGTACATGATGTTAGCTAATTTCGCTGACAAACTTTTGCGGGAGGAGGAGCAGGATGAAACTGGTGAGTTATCTCAATTCAACTTGGTTATTTGCTGATAAATATCTAATCCAATCCGATGCTCGTATTTATTTACAGTAAATACGTCTCTGGCACTTTGAACTCACTGTATTCTACTAATCATAATTTCACACCTTATTTTTCAAGATCCTCCTCATGTAAATACCAGAGGTCCTGCTTCACCAATACTCTTTAAAGCTTTAAATTATTGACATGATATCTATGAAGTAATGACATGAACAGATCTTCTAGAGTGTAAAAGTTTCACGCGTCTTCGCTCACAGACAGTGTTGAGCATGGATACCAGCCACAGAGAACACTTTCACCAACTAGTTACTCACAGAATTAATGCTGGTCAGCACTTGCCAGATAATGACCAGCAGTAACAGGACCTGAACTGCAGGAATTGCACATAATTTCAGTGATTCCCTCAAATCAAACATTTATCTTACATACATCCTATACTCTTACATAATGCAGGAAAGTCTTTATAACAATGTAAAGTTGGCTCACGTTGTCTCCCTCTCTCCACTTGCTATAATAGAGTCAGATTTTAATCGATATGATCATGAAAGCATGCAATGTAACTTTAACTGAAGTAGAAGCAGCTGTAGTGGCAGTGATGCTAAGGTTAACGTAACTCCTCAGGATCCTCGAAGTTTTCTTGATGCCTAACATTATATCGGTGCCTTTCAGTTAAAGTGCAGAGAGCAGGTCTGTAGTTTCTCATCCAAAGAGAACAAGGTAAGTGTCGGTATACATGTGCTAGTGTAACATCCCCTGCACCTGTGTTAATAGATCTATATTGCATCTTTGCTCTCTTGTCACAGCTCTGCGGCTGCACATATTATTATTTATTTATTTATTTATTCCCTGCCATGCTGATCGTCATGGTTCTCAATAAAAATAGGTCAAATATAGAAAGTGAGAGCAGTGTTCACCAGCTTAAAGTGATGACAGGCCAAAGTGAAATGTGATGGATTTGGTGTGTGTGCTCTCTGCAAATCAGTGGGGAAACAGGCTTTTAGGAAAATCTGCGTAACTGCCGAACTGCGTAAAACATGCCGAAGGCTAATTCACACTAGACTGGGTTGTAAAAAAAAAAAAAAGATTTAGTTACATATTACAAAATTTCCACAAAATTCTTTTTGTCGAGTTTTTAAAATCAAATTCAAGTTTTTTTTAAGACATTTTAAAAACGAAATTCTAGTCTTTTTAGGACACAGTCACCCTATCAACTATCAGGCCAAAACAATTAGTAAAACCTATGATCAGAGAGGAAGAGAGACAGCATGTGTGTGTAGCTACAGAACTGTGTATCAATGGCGCAGCAGTTTATTGTAGTACTAGATAATCACCCAACAACAAGTAACTGCAGTGGTTCAGAGGATTCCTTAAGTTAGAGGAGAACAATGAAATGCATTCTGAGGTAAGAACAGGACTAGGTAAGATGATTTTCATGCTCTGTGTAAGCTGAATGTCTTCTACACTTTTCTTGATGATAAATACTTTCAAAGTTTGCTGCGTTTTTTTCAACGACAAAATCAAAATCAGATTGATAATGAAGTGCTTAAATAATTTTCCATATTTACACGATTTTCCCTCTTCTATAATCCAGCAGAATGCTAAACTACTAGACAACTAACCCTTTAAAATATCTTTATATATCTAAATAATACTTATTTAAATGGTTTTTATACAAGACTGTTAGTAACGCATTGATCTAACTTCAACTTCAATGTCCTCAGTTTTGTTTAGGAAAATAAAAGGATTGAGGGTTTATTGATTTAACAAAGTAAAATGTGTACTCACTGATTTGTAACAATGAACACAATTGTCTAATACAACTACAGATATTAAAGAACTAAACAGTATAGTGATATTTAATGAATTGATTTGTGTGGATGTGTGTGAAGCTTCTTGTTTTTATGCTTTATGACAGAAAGCCAGTTTCCAGACCTTCTGGCTCTGCCTGTTCATGTAGTGGAGGCGATGTTGAAGGCACTGAAGATGAACTCTGAGGAAGCTCGCCTCAAGTTCCCACGTCTGCTCCAAATAATTGAGTTGTACCCTACAGAAACCCTGGACCTTATGACCAAAGAGGTTAGTGTGATAAGAGAAGTGGAGGATGTACGAATAATATTCCACATCAGTGCTGCCAGTGCCAGTGCTCTCTGTGTGTTATTAGATGATGTCAGTTCCCTGCTGGATGCTGATTAGCTGGATCAGTCAAATGGTCGCCCTGTTGGACAAGCCAGAAGCTGTGGCAGTGCAGCACTCCATTGGTCAGATAGCAGAATTCTACCCTCAAGCTCTGGTTTACGCTGTCATGATCAGCAGTGAGACGTACCAGTTTGAGGACTCGGCCACAGGACACAAGCATAAGGAGTTTGTCGACAGGTAAACTGTCTAGAGAACAAAGTGCGATAAATAAATAAAAGCATGTTTGGTTTGACAGAAACAGTGAACTCCTGTTGGTCTTGTGGGTTAACAGGCTCAGGAGCACGCTGGATAAGGGAGGAGCTGTGAAGAACTTTGTGGATGCACTGCAGCAGCTCACAAATCCCGAGATGATTTTTAGGGTAACAAGTTCATCCATTAATAATCCGAGCTGCCGCCTACTGGTTTTGGCATCTCATTGGTTATTTACACTTGGTCCACACAGGACTGGTGGGAAAGCGTGAAAAATGAGATGGAAAAAGCCAGCTTCAATCAGAAGCAGATGGGCGACATGTACGACGAGATGCGCTCTTTGCTCGGGGATCCAACCAAAGACGGTCATGGAATGTTTCGCAAGAAATTCATCCAGGTACGTAGTAAAATGTAAATGTAACTGCTAATGATTAAGCGGTAGTTGGTCACTAAAACTTCTTTTGAATTTAAAATGAGCCAGTAAATGAAAGAATAATTTACCATTCTGTGAAGGAAAGAGTAACGATAGTAATAAAACATTTTTGTATTCATCTATTACACAACACGACAAGCACAGACTACTTTTGTTCATTGCAGCAGTGATTTTCCTTCGATTTCAACAGAAATTTGCCAAAAAAGTAGAGGGACTGCTGGGACCTAAAGGCAGGACACTGTTTGATAAGAGGAAAGACAAAACCTTTGCGCGGCGGGTGGATGAACTGGCACAGTCCATGCGTGAATCAAATCAGGGAGAACCTGGCAACCTGAAGGAATACTCTCCCTGGCTGAGTGGGTTTAAAGCAGACTCATTCTGCAATGAGCTCGAGATCCCAGGTCACTAGCTTAAACACACACACACACACACACTACGGAAATATGGGAAGAAATTGCTTGGTTTTGGAACTGACATGAGATGTTTTCCTTCTATTCGTAGGACAGTATGACGGACGATCTAAACCTTTGCCAGAGTATCATGCCAAAATAACAGGCTTTGATGAAAGAGTATGTTGTTTTCTGTTCTGCTCCAAAAGCCTGGTAGCATCCTGTGTACTGCTGGGTAACCTGATGTGAATTTAACCCCCCCCCACCGCAGGTAAAGGTGATGACCTCCATCCGTCGTCCCAAACGTCTGATCATACGTGGGGACGATGAGCAGGACCACCCGTTCCTGGTGAAGGGTGGAGAGGACCTCCGTCAGGACCAACGCATTGAGCAGCTGTTCGGCGTCATGAACATCTTGCTGAGCCATGATGCTGCGTGCACACACAGAGACTTGCAGCTCCACACCTATCAAGTCATTCCCATAACCACAAGGTGCTCGTCTCTTTTGTCCATTTTCTTATCGTTACAGTTAATAAGGGTCCTGATCAAAAGATTTTAATCCTGTCTATTCTTGAAAATGTGCCCTCATCACCTGCAATTTGTTGCCATATATTCGGTCGGAATGTAATTTAAATGTCTTTGAGCCTAATTGGCCTCAACCTAAAAGTCTGTAAGACTTCAGTGCATGTTTATAGGCTTGTTTTCTACATAAAAAGCAACACATGATATCATACGCTTAGTTTGGTCAAGGAGTGTAGAGGCAGAGCAGTGAAGTGGACACATTTCTGCAAGTTTGTGTTGTGCTGTTGGATAATTGGCTTGTATCATGTCTATTTACGCTGAATTTTGTTGCATATATGATTATGGACATGGTGGTTAGCTCTAACTGAGGAGAGGGGAGCAAAGAACCCCAAGTTAACAACTGCTGGTGTAGAGTCAAAGTGAATAATGATCAACTTTATTTCAACTAATACGAGTCATTTCAATGATTGGCCTCAACACAAATCCCTGGCAATAAGTCCAGCACACCTTCACTTAAAATTAAACTCGTTGTCTGTACTTCCTGACACCCCTCTTCTTATTTTACACCACACTGCAGCAAATGTATTCAGACAATGTGTTAACAAACCACATTTTCTGCTGTTCCAGAGTTGGTCTGATTGAGTGGATGGAAAATACCTGTACTCTGAAAGAGTTCCTGTATAACACAATGACTCCCAAAGAGAATGAAACCACAAAGAGGTAAACACGGAACCCTGTCCAATGAGGAAGAGTAGGAGCTCATTTTACTGCTGTTGTCTTATTGTTCTGATTTAATAAGACCTGCAGATTTTTGTAAAGTATTGAAAATGTGCTACAAAGTACTGAAATTTAGAATCTAGAGAGTGGCAAGAGTGAACTATTTGTAATTTCCTGATTGGTCATGAAACGGGATCTAATCTTCACCAAAGTCACAAACATCAACAAACACAATATTTCTAAGTTGAGAAGACACAGCCATGATCTCTCATGTCTTTATTAAACACGCTCACTTTACATACAAGGTCATGGTGGAAAAAACAAGTGAAACACTTACTTAACAAGTCAGTTGTCAGGAAACCTGGAGTCCATTCAGTTAAAGGAGAACGGAGGTGTGTTTTAAAACACTCACACAGTGTCAGTGTGCTGTTCACAAGCAGCATGGGCTCATGTGAGTGATGCCTCACAAAACAAAGATCTCCAAAGACCTATGATCAAGAGTTGTTGGTTTGCACGTAGCTGGAAAGGGGTACAGAGTAATCTCATTGGCTGTAGACATTCATCAGCCCCCAGTTAGACAGACGGCCGATAAATATGTGGCTAATCTCCATAGAAGTGGGCATCCAGCCAAGATCACATTGATTTCTGAGGATTGTGACGATAGAGAATGATCAGTGAGGTAAAAGCAAACCCTGGACTAACAGCTAAAGACTTGAAGAACTCAGTGGAGTTTCTCACAAACTCTGTTCAGAAGTCAACCATACGCAAGATATCGAATAGACATGTTACCTATGCAGGACACCAAGACCTGGGGAATGTTTGGAACTGGGGCTACTGTTCATAGAAGTGGGTGCCCACAACACAGAATGTTAAATGAGGTAAAAAAAAAATCACAACAGCTAAAACTGAGGACTCTTTGGGGTTGGTTAACATCTCTGTTCATGGGTTAACCATATGCAAATAAATTAACCAGACATTATACACATCTATGGCAAAACACAAAGGAGGAAGTCTTGGCTCTCAAAAAACATTTTAACACACCTAACGTTTGCTATAGACCCCTCTGACCCTCCACAGCACTACTGAGAGATGTACACCTGGACCTTTGAAAAATGAATTCCAAAGTATATCAAGGTGTGTTACAGCATAATATCAGGGTGGCTGTCAACAAGCTGATGCAGCAGGAAAATTACTATAAACATTGGAGTAAATCTACTACAGAGACAGAAAATCCACCTTTTGGAGCTCAGACCTCAACCCAATGGAGTTGTGGTGGAATGACCTCAAGAGCTGTTACCGAGCTAAAGCAGTTTTGTAAGATTTGTCCAAACCTCCTCTGGAATGTTGTGCATTTAGTCTGATCCACAGCTACAGGAAGTGCCTGCTTGGGCTCATTGTTGCCAAAGGTGGTTCAACCAGTTTCTGAACACCATCACTTTGTATGTTTAATGGGTGTGTTCAATAAAGACCTAGAAGATTATGACTGTGTTTTATCAGCTTAGAAAATAATGCGTTTGAGTATTTGTGGTTTGGGTGAAGATCACCTGTCATGACTAGTCAAATTAGAATTTATGCAGAAAACTAGGACTTTTTCTTCCCACTGTGATGGTACTGAGACTTTTTGTTTGTTTGTTTGTTTTTTTCATTTTAAATTATAAAATATATAGAATCATTATGTTTATATTGACATATGTGTGTGTGTGTGTTTTCAATAAACCATGTGACTGTTCTTTTTTTTAATCAGGTGTCCTGAAATCTATTCTAAATGGCTTTCAACCTTCTCAAATGCAAAGAATTTGGCATGTTATGGTGCCGCTTACAAGTAAGTCTCCTCCGTGCTTTTGATGTTATTTCTGAAAACCCGGGGTCATTTTTACTGCTTCAGCTATAGTTTTATTGTATTTTGCTGCCCACAGATTTTAGTCTGTAACCACCTTTTTCATGATCCTTTTTAAAATACTTTTCACATAGCAGACTGATATTAGTCTAAACGTCTTTATTCTTTCCTAGGAAAGCAACTCGTGCTGAAACGGTCAGCAACTTTCTAAAATTGCTGCAACATGTACCCAGTGATCTCCTGAAGTAAGTTAGCAACTTGTTAAAACAGTGGAACTTCCCAAGATGTAAAGCTGCAAACACACCTGTTGACACAAAAACAAATTACTTTCTCTTTCGTTTTGTAGGAGAGCTTTTCTGAAGATGTGCAACAGCCCGGAGGCTTTTCTTTTCTTACGAACTCACTTCATCAGCTCTCATGCTCTGCTGTGTGTGAGCCACTGGATTCTAGGGATTGGAGACCGTCATCTGTCCAACTTCATGATCAATATGGAAACAGGAGGCATGATTGGCATCGACTTTGGTCACGCGTTTGGTTCAGCCACACAGGTTGGTCAAAGGAAAACAGGAGGTTACAATCTAGACTAAAGTGGTCGATGTAGCAGCCAGCTGACATTCCAACATTTCCAAAAGACAGAAACTGAAAATGTCACAATTATCACCACTTGGTTTGACTGTGTGACTCGTCGTGTCCATCTGTTTAAATGTGAAGCATGATCCTCCTGGAAAAGACACAAGAAAAATAATGTGTTATATGATTATTAGTAGAACAAAACATTAGGTAAAATAAAAGCTTAAAACCATTAAACAAAAGCCCATTTTTAATAGGTGGATTTTCAATCGAGATTCAAAAAGAAACTAAAGCATCTGTCAGGAAGCCCTCACTCCAAAGGTCTAGACAGGAATAAACTTCATTACAATAATATGAGCAGGATGTAATGAAAGCATAATCTAATTTCTAAATATTACTAAAATGCATAAGAGAGGTTTGGACAACAGCTTTCACCAGGCTGTCAAAGTATGATTTATTGTTAAACATTAAGTGTAACGGGAGCAGAGCTAATTTTACAATGTTTTTGGACTCAGTTCTAAAATAAATCACCATAAAAATAGAGGGTAATATGGTGAAATAAATGATAAAACTTACATGTGGTGCTGTGAATGAACACAAACTCTAGCATCTGCTGCATACATATGGATTTCTGGGCAATATTTCCTGACAGTTCCTCCCTGTGCCGGAGCTCATGCCTTTCCGGCTGACCAGACAGTTTGTGAACCTAATGGAGCCTTTGAAGGAGTCCGGTTTGATCCAAAGCATCATGGTTCACTCCCTGCGAGCCTACAGGGCCGAGCCAGACCTTTTGCTTAACACCATGGATGTGTTTGTCAAGGAGCCTTCACTGGACTGGAAGGTAACATCACCCTGCTAAAGAGAAATCCTGATGTGACACACTGATCTGTAAACTGTAGATAAAGGAGTCTTTCGTATGTTGTTGCTGTTACACAGAACTTTGAGCTGAAACAGTTGAAGAAAGGTGGTACGTGGATGGAGAACGTAAACACCAAAGAAATCAACTGGTTCCCCTTACAGAAGGTGAACTTTGCCAGAAGAAAACTAGAAGGAGTGAATCCAGCTGTTATAACCAGGTATATCATCAAATATCAATCCATTTCTATAGGTCTTCAGAAAGATGCGTGTGTGTGTGGAGATAAGACTTTGGTTTATTCTCTCAGTGAGGAGCTGAAGCTGGGCTTTGAGAAGGACTCGGCCTTCCCGGACATGCAGTCTGTGGCTTTGGGGACTGAGGAGCACAACATCCGTGCTAAGCTTCCAGCTGCAGGCTTGTCAGTGGAGCAGCAGGTGGACTGTCTACTCGACCAAGCTGTGGACCCAAATGTGCTGGGAAGAGTTTATGGAGGCTGGGAACCATGGTTCTGATCCTTTCACAGTAAACGAGAAACGAGAGACTCAGATCTTACTACTTACTAGTTCTTACAAAGTCCGTGTTATGTGAAACTGTTTTTATACCTGTGAAAATGTCACGGATTCATTGTGTTCTGGCAGAAGCCATACTCTTAAAATAAAGAAGTCACATAAAGTAACATAAAGGGTGGAAATTGAAAGTTAACGTTGTTTTTTTGTTTGTTTGTTTTTAATCAGATTATGGGAATCAATATGGAAACACTGGTGTTTTGCCTATTTTTATTTGCACTATTTGAAGGAAACCGGTTATTAGCATCACTTTTTGGCTTGTTAATAAAGTTTGAAACGAAAACGTTTGTGTGACAATAATAAATCCATGAAAACAGTATAAAAATATCAAGTAACACCAAACATCCAAGTGGACAAAAAGGAACTAGAACATTTTTAGTTTTTCAGCCACATTGTATTTATGATTCAGTTGGAATTGAAATGCAGATTTTGTCAGTTGTCCACAATCATTTGTACAAATTATGGTTTACAAACTCTGATAATTGAGTGACAGCGATCTACTCCCAATAATTCAAAATGAGATGTATTCAAGGATGAACGGACCAAACATCATCCTCACCTGACATCACCTCCTTCCTGTTCCCTGCTCTCAAACGAAGCAATATCTCAGGAATGTCTGGAAGGAATTTCATGCATCTGTCATAACCATCCAACTCAGACTCATGGATGAACTTATCAGAATATGAGTCTACATAGTAATGATGTATCTATTCATTCATTATCTTAACCACATTTCCTGTTCTGGGTCTTGGGGAGCTGGACCTTATCTCAGCTGTTGCTGGGTGAGAGGCAGGGTCTCCAGTGTATCTCAGTGCACTCACTCTCACTCACATTCACACCTATAGGCAATTTAGAGTCACCAATTAACGTAACATGCATGACTGAGGAAACCAGAGGAAACACAGGGAGAACACGCAAACTCCATACAGAAAGGCCACATTGTGTATTGTAGAACTGTCAGATGCTCTGACCTGTGTCGAGGCAGTTTGTCCAGCAGCTCTACATTGAGGAGGGAGAGAACAAAGATGAATAGAACATTGCGAGTTTGGTGGCTGCTGTTAAAAATCGGATTCTAAATGTTTGACCTTGCAGCACAGGTGAACAAGGGAAAGCGAGACGGACGCTGCACCGTCTTTGTTCTACCAATATCTAAGAGGACTTGGTTTCTAACCAGTGGCTTCACTCAGCATTTTGGCTGCAAACATGAAATCTTTCAAAAGACAGCGGAGCTGGATGGAGATTGTCTGGAGTCTGATTTATGGTTGGATTAGTAGGATTTGGTTGGTAGAGTGGAGCTTGTTGAAGTCATGGAGAAGTTTTAGATCTGTATCCTCACCGGCCTACATGATAGTCAGCTCATTGTTATGAATGTTGGCATTAAACAGAAAACTCCGTCTTTATTCAGCTCACTAATACACAGTAATCTCCTCTTCGTTTCTGTAGTATAGTAGGTTCTGCTATAGAGTACGGGGGCAACTGTGGCCCAGGAACTAGAGCAGGTGTCCACCAATCCCATGGTTGCTGGTTCGGTCACATGTTGTTTTTGAGCAAGACACTGATCCCCAACTTAGATGCTCCCAATAAGTGCAGGCCATGGGAGTGTAACTTAATTTCTTGTTTTCTGGCTCAAACAGCTGTGGACTGAGGTTTTTATAAACCGAATTGTCCCGATATTCATTCAGGTTCTAAATTAAGCATTTGTTTAGTAATTTCTGATGTCTTATTAGCTGCAGGAGTGAATGAGCTCAATGGCATTTTATTTTAAGCCACCTGACAGCTCATACACTCCACACAGTAACATGCTGTATGTTGTTTATTCTGATTCTTTCTAAATCCTATTTTGATCTTGGCTAAGAGAAGCTTTAAAAGAAAACTTGCAATATCAAAAATTTGTTAAAGGACATAGCAGCCTCATCATTTTTTTTTTAAGTTTGAACAACTAAAAGAGAAAAGCAGAATTGGTTTTAGTGCTGAACTGTGTGCAAGATGTGAACCAGCTAAATATGAGGCAAGAAACTACAAGTTTTTACAAAAGCAGAAGTGAAAGGTTCCTGAAATGTTTCACATCTGTGATCTGCAATCAGTTGCAGAAACCCAGCAAACCTCTGCTCAACAATTTGTGCAATATCTTTTCAAGAGTCTAAAAGCCAAAGATATTTCAATAGCTGAATGATCAAATGACAAATAGCTATTAATAAAAATTGTTGCACGTTACACCTAAATTGAGTAACTGCTGAGACAATCTCATCCTATTGGAGATTTTTAGTCATATCCATTACTCGCTTGAAACAGCATTATAAGCTTTTTTTACTTTTACATAATTACATTTTGTATAAAGGATGTAGATTCTTATAAGCCCTATAGCTCCGTTTTCAGAGGAACAATCAAAAGACAAGAAATTACCCAGAATGCCTTGTGAATTTATACATAAATGTAAACATTTTGTTTATTGACCCATACAAATGTTAACCATCAGATTACCTTAGTTTAACATGTTAAATACCTTTGCACCAATACTTGTTTGCTTTACAAGGTCTTTTAAAAAAAGAAGAAAAGAAAATCCACCAGAGCCAAGTAGTGATGATGCATAGGAGTTTGTAAGGGCCGAGGAGAGCATGTCAACTTCTAACCTTAGGGACTCTGCTGTGAAGAGCAAACTAAAAAGTCAGGGGAAGGGGCATAAAAAAAGTAAACACACACACACACACACACACACACACACACACACACACACACACACGGCCTGTGCTTTCCTAAACTGCAGTTTACGTCCATTATTCAAGTGTTGTGTAGCTGATCAATGGTGCCAACCACAGCTGAGCTTGATTAAGACAGGAAGCCATTTTAATTCATCATACAATCAGAGACCATAGACCGTGTTCATGACTCATGATTTTAGTGATGCTGCCAACAGAATTCTTCTCAGCCCAGTGTCACAGTCGTTTCTTTTTTTTTTTTTTTCACAGAAATACTAATAAATTACATCCCAAGCTTGACAGGCTTTAACATTGACTGCTGGGTGAGGGTGTGTGTTCATAGGACTGCGCTGGTAGTGGTTCACAGTTTATATCTCAGAACTATTCAAGTAAAATTAGCAATGGAAGTTTTCCTTTGGTGTGTGTGACACTGTGGAAAAGTACACACATACAGTAATACTACACTGTTTCTGTCCCTCTAATGACATTTGTTTTTGCTCTCCATGGGCTCTTAGGAGGATTGTGGCTGTTGCATAGGAGATTGACTGCTGTGACAAAGTTAGAAGGAAATCTGGAAAATGGACTTAATGACCTTTGGTTGGGTCGGTGTCCACGTAGTGTGACTGAGACTGGTAGTTGTTTCTTTTTCCACGTTGTTTTAATGTCTGGATTAGTAAAACACATAAAACCCAAGTTTTGCTAAATAAAAAAAAAAAAATAGGAACTTCTCTTAATAAAAAGTAATCATTGTTTAAAATTACATTTCCACCTTAATAAAAAAAAAATGTAAGGCTGCTCCTGAGGCACCTTTATACATCTATATGAACATTCTGAGAATGACCGACTGCATAAATAACTCAACTCTGAATCAAGCCGTAGAAAAAGAAAAGAAAGAAAAAAAAAAACAGTTTAGTACCAAAGTAAACTGTTACATTTTAGCTTACATGCCTCTCGTGGTTCTAGGAAAATGGTGACATAACACACCCCCTCAGCTCACGGTGACATGTTGAGACGTGACAAAAAAGTCAAGACGACATGAAAAAGGTTAAACCGAAGTGATACGTCATCATTTAAGGTCTTTGGGTTAAGGCGCTGAAAAGCAAACTTTTTATACGGCGTTGCCTCGGAGGTACTTTCTATACATACAGTATGTGATGAGAACAAAGGAAAAGTACCATTTTAGTTTGGAAAAAAAACATATAGTGCATTCACTTTCTCTACATACTCATATCTAGGCTTATATTCAATGCTCTTCTCTACTTAATTAAATGGAACTCTACCAAAGTGCAGGATGCATAATTTGTGTTTAATGTATAATTCTATGGTCCCTTACCTCTGTTAGTTTTACATTAAAGACGTCATGTTCTTAGGTGTCACCAAGTTCATTTCCAGTTATAAATAACCACAATCTTTCTTTAGCGGAAACGTTTTGGGTTAAACGAATATAGATCAATTAAATGTTATATTAAAAAGGCATCAAGTAGAAATAAGCCGTTGACTTGGCTCAGTCTTACTAGCTTAGGTCTGTAGTGTAGAATATTGCAGATGCAGTCACTGACAGGTGCTTTAGTTTGAAAAAAAAATGTTCAGACTCCTTCACTTTTTCAAAAAGTTGCTATTTTTGCCCATCGGTCTACACACTGTAACCCATTTTAAGTTAAGTTATTTTTTTTGCTAATAATTCAAAATCCCAAACCGAAAACTCTCATTTCTTTCTCATCAAGACTTTGTTAAACCCTTTTGGCCGGAATTACAGCTCTGGAGCTTCTTGGATAAATCTCTGCTAGTTTCCACAGCTGAATTTGGTTCTTTCTCCCTGACAGATTCCCTCAAGCTCCATCAGACTGGATGGCGAAGTGTTTGTGAACTGACATCTCCAGGTCTCTCCACAAATGTTCTATGAGGTTTAAGTCTTAGTTGGGCCACTCAAGGACAGTCAGAGACTTGTCCCAAGGACACAGCACTGTTTTCTTAGCTATATGCCTTGAATCATGGTCATACTAAAAGGTTGGACCATCACCCATGTCTCAGGTCTGATACTCTCTCTTAAGAACATCCCTGTCTTTGGCTGCATTCAGTTGTGTAAAGAGTGACCGTTGGATTCCTAGTTATCTGGTCCTCAATGTCCAGTTCCTCAGTTTAGCAAAGGCAAAGCTATGAAGACTCAAGGTGTTTCCAGACACCATTCTTTTTCCAATTAACAAGGCCTTTGCATCCTGGAAACATTCAAGGTTTTTAGAAATCATTTTATGCCATTGTCCTGTTCTGTGACTCACCACATCATGTTATGGTTGGGGTCTCCAGAGAGTTACTTCTTGACCTGGTATTTGTCCTGACATGCAGTGTGAATTGTGCAACAATATGTACACAGATCTGTGCCTTTCTGAATCTGAATCCAGTTGATTTCATTTGCTTTGGGTAAGAAAGACAAACCGGATTCACGTGACCACAATATGAAGCTACAGCAAAGGGTCTTAATACTATAGTTAATAAGAGTTTTTGATTTGGAATTATTTGCTAATTAAATATACACACACACACACCAATGACCCACAATGAGGATCAAACATCAATGATGGTTAAAGTTTAGCTGATTTTAACCAGTTAATGTGCTGACAGGGGTTAACCCCATAATGACACATCACAGTTCATAATATTAATGTTGTGGCTGATAAGTGTAAATATGACTCAACTTTGTAACGGCTTACAGTGTGTAAAATCCCAGACAAAAAAAGCATTTATCCTGTTTATAGCAAAACCTAGTCGGTAGCAACACGCTTTCGCCTGATGTTAAACTGATCTGCTGCATCTCCGATTTGTACGGTTTTATCCCACATGCAAAAAGTTTGGATGATTGAATTAAATGAACATACTCACCACCGTCACTCTTATGTTCTGCCCATCAGTAAACCATGGGCTCCGGGGTGTTTGTCTACTTAGAGCTTAGAAAGAGTTTAAAGAGGTAAAATATCCCTGCTGTTGAAAACAAGAATGCAGGACTGAATCCCCTACAAGAACATTAAAAACAGCGTAGACCCCATAACTGCATTACCACAGCAGAAATAGATGAAGTTTTTCTTTTTTTCCTGTTTTAAAAACACACAATGTCCTCATCAAGCAGACCTCAATTATGTGTTCTTGTTAGTGTTCACATTGAATATGTTTGAATTAGGATTTGTTGAATGACATAAAAACTAGTGGGCTCCTAAGTAGCTAACATGAAACTTTCTGCGTGAAAGTGCCAAACGATTCCTTTCGATTGGCAAACAGCAGACTGTGCGTGGGCTGGGGAGCCCAGCTGTCTTTCCCAGGAGGAGGACACGAGTTCATATAACACAAAAACAAACTTTGTGGTTTGCTGTGCATAGCATATATACTGAAGGCATGACTACCCCTGCTTTACGACAGGATTTAGTGTCACATACTTAGATCTTGGGTCTCCACCCGTTTATGAACTGCATGAGCTTCTTCACCTGCAGTTTGCTTAATTTGAAGTCCTCAGAAAGAATCTCCTCCGTGAGCTGCAGCAGTAAATTCCCATCGATCTTCTCAGACACAAAGAGACAAACGATGTCCTCTGACAGGCCAATGAATCTGAGAGATTTGGACACCTCTTCAATAGAAAGTCCAGCCAGGCTGGGCGGCGGCTGCCACTGAGCACTGAGAGGAAACGGTGGACAGTTAGGAGTTATTGAGTTAGAAATGGAATATATGTCTTTGGTGCCCTGCTCATGTTGAGCGAGTGAACAATTTGAAGTCGCCTGCTTACTGCCGCCAACCGACCTTGACAGCGAGTCTGTGCACTTAGATTTTGGTGTTCTCGGTGGCAAGATGGGGCAGGAGAGGCTCTGCTTAGTGTTGGACTCCTCTATTTGCTTGTCTCTGTACATTTCTGAGCTGTAACTCGAAGATTTGGTGCAGAACTGATTCCGAGAGGTGTTCTGCAGCCTGAAGTCCTTACTGCTGTGTGCTTGCTCCCGGCCGTCAAAGTCCACAAGACTCGAAGTGCAGGTTTTCGGGTTGCTTGGGGACCTCTTTCGGGGGTAACTGTAGTAACTGCGACAGCTAGTTGGCAGAAATTCCTCCATGCAGTCTGATTGTCCTCCACTAAAGTTATTTGGCCAAGACAGCCTGGAGGACATCCCATCTGATGGCAGGTCACCACTGGACAAAGCAGCATTTGGCTCAGGGCTGTTGGATTTACCCCAGTTACAGGGGTAGCACACAGGACTTTGCTCTTGTGAGTCACCTGCTTCTTGCTCACATGTTCCACTACTAGGAAAAGAAAATATGATTTAGAGACAGAAGAGCAGACACGTAGGCCTCAAGATATCATTCAAATGAACAAAAAAAGAAAAAAGTGGATAACACAGAAGGACTACAGGACTATAATACATCAGCATGTTATACTGGGACTTCCGAGTTTATACAACCGCTCTTTTTGTCAGAGCAAATAGAATTTCAGGATCCTTTCTTTCTTTGAGGCTCTTTCATATCTATACTGCATGATACAGACAAGGAGGATTTGATGTGTACTTGCATAGCAAACCGTGTCAACCAAAATGTTGAAATGCTATGCAAGCATGGGTCAGAGACAAATGTCATGGGATTCCAATTAGTGATCAGTGCAAATACTGTACTGTCAGTCTACTCTGATCGTTTTGCACAGGCAGTGTTAAATGATGACGTGGCCTGTCCCTGAAAACGCACATATAACTTGTAGTGAGGTTATACATAGCACCTCATTTACTCATTTGTATTCATTCATTCATTTGTAGTATCTTCATCATTTTTTTTTTTTTTTTTGCCAGTGGCAATTTTAGTGTTAGCAAAATTACGCAGTTCTCTTCTGTATCCATTTACGCTTTGACCGGACGGGACACGTCACCTGTCTGGCACCTCGGTGAAGTGACTTTTGCTCCCCCCTGTAAAAATAGTGCCTCCCATCTTGCCAAGACGCAGGGCAGTGTGCGTGTTCTCTTTGCAGAAAACATTTGCATTTACTGCATCTTTGTAGCTTAGATAGCTGATTAAACAGGCCTTACTGTTATTAGGTGTAACTGCTGTCGTGTTTGCTCTGGAATGCTACCAGTTCTTACATGTTATGGAGACCAGAGGAGTAATAAGAGAGGGTTGGACTTGGAGACCGGGTCTCATGCTGCCGTGGCTTCGACAGGAGGGGCACCGATGGCATCTGTTTTAAACTTCGCGGAGGGATCGGTGGGGCGTTCAAAAGACGACATTCTTCCTTCACCTAAAGAGAAAATGACTCAAACTGATGTCTGCAAAACTGCGAATGTTAGACACTGATTTACTTAATAACATTATGATTTTCATAGAACCAAATGGTGTTTTTGATGTTCTTTATGCATTTGTTCTGGAGAAGCTATATAAAGCATCTATATTCAGTAATAACCACTTTTTTATTGGTCGTTCCTGCACTGGATTTAAGTTGTGTAAACGTGAAGTCTTCACAGTTTTCACACAATTTTCTCATTCACAACACTTCAGACTTTACTGCTAAGTGTCATCACACCATGTCAGAGATCTATTAAGTTTAATCAAAGCCAGATCTCAAGAAAACAGCCCGTTATAAGAACCTTAACATGCCAAGTCCTGTCAGTGTGTGTATGATGTGCCATCACATATCATATCATATGCAGATATAAGCGATTAACATCATTTTTAAAAACGATGCAAGTCTGTTTGGTGGTGCTTTGAACTGACGCATGCATCCATAGTACCTGATGTATTTTGTGACAAAGTGACAGCTGTTTGCTGTAAGACTTAACAGCACCTCAAGAACCAAATCAAGTAAAACTGAATTTTTATATAATGGATGATACTCACAGCTTCGGACTTCGGTGGGACTGGCGGTGGCATAAGGGAAACATCTGGACTGGTTATGGCACCAAGGGGACAGGTGACTGGGTATGACAGGGCTGCCATTGTATCACTGCCGTTGTTGATTCCTCGGACCCCCTCACATAAAGAGGGTTTTGAGAACTGGCCTCTCAAATTATCCAACCACAGCTCTTCATAGGGAACGTCCAACTTGTTGAAGGATGGTTGCTTGTTTGTGCTGTCCAAAGGCTCCGGATACAAGTGTTCATTTTCTCCTGAGTCTGGGGGAATGCAATCCGAGGGAAGAAGAGCCCAGTCTCCACACAGTGTCATACAGCCCTGCAAGTTGACCTCACTGTTACCATGCAGGTTGCTGCCATACACGCATACAGAGAGGCGGTGGAAGGACTGGGTGAGTTCATCCCGGGCATAAGTTAAAGAGCTGGGAACCTGCATATGGTTCGGACACCCATTGGAACTGCTGCTGCTTCCACTGCAGGTCCCATTCCCACTGCTTTTCTTGGGGCTCTTACCATCCTCATTCCAGTCCGTCCGCACATCCCGCACTGCACGAGAATAGTCATCTATGTCAAACTGCTCCTGGCAGAAGGAGAACCAGCGATGTACCATGGTGTCCAGCCACAGCTCTCCTTGCAAAAGCTCCTCTGGAATAATAAAGCGAGGCATTGCCATATGAAAGGGAAAATGGATAGGGATAATTTTGTTGCTCCGGAGAATGCAGCACACCACCACTGTCTTTGTCTGAATGTTGACCAATTTGTAGCGATGGCCCTCTCGGATCAGATGGAGGTCATGCTGGTTTCGAGGTGGACTGCTGGGTACCATGACATTGACTGGAAGACGGGTCTTCTCCACAATGTTCCTGATGGTGTGCTCGCCATCCTGCATCTGCAGCTCCAGTGGGCTACACGTGCTGAACCGGCCTTTACACTGGAAAGGAAGGCTTATGCTCTCATTGGTGCGATGGTTCATGCAGATCAGACAAGGCATCTTGCTTCGACCAATCTTACTGATGGAGTTGAGCTTTCCTATCTTCTTAAAAATGGTGTTGAATCTTGATTTTTCTTTAGACGTCTTGGCATACAGAATCTCAGCCTGGCCCATTAATGTCAGTTCATCACCAGTGCTTAGTGTAATGTTGTAAACTTCTGTGTCATCATTGCAATCTCCTGAAGCCATCTGTGAAAAGTTAATACATGGAAAGAGTAAACTGGGATCAACATTTTTGTAGGTCTGAAAAAACATCATTCTAAAAGTTTCTCTTTGTATACTTTATATTATGGTGTACAGGGCTGCGACCAATAAACCCTGGGAGGGTTGAGCGAGCATTTTAAATTGAAACATATTTGGTTTTTAACTGTATGCTAGGATTTCAGTAATTCAAGGCACCAGCAATGTTAGCAGATCTGAACAATGGCTTCAGGGGTGATCTCTGTCTCTCTGCTTGATCAAGGGTGGGGCTCAGTTGTCACACACACACACACACACACACACACACACACACACACAGGATAGCTGAGAGAGGTGACAGCAGGCAGAGAGCTCAGGTAAAGTGCAACTCAAGTTGATAATGTATGTGTGTATGAATGAAAGAAAGCTCAGTGAATAACAATCCAGTAAAATAATTAATCTAACTCATTAAATGATCAAGTGCAAAAAAAAAGTGATCATTTAAGTTCCTGTCCACCTGTACAGAAATAACAATACCTGGCTAGTTGTAAAAGGTGCCACCTAAATTTTGTGCTGGTGCTTCCTACATTTTTAGGAAGGAGCACCACTGCTACTAGTGGAAACATGTCTGGAGCCCTGGAATACACTGTCCGAAAAAAAACCCGAGTTTGAGGAACACAAAAAACTCCAAAAGCCATAATAACAAATAATAAAACCGATCAAATATACCTTAACATTAAAAGTGATTTCCTCCATGACATACACTCTTTCGGGGAATGCTTTGGCCACCTCCTCCACGCTGTTAAAGTACAGCACTGGCTCCTTGACATCTCTGTCCTGCTCAAGTAACTTGAACTGACCTTAAGTACGATAACGCACACAAAACAATCAAGGTCAATCCAATAACTGAGAAACGGTTTCAAATATCAGCAACCTGCTGATAGCTTACCTTCATAGTGTACTGGGATTTCTATTTTGGGCCCTATGACATAGTGTCCCTCCTCCAGACTGTGAGCAGTAATAGTCGTCCACTGACGGCAGGAATGAATCAAGAGGTAGTCGTTGTCTCTGAGCCCTTCAACCAACTGACCTGCATGAAAGAAAACCACACATTATATCTTACAACCCAAGACATACTGTCATGAGTCTTCGAGATGTAACAGAAATTTAAGTTTAAAATGTACAACAATTTTACTAAACCTTTAGAATAACTTTCAGAATGTCACTTGACACAACAGAGGTTTTGAATTTTGATTTACTTATAAGTATGACATCTCCAAGACAAATTTTTATTTAATTCTTTTTTTTTGCCCTTCGGCTTATCCCGTAAATTCAAGGTCAGCACAGCGGATCATTGTCCACATGATGATTTGGCACAGTTTTTTGGTTTACGCAGGATGCCCTTCCTGACGCAACCCTCCCCAGTTTCTACTCAGCATGGACTGGCACTGCACAGATGGTGATGGGAATGGGTTGTTAGGGGTTCGGTGTCTTGCCCGAGACACTTCGACATATAGTCGGGACCAGCGATCAAACCACTGACCCTGTGGTCCATGGGTGACTGCCTTAGCAATCACATGTTGAAGTGTCCCTGGGCAAGACCCTGAACCCCGAACAGCCCATCCCCATCTATGCAGCGCCGGTCCCAAGCCCGGAAGAAATTGGGGAGGGTTGTGTCAGGAAGGGCCCTGTGGTGACCCTGAACTCACAGGATAAGCTGAAAGGACGAAAAAATATTAATAATTTAAATATCCTAACTAGATACAAAGCGGTGTTATAGTATGATGGCACTAAAATAAATTGTAAGCAATTTTAGTGATTGTCTTAAACAATAATCATCATATGGAAAGAAAAACCTGGTGACTTTTTCCTATATAGAAAAAATATATTAAACACACCCATCAGGCCGAACAATATTACCACCTGTTCAGGTGGTGGAGTTCTACTAAAGTGCATTATGAGAATTCATTCCAAATTAATTAATTCAAAATCCTTCATTTTAAATAGGGTTTTGCTGTAGTACCTAATAAATTGCCCAGTGAGTGTATATATCAAGTGTGAGCCTCACTGGTTGCTCCACTCACCCAAAGTATTGGGTTACACAACACACTTACTAATGTCCTAATCTATACCAATGTTAAATGCAAGAATGACCATTTCAAAGAAGCAGAACAACACATGAAGGTTAGCAGAGTGTGACAGAACATTAGAACAAAATATTTTCTGCTGCTATTATAATGACAGATTCACTTAATTAATTTTTGCAAAACATATGGTACAAACCCTAATTAATGCTTGTGTTAGTGCATGTGAGCCACAGCGGATGTTTTCAATTGAGCTATTATTTGAGGTTTCTGAGGTTGTCACATTTTTGCCTAAACACATTTCGCTGACTACTGAACAAGGGTAAAGATTTTTTTTTCAGCCTTGACTGAACAATACAGTAGATGTGATTAGGGTTGAAGCGCAGCCTGCTACAACAACTAAATCTTTGCACTGTCCGTGTGGCTTTACCATGATTAGCACACACTATCAAGTCACTGTGTTGCGCAATGAAAGTCTCTTCTAGTGCATTTATTGCGTTCTAAAACTAATATCTAATATTTAGTCAAACTGCTGGTTTGAGTTGCACGGTTAGCATAACGTGTGACTACAGGACACAAAACACCACTATTTTAGTGAACACTGTTATATGCTGAAGAATTAGCTGATGAAAGAAACATAGATTTCATCTTCATCAATTATAGATGATCTTTATACTTACACTAAACATTTTTAAAAGACATTTCAGGTAACCGTAACTTGTCCAACAAACTACTTCACTGTTGACCTAGGCTAACAAGTGTACTTTAGCTACTAAGTAGCAGGTTAGCAAACGCTGGGTTAAGACTCAAAAACTTACGAACCGTTATCCAGCTTGACAATCTGAGGCAACCTGTAAGCACTGACAAGTTGATCTAATGGCAAGGACGTCGTGCTCCACGTAACTTCTTTTAAATTGTTGTATAACATGGTTCCAATGTCCATTTTGCTAGATTAACGCTACATTAGCCAACTGCAGAGCTAGCTGGGGTAACTACGGTCACAAACGATTATGCTAAGCTAACAAACTTTACATTATATCATCTCTCCATTAATAACTTCATATTTGCCGCGATTCGCTTTAGTCGTCACACATTTCTCTTCTCCACTGTCCATCACTAAAGTCCGTTGCCTGATAATATGGAACAGCCATGTTTGTTTAGCTAGCGACAGCTACTTCAGGGCAACTGATCTAAAGTCAAGCAGATCAATAACGGAAATACGTATTTTGTCCTTAGAAAATAAGAGTATTATTTACTTTGGGCTATAAACGAAAACGAAAACAAAAAACAGACGAAACGTAAAATACTTTCTCGGAAAAATCGTCGATTTACCTTAGCAAACACAGATATACTGTGCTGCGGAGATCACAAGCAATGTGTTTTTAAAGAATTCACCGGAAGTTTAATTTTGTTTCATAAAGTGGTGCTGCCCTGGTGCTGCTAACAATTTTCAATATTAAAGACAAACAGATGCTCCAGTTGCATGGGTTTGTAGTTCACGTTGAAAAACAACACCAATATCCTCATTCTGTGTTTTACAATGACAACTACTAAACAGCTAAAGTCTATCATCTCTCAAAAAGCAGAAATGTAGAAGGAGTGATGCTTTTCCCCTGTGGAAATAATTCATGTAAAACACCCAGTTTATAATGCATAAGCTGGTCATAAAGATAGTAACTGGCTAAAAACTAAACCCAAATGAGATTTGCCTGAGTCAAACACTAACAAACACTGAATTGCAGCAAAGAAACGCATGGGGAAGCAAAAACAAGTACTGGGCCTTAAAATTTGGTTGTGGTGCAAATACACTCTAAATTTACCAACAGTGGGTGTCATCACACTTCCTTATCTTGCTGCTTAAAATCAGAAGAGCTTCCCTCATTTGGCGTGCAGTTCAGTAAACCTCCCGACCCGCAGCTATGTCTTTTGTGGACACTCTGCGCCAGTGGGATGAAGCTGTCAGTTGTGTTGACAGACAGGATTTGTCAGAAGCTCTCAGGATTTTTTTGTCAATCCAAGAACCAAACTCCAAAATCTGTTTTGATATTGGGTGTCTGCATCTTCTTAACCAAGAGCTGGATGCTGCAGAAAAGGTACGTCTAAAGCATTGCACGCTGTATTTATATAATTAATTATTACTCAACAAAAAAGTAATATCTTGTTGAGAAAACTGCAATATACGCACTTTTTAAAATTACACTGTCTGAAAGTGCCAGTCACTGAGAAAGAAGAAGTACAGTTTGCTGTTTCTCCTTTCTTCTAGAGGAAGTCACTATGTTTTCTCATTTTTCTCAGGCGTTTGATTACAGCATACGCAAGGATGAACATCTGGCTGTTGCCTTCTTTCAAAGAGGAATCACCTTTTACAGAAAGAAAAGGCAAGACACAGCTGTCACCTGACAAAATGGTCACATAGTAGTACACTTTCATGAGTAGCAGTCATTTTAAAACGCTGTGTAATAAACACCGTGTGCTGTAATTGTTATAAATTTAGATTTTTACTCGCTCACTGTAAAAATTACATGCAACATAATTAAATGGATTATTCCTGTTCAAAGGTATGAGGAGAGTTTAGGTGATTTCCAACATGCCTTCAAAGCCCTAAGAGGCAACCAGCTGATAGATTACAAAGCACTTGGTCTCAGATACAAATTATATGCATGTGAGGTAAGAACTTTATGATATGATAGGATATTACAGTGTCATAAATACCTTAATTTATGTTTTATATGTCTTTGTAACCTTATCCTTATTATATGATTTACACATTTTTTGTATATTTATTTTGCTCCGTTCTCAAGTAGATGTTTCTCTAACACAATGTCTCCTTCCAGGTTCTCTGCAACATGGCTCTGGCTGAGGCTCAGCTGGGAAACTGGAAAAAAGCTCATGAAAACCTTGTTAAGGCTAAGAGCTACAAGACAGAGGCCAAGCTTGGTCTGATTAACAAAGCTCATGAGTCAACCCTGGTTAGTTATAATGTGGCCACTCTTATCATAATCCATGGGTGCAATAAAATATCTTGAGGCTTCACTTATCAATGACACATCTAATTCAGTTGTTCTTTCTATTTTAAAGTGATGGCAGGGCAGATACGTATCTTTATCAGTGAATTGATTAAGTGTATATGCTAATAAATACAAACCACTCGAGGTTAAAGGTCAAATGTACAGCATCTGTTGAAAATCGCTGGTATCAGCAACTGAAGTGGAATTTTCTCTCTTGTCTGTTCAACAGAAACAGAAGCTTTTTAAACTAGTGGAGTTTCCATCAAAAGAGCTATTCAAACCAAATAAGCACTATGTTGCGGAGTTGGAGAAAAAGGATTATCTGGGCAAAGCAAAGGTAATAGAGATTCTCTAATTCCACCGTATTCTTTGTTTCTGTGACATGAGCACCATTCCAGTAAGATGCCAGTTGTGTTACTATAAAGTGCTTAGTCTTTTAAGGGAGATGAATACATT
The DNA here is from genome assembly GCF_033026475.1 of Channa argus. Taxonomy (NCBI): domain Eukaryota; kingdom Metazoa; phylum Chordata; class Actinopteri; order Anabantiformes; family Channidae; genus Channa; species Channa argus. The sequence continues at coordinate 2,207,498 of NC_090215.1, read as the reverse complement.
TGAGGTAAAACTTCAGAAGAATGTGAAGTATATAACTTTACTTTTTTGGTATTACCCTCAGGTGGTCGCCTCTGTTGTTCCTCGGGATGACTTCTCTGGATTTGCTCCATTACAGCCACAGGTGACATGGGCTTAACAAAAACAGCACAATCTGATGGAATATTGAAGGGGTTCTGATTTTGGAAGTGTGTGTTAAAACAACAGTCAGGTGCCCATATGAGCGCTGAAACATATTTGAGAGGTTCCTTCAAAAGATGCCTCAAATGGATGTAATTTGTTTCTCACAATAGGTGCATTTTTTCCAAAGTTGCAGGTTAAATCTTTTAAATGTTCCTACCACTCAACGCTGTTGAGACTTGATTTCATTTGACTTAATACATTTAAACTGCTAAGACCTCATGTTAGCTTTAGATACACATTTGCTTACAGGTTTGCAAAGAGCAAGGACTGTGAATTTTGACCTGCATCTTTTTAACTGAAAGGCTTTAAAGAGGAGATCTCAGTACCTCGTTGGTTTTAAAAATGTAAACTTCCTTTATTTACCTCTCGGTGATGATCAAGCAAGGACAAGACAATGTGCAGTATAAATTATTCTGTGATAATTTACCCTTATGTAACACTAAACATGACAATGTTAAAGAGTATTTTTAGTTTTTGTTCTAAGAAACTATTACTGTGAGACTGTACTGCATCGTGCTGGGGACAACTACAGGATGAATGGAACTTTCTGCAACAACACTGACTGGATGCTTCACTTTCACCTCACAGGTTGAAGATGGTCCAACTCGTCCAAAGGAACGAGAGGTTCTCAGGTACAACAATCTATTCTCAGTGTGATCAATTTATAACTACATAGACTAGATGATCACAACAGATGCGATGGTTGGAATTTAACTTCAGCCAAAACTAGTCAATTCGTTCTTAAGTTAGTCTATGTTTCCTGTGTGTATTGCCTTGACCAGTTAGTTTTCTATAACGCTGAGCATCTTTATCTTGAGGGCCACCTACTGTTGAGATTAACAACCAGCAGCTAACACTAACTACACTGTTGACGTCCTTAAGCTGCGACCAGATTTCTTTAAAAACTTGTTTTGAGGTGTAAATTGTTTTTTTGTTTTTCATTTTCCAGCAATCCCAGTAACAAAAAATGACATCCATCCCATTTCCACCAGACTTCGAAGAGCTGTGTGTTGAATCCTTGTGTAAATGCCATCAACTGTGTGTACTGTCTCAGCATGTGTGTCTTATGTTTTCTCAGAGCTTTGGAAGGAGAACCTCACACAGTCCTGTTCGAGTTTGTTCCTGAGACCAGTGATGAACTGGCTGTAGTACCGGGCAACATCGTGTTTGTGCTGCAGAAGGGTGCTGACAACTGGGCCTCTGTAGTCTTCAATGAAAGAGTAAATCCACAATAGACAGTACACTATTTCCAAATGAAATATACACAAACAACCTATGATTCATTTTACATTATGTGACAGCTCTCTCAATTTATACATGACTATCTAATATATTTTAGAGGGGACTTGTTCCTTACAATTACCTGGAACGTTTAGAGATCTCTTTGGCTTCTAAACAGAATGAGGTGAGGAATGAACATTGTTTTCTGCCGTAGTCATGTTGAACACGCTGCACATTTTTAAAAACGCCTTCTGAATATTTCTAAAATCCAAAGTAAGGATTGTGTGGTTGACATTTTGTCCTGAAAATGTTTGATATTGTATGAGTAGTTTTTTTTAAATAATAATTTTAAATTATATTCTTCTAAAATGGCATGTTGTAAAATGTGTCACATTTTTGTCATGACCACCAGATTATATTAGTATGAAACTATGTGTACATTCTGCATACTCCCACACAAAGCACATTTTTAATCCTTTTCTTTTTTTTTTTGGCATTCAAATGGAAATAACTATGAATAGGGAGCACGAACACACCCTAGCCGAGTGCCACCAACCAGACCTAAGAGGACAGAAGGTAAACTTCTAGTAACAAGAATTGAGCAAACTAAACTGCCATTTTCTGGTACAGTACTATATCAGTCACTTGAACACCGCCTTTTTTTCCATCCTCTGTATTAAAGGTCCTGGTGACAGTAATGGAAATGCAGAACGGACGGTACGCTGCTCATCCTGAGTAAGCTGACGTGTTAAGTGTAACAGCTCTTCCTTTGATTTCTCTGACGATCTATGTGTCCTTACAGCCTCAACAGGATGCACAGTCTACTGACAACTCATTTATTGTCAAAGTCCATTTCACATTCAACTTTGCAGTCTCAGTACCACGTGATTCTCCCTATGGGGTCCTGATTGGCAAGATCAGTAAGAAACTGAAACAACCTTCAACAACAATCACCTTGAGGTACAATGCACATAAGAACCTTTCCAGTTTAATTTGGGGATTTTGTCAGTGGTGGATTATAAAATTCAATCCTTTCTTTCCCGATTTAGTTTAACATCTGAGGCCAGCGGAAAAAGTGTAATCAGTGCCAACACAGATATGGAAAGTGTGTGGAGTACTGTCAGTGGTAGACGCCTCACCTTATGGTGCAAAACCAAGGAGGTAAGAAGTGGTCCTCTACTGCTGTGCGACAACTGCACCTTTTCTGCTTGAATATGTAGCATCCTAACGTGGGTATTGGAATGATTTGGTTACTTCTACATTTACCCTGCATAAAATAATCTTACATGCAACTCAACTGGTTTCTGAAGTGTGTGACAAAAAAGATCAAATCAACAGCTTTCGGCTTCTCCCTGCATGTGTCACAGTGGGACGTGTTCCTCACGTTGATTTGGCCCTTCCCGTCACAACGCTCCCATTTTATCTGGGCTCGGGACCGGCACCAAGGTGGTCCTTGGTGGCTGGGCAGGGTCACATCTGGTGGCGTTGGTTTTTGATCGTGCAGCCTTCTGCATCCCAAACCAATGCCCTAAACCCAATGAGCCCCTAAACTAAAGAATTGATTTTGTTGGGAAAACCATGAAGTAACCGCAAACCAAGCTCACATCGATCAACTCATGATTAAACTAAGCAGAAATTTATTTCGTGTATTTTGTGGTTTTAAGCAAAGTGAAGCAAAGGCACAGAAGGGGATTTACCTGGTGGCACTTTATTCATATGAGTCGTCAAATCCAGAAGATCTGTGTTTTCATCAAGGAGACAGAATCACATTGCTCTCTAAAAGTGAGACCATTCTTTTGGCCATTTATTTGTCCTAAATAATCAGAAGTACTGTGATATTATCAAGAAATAGGATTCTAATTCCTAACTTTTTTCTTAGTTAACCAGGACTGGCTGGAAGGGCAATGTAACGGGAATACTGGAATATTCCCTGCATCTTTCGTGGAAGACCTTCCAGTAAAGAACCAGTGATAAGCCCAAATTTGAAAGCAGGTGACTAAGGGCAGCTAAACAGCTGAAAACAGGTTCAGTAAACCCAACCAAAACCATTTTCTCATTAGAATATACATTTTTTTTTTTTTATCTCCAACAATGGTCATGATACTTTTACACAAATGTAAAACATTGTAACCTAAATCATCTATTCTGTGAGTAATATGCTAAAAAACTGGTCATATTTGATACCGGTTTATGAAAAGCATTTATTAATGACTTACGGTAATTACGAGTAATACCCTGAACATGGGTACAGCAGGCATTCATGATTAAATGATGTGCTAAAGACCGTGTTGATTATGAATTATGGGGACGTCCCCTCTTCTTCATAGGCAATAGCTATGCCTCTCCTGCCCTCCACTGCCTTCACCACAGGTGTCTCTCCTAACTTCTGCTCCAAGCCACGCCAACTTCGTTCTGCCAGAAAAGATGCTGAGAAGAGAAGATTTGTCATGATATAGGTCTAATTATGAATGTTTTCTGTATTTATGCAAGCTTTAACATGCATTGGTATCATGCATTGTGTGCAAAATTCTGTGATACACTGTGGATTTATGGAAATTAAAACAAACAATTTCTTAAAATTCAGCGTCAGTTTATTCTCCTGGCTCCTACCAGCGACGTTGGTGTTGGCTACAGTCATCGTCTGGTTCCTTAGGACCACAGAGGAGCAATACGAAGACTCCGCAGAGTCACCTTCCAACAGGTTGTGTCTGCGTAGAGCTCCAGTGATTAAAGACACATCAGTCTCATCTGCCTCCTCCTGTTGCCGATTAGCCAAAGGCACATGACTCTGTCCACCTAGGACACATTTGAGATGGAAAGAAAAAAACAACAAAAAACAAACATTGAACACAGCAAAAAAACTGTCTACAATTTTCATATTGCCACTGATGATAAAAAACTAGTCCCGCGTTTTTGGCTGACAAACAAATTTTTTAAAAAAAGGTATCGCTACTAATTTTTTCTTTTAGACAAAACCAGTACTCAAATTCTGTCCAATTGCAAGAAATTCATTTCAACTCCGTGGCTCTAAAAACATTTTCTCTCAATTTGCCTCAGTTCTTGAGAAAAAAAAAAGATTGAATACCAATCCTGTTTAAAGGCTGTTGGCCTTGCTTGCTCGAAATAAATGACTCACTGTAGTCAGTGGACTTTGGAAAACATGACCTTTCTGCTGCTTTCAATAATGTTGACTATCCCATACACTTGCAGCCATCAGGGCAAGGTTCTGTTTGCAACTTTTATCAGTATTTGTATAAAATAAATCATTTCTCATCTCCCATTGACACTCTGCCATGGTGGTGCCATTTCTGAGACCGTGTGCTATTCTCTTAGCCCACTGTTGTCAAATGCTGACAGCCCCTCTAACAGCTCAAAATATAATACTGAATTGATGCAAATAAATTCTGCACTAATAACTGAAAATGGAACTGCATTCAATATTTTAAGAAACTTCTAATCATTTAAAACATGTCCCAACAGTATTGCAATAAGAGGTCACTTTGGACCGCAATGCAATATACAGTAACAGTAGAAGTGAACAATTTCCAAATGTAGGGCAAAATCATAACTATTACTATTTTACTTACAGTATGAATAAAAAGAACAAACGTTATAACATAGAAGCAATTTATATAATAAATGGAACTTTTTTCCTGGAGGTAACACCGAATTATATTATTCTATCCATTTGATCATTGTTTTAGTGTTTCTCAAAACTGACTAATAGGCCTACACACGCTGAAACCATCAACACAAATAATGTGAGCAAACTTCCATCTGACCTGGTAGGAGTTGTCGAAAGTCTATGACATATTCCTCAGACCACTCTCTGTTCTTGTTGCAGGCCACCTCCATTTCAAACGGTGTCACCACGGGTTTGTAAAACTCACTTGAGTCCAGCAGGGAGTTTTCAGGACATGCGATCAACACAAACACTTCGATTTCAAGAAAGTTTGCAAGTTTGGGCACGTTGAGTTTCCCCATGGCAAATGTGTAGCTCTTCTTGCCAGCCCTGTGAATGGTTTCCTTCAACTGCTGGATAATGGTCAGGTAGTCAGCCACCCCCAGTGTGCCGACAAGGATTCCCACCACGCTGGCATCTTTGGCCCTTTCTATGGCATAATATCGCTTCATGAGTGCACGGTTGATGCTGACTGACTCAGTCCTTCCCTTCAATGTTAGGGGGTCAAATGAGCAAAACGAGCAGCGGTTCCAAGTCATCATGAAGTTCCTCAGAGTGGCTCCCTCCTGGCCAACATAGAACACACTGTAATCTGTTATGCTTGAACCACTTTTTATAAAGATCTGTCTTCCGAACTGATAAATAGCACAGTCGTTTCCTTGCTCTGACGGACTGGTTTCATTATGTTGTCTTGGAATGCGGCCGTGACTGTAACACTGCTCTCCTTCAACAACGACTTCCGAGGGGACAAGGTTTGGATACTCTGGAGACAGGAGAGTCACAAGATCATCTGGGAAAAGAAAATATTTGTATTAGATTAACAGAGAGAAACTATTATCAAACCTTGCTGTGAACGAAGAGATTGTGATATCTTACTTATCGCATGAGCATAGTTGACATCATACAGGATGATTGTGTGACTCTGTGTGTCAGGGTAGAGCTCTTTGAAGGCTGAGGCACATTTCTCCACATCCACAGGCCTTTTCTCAAAGATGTACATCAAGGGCAGTCTTTTAGAAGGACTCAGGCAGGCACTGCCGTAGTGCACAATGCAGTCTGCTCCGACATGCTCTGCATCTACCTCATCCACACAGCAACTGTTCAAGAGAAGAGAGAAAAGCCAAACCACCTAAATCCTTTATCCATACGTTCATGCAGCAGTTGTTACAAGATACCGTGTATGTTTAAACATAATAAAACATAAACCACAGTGGCTAAAGGTGATATTTTAAGGTCAGAGTATGCTTCCTGTATCAATGTAATGCTAATTTTATTATCTTGAAATATTATCAAAGGTCAGCGTGGACGTGTGCGCCGAAAGCAAAATTTCACTCCGTCTACAAAAACCTCAGCAATGACTGCGCATTCACCCAACAGGCAAACTAGGCGCTTGGTATGAGCAACATGTGTGAACTGCTTATTACCCATCACTAATCCTATTCTTGTTAAGAGGTTTTGCAAACACTTAGTTAGTTTGTTGACTCAGCCAAACAGAACAAACAACGTTCGCGTAAGCAATCTATGACTATCCGAGGATGCCCAGAAACTCTGAACCAACCTTTGCCAGTTTAACAGGCCACTGATGATGTGAATGAATGGATAATTACAGGGATGTCTTCACTTACTAAAACATGATTTGTAAAACTATTTATTTCACAAATCCCTTACACTGGATCAAAATTTACTTTAGAGGAGATAAGTGGCTTGAGCGGATGTTTTGAAGTTTTCTCAGTTGAATCTGATCTATTACCTGCCATAGGATGTGTCTCCCAGTATAAATGTCTTGACATTGCAGATTTTCTCAATCTCCACCGCTACTGCAACTGAATCCACCAGCAGCTCGTCAGGAAACTGCAAAGCAACCTGTGAACATAAAGCAATGAATCATTTGGACCAGAGGTTCTAATTACACACTTGGCATAGGTACCTCTGATTTAAACAAACATGTATCATGTATTTATTTCAAATTTCAAAGGATAGACAGCTAATCAATTCCATTTTTACAGTGTGCTCACCTTTTCGAAGTGGTGCTCTCTGATAAAATCACAAGTCTTCTTAATCTCATACGATTCTTCAAGTTTTTCCGGAGCGGTATTGGTCGTCACTGTAATATCTACCACACGCTGAATTACAGTTTCCGAGCTGCTGCTGAATGCGTCAGCCATTGTTTTCACGGACACTCAACAGTACCTGTAAATATACAATAAACTAGTTATCAGCTGGTGAGTATAATAAACACATTAATGATTGATGCTGTAGTAAAACCCTGCTGTGGCTGACAATCTACTCATCATAGCCAGCGTAAATGTTCACCCGTCCATTGATCGGTGTGTAATCTTAACTGTATGTACGTCACCATTGCACATGTGGCTACATCCAATGCTGACAAACAAAAAACGTTAGATTGTAGAAAACCACTTGAAAACAGTTAACTGGAGGTTATGTTGTCTTACGTTAACGAGTGAACCTATGTCAATAACTGACCTCACTAACGTTACTCAGCGCTATAGCGTTATATCATCTGACTCCAGAAGTTTCTTTGTAACATCTCAGTTATTTTAAACTACTGTTTACAACTTGTGCTCTCGTTAACACACACATGTAAACTTACGATTTACTGCCATGTGGTTCTTCTTGAATGTTAAAAGCTTCTTTAACAGATACACATGCTGTCACACCATAACACGTCCGGGTCAAACGGTTTTCAAAATAAAAGCTCGAGTAAACTGATAACGCATTTTTGAGTGGTATTTTTAGACAACTTTAGATTTCTGCTTATGTTTCTGTGTTATCTTCGCTAATTCACTCACTAATGATAAATGGTAAATGGTCTGCACTTATATAGCGCTTTTCTACCTATTGGCACTCAAAGCGCTTTACACTGCTTCTTATTTACCCAATCACACTCACAATCACACACACACTCATACACTAATGGGGGAGCTGCTATGCAGCTGGCCAACACTCACCAGGAACAACTAAGTTGGGGTTCAGTGTCTTGCTCAAGGACACTTCGACATGTGACAGCCGGGGATTGAACCAACAACTGTGAGATTGGTGGACAACCGCTCTACCTTCCTGCGCCACAGTCACTACGAAAATTACTTCTGACATACATACTTGATATAAGCCAGAGGGGAAACAGTAAATGTCGAGTAGACAAAAAGCACAAAAGTACATCAAATAAATGTTTACATAAAACTTCATTTATTAACATTTATTTACAATTCATTTTCTTCAAATATCAGTCTGAAAATGGTATTAAGAAACTCCTGAAATCACAAACTAGAAAAAAAAAAAATCCACGTAAAATGACTAAAACTCTTTATGCATACATACATTTACTGTTTAAATTAAATTACAAAACAATCTGGACTGAAACTGTATGATTGGACTGGAGTTTCATTTTAATCACTGCATCAACAAACACGACTGTTTATTTACTGACATTTATTGTAAATAAAATATGACTACGAAAACACAATTTGGCTTTTCAAGTTATTTGAACCAAAAAAAACTTGATTCTGATCAAATTTTGATCAATAGCATGCAAAAAAAATTTATTGGGGAAGAGAACTGGTCTTTGAATGGCATTCGATTCACACGATATGTTTAAAATTCAAGTATTAATAAGAAAGTAAGTGTTTTTGCACGGGTAAGAATATGAGTTAAGAAAACACCACAGAATAGTGTCGCCTCTCATGGGAGTTAGCACCTTCAGGATAACACAGCCTAATAACTACTGCAGGGGCAATTAATAGGTTAAATGATCATTTATCATAAATACTGGACTTCCAAAGGAATGCTTACCTAACATTTACACATTACTGTGTAATAACTGTTCACATCCAAATACGATAGAAACCCAAGATCACGGTGAGACAGGTGAACACACAACCTAAAAAAAAGGGAAACAAAATCCACTAAGTTACATCGATGGACTATAGTTTTTTTTTCTACAAATGTTTGATCAATTAACTTTTAACAAACAGAGCTTTACCACATCCTACCTGCAAGGTATTTTATAGTATCCAGTTTATGAGACACTAAAATGGTTTTCAAACCAGCAAATTCAGTGTCTATTTTCATGTTGGTCTGAGTCAAATGACGATCTTGCTCTGCAGTCTGTGAAAAAAAAGGCAGAAACGAGTGAGAATGTATCAAATCATACTCTTATCATGTCATGGAATTAATAATGGAATTAAATAATGGGGGTGCATTAGATATATACAAACCATTTCCATAATGTCTGTTCGCATTTCCAGAAACTTCTTCTCATGCCCTGTTTTCTGAAAATTTGAAATGTTTTTTTTTTATTGCAAGAGTAGCACTAATGCGCTTATAGTCATTTGGTTAAGGCACATGCAATATAACTGCAGTATCTCAAGTGTGAATATGGCTTAGGCCCTGTGTTGTTACACCCCATATCTCCCACGTTTCTAGTCAGCTCTCAACTTGGCTCTACATAAAAAGACTGAAATGTCTGTGAAAGAAAAGAAAGGAACACTGGTAGTTGGAATAAGGAGATGACATGTTAAAATTTCATCTTCGCTTTCATTCACTAACTTCAGGTACTGATTATAATTATTACATGACAGCTACAATAATTTGTGAGGCAGCTATAAACTCATTTAAGTTGAATACATTCTGAAAACAAATACTTTGGAGAACTACAATCACTACAATAATTTAATAACTGAATCCCCTTAAACACTTACCAATTCCTTTACAAGGCTTTTCTCTGAGATTATGTCCAAAATATTGTCTGAGCGCAGTTTATTCATTACATCCTGCAAAATAAGAGTACACATAGGAAAACACAACAAACAAAGGTTCATAAAAATATCATGAACAAAAACAAGAAACTGAAAGGTTATTAAGCAGAGCAAAAAACTTACAGCAAGTTGGATCTTGAGCAGCAATAGTTGGACCTTGAGTTTCTGGAAGAGAAGTTAAAATACAATCACAGAAATTACAGAAATTTACCCGGTAACTAGACAAAGTCTTCTCTCCAAAATAACACCAACTATCTGACTGCAGTGTGTGTGTGCATGGCCACGACATCACAGAGGTCATGAGAAGAACAACAGGCTTGAATATGAAGAGCAGCTTCCACTTTCTGATCAATGCACTCACCTCATTCTCTGCTAGTAAAGCCGAGAACTCGCTCTTCTCCAGGATTATCATGTCCTTCTTCACAGCTGCTATTTGAGACATCACACGCTGCAGCATTATTTCCTGCCATATAACACACACACACACACACACACACACACACACGAGGTTAAAAAAATGGCCATAAAAGCACAGTACTCATTGGGTAAATCATAAAGATCTACATATTTATGTTAGTTCCTCCCACCTGGTTCACTTTGGTTACCATGTCACTATAGATGATATTCATGTTAGAGTCTGTCATCCTCACCAAGACTTTAACCATCGTCTCAGCTTGAGGAGCAGTAAAACCTGTTGACAGAAGATAAGGTTTATCATCATTACAAGCTCATATCAGCACACTTCCACCTTCTTTCTTCCGAGTCAGCAAGGCAACATTACCTTTACATTTAGTCATTTGGTTGATATGTTTATCCAAAGTGGCTTACAAGTGAGGTACAAGGTAGCAACCATCCAAGTCAAGGAGAAAACATTAAACCGCCACGAGAGGAAATGTTTCTGTTTCATGAGATGCAAGTGAAAGAACGACTTTTAGATTTAAATGCATAGGAAGTGCAGCAATCCTCCCATTTTTACACGGGATCGGGACCAGCACCAAGGTGGCCCACACCTGGTGGGGTGGGATTTGAACCTGCGTCCTTCTGCATCCCAACCCAATGCTCTACCACCATGTGGGGTTGCATATTCAGAAATTTACTGCAGGATCTGATCTTTCTGATGTTGTAGTGGGCAAATCTGCTGCCTCACAGACAGAGGAGATTTGGTCGGTAAAGCTCAGTACATCACTGATGATGAACCCCAGATTTCATACATTTGTGTTTTATAACCCAGTTAATACCCCCTTAACTGGAAACGACAAGCAGTTGTCAAGTGCCACGATCACAAGTAAGGCCGTCTATCTAATAAGTTTTCAATTCCAATAAAAAAAAATCAAATACCCTGCTAACACAATTGTTGTAAAAGAGAAAAGGAGAAAGCCAAACCATTTTCCTCAAAGAGTCGCACCACAGCATGTGTGTCGAAAAACAGCTTCCGGCCTTCAGAATTTGATACATCTGGTTTCAAGTCATACTGGATGCTTTGGTTGGATGTAGTCAGCCCTGAAATCCATAAAAAGAAGTGTTTAGACACAGTGACTATTCAGGAAATAAATACCCAACTTTGAGCATCTGTCATTTTCCCTTTATCAATTTTTGCATTGAGCTCTGTATGTAACCAGTATGAGCCAAAAATCAAACTGTACATCATTTTGGACACAGCTATTTTTCTATATTACTGTCGGCATCAAGCACATAATTAATACAGTTCAACAGTGGGCAAGAAATATACTTGCATAGAAGCAGGAGCGCACCGACAGTTTATTCCAAAACCTTATGTTTCAGCATCAATATAAACTCTGAATGCTTCCAAAGATAAACTGATGTCAATTTTGTAAAATAGCCTCTTCTTTACTGGTGTTTTGTTTTAAGTTTAGCACTGTAGACCGTGCAAAGGGATCGGGACCCCGATAGACCATCGGGTTGGGATGCAGAAGGCCGTGGGATCAAATCCCACACCACCAGGTGCAGCCCTGCCCTGCACCTTGGTGCCGAAAGCCGCTGATCACTGCAGATCACTGCAGACCATCTTAGCCATCTATCTACTACTCTCCTTTCGGCTCATCCCGTGATTTCACCGCGAATCATTGTCCGCATGTTGATTTGGCACAGTTTTTACACCGGATGCCCTGACGAAACCCTTTCCCAATTTCTACCGGGCTTGGACCGGCACTGCACAGCTGGGGAGGGAATTGGGCTGTCAGAAAAAGTCGCAACCTGAGGAAACCAGTTAAGGCTTTTTGTCATTTAGTAAACTGTTCAATATTTCCTTAGCCAGAAATTTAGAATGGCCTTTGGTAATTCTGTAAATACATTAGGAGCAACGGTGGATAGTTTAAAACATACATGAAGGTTAATTAACTCAAAGACAAACCCATGATCAGCTCTGTGAACAGAATATATGCCAATACAAAAACCTGCCTGCTGACAGTTTCTACAGTGTCATTTCATTTCGTCCATATAGTGGCAATGAGTGTCCTAGTCAGGCTTAACGTAACAGTTAACCTTACATGACCTCAGCTGACCTGAGCAGGACTTCTCTTCTATTGTGACATTCAACAAATGTGCCACAAACGTATTTGATGTTAACAAGGCACATTTACCTCTTAAAGTCATCTGTGTCAGAGCAGATTGGCGACCTCGCCTCCACCTCCATGTCGGCGGCTTCTCCCTGTGACTAACAGCTGCAGTGATGAGGCGCCGTGTGCAGGGTGATGTGCTCGGTGCTAACACGGTTAGCGAGCTGTTCGCTGCACGAGGAACGAAAGCGCTAACGTTGTCACTACATGGAGGATTGGACAACTTGTCCAAGCGGTAACAAGTGAAGCGCTTCAACAGCGAATGGCCATGTTTCGGCCCCATTGTTAAAGCTTGTGTTCCGTTAACACGTTTGGTTAAGGCGGTAACGTAGCTACTTCCATCAGTAAAAAAAAAAAAGACTTTAAATCTGCCTCACTGCTAATTTTCACCTACTTTTTGTCGCACCTATCCACTGTAGGACTGTCATGGATGATTGAGGGAAGAAAAAAAAATGGTGAAACTTCCAAACATCCGGTCATGCTTTTCAAAATAAAGCTCACACGTCCACCTGTGTGACGCATCCTGTACGAAACACCTTCATCAGTGTGGCAGCAGAGATCACTCTTGCCAGGAAACAAGAAAATCGTAATTTGTTTCACTTTATATTGAACTTAATAGGGTAATAAAGATAACCCAAGGTTTTTTTTTTCATTTCTAACAATAATTCCCAATCTTTTTAATATTTCTTCACACGTGTTTTCTTTTACTGATTCGTATTGAATGGAGCAGAACTACTGCAGCTGGTGATTTTTTGATGTAATAATATTATTTGATTTAATAATATTAGTCAGTGAGTCATTACATGTCAGTTATGGGGTTTAGATCGTTTGAGATTTCAGACTAAAACTTTTTGACTATACGGTGTGTGTGTGTGCAAATGGTCTGCACTTTTTTTTCACACTGCTTCTCATTCACCCAATTAAACTCACAATCACACACAGTCACACAAAGCGATGGGGGAGCCGGGGATCGAACCAACAACCTTGGGATTGGTGGACGACCGCTCTTCCACCTGCTTGACAGTCACACACAAACATTTTTGAACATTATTTTAATAGTTATGATAGAATTTCATCTGGTCTAGACTTCAAGATATCAGAATACTAGAATACTAGCATTCAAGATATCAGCAGCATCAAATTCAGTACTTAAAAATACACTGTTCTTAATTTAGTAATTGCACATTTTTTACAGAGTATACTTTCATAACTCAGCTTGATTAAAAATTTTGAAGAGGCATATCTACTTCCATTTTTAGGCACTTACTTGCACTTTTACTTCAATATTTACTTTACGTGTTAGTTTCTACCACCTCTGATTGGAAGTTGATATAATAACACACCCAACAACTGAAAAGTGAAAAGCAGTTTATTGCCATTGTGAACATTTCTTGTTAATGCTTTATCCTGTTGCTAATTAAAAAAAAAACAATTCACATCTATACAGCACTGATTATGTACGCAACAACACTTATTCAAAAGAGTTTCAGTTCTTCAAGTGAATATCAACTACAAAGGACCTGCATCTTCTTGATGGCAACAAGCAATAAAATCTGACTTGCTGACATCTTGGAAATTGTTCAAAGGGAAAATACTACAAGCTACATCTTTTAGAAACAGGTAGGTAAAATCAACCACATCCTATAATGCAATAATTATTTTATTAAAAGTTCATGGCAGCTTTGGATTCATTGCAATAAATGGCAAACTGGTTTGCAAATGTTTTCAGACAAATACGCTAACAGATAAAATACTTGCTATTACAAATGTAATGTTTTTTGAAAAGACTAGGTAAAGAGAAAGTACCGTAGCTGCAAATCTTTTTTTTTTTTTTTACAATGATGCTGAGGTCTTACACAAAAACAGTTGTGTGTATTAAGGTTTTGCTCATGAGAAGAAGACAACACAGACAGACAGAGTTGCTGCCACCAAAACAACAGCAAGCAGCAGTAAGAGCACAACGATGTGACTGCGCTGGCATAGAGGCCGGTATCCAGGCTGCTCCTCATCAGCAGAGTGCAGAGCCAGCGAGACACTGGAGGTACTGCTGATTGGGTCTGCGTACTGCCCCCCCTGGGGCTCCACCATCCAGCGCAACACATTGACTTTCATCTCCATGTCATTGATCATATGGTCAATTTTGCTGATCTCCTGCTCCATGATGATGCGTTCCTGACTCTCTAGGAAAGCAGCAGGGGTTGGAGTCTGAGCTTGGTTCAGGTCTTGCAGACTGAGCGCCCGAGCTGCTACCTCATGTCCTCCTTCTGCATTACAAAAATAAAAATCATATTCAAATTAATGAAATCATTACCACCTCTTAATATAGTGCACTCCAGTAAAACTGTACAACCCACTTTGACCCTAAAAATGAAGAAAGTACAACTTTTAAAATCAAATTCACAGCTCTTTATCACAGAATGTATGGAACTATTTCAAGAATGCAGTAGTTTTAGCTAAGTGATATTCACCAGTCATGAGCAGTAGCTACTAAATACTACAAATTAACCACCGGCTCTAATGATGTTTTCTTAGTTGTCTATGATCGTTTAAATGCTTCAGCATTTACAGTATCTAGTATTCAAATAATTGTTAAATATTAATGGAAAACCTGTTGCCACCCCTATTGCCAACATTTGTAGAAATTTCTAGATCCACCATAGGGTTACAAAGTGCATTATGTAATGACGTTACATTTTTTTTTACATTACTGCACCTAAATTAACGGTACGGTGGCTGAGAGGAGAAGAGAGAAGCCATCCAGACTAACGCTGACTTCTGAGAGTCATGCTTCCCTCTGCTACAATGCAACAAACACCTGCCTCCAGTGGCACATTTACCTTGCAGGCCTGTTTGCACCAGGTTAGCAGAGTTGGCCAGACAGAAGGTGTCACCTATGTTGAAAACTTTGCACATGTCAACGTGAAGGAGCTCTAGGCTGGAGGAGAATGCCACCCAGAGGAGCTCCATCTTCTTACGCCGCTGCTCGGACAGGCTCTTGTCCCGGAGATGTGAGGTTAGATGGTGACAGATGGACACAGCCAACTTCTGAGCCTTTTCTCGTGTTTGTCTCAACTCATCTCGCAGTTGGAGGCTGTCTGTGCACCCACCGACATATGAGGCCAAGTGCCGGTAGCATGCCACCACCTGTGTGAGAAGAAGGCTTTAAAGTTATGGGTTTGCTAATTATATGCAGGGCTGAGGGGAAATGGGTTTGGAGCTGTACTTTACTCTATACCTTAAAGTTTGTAAATGCAATGTCCAGTTAGTTAGATAGATAGATCAGGGCGGCTTTAAAAAGTACTCTTCAAGTACAGCTTCAAATTCTGAACTCATGTTGAGGTACTAGGTACATGCTGTCCAGACCTTTCCAGATTTGCTCCACACAGGACTGATAAAAAATGGTTTCTTCAGAAATCTTAAATTTTTTGGCAAGTTTTATTCGTGTACAGATTTAAGGAAAGAACCAATGCAAAAACCTGATTTCTGACTAGTTACTATGAAAAATCATCAACACGTAAATCCTTCTCTTTGCTAATTAACTGTTATTTAGCACTAATAAAAAGCTGATGTTGAGAGCTACAAACCAGGGACAAGAAAGTTTTTTGAAGGTCACAATATTCAATGTCAAATAACAACTAGATTTGAATAAAGCAGGGCTATTTAATCATGTACAGACAGGTGCTTAAACCATAACACTACATTTGTACACAGTATTGTCCATCATTTGTGAGTTGAGGTACAAAACATAAGTGCACTGCTTAAGGATCATGATCATGACCAGTGTAGTTCTTTATGATTATAACAATAAGTGTGACGTGTTTCCACTCTCACATTCAGATGGCAACACTGTGTTTTACTAATCAGTATGAGCTTGACCCTGCAGGATTAGCAGTTGTGCTTTTAATAAAAAAAATGGGAAATAATCTCATTATCATTGATCTATTTCTAGATAAGCCAAAATAACCTTGTGCTCTCCAAATACTTGTTTACTGGATGCATTGATTCATTTTTTTACCGCTCTATCCTGTTTTTTCCCACCTTTGAATATTACCTTAGGTACAGTTTCACTTGTTTTGTTTTTACTTCTTTGCCATGTGCAGTCCTGCTGCTACGTTGCTTATATTTCTCTAGAATCAATTAATTTCTAAAGGTTTACATTAAATAGAAAACAAAATGCAAAAATTTAAAAAACCTATAGTTATGGCGAAGATGCTGGGAACAGCACAGTGTAACACAGGCACAAGGATGAAAACAAAAATGCAGTGGACCAAGAAATCCTTTTTGAGGAGAGTGCTTTTTTAGCCAAGGGGGGGGAAGGTGTTTTGATGTTTGGTATGGGTTCAGAAATATTAACATTTTAAAAAGAATACAGAAATAAAGAAAGAAATGATAAGTGTGGTACGATTGCTGGTGCAAATTTTATTTTGAAGTTTTTTCTTTTGCATTGCTAATGTGCCTGTTGGTAATAACTCTAAACTGAAGGTCACATGTATTTGCATTCAATTTCATTTGTTCTGTAAAAACATGGCATATTTTGTTTGTAGAATTAAACCATAGAATTTATGTCCCAAACAGTCATAGCTCAAATAAAAACTCTTTAAATTTGACGCAGCTTTACCTTCACTAAAGAATCCACCAGAGCCTTTCCATCAGCCAAAGCCTTGTCTGTGCTGACAGTATGATCATCTCCCACTTTGTTGTTTCCAAGTGGCATGAGGATGACTGGTCCAGAGTCTCCGATTTTGGCGGAGATGCCCTTCTCTTCCTGGGCTGCCCTTGATCCTTTACTTTCCAACGGGAATATGCTCTATTCAGTGGCTGAGGGTCCCGGCAGAGTCGGCCCCCTGGTCGTATGATGCATTGCAACAATCCACTCCCGTAACTAAACGGCAATTACACATCTAGGAAAATGCCCCGCAAAGGAAGTGGCAAATTAAAAAATTAAAGGCAGGAAGATAAAAATTTAAATAATCTGATGTAACTCGTAAGCAAGGTGCTAATCCTGTGTTTGACCCCTTTGCAGTGGCACAGGCTCAGATGAACAGCTAATCTTATTAAGTCACATTGAGAGCAGGGAGACAGAAGAGCAGCTGGCTGTTACCACAGTGGCCATTTCACTATGGGAGAGGAGAACAGTTATGAATATGAAAGAGTTATGAAAGATGAATATGCTGCATAAAAACATTTTATTAGCATTATGGAGATTATCATGCTATATTTGTCCAAGAATTAAATGTAAACAATGAGTAAATTAGTAAATTAGAAAATATTAAGGCTCTTAAAGTTAAAGATGTATGTGGTTGCTTTGTCCTGCTGAGGCCTTTGTGGTTGACTTTCCTTCAGGCTCTAGAGTAGATAATGGATGGCCTCATTCAACCAGGCTCATGTTCTTTAAGGTTTAGTGTGTACTAAGCATGAATTGCCTGCAGTCATGTTTCTATGTGTATATTTACAGTCTATGGTTTGATGTATAGCTGGATTTTTATTTGCAAAAAACACACAACAGGAGGTCTAAACGTAGCTAAAGCTATCAAGTCTCTCGACAGATGTTCTGTTTGGTTCAGCTTTGGCTGGGACAATTATGGACAAGGTGATGAGCAGAGCCAGGCTTTTAGCAGACAGTGCCCTGCAAACAACTGCAAACAGACTTTAGCTTCCTTCCACTGCATTATAAGGACCTGAGATAGTACTTAGAATGGACAGACAGCCAACATGTCAGTTTAAAAGGTGGAAACTGGATAAATGCAGAGGGTTGTCTCAGGAAGGGCATGCGTCATAAAACACATGCCAAATTAAAAATGACAATCATGACTTTTACAACGAAAATGAATTCCAAATGGGATCAGTCGGGGCCCGGGTTAACGACGACTGCCATTGGAAAACTGTTGGTCGAAGAAGGAGAGGAGGAAGGTGTGATGTTCAATGTTCTTAGTGGTTATGAACCACAGGTAGGATGTGAGTTAGAAGAGGAGGAGAAATTCTGGAGAGAGTTAGATGAAGTGATGCAGAGAATCCACAGAGGTGAGAGAGTGTTGATTGGAGCAGGTTTCAATGGGCATGTAGGTGAAGGGAACAGAGGTGATGAGAATGTGATGGGTAGGTTTGGTCTTCAGGACAGGAACACAGAAGAACAGATGGTGGTAGACTTTGCAAAGAGGATGGAAATGGCTGTAGTGAACACTTTCTTCCAGAAGAGGCAGGAACATAGGGTGACGTATAAGAGCGGACGTAGAAGAACTCAGGTGGACGACATCTTGTGTAGACACTGTAATCTGAAAGAGATCAGTGACTGTAAAGTGTTGGTAGAGGAGAGTGTAGGCAGACAACACAGGATGGTGGTGTGTAAAATGATGCTGGTGGTGAGGAAGATGAAGAGGACAAAGGAAGAGCAGAGGATGAAGTGGTGGAAGTTGAAAAAGGAAGAATGTTGTGTAGTTTTCTGGGAGGAGTGGAGACAGACTCTGGGTGGTTTGGAGGAGCTTCCAGATGACTGGACTACTACAGCGAAGGTCAGAGGGAGTTGCATTGTGTCTTCGTAGATTTAGAAAAAGCGTATGACAGGGTGCAGAGAGAGGAGCTGTGGTATTGTATGAGGACGTCTGGAGATGCAGAGAAGTATGTTAGAGTGGTGCAGGACATGTATGAGAGCCATGACAGAGGAGTTCAAGGTGGAGGTGGGTCTGTATCAAGGATCGGCTCTGACCCCCTTGTAACTGTATGTAAATTGTAACGACTTTTACGAAAGGCGATTAGAATAAAAGTTATCCAAAATTAGTCAAATGAAAACATACAACCTCATACTTAAATGTTATATTTTTATTAAAACAGGTAATATTTAATATACAGTACCAAAGAACACAGTCTACATGATTTTAGAAGGAAAAAATTAAAGTCATTTTTGCCATTTCACACTGATTGTTAGAGTCTTATTATAAAGATACTTAGGCAAGTTTAAAAGTTAAAAATCTTCTCAGTGATGCGCGGTACGGACTGTTTTCCTAAGCGTTCGGCCAATCGCTTTCTTCCGCGGAGAAGTGACCGCCTCCCTGATGTTGGCGAGCAGACCTTGCTTGGTCTTAGGGGGCACAGGGGACTTCTGGGAGAGCTTGGAGAGTTCTGCCTTTACCAGGGCAATCTCTTTGTCCTTCTCAATATTCTTTTGCCTGAGGTCCTCCACAGATTTCATCTTGATGGTAGGGGAAAAATAATTTAAAACCACATAATGTTATCTTTGTGAAATAACAGAATGTGCTCCATTTGTACACTTACAGTAAATCCATTACATTAAGGGCAACGATCAATTAATTTCACCTGATCATCAAATTTTCTCTGCAGAGCCTCCAGTTCAGCACATTTCTCCAGAAAGCCATCTCTGACCTTCTGGAGTGTTTCACTTAGCTCCATCAGCCTTTTCTCTAAGGACAGAATTAACTGAAAAGCAAACATTTGATGTAGGACTAAAGTTATTAAATACCTACATTTTAATCAAGATACATAATTGTTTAGTCCTTGTTACCTGTTGTTTATCCTCACACATCCTCTCAATGGCACATTTTTCTTTGTAAATCCATTTGCATCGATCATCCCCTGTGAGGATACAATTAATCCAGTCAACTTTGCCATCACTACAAAGGTCGCCAAGACCTTGCTTTGGTATGTCCAGTGAAACAAAGTCAGATTTTGGAGCTGGATGCCAATATTAACATGAAACATGCTCACAGCAACAATATTAAGATGCTGGTGTCTCACTGACTTAACAAGTTTACTTTCTTATCATAATACATTAGCAGGCCAACATATGCACTTAGTATTAAACATCAAGTACAGGTGAAGTTGACAAGTATTTCCACATAAAATGTTGGACAAATGACTGTTGGACAGAGGGAACAGGAACAATCTTGTCTAGACTTTATGTGTAAACAGACCCATTTTAGAGTTAACCACTTCCACAAGGAAAGACCAGGCCTCCATGCTCCTCCCCTCCTGGAGGGAATTAATAGGAGAATTATTCTGAGCTTAGAATAACGAAAGGTTGTGTCTTAACCTGCTGCTTCTGTTGCTTTAGGTGCTTGAGTCTGATGTGACTGGTCCACTGTTGGAGGTGTCGATGCCCCTCTGGTACTGGATGTTAAGTTCTCCAACTCTGACACTCGACATCTGAGGGCCTAAAGAGATGACAAGAGCAAAACCCGATGTTTTAATGAGAACTAAAACATCGGCCAATTCTGTTTGCTTAATTACGTGTCATAATGACACAGGGACCACCTGCCATAAACCCAATTTTAACTCATTGAATATATATTTATGGCTTTGTATACTACACAAGGAAAAACAGCCATTGACAACATACCTCTACTTTCTCCTGTTCAGCGATGAACTCGTCCAGAGGCACATAGTTATCTTCCAGATTGTTCATAGCACTCTGGTAGGCGTGCTCTTTAATAGCATCCTTATACATCTCAAATGTGTGTTCCAGCTTCTCCTGGTAGCCTTCTTTCAGCTCCTCTATCTGCCGACTAATCATTCAGAGCGTGGTTTTCATTTTAACAGTTTGGGAAAGTGATGCTGGAATTATCATTGGCAACAAACTCTACCAAATTATCAAACAAAAGTTAAAATACTATAATGAACATACGTGCGCAGTTCTTCACTCTCCATAAGCTGTTGCAACATAGCATCTCCCATTTCCTTGCGAATCTCCATTTCCTGCACTAGGTTTCTTCTTCTCTCAGCCAGTAGTTTTCCTCGAAGGCTCTCAATTATATTCACAAGCTCCTAGAAAAAAGTTCAACGTTTGAGATAAAGCCAAGTTTGCATTCCTTACACATTTAGGAAGCAAAGCATCATGCAAGAACATGTTGTATTTGTCTGTACCAAAGTATTGTCATATTGCGACAAAGAGGGAAGGTCTCAGACTGCATCCAGTAAGACTAAAGCAATGTGGCCCATGACTAAAGCTACAGTCACATTACATCCTCAAGAAGCCTAATCTGAGGATTTTGCCATAAAGTGACTCAAATCAGATTATTTTTATTTTTTTTAATGAATCAAATCTGATCTGGGCCACTTTCATACACAGTCCTACATGCAATTCATTCCTGATCTCTATGCAACTGTCATAATGGTCAGATAAGAATTCTTTTATTTTCTCCCATTTCTCACGCCTCTGTGCATATCACCTGTCACCAGTCAATATTTCCATCTCTTAGTCGAGTAAAAATAAAGACAATCAAAGAGATGAGGACATTTCAGATTTGTTGTACATTTGTGAAGCAGCTTCTGTTTAAGCTGAAATGGAAGGAAGAGACTGTAGTTTTTTGACTGTTGCACAAATGACGTAACTATAAGCAGTAGCCTCACAACTGTCGGTTAAATTTATCAGTCAGTGTAGAATAGTTTTCATACTAGAGGTGAATAAATATCACTAACAATGTGAATTGTCAACTCAAATAGACCACGTTTGAAATACAAAGGCCTAGAACTAATGCAGCTTAACAAATCTTTTGGTAGAACTGGTTCTTGCATGAGGCCCAGCCTCTGAATGTGACATGCAGTGCCAGCTGTACATTCTGTGGCATCAAAGACATGTCAGCTTCATCTTCTTCATCAAGCAGCTCCTCTTCAGACAGGTAGCTCTCTAGGGCCTGGTTGTCGATCATCCCATCCCTCACCAGAGGTTTGCCATTGCGGCCGACCAGACAAGGAGACAGGGAGTCGAGGGGTTTGTCTGGGGTCACCTGCACCACCTACAGACAGCACAGGTGAATCTGTTACATCTCCGAGGTTCTTTTGGTTCTTCCCCCACTCCATTCTTAGTCACCTGTTTGGCAACAGCTGAGAACTTCATGACATGGAGAGTCTCGTCGTAGGTGGAAGCACACTGGTTAATGTTGACCATCATTGAGGCTCTTCCTTTGCCGCAGAAAAAAGCCTGGAAAAGCTTAGTGAGTTTGCTTTCTCTGAAAGGAATGTAGCTGCTCTTCATCCTGAAGCATAGAGTACGTAGGGGGGAAAAAAATAAAAATTGGAAACAAACCCACTGAAGTACTATACTGCAAGTATTAAGTTAAACCCTATATGAACATATTTATATGGTAACCAACTATACCTGTCAGTCTGATTGTTGCGAAGGGCAGTTATGCACTTCCCAAGAATAAGCAGGGAGTTGTTTATGTTCCCTGCCTCCTTCAGCCGCTCTCCAAACGTCTTGGTTTTGTTGCATCTTTCAGAACCAGCCAGGTCACACAGAGAAAACCTGAGAAATCGAGTACGTAAGCGCTGATCAGGACGCTGGAGGTAACGTTAGCATTCAGCCTCTTTCCAATAGACTTTGTGTCAAATTTTGTCCATTAATAATATAGAATGATGATCTGAAGCTGCTGTATATTTATAAAAGGTTTCTAAATCAGGTAGTGGAAAATGTATAGAAATATGCAAAAGCTGACAATAATGAAAATTAGATACTTCATTTTCTTTGTATTCAGATGAACATAGAAATGATCTGACAGAACAATTACTTAACAAGTGAAGCCAGTGAAGGTTAGGGTGAAAACAAAAACACCAGAATATACTTACTCTGAGATCCGTTTAACTGTGCCATCATCAACCTTCAGTAACTTCATGGTGAATATGCAGTGGCTGTAATGGAAGCTGGTGTGAGTGTGGAAAACACAAATGACAAGAAGTAAAGACATGTCAAAGAAAGGTTTGCCTTCTGCTCGAAGACTGGTTCATCTTTGTGGCTGCAGCGCTTCGGTTTTTGTTTCCAAACTGCAGGAGTTTGCAGGCTTCGCCCAGGTTCTGGATGTTGATCCACCTCAGGTCTGAAATATATTTTAAGACTTCTTTGATCTTGACTCTTAAAAAGACAATTGCCTCCAGTTCCGAACTCAAGGCACCGTCCTTCTCATACCTTTAACATAAGCATTTCCAGCGCCATCATCACATACGCGAAGAGCAGCGCGTTTTTTGGACTTGGTGCACAGGGAAGGTTGAAGCAGATCATACACACACTCGTTGTAGATTTCAAAGAAAGCCACCCATAATGCAAACTGGCTGCTGCTTGCTTCTGTTGAGTTGTTGGGTAACACTAAAGAGGGAACAACACCACAAAAAGATAATACAGAGAAAAATAATTATGTACTTCCACTGTGTAGAGATAACGAGCTCTACCTGTTTGACTACAGGACAAAGAGGACGATGACAAGCCAGTGGCAGAACAGGACAAGGACTCAGAACAACCACTGCCTCTGAGAAGGTCACAGTCCTACATGGAAGCAAAGATGGACATGCTTTATGGCATTAGCTACAGAGAGCAGGATGGTCAGCAGCAGTCTGTGGCAGAGCAGAGGAAACATCAAGTTGGATAAAAACTTCTCACGTCTTTGACAGAAGAGAAAATGGCGGCCTTTGCGCTCCTCTCCTGCTTGACTTGCTCAGGATCCAGATATTGTGCATCATTCCTGAGGTAGGGCTTCAGGTCCATCCCTTCATACCCATTGGCTCCAATGTGGTGAAAGGTGGCATCCAGCACTCGAGGGAGTATTCCTGGCTCTTTTGGTGTTCCTGAAGCATAACACATGCAAATAGACCAAAGCCTTTGACAGGACTTCACATTATATTGGTATCGATTTCCCTTTTATTTTATTTTATTTTTTTTATACCTTGGATTGTGAAGGTTTTCCCAGCATTGGTAACACCATAGCTGAATATTAATGCATTCTTCCCATCCAAGAAATCCAACATTTGGCTTCTGACTGTGTCCTCAAATAGCTCAGCCTGTGTTGTCTCTGGGCTAAAAATCTGAAAAACAACCAATAAAGTTTTTTTTAAAAATGTGCCAGATCTTTCAACTGTCCTGTTTTGTGTTTTATGTGACATTTGCGTTTTTGGGGTCTGCTCTACAAGCCGCGGTTTAAATTAACGCGTGAATGAAAAAGCAGCATCCATCTTCGGCATGTGGACATGCCAGTTTAAAATGGCACGTCCAAAGAGTTTTGACTGGCACACGCATGCATTTTAACAAAGAGAGCTTCAGGAGGCAACATAGGCAGGATTTCAGGTGTCGTTTTACCTGTGAGAAGGAGAATTTGTGCAGTGACAGGCCAATGCCCTTCTCACTGCTCTTCAATGTGGCAGACCCCTTGGGGGCATTCAGGGTCACCGTCTGGCTGTTTTCAATCACCACACAACCCTGGAATCAGAGAACAAAGTAAAGGGGGCTAAACTTTACTTAAAGAAGAAGCACAGTTTAAGGAAAAGAGCCAAAATGTGTGGAAAGTGCAGCAAGTAGGAGTTTGTCCAATCTTAGGCGTGTTTTCAGCAAGACTACAAAAGTTACAACAAAACAGCTAAAGTCACTTACATCAGCTCTTACAGTACTTACACTTTACTCTGCGGGTAGTACAATAGAGAGACGCATCGGGAAAACAGACTATAAAGAGATAATTTGAAGTTCTGGTAATTGCCTTTCAATAATATAGGTTTACTCCCAACCAGTTATAAAATTGAAAATTAGAAGGTGTTTTTCCCACAGAAGTAATGAAACGCAAATGGGGTAAAGAATTAGTCTCCACCAGTATCACTTTTGTTCTTACTTTGTGGGACTCGTGTAAATAATGATTTATTTGTGCACTTATTGAAATGAAAAAGTCCCCCCACCGCACATTCCCATCCCCAGCTGTGCAGTGCCGGTCCCAAGCCCAGTAGGAATTGGAGGGGATTGTGTCAGGAAGGGCATCCAGCACAAAAACTGTGCCAAATCAAAATGCAGACAATGATGCGTTGTGGCAACTCTGAACTTACAGGATAAGACGAAAGGAAAAAAATTTAATTAAATTGAAATGAAAAAGTAGGTTACAAAGCACTTTCTTTACTCAAGGGGGCGTCAACATTTATGTATCAATGTTCCTGTTGGAGTCTCTGCTACTGTACCACCAAACCAACTGGTTACATTAGCTGTCATCTCAATCAGCTGCTCTATGACACCCATCACAGCAGACACCATTGTACCTGATCCTCATTGTCAGAGAGCTCCTCTTTTGAGAAAGGCCTAACTCGGAGGTAAACTGACATGGTCTGTTGCTCGGCACCACCTGGCGCTTCGCTCTGGGAACAAAGAAGTCAAAAACCACAAGCTAATGTCAGTGCAGAACAGCTGAGGTGTTATATGGGGTTGTGTATCATTTTGGTCAGTTTATGACACGGTCACAGACACCTGACCAAAGGAGCCTTTACCAGACAAAATGTATACACCGCATTTAGATTACAACAAGGAAGTATTAAAGTTTAACGAAAACAAAAAGGGGAAACCTCACCTGCTGAGGTGAAGTGTTGACTGGAGGAGTAATACAAGTCAGGTCCATGTCGTCAGGGAGCTGGATGCTGTTTTCAATGGTTAAATCAGTGACTGCACTCATCTTGAGAAAGTCGGCTCTAAAAGTTCCAACCAATTCAAACAAACAAATGCCTGTGGCCCCTTAACAAACTACCTGGCCTCACAATTACTTATTTTACCATAGAAAAAGGACGACGACAGGTAGCCTGGTGTTGTTCTGCTGAAAACTAAGGGAGACGTCGTAATCACTTTTAATTGAAAGCAGGTGAAAAGCCAAGCAAATCACTAGGAATGAACCAACCGCTGAAGAGCAGTGCTGCACTATTCTACTAAATTTATACTAAATTAAATCCTGCAACTATAATTTCCGCACAGGAATTAGATATTTACTGAAAATACAAAAACACGAGAACATCTACAAACGTTCCACAACACAGCTTTTCACAGATTCGTGCATTCACATAGTACAGTTTCATGCTTGATGCCCATTGAGTTAATTCTTTTCTGTTGCTTATATTACAATTCCAAAGACATGGGAATCAGTGTGTAAGAAAATCCTGACTGCTTTTAACACCGTCAGATCATGTGCCATATGTGATTTACCTTAAATCAGCTTTTTTTCAACTGGCTTCATATGGTTCTAGTTTGGCTGCATGACAATTTTCCATCTGCCTTTCCTATAATAAACCAGCTCTTCACTCGCTGAAAAGTGATTTTTTTGAGTTCAGGTCCTGACACCTTCTGGTTTTGTTTGGTGAAAGCAAAAAGCAAAAGACAGTAAAAGTAAAAACTCTGTATGCAGAATGCTAAAAACAGGCCAGTATTTGAAACTGACTTGTTTTATGAACCTTTTTAATCAACATATGATTGTCCCCATGTCACTTTTATCCTCATAAACTGGATAATGTGCTAATAGAAGTCACAGGTTATAGATACATATTAGCAGCAACTGCCTGGGCATAGCAGTAAGCAGCACAAGGTGAACATATACAGTAGATTCTGCTAGCAAACCATGACTTCTAATATTTTAACCTTATGTGCCACCATGAATGGATGTGGATCCAATAAAAATGAGGGTATGTCTGTTGACATGGCACATTATAAAAACCTCAATACTGTTGAGGCAAAATTATTTGTTACAATGTACATTTATCTTCAATATCTGCTTCAGTTAAACAGCTTGGGTTGAAGAATAAGTAACCGTATTAGTCTGGACTCTTTAGTAGACAATGTTCAATTCATTTCCTTTGACAAGACACCAGTTTAGATAATAATCATGTTTCATCAATGACCAAATCATGGGAATTTCAGAGATCAGATTCAGGTTTATAGTAATATAATTATGTTTAATGCAGGTGACTCAACCTGACAGATGTTTTTCTATCTAGTCAGTGTGAGCTGATAATAGGTTTAGACTGAGAAGTCACTGCTTGACTATCTTCTCATTATCATATTCATAAAACACAATGGCAACTGTTGGGCTGAAGCTTGATTACAGACATAAAATCAGTTTGGGAAAACAAAGGAAGTCATGTGCATTTGCTGCAGCCATGTTCCGTGCAATTTAACTGAATTTACTAAAAACGTTCAGTTTCAAACATACTCAGCTAAATAACAACACAAATTTCCTTTTTAACTTCTTTATTACATCATCTGCAATTTTATGCGTCTGCGATGGTAACTTCAACCTCAACACCTGGCTCAATGCTGATGGAGGTGATCTGCTTGACGATTTCGGATGGGCTGTGCAGATCAATCAGGCGCTTGTGAATCCTCATCTGGAAGCGATCCCAGGTTTTGGATCCCTCACCACAAGGTGTCTTCCTGGTGGTGATGCGCAGAGTCTGGGATGGGACAGAACCAGGAATTTAGCTCGCTCACAAGATAATACCCATTTAAACTGGAGGCATCTTCTTAAATGAATTATACACAATGGATTTTAAAGAGGGGCTGTCAAAGCCACTGCTAGCTGAAAGAGGAAAGCACCCGAGTAGCTTTAAAAAAAAAAAATAAAGAGCTTTTTCACTACCTTAGTTGGCATGCGGACTGGTCCCTTCACCTTCAGGTTCTTCTCCTTGGCCCCACGGATCAGGTCTGCACAGACTGTTAGAGATAGAAACAACTTTTAAAATCTTAAGAAAAATACATGACTTAATGTTGTAGTTTAAGCCAAGGCTCAGAATAGCGTATACAGTCATCAGGGTTTATCACTGGATTTTCTTTTTATCCTCATTGCTCAAGTTTAGGTGCAATTCTTTACAGGAATGAATTTGAGCTTAGTTACCTTTCTCCAGTGATTTCACGTTGCGGCTGGTGAGGGTGATGCGAATGCGGTGAATGGCAACCTCAGTCTCAACAGGGGCCTTTCCAGTGTCCTTGAAAGCCTATGTGCACAGAAACAGGAGCCGTTAACACAATCCGTGTAAATAACCTTTATTGTTATTGAGCACATACATGTTATTTTATGTTTGGGTACATAACACTGCATGGTCACAGTTTGCCAGGATGGGTGTGTATATCATACAATGTGAAGTAGCACGTGGAACGATAACTGTTCAAAATGACAATACACCTAACTAGCAAAAGTGTTTTAGTGAAGAGTACGTTGAGTTTCCATTTTTTAACATGGTTTAACTGTCACGTCCATTTCTCCACTTAAGTTTCCACTGACTTATCCACGCTAGCATGAGCTAACGTTAGCACACTTTAGCGTTAGCCAGCAGCGTGTTCTAACATGTAGCGTTACTACGTTCACCGTCAAAACAATGCCCCCAAATCAGACTTTTTTCAACAGCGGTCTCCAGTCTTACATTAGCCAACAGACCCGATTAACCCTTCACTTTCACAAGAATATGTAACAAGGCCCCCCAGAGAAAGAGTTAACATTACATTAGGCTTAAACTTCGGGTGCTGTGATAAGATATCGAAAACTTAAATGTGCCCCAGAGATTCTGTTGACACGGTGTCTCATGTGCCGACAAGATAATAAACGTAACAATACACTTTAAATAGTTGATAAGGGTTTGTCCACAGCCTGACGTCTACTTTGAGCGACGTAACGTCTGCGACAATGAGCGGCGCGTTCGCCAATGTTTTATTAGTTAGTAGTTACAAAATATTACAGAAACACTTCATTCAAAACAGTCACATATGTATGCAAACTACACATACCATTGTAATTATTCCTGACCGACTTATTCGGAAGAAGATCAAGCGAACAGCGGTGAGCCAGGAACTCCTTCCACCAACGTGGTTAGCTCTTCGGGAAAAGGAAGAGCGGAAGCAAGCGATCTGATTATGTACCGTTCATCCGGGTTTCTTCTTTTTCTTCTTCTGTGTTTTACACACGCTCCACCGCGGCACCTAGTGGCAGTCACGTGTCGTGTGGTGCGGTTTGTCACCACTGGAGGGCAGAGTTTATTTTTTCTTGCTTAATAAAAATACAATTAAAAACAATTACAAGGCTTCAATTTAGGCCTAATAAAGAGAACTCGTAATAAATCCATGTCAAGCAAGTTAGAAACAATATTTGCATGTCTGGAAATTTAGTGAAATCCTCCAAAACAAAAACTCGCTGGCTTAGCATATGTGGTAGTGCTAGTTGCAACTTAAGACAGTAAAGTTTCATGCACAGAGAACGCAACAAACTGGATTTCGTAGAGTTTCTTGATAATAGGTTTAGACTGAGAAGTCACTGCTTGCCTATCTTCTCATTATCCTACTTCTCACTATCTTCCTATTATCATGTGATCTGCATACAGTAAGCATCCTGTGTGTATTACATACATGATTATATACAGCAAACTTGGAAATACAAGGAATTAAAACCAGGATTTGGTTCCCCTCCTACAAAGGACACTGTTTGAGTTAGGGTCAAAGGTCAGAGAACCTAACTGTTTTCAGCTGGAGGACAAGATACAACCAGCCTTAGACTGGATAAGTGAGCGGGGTTACTCCAGCAAATAATGCAAACTGCCTTGCACAAGTACTGTAGGCCTTTATTTTGCAGGATGAAAGCGGAAGTCGTGTGTTTTGCAGCAGATGTGTTGATGCTGGAAGCGACAGAAACAAGTAACGGAACCGGGGCAGGGACCGTGCCGGTCAGAAAGTTATGTTGGAAATGCAATAATCTGTGACGGGGCATGAGTGTTGGGGAATGGGGGACTGGGTGTGGTGTTTGAGAAGCAGAAGAGCAGTCACTGACCCAAAAAGGGAAACTTTATTTTACTGTGCGTCATGCTTTCCAAACCGAGGCCGCCCCCAAGTGACGGGAAAAGGTTTGGGACCGTTATCGTCGTTAAAACAAACAGGAGTTGAATGGAGTCTGAGTAACGCTAGCATTTTAAACTAAGTGATGAATTTCGGTGTCCCCGCTAATTCTCTGCTGCTTTTCCGTGCATGCGATGAGGGGGACTATGAAACGGCCCGGGGGATTCTGGAGCCCGGAGTCCCGAAGGAGTCAGGGCGGCAGAGCAGGCTGCGGTCAGAAGCGGGGTCTGAGTGCAACTCCGCGGAGATGTTGTCGCTGGTACCGGTGGACTGTACGGACGAGGAGGGGAACACCGCCCTGCAGTTCGCCTCGGCCAGTGGGCATGAGAACCTGGTCCGGTTTTTGCTACGAAAGGGGGCCTCGGTGGACAGCCGCAACAACTATGGCTGGACTCCGCTGATGCAAGCTGCTAGGTAGAGCTGCGATTATGTTCTAAAGGATGAAGAGCGGATCGCACCAAACTCCATTCAAAAATCTGTCAATTTTGTCCACGTCGTAATGTGACAATATAGCGGACCAGTAATAAAAACTTTAAATTTAACTTTTAATAAAACAGTGTAAAAAAAAATAGCACAATAACACAGTATTGGTAAATGGTAAGTATTTACACAGGTAAATGTAATTCTACATTAAACCCATGTTTTTTAAGTACAGTATGTTATTTTTTTGTTGAATTTACACATATCAATGGTATATGAATATTATTCAAACTATAGCCTGTTTCTAATAATGAATTTAGTTGAGCAACAGGTATCTGTTATCATTTTCTTCATTTTTTTAATCATGTGTATTTACCAGTTTCCTGGTGTGAGCAAAAGTTATAATAATTATAGTTCATTAACCTTGATTTTGTAGCTGTCAGTGTCAAACCTGCTTGTTATAAACTGCAGTTTGGTGTTTGATGTCACATTGATATGGACCGATTTTCTAATCTTGAATAATTAGTTTTATCACAGTGCTATTTGTATACCGAACCCTGTGAGAGCTGATTCGCCTTAAAGAAGAAAACTCTTAAGAAAAATGTAAGAAGTTTGAATGTTTTTTTATTCTCTGTATCTAATTCTCTATCCAGGTTTGGTCACCTGACTGTTGCCCACATCCTGTTGGAGAATGGGGCAGAGATCAATGGACGGAACAGGCTGGGGGCAAGTGTCCTGACTATGGCTGCTCGTGGAGGACACACACATGTAGTCAAACTACTTTTAGAGAGTGGGGCTTTCGTTGATGATTATGATCACCTGGCTGTATCTGCAGAAGCAGTCTCCAATGGCAACAACAACAACAGCTGCAGGTTTGGATTCTTTTCTTTTTTAGGCAGGCATGAAAGTAGCTCTTTTACTGTAACAAAATTCAGTTTAGACTTTCTTTGAGGCTTGACTTAATCTTTTATGCGGCTCTGTCTTTCTATTACCACAGCACGACTGGTTTTGGAAGTGGTGAGGGCTGTCCAACAGGGGCAGGTGGCAGAGAATTCATGGACATCACAGCCCTGATGGTGGCGTGTCAGCATGCCCATGAGGCCACAGTTCGCCTGCTGCTGGAGTGGGGTTCTGATGTCAACTTTTCCCAGAAGACCACTGGCTGGGGACCACTGATGGCAGCTACTCTTAGTGGGAAGGTGGGGTGAATGGTTGGTTAGTCAGACAGATGTAAAACATGGTGCTCTTTGGGTATGGATACCACCTAAAAATACCTTTACATTGTGATAAATATTAGGTTAGTTATAACAAAGTTACATAACAAATACATATGGAGTAACATCCCAACATTTATAAATGAAATGTGTTTTGAAAGGTGGTTGTGGCTCAGCAGTTGGTGGAGCATGGAGCTGACCCAGACCGGGTCAATGTTCTGTCTAAAACAGCCTTTGAACTAGCCATGCAGCTCAGACAGAGAGACATCAAGGCTTACCTGGACTACATCACCACTATCCGACCTCAGACAGGTAGGCCTTACCTCTCTGCCCGGACTGTGATGAACTATACTGTTGTAAATGTTTTTTGGATGTGGTTTACAATTTGGCATATTACGAGGCTTTTGCAGAATGACTAGATGAAAGGGAATCTTCATTACCATATGTAAATATGTAATGTTGTTTAGGCATAAGGATTGTGCTGAATTCTGGCCCCTTTGATGTTTACAGCTCTACTCACCAAAGGTTTAGGATTTAGTTCTGTTGACCTGCTCCATTGTCTGCATTGCTTTTTTAAAAGATACTGTGCATAGAAATCTGTGAAGAGAGCAAAGTTAAACCTCTTTTATTACGGTAAACATTAGTTTCCAAAGTGGGAAGTGGTTAGCAGGGCCGCCACACAGCTAGAGTGTCACAGGTTCAACTCCCCGGCCAGCTGTGGCCCTTCTGTGCGGAGTTTGCATGTTCTCCCCTGTGCTTGCATGGGTTTACTTCAGTTAGTCCTCTTTCCTCCAACAGTCCAAAGATATAAATGTTTGATTAATTGGTCTTGGACTCTTGATTGGCTGTAGGTGTGAATGTGAGTGTGAATGGTTGTCTGTCTCTGTATGTCTCTCTGTGATAGCCCTGAGACAGACTGGAGCCCCGACCAGTCAGTCAAATAATTGTGATTACATTATTGAAGAAAATAATAACGATTATGAGTTTTTATGCCATAATAGAGCAGCCATTTTCTAACCACGGACAAGATGTTAAAGTTGTAGTGTCCATTTGAGTGTTTTATGTGTCTTTGAAATCTATGCTTTCTGCACTAGCTCTGTTCTTTCCATGTATTAAAGTATATATTTACTTGAGTTACTGGTGACTGTGACTCTGCAGTGATTAGTAGATTGATACTCTTCTCATTAATTGACAGATGATGGGAGAAAGAGACCAGATGTGTTCAGTGCCTTAAAGTTTGGTAAGTACATTTACATTTGATTGTAAGACTTAGAAAAAGCATTGTTCTGGGTACAGAGTTGCATACTTCTGGATCTGTATATGTTTTGTGTTAAATTATTCAGGGAATTCCCACCTGGTTAAAGAGATCTTGGAGGAGGATCCTGCTCAGGTGAATTCGTCCAATCAGGAGGGAGCGTCACCTCTGATGATGGCAGCGGTGAGTGGGCAGTTAGAAGTGGTGCAGCTGATGGTGGAGAAGAAAGCTGACATAGACAAACAAGATGCTGTCCATGGATGGACTGCACTGATGCAGGCCACCTATCACGGGTAAGCAGCAGCTGCTGGGTTGTTTGAGTGAGTTTAAGTCCTTATATCAAGCCTATAATCTACATAACAGGAAATTTAATGGCATATGAAACTTAATGGTTAAGCACTGTTGTTCATAGAGTATGTACAACCCCAATTCCAAAAAAGCTGGGACAATGTGTAAAACATAATTAAAAACAGAATGCAGTGATTTATAAATCTCATCAACACATATTTTCTTCACAATAGAACATAAAATACATATCAGATGTTGAAACTAAGAAATTTTACCATTTCATGGAAAATGTTAGCCCATTTTGAATTTGATGGCAGCAACAAATCTCTAAAAAAGTTGGAACAGGCAACAAAAGGACGGAAAAGTAATTGCTGCAAATAAAAAAACTAATGGAGAAGCATTGGACAACTAATTAGGTTAATTGACTGTAACATGACTGGGTATAAAAGGAGCATTTCAGAGAGACACAGCCTCTTGAATGTAAAAATGGGCAGAGGTTCACCAATCTGCGACAAACTGTCTAAAAAATGTGTAACAATTTTAGAAAAGTTTTCGTCAACGTAAAATTCTTTAAGACTTTAAGGAGCCCAACATTTGCAATTATTTATATCATCAAAAGATTCAGAGAATCAGGAGGAATCTCTGTGTGCAAGGGACAAGGCTGATGATCAAAACTAAATGCGCACAATCTTCAACCCCTCACACAGCACAGCAAAACAGGCATGATTGTCTAGTGGACATCACTTCATAGGCTCAGGAAAACTTCCATGTTCTCTTGGCCAAACCTCATTTAAAATAGTCTGAGCCAAAATGCTAAACTGTTGTGGAGTCAGATGGATCAAAGTTTGAACCAAAGAGGAAAGGGACCATCCAGCTTGTTATCAGCAGACAGCTCAAAATCCTGCGTCTCTGATTGTATGTGGGTGGATTAGTGCCTCTGGCGTGGGCAGCTTACACATCTGGAAAAGCTCCATCAATGCTGAAAAGTACATAGAGGTCGAGAGCAACATGTGCTCCCATCCAGACAACGTATATTACAACGTAAGGACTTGCATATTTTAGCAAGACGCTGCTAAAAAACATACCGCATCCATCACAACAGCACGGATTCACAGGAACAGGAACAGGAGTGGAGGTGCTAAACTGGCCCACCTGCAGTCCAGCCCTAAACATTTGACGCATCATAAAACAAGAACTCCGGCAACAAAGGCCCAGCGCTGTTGAGCAGCTAGAATCCAGCATCAGACCAGAATGGGACAACATTCTTCTGCTAAACCCCAGCAACTGGTGTCCTGACTTACTATATGTTTACACACAGTTGTTAAAAGAAGAGGGAATGTTACACAATGGTGAACATCACCCTGTTCATACTTTTTTCAGATGTGTTGCTACCATCAAATTCAAAATGATCTAATATTTTTTTATGAAGTGGTAAAATGTCTCAGTTTCAAAATCTGATATGTTGTTTATGTTCTATTGGGAAAAATATGGGTTGATGAGATTTGCAAATTATTGCTTTCTTTTTATTTATGTTTTACACATCATCCCAACTTTTCTGGAATTGGGGTTGTATTTTTTTCCTGTTTCCCTTCTTCTCTAGTAATAAAGACATCGTCAAATACCTGCTAAGTCAAGGGGCTGACGTCAACCTCCGAGCTAAGAACGGTTACACAGCCTTTGATTTGGTTATGCTGCTGAATGACCCAGGTATTTTTACTATTAGGATTCTTTTTGACAGAAAATTTAATCAGACTCGTCAGATGATTCAATTTAGTTATAGTCTTTCCGCTTAAGGCACTTTCATAACAACACTTGCACACTTAACACCTCGCAGCCTTATTGAAAGTATCATACTTTTTTGGTTTATCTTTTACTCTCTGAATCCTTTTCTTTTTTCCTCAGACACTGAGTTGGTGCGTCTGTTAGCATCAGTGTGCATGCAGGTAGATAAAGACAAGTCCAAACACCGCAGCAGAACCTTAATGACTCGCTCCAAAAGTCGACAGTCACTCAGCAATGTCCCGGTGCCAAACGATGAGAAAGGAGGCCTTAAGGTAAAGAAAAAGTGACTTTCTTATTCCTATCATGAATGTATGTCGTAATGGTATATGTTCAAATAAAAACCATGTAATGATACTGGATAATAGCCAAGGAAATCTACTTCTGAATCACAATCAAATTGAAATACAAAGTATACCATATATAAACCACCGTGGTACTGTATGTTCAGTGTTTTACTCTTCTTTCCTCCAGTCCTGGTGGAACAGGATGTCAAATCGGTTCTGGCCCCTCAAGCTGACCCACACCCTGAGGCACGGCCTCTTGTCCAATCGCCTGGCTCCATTCCCTGACGATGCTGAAACATCACTGGATGCCACAATGAAGGCCAATAAAAAGCCTGCTGCCGTGTCTAATGGGGCGGTGGCGCCAGCTCCCGCCCTGGGAGGGAATGATGTAGGCACTGCCTGGGCCGTGAAGAGCAAAGATACTGGTGAGCCACAGTGATGACGGTAAACTGCTGTCATTTTTACACATGAACTTCTTGCATGTTTATGTTGCAGGATCTTGAGGGAGGAATGTGATAAGACTTTATTGAAATAAGGGGGATTTTACTTGTTTACTTGTTACAGCAACACATGGCAAAAACAGTAAAACAAAGAATCTATCCCACTCTCTTGAAGGGGCCATTGTAACAGGAGACCTGGAGCTTATTCCAGCTGTCAGTGGGCGAGAGGCAGGGTCCACCCCGGACAGGTCTACAGTCTATCGCAGGGGCACATACACAGACAGACAATTATTCAGACTCACAGTCGCACCTACGTTCAATCCAATTAACTTAACGTGAATGTTCTTGGACTGTGGGAGGAAATTGGAGAACCTGGAGAAAACCCACGCAAGCACAGGGCGTACTTGCAAACATGGCTAGCCGGGTCATGAACCCGCGACCTTCTAGCTGTGAGGCGGCATTAAGCACTCCACCACCATGCTGGCTGCGAATAATTATTAAGTCAGCTTCATGTTACACAAGTGCATTCCCACAAGATGTAACTGTGTAAGTGTAAATTTGTATGTTTTTTTTTTCCAGGTCTTTGCAGGACCTCCTCAGAAAAGGAGGACTTTTTAATAACTACAATGGTAGGAATGATTTTTTTGTAATACAAAGAATAGAAACCTCCTTAAATATCACTTATGATTCTTCTGTTGTTCTTACACAATGTTTTCCACCTGCTCCAGTTGAGAAGTGGCGCGCCCTTGACCCGGCTGCCCAATGACAAGCTGAAAGCTGTGATCCCTCCCTTTCTGCCTCCATCCAACTTCGAGCCGTGGAACTCGGACCGTTCGCGTCTCCTCAGTGAGGGAAAGAGCGAGGTGCCCCGCCTGCCTATGCCACCCCAGAGAAAGTTAAACAGCAGTGGAAACTCAGACATTGTGAGTGTTTGGGTGTTGTTGGTGAAACCCTCCTCTAACAGTCTGTGTCTTTGTTATCATATTTCTTCTCTCCCTCTACTTTATTCTCTTTGTTTAACAGACATCTATCAGTCGCGTGGTTAGCAGGTCAATTAAGTTTCCCAGCATCTCTAAGGGGCCTTCCTCTTCCTCCCCTTCCAATTCTGGTCACTACCACTCCCCCCACTCCTCTGGGGGTTCCAATGGCGTGGCAGGGCTCACCCGAGATTCTCACAACCGTTCAGGTTAACACCAACACACTACCCTCCTATTTGCACAGCCTATCCACAATATCAGCCGTCAAAGAATAGAAGAGATGCACATTATCTACAATGCAGCACTTAATCTTGCTTCGTCCTTCCACCAGGGGGGAGTGCAGACAGTGTCCTCTCCCAAATTGCGGCCCAAAGGAAGAGAGCAGCAGGCCTGATGGATGTGAAGGTCCAAGCTCCAGAGAAACAGCTCAGGCAGCCACAGAGCCAACCGCCGCTGCCAGCCTCAACCCCCAGCCTGCCGCAGCCGGATATTAGTCTGCCTGACATCCACTCAAGAAGGGTGTGTATGCTGTTTCCTTTCTGACGCCACTGTGAGGACTATGTACCGTAAAGCAGCTGAAGTCCATGTCAGTAAAGTGGTGCTACTCATTTCATCACTCTCATTCTTTTGCAGAAACTGGAGTTAAAGAAGAGACCTCAGTCAGGGAATTCCTCCACTTCCAAGAGCACATCTCCTACTCTGACCCCATCTCCATCCCCCACGCCTAAACCTCCTCCCGGGCCCGGAGACTCTCTGTCGTCGGCCTCCTCCCATCCTCGCTCTAAGAGCAGTGGTGGCTCCAGCAGTGGGACCATCACAGATGAAGGTAATACCACACTAAGCTGAAATGAATGCTCTGGTCTGTCAGAATGAGGAGATTAATAGACAGGAAACAGATATACCTTAATCTACTGTATGTGCTAAATTATTTATTACTGACAACTTTCACATTTATAATGTTTAGTGCTATTGTTTATCCAGCACCAGATTATGTGCAAATTGTGACTTACCTTAGTTTTATTTTAATGCAGCTTTGTCTTAATGATTCTTCTGATTATCAGAATCTTTTAACTTACGTCCCACTACTTTATGTTAATGTATCTTGTAGGACTGTCAACATTATTTGCAATAATAACACATTAATGCAAATTCCTTTTATTGCCATAACTTTTACCCCACCAGTGCTGGTTATGTCATGACCTGTACAGAGCTTGACAGTAGGAATGTAGGAAAGCTGACTTAGCATTTTTTGCACTTGAACAGTGGCCGGAGTGAGATTAAAAGATGCAATATTAAAATTTGTGGTGCTGAAGTGATGTCTGTGATGCATTGGAGGGCAGGGCAGCTTCTAAACACACACAAACACACACACACACACACACACACACACACACACACACCCTAAAAGGTCACAGCAGCAGATGTCCGCTGAGGTGAGACAGCCAGGTGGACAACCAGTCAGGTGGAGAAGACAAAAGGATCAGTGAATGTGAATATCTATGATCATTTTAAACCTCACCCAGTGATTGAGGACTTTTTTTTATTTCATGTAGATAAAACCATAGGTTGTTATAATTAGCTTCACCAAGTCAGTAGCATCAGTACCATGTGTCCACACCTATGTCGACAGGGATAATAAAACAGAAAAAGTGACAGCAAATTTTAAGGACATAATACACATGGAATTAATTTGCGATTAAATGCTTTAACTATAGACAGTCTGAAAATGAATTATGCATCTTGCATTTTTTCAGATGAGCTGTCTAGTATCTTGAAGAAACTTTCCTTGGAGAAATACCAGCCCATATTTGAGGAACAGGAGGTATTCGTTCTTTTATGTCTTACAAATTCCTATAAATCTCCAAAGTTTGTTTGCATTTTGTTTAACGAAACAACATAGTAGCACACTGAAGTTTGCCAAAGACCACTTTGACCCTCCAGAACGCTACTTACAAAATGTCTTGTGGACAAAGGTAGAATTGTTTAGGGTGAACTATGGTGCGTAATATGGTGAAGGGAGCGTCATGATCTGGGGCTGTTTTGCTGCCTCTATGCCTGGACCACTTGCCATTGTGGAGGAGAAAAGTAATTTCTAAGTTTATCAAGGTGCATGTCTAGTCCACAGCAATGGAAGCACTTGTTAGCAGTTATTTTTCCAAAGGTCATTTAACCAGGTGTTGAAACATTGTTGCTATTAGTTTATTTCTTTATCACTTTCTGTGTTTAATGAGTTTTTTAACAGACATGGACTTTGTCTTATCAGCATAGAAATGCTGTGTTTCTTATTATTTGTGATCAGATCACATTACTTGGCCATTGTATACAGAAAACCAGGCAACTGCAAACAGGGCTTTTAATTTTTTGCGACTATATGCGATTGAACCATGCTGTGGGCCCTGATGCTACCCCAGTCAGTCCCATTACTGATACTGGCTTTTGCACCTTTTGCTAAACGGTCAGCTGAACATGACGTCAGAGAACCAGGTCCAGAGAACTCGGCATCATCTGCAGCGAACTGATGCATGACTTGCTTTTAGGTTACATGAATGAAGAAGTGCTGATGTTAAGTGACAACAGTTTTCCAAACTATCCTTGAGCCCCTGTGGCTTTATTCATCGCGGTAGCATTATGGTTTCTTATGTGATGCTGCCTGAGGGCTTGAAAATAATTCATAATCAACAATTGTTTCCACTCTTGGCTTTTCCCCTGAGTCCCTGAATCTTTTCACATTTTCACATATTATGGACTGTAGATTGTGAAAGATATCTGGTGTAGATGGTGAAAGACTTAAATTCTTGGCAGTCCTGAGTTGAGAAACATTATTTTTCACTGACAATACTCTCATGAAGCTTTGCACAAGCCTATTCAAGTCATAAAGACTGGAAGGCTGAAAAGCTTATCTCTGTACTTTTTGACTTATTAATTAATTAGATTTCAGTTTTAATTGCATTTTAGAAAAAGCCCCACATTTTCTGGATAATGGGCTTAGTATATATTTAGGTTATTACACCATACATGTAGTATTTAAATAATAGTTTGTCCCTCCCTTTCTCGCAGGTGGACATGGAGGCATTTCTGACTCTAACGGATGGAGACCTGAAGGAGCTGGGTATTAAAACCGATGGACCCAGGCAACAGATCTTGGCTGCCATATCAGAGCTCAATGCTGGAAAGGTGGTTCAATGTACAGAATATGGGTCTTTACTTTTAGTGGGGTATTTCTCTCGAATTATTTATAGTCCTCCAACAATACAACCCAACAGTATGTTATAATAAACCAGTAGATGTACTGTAAAGAGCTATGGAGAAACAGATAACTGTGGATATGATGATGCAATACAGCAAGAACACTGTTTGTGTATAATGATCTGTGTCATTAGGGCCGAGAAAGGCAGATCCTTCAAGAGACCATCCATAACTTCCAATCTTCCTTTGGCAGCAGTGCTAGTAATCCAAGGCAAACAGGTGAACCCCGCTGTGAGTATCACATCTTCAAATTGAGCAACAAACCATAATAGAGACGGTGAAGCAAAGAACACATCATGATTTGTCTCTTTTCCTCTTCCTCTCTTTCTTATCTTACTATTTGTCTTCTTCAGCTCCAACAGGTTGGATGAGACACCAGGTTCGTACCACTGACAAGAGGTAACTAGTGGCCGTGATGCCCACCAGGAACTGAACCAAAGGTACTTTAGATAAGAGAAAATGCTGGTAACTACTAGCCCAGGCCCAAATCAGATGGGGTTTTGTGGACACCCGTGTTCCAGACTGTTTGAAGAGCTTGCAGCCAAACAACCAAGTGGGCCCTGAAAATCTGGCTTTATCAGACTCTCCAGGATCAAACCACTTGAACTTGTTTGAGGAGATGCAACACAGTGCTGGCTGAATCCAGGACCCTGCTGAATTTAGACAAAGGACTTGATCAGTTGCACATTGCCTCATTTAATGCTAAAGCAGAACATGGGTCACACTGAAAAGTTAGTAAGCAAGAACTGTTGAATAAGAAGGAACTAAAATACACAGCAAGTGAAGAGTGAGCATGAGACAAGATAGAGATTTTTATTTTAACTCATCAAATGTGAGGGCTGCAGCATACGTATTGTAAAAAAGACACTGAGTTATCCAGGAGTAATGCGACTTTAAAGCAGTTGTAAGGACGGAAAGTGTGCATTGCTGAGGGACAATAACCATGCTGTTAGTCATCCAGTCTCCTGGACCGTTTTTACTGGTGTGTGTTACTTTGAATTTACGGACCACTAGGTAAACTGATGATCCTCAGTCAAGACTTTTGCTATGAATAAAACAATATGATGATGGATTTTTACTGTTTGAGATGTTATTAGAGTTGAGTTGAGAAGACGTTAGCAAAACATTTTGGGAGCATTTTATGAGTTGTATTTAGTTTGAAAAGGCACAATGAGCAATAGTTTCCACTGAGCCTGTTGTGTTTTTTTGTATCTGGTCCCACCCTCAAATGTTTGTTCCACACACAGTGGGACTAATATATAATTTCTGAATATTAGATACGTATAATCCATGACTTAGATACAAAGGATGGATGTGTGAGTTTTTTAGGATGGGTCAGTCAGATGCAATTTTGTGTTAAGTCATGTTCTGTTTTAGGGAAGCATGAATAAACACACTGTGATCTTTGGATGATGGGTTAAATCAATAAACAAAAGTAAAATAAAGTAAATACAGTTTGTGTTTGGTGCTCAAGTTTGATAATTGGAAACCAGGTTTCTGGTTCAGCTTTGCTCATGCAACAACATTGTACAAACAAAATCAGGATGTAAAGCTATGTTTCTTCCACAAGATGGCACTAACCCCCTGTTGATGCAATGAATGATCAGCATGGGACACTTCAGATCTTGCTCAGCGATGTGATAGCACAAAAATATCCCAACTGAGAGGATCAGTACCAGGACCAATCCACGCATGTTTTAATGGATCAGTGGACTCAGCAGTGCAGCAATCTGCGGAGGACATCGAAAATTAGTGTATGTTGGATGTGAAAAACTATTTGGTCACACAATTGACTGACTTGAGTTCCGAAACTGAACCTTTAAACATTATTTTTGCAAGTAACACGTTTGTCAAAGTGCTTTCTGTAGCCAATGTATTTGTTTGCTAAAGACTGTTTGTGAGGAAAGAAATTCTGGTGAACCACTAGTGGCCTGGTGCTTTAGAAAAATCCATCTCTATCTGATGGCGTCACCTCATTCTAGGAGTCATATTCTCCGTGTTTGTTCAGTTTTTGGCTAAGAAGAGTTAACATTTTTTAACGAGGACCTGCAGTTTTTGAATAAAATAATTACAAAAATAAAAATAAAAACATTATGAAGGATACAGCTGTTTTTTCAAGGTGTCAGATTATTTTATGAACAATTACTACAAAATAAATATACGTAAAGGTTCTGCTCTGTAGCAGCAGATACCAAATTCAAATATATTCATAAATACTTTTTTTGTCCTTGTGGGAAATTAGATTTGCAGTTACAAGATGTTAATCCCCATCAATCATGTCCACACCCATATTGTGTGCTAGAACAGTAGCTAAGTCAGGGTCAGCTCTAGTTCAGATCAACTGGGCATCCTGCTTGATAACAGGTATAACCTGTTCAAAAACAGAATGGCTTTTGGAACAAATGAATAATTTTTTCTATTTTTAGTCATGAGGAAGATGACATCATCGCCTGGATGGCAACAAGAAGAATATTGTGGATGTTTGTATGATTGGTTATAATTTTCTATGCTTAATAAATTGGTCTCCATGGATGCTTTTCATATTTGGTAAAGTTACTAAGTCACAGTTTACTGGCTGTTCATAACGGTATTTTCCTGTGTCTTTCTTAGTGGCATTACCAAACCTGTGGATGATGCACAAGGACAAGACACTTTCAATAAAAGCACAGTGAAACATTTCAAGCATTATCTTATGAAAAACCATTTCTTGTTATGAGTTTTGCTTATGAGGCAAGTCAGCGGGTTCCTTGCAGACTGTTAAAGGTTTCCTTTGTTTTAATTGTGTTTAAGAGAAGCTTTGACTTCTCATACCAGCTTAGAAGGTACTTACCAAAGAGACTTACCAAAACACCATCATCGGTGTACTAGGGCTGATGTGAGACTCAGGAAGAGTCGTCTCCTCTCTGCCCACTGCTCCCTCTCGCTGGTCTTAAACAGCTCTGCTTTGCCCTTCACACTCTGCTATGCTCTGCACAGCCCTTCAGGTAGTTGTCGCTATGATATAACAATAAAGAAGAAGCCAATAAACTGATTAATCAAGCCAATAAACGCAGTCACTAACCATTTTCTCTAATTGGTCGGAAGGGAGAGCTTTGCTCAAATGCTTTTAGAATTATCTCTGCATCACTGCCAGTGCTGTTCAGTGAGTCTGTGTCATGAGAGGCATATTAGTATATTAGCAGAAGAATCCCATTATGGAGCATGTTGTTATTTAAAATATTCAAAAAATGTTGCACACTATAGCTTTAATAAAGCACCATTGTTATAAGGTGCTACAGTATTAATGTCTGTGTTAAAATAAGATCAGAATCTGGGCTAAAAACTTTTGGAACATCAGTGGTTTGTTCTGCTAACTAAGGTTGAAACAGTGGTCACTTTAAAGTGACTATGCACATACACACACCCACCCAGGTGCAACTTGGGGTCCACTGTCTTGCCCAAGGACGCTAGAGGACCCAGCGAGCAAACCACAGAGGCTGCGTTAGTGGATAACTGCCCATACTGGGAGCCATGTAAGTTTTGAATGGAAAATTCTTGCAAATTAAAAGTCGAATTCCTTTGCAATCAAACCAAATTTACTCATTTCAACACGCTCATGTCTTCATTGGTCTGGTATGACCAGTACTTGGTGGGAGCTAATGTTTGCAAAGCTCAAACTGATTTTTCCTACATTACTGAGGTTTTGACTCCACTTGTGGTACAATGTGACAACATGTTAGTATTCCCATTATGTACCCTAATGTCCTCAGGGTTGTTGGGCCGTTGTTGAAGTGCTCAGAGGAATTTAAACAGATTAAAGATCCATTCCAGACACATTTAAAAACACTCTGCTTTGACTATTTCGTTGTCTAGTATATTTATATCCATCAAAATAATCCGAATATACTTTTTTAAGTTTTAGAAGTTTCATGCTGGGCTACATTTGGCCTCCAAACTAATCCCCAAACCAGCATTTGACTCCAACTTTTGTCCAACGTTTGAGTCGTCTTAAACTCAAATTAAAGGTCAGAACAGAGATGCTTCAACAGATTAAGACGGTTTCTATTGTCAATCTCTGCATATTGAAGCTCCAGCCTCCACATAACAAACACACCACATTTATAACTTGTAGTGGGATTTAAAGATATCATACCTGGCTGTGAAACTCTAAAAATTAAACTGGACTCATCATTACCACAAACATCAAGATTTTGAGGTCTTCTAGTAGCAGATGATTGAGTCAAATATTAGTGTTTTTGTTTTTTTGAAGACACCACGTGAGGAAGAGCAGCTGAAAAAAATGCCCAAACTCGACCAAATAGCAAAACACTGGCGTTGTTGAAATGATTATTGATGAGCTAGATATAGACTGGCCCGACATGCAGGCGACGGGGTTCCTGTAGAGTTTAATGAAAAGCATCACTCAGCATAGAAAAGCTTTCCTCTCCAGGGCTGTCATATGTGAGCTGTAAGAAACTGGAGGAGGGCGAAATCCATTTGGAATATATTAACATCGCTGTGGCATGTGGGCAGCAAATGGAGTGACTCATTCAATTTCCTCTCAATTGTTTTCACTCACATAAGGTTTTGATTGGA
The DNA here is from genome assembly GCF_033026475.1 of Channa argus. Lineage (NCBI taxonomy): Eukaryota > Metazoa > Chordata > Actinopteri > Anabantiformes > Channidae > Channa > Channa argus. The sequence goes on along the minus strand of NC_090215.1, from coordinate 2,162,978 downwards.
TTGAATAACATTTAATAATATTGTCTGTAATTGTCAATACAGTAGTCGTGCAGTAGTAAGGAACAACAGATATAGCAGTATATTATAGGTGCATGGAGGTCACAAAATCAGGGAGGAGATTAGCTCTCTAATGAATAACAAAATAGGAGTTATGGAGATAATGCATCAAAAAGAAAATAGTCTCATCGAAGAGGGCAAGTGTGTGTCACATTATTAAATTCACACTGTTCATAAAGCCACTGTTCATAAAGCCACTGCCAATGCTAAGCAGATACTAACAAATGAGCTAATAAGTCTATGACAAGTTAGCTATTAGCTATGATTAATAACTGTGCATCTCTTCTCGTTGCATTAGATTAAACATGATTCTTGATAAATAAATAAAAAAGAAATAAATAAAGGTAATTGCGATAAAAAAAAAAAACAGCAACTCACTTATTCAGGCCAACATCAGTTTTATGTAGCTTCCTTATAAAGCCTACATTTGGGAACCATGAGAAACATGTTGAATTGACGTCGGTCGGCGTCGGCCCCTCGGTGAGTAAGACCATTCTGATTGGCTGTTCAGCTTAGCCAATCGGTGGATGAGAAAAGATTTCTTTATTAATAACACCTTGTACTGTTATTATAACTTGTTACCAGACATATCCTCTATTAGAAGTAGATATAAACCGTGTGTGGTGAGCCAGGGAGCTGTGAACACGGTAAGCTAACACTGCTTTGTTCCCCGATCTTCCGTTTTCTCTTCCTCTTACACAATCGCAGCACTTGCAGCGCTACCTGCTGGTCGGCAGGTAAGTTGACGTGTAATACACTAGAAATGATTGTAAAACAACTTCACAGCGATTAGTTTCTGAAAAGGAAGCTTTCCATCAACTGATTTTAGAAATTCAATGAACGTGACATTGAATATATGCTTGTAAAGTACCAATATTTATTCAAGTAAGTTGAAACTGAGGCAACTGATTGTCCTGAAATAGGAAAGTAAACTTAAATGTTAATTGTAGTTTACACCAACAAAGCACCACTTTAACACTAAGATGGTGGTAATGTAGGCATCATGGTGGTGGTTAGTGGGGCCGCCTCACACCCAGAAGGTCCCCGGTTCGTATCTCGGCTGGCTGTGGCCTTTCTGTGTGGACTTCTCCCCTTGCTTGTGTGGCTTTGCTCTGGGTGCTCTGGTTTCCTCCCACAGTCCTAAGACATGCATGTTAGGTTAACTGGTGACTCGAAATTGGCCGTAGGTGTGAATGTGAGTATGAATGTGTGTTGGCCCTGAGATGGACTGGAGACCTGTCTGGGGTGTACTACACCTTTCACCCAACGATACTGGTCACAAGCTCCAGCCCCCCACAACCCCTAAACAGGACAATCTGCTACGGATAATGGATGGATGGTAATGCAGTTTTTGTTGTGTTCAGGGCTGCTTACCTGTCTGTGGCTAAGCAGCCCCAGACACAGTGAACTGTTATGTACCGTACGGTCTGACACCTACATGGCAGTATCACATCTTTGGAAATTTGAAGCTACATACAAGTGACTTCAATTAGCGCTATCATGAAACCCAATCAATCCACACTGCTCCGCCTGGCCCTCCTCCTCCCTGCTCCACTATGCTCTTCTACTGTCTGCTATGCTTCAACAAATTTGGCCCAGTCTTTCAAGTAATAGTCAATTCACCCTCACTATTTAAGTCCAGCCTTCCCCACAGTTCCCTGCCAGATCCTCATCTCCTCACTCCCAGCCAATGTGCTGAACCCTTGGTTTACCTGATCGTAGCAATCCTGACTCCTGAATATTGGACTCTTTGGTCTGAGGTTTGGGCTGTTTCCCATCCTGTCTCCTAGTTAATTTTGTGTGTGTGCATTTTTGGTAGGCTTTGTTCTTAGTCCCTTAGGTGTGAGTCCAATTTTGTTTAGTTATTAATACCTGCTCTTTATTTTTTGTTGCATACATCTTTTAGTTCATAGTTTATATTTAAGCCTAGTTGCTTGTGTATTGTGTATTTTGTTTCCTGAGTTACCCCGCAGATTAATGTTCAGTACTGTTTGTGTTTCTCATCCATGTCTTATTTTGTTAGGGGGATTTTCTGTTTATTAGTTTCCCTATTTTGCAGTGTGCCTTTGGGTTTAGCAGTTTATGTTTCACATCAGCGTTTAATTTTATTTCTCAGCCATTTTTCACTAGTGTTATTTTGGTTAACTTTTTTTTTTTTTCACTCCGGTAGTTTTTCGGTCCTAGTTTCAGTTGAGTTGATGGCTTGTTTTGCCTTTTCTCGTACCCTCCTGTTAGAAGCGCTTCGTGTTCATCATTGAGTGTTTTTCCAATAAACGGGTTTTGTTTAGTCCATCCCTCTCGCAGTTTCCTCACTTGGGTCTGGCATTGCCATAATGCCACGAGTGCACTGCTACACTCCATAATAAGATACTTTTTTGCCAAACTCATTTTAATTTGGAGCACAGGGCGAACACACAAATTCCACATATTATACTAGTAATATGGTAAATTACTCTATTTAGGATTTTACTAGTCATTTTTGTGTTTTAATGTATGGATTATAATTTTCTCCACTAAGTACAGGTAAAATTCTGGGTTGGTACTTTACTTACTTTAGCCACTAGTGGGGTCCTATTTTACAGAGGGTTGTCGGCTATAGAGCGGTTTCCTCCCATCATTCCAGAGTCATCTCCAAAAGCTGCCACTACTATGACATTCACTTTGTGGCCATCGGCCTCTGGCTGTACAAGCCGGTGCGGCTTTCAGATGTACATCACCTAGGGCAATGGCTTTATTACTCTGTGTGCATGTGTGTTGAATTTAAAAGGTGGTGGTCACGAACATGAAAGAATTTGAGGCTTGGTCTGTGATTTAGTGGCAAATAGGGATTGGAGGACTAAGCCTTTATAACTGTCATCCATCAGCTTTGCAACAATTGTTAAACACAGTTCTCCATATTTGTGCAAATTAAGTTTATACAAACAGTTGTTGACATTACATTTACATCACACTGGTAACATTGCTCTTAACAGAAGTGACTCACTTGCTTGCAGGGTTTCCTCGCATTCCGGGTATTACACAACATTGTAGCCATTATCATATCTTTGTCTCCATCTTTTTCTGTGTGGACACAAACAAAAGCTCAGACATGTGATGGAGCAGATTACACAGAGATTGAGGGGAGCAGAGGAGGAAGTCAACCTTCCTCTGACCCACGTTCTGACCATAAAAAACCTTTGAAAAACCCAAATCCAAATGTCAACAAAAGATTATCCCCACAGAGTCCCAACACTCAATTTTGTCTCCAAAACCGATTGACGCAGCTCATGATACAGGGCTGAAAGAAACGTGACGGCAAAGCACGAGTTTGATGCGTCTCCACTGAGTGATGCTGCACAGCAAGACTTTACCTTTGCCAGCAAAACACAAACTCCTTATGTGATGCTCAAAATACTGACACTGAACTGCACAATAAACTGTTACACTAGCATGGGATGAAATTCTATCCATATCCAAAATTTTATTCTTATTTGCATAGGTGCTCTGGAGTGAACACTTTTAAAGCCGCAGCATTGTTTAGTGACCCTGGATTATTCGTGACCTCTACACCGACTCAGACACACTCTAGTCAATTAGACAGTTTTATGATTTCTAAATGTCATCTTGTAAAAAGTGGGACTAAAGGTGTTGGCCTACTCTAACAATAGATATTATTAGAGCGGCCGTTCATCAGTCCCACAGTTGCTGGTTTGATCCCTGACTCCTCTGGTCACATGGAGTGGATTTGAGCTTCATAGTCTAATGATCAGTCATGTTATTAAACACTTTAGGGTCTTAGTCAGCATTTCTACATGTGTGTTAATATAAACAGAGGAAAGTGCAGTGTTTTTGTGTGCACAAAGGCATGAGTGTATAGTATATGTGCATAGTATTCTACTGCAGCATCCAAGGTTCAAAACATATGTCCTTTCTGTTCTTACAGGATCTCTAGAACATGTCTTATCCCTTGTGAGTAATGTCTATAGGACAACACCATTAATCCCACTTTTTTCCAAATAGTGTGCGCTTATTTGTGTGCAACGTGCACACTATAAGCTGTATTTTATATTGTCTGTTTTGTTTCGTCCAGTAACTTTGCTGCTCACTTGAGCAATCGTGACAAAAACAACTCACCCTAAATGACAGCGACAGAAATGAAATGAGTGTATGTGTTTGGCACTTTCCGATATTGACCATTCCATTAATTATGAATGTCCATTAGAATCAGACTTGTCATGTCACAGCTCTGCATGTCTCTTGAAACCCCACGGTGATACTAAGAGAGACATCTTAATCAATGAAAGCCACACTATTGCACCTGGCAGATGGCTTTCACTAAGTCTTGTTTAGCTTCATGGTCATCATTGTAAAATGTGTATTTAGCCACATATACAGACATGCACTCACGCATATGCAAACAGTTGCGTGCGAAGGGCTGTCCCATCAGTGTTAGCAGAGCTCTAAGCCAGGGCTAATCTGGAATGAGCTTGGGTAGTGTTGCCAGTGGATTTGCATTGATACCAAAGCTCCCTGTATCTTTAATGGCAGTCACTGACAGTGTTAACAGGACCTCTTCAAATACCTAACTCAACCTGCCACAACAGATAAAACATCACCCCTATCAACACTTTGATGCAACACCATGATTGAAAACTATCTGCTCTGCCAAAGGTACAATCCGATTGTCAGAATTACACTTCAGAATGGAGTTAGAAGTGTAGTAAAATCCCTGTCTCATCATTCTTAGGCACTGAGGTATTGCCCTGCTTCTCTCATATACTGAATGCATTAGTTCTGGTATTATTGGAGACAAGTGGTGACTAAACAGTGATTTATTCTGCAATCAGCAGGCTGCCAAAAGGCAAATCTGATCACTGAGGACTTCTAAAGGTCTCATTAGCTTGCAGATTAGTTAGACAGAAGTTTTAGTTAGACAAACATTCTTAGAGCTTTTCAGAAACATTTCTATTGTTAGTAAAACTTTAGTAGTTGAAACCATGTGATTCAAGAGCAATATACCGTATACAGCATATTACACAACAACTTGTTTGTTTTTAGAGGATTTATTTTGTATCATCTGTAGTGCATACATTTGTACACTGGGGTGCAGTATACAAGACTGAGGTCATGTCTGACTGGAAGTCATGCATGCCTATACTCTACTTAAGTACCCTTATTTCATTTAGTTTTACAAGCAACCCCCACCCCCCCCCCAAAAAAAAATTATAAGAGAAACATATTTCTTTATGAATTTATGTTCATATCTAGCTTGTTGTCCCGGCAACCTCTTCATTATCTCAAACCTATTGAGGAGCAGGAACTTGTCAGTTCCACTAGTCCATTCCCCTAAGCATGGAATAACCGACCAATTCAAATGTGGGCAATGAGACTTCACTTTTTATTGGGCTCTGCAACTATATAATTTGGACTAAATAACTTAACATTTGCTCTGTTACCCTGAATAATATGTGTGCCCCTGCCAGTTCTCTTCACTTCCCTGCTTGATGTTTCTTTGGTAAATAGGAACCTAATTTGTTTTAAGGACAAAGGGTTTTAAGTGATCTGAAAGTTAGCATAAAGAGGAGTAGGAGGCTAAAAGTAGGCTGACACATCAGCACTAGTTTAAAGACTATTTTTAGTTTACTTTCACCTTCCTAGGTTCTTGCTTTTCTTTTCCATTTCTCAAGTGGGGTTTAAAAAGTGACTTAACCACATAACCATATCCGGGATTAGAACATCCAGCATTACTCCTGTACATGATGTACAAACAACAGGGCCGTGGGCTAAGACATAGCTGTGCAGAACTGCTATGTCTCTGAGATGAAAAACATCATTTAGGTTTAAAGTTTCTAATGTTAAATTAGGCTAATGTTAGTTGAAATGTATAATCAGATTATGGGATGCTGTTGTCCAGCTGTTTTGCTGTTGGAGAAATACCAACTACAGAGTCTAGAGTTTGGGATAACATTTTCACAACTATTAAGAATGATTATTGTCCCCTGCCATTTATTTGTAGCAGCCTCAATCACCACACAGGTGAGAAATCACTCAGGTTTTAGACCAACAACCCTTCTGAATGTATCAAATACAAAAACAGTTAGTTTTTGTTTTACAAACTAAGGAAGTTAGTTGAAATGTTATCTGAAATATTTAAATGTGTAAATGAATAAGTCAGTGCATCAAATGATAAAACAAGACAACACCAAAGAAACATTAAAGTATATGGAAATATTAGTAAATACACATAGCAGGTCTTCAACTTAAATTGTGCAGTTTTACACATTTTACCAGTTCTTTGCAGATTTTCAATTGATGTCAAGTATTTACAGTATGTTCCATATTCATTCTGGAAAGCATTAAAATAGCTTTTTTTTTAAAATAGTTTTTTTTTATATTTATACAATATATGGGCATAGTGTTAATAACACATTAAATGAACACATTTCTATTTTTTTTTATTTTTGAAACAAAAATCAACAAATCCTTTTGTTGAAACCATTGTTCCTTTTGTCTCCAATACAGTTGGGAGTGAAAAGAAGAAAACATGTTCTGTTGGTTCAGTACACGTACTGTTTTCAAAGCCGAATGTTAATCTGAGAGATTCATTGGACAGGTTTTTAATCATGTATTAGTCGGAAATTAATTGATTTAGTTTTGGGTAAAATGTGGTATTTTAATATCCGGAAAGAGTATTGTCACTTAGGTGATACGTCAGTTGCGTCAGAACACTTCCGGTAATAACATTTACAAGGAAAAAAAAAGATGAGAGGCGTTTATTTCACACGTTTGTCTCCTGTAGAACACAAAGGAACGTTATGGAACACAAACTGCACACAACTTTAATAAATAACTGTTTGATTGTATCCCATCGCGTAAGGTATCACACAGGGCACGTTCACAGTTTTGTTTTGAAGGCATAAACATCGCATTTCCCGGTATCTGTAACGAGCTCGACGCAGCCAAAAAACCGTGAGAGTTTTTGAGTTTCTTAATAAATCCATGACATAATCCGCCCGAGATAGAGCTGTGTGTTGTTTCTGAAAGCTACATCACTGAAGTCATTGTTAGTAAGAAACAACCCAGTCCCCTTCAACGCAACGTCGTCTTGTCAAATAACATTCTCTATTACGGCTGCCTGTAGGGAAATCCTCCGGAGCACGAGCGCTGTAGAGCGAGCGCAGCCTCCGTCTGAATCTGGAGGTTTATGCCTTTGCTGGCCCTCGCGTGTGATCCCTCCTATCGTACTGCTCACAAAATGTGTGTGTGGATGTGTGTGTACACACGGGTCGGATTGAATTGCTGCTACTTTCACGAACGCCTAGTAAAAACACAAATTAGTTAGACATTAAAAAAAAAAAAAAAAAAAAAGGATTTCAAATGGAAAAGGCATCAACTCTAACCCTTGTTGCTCAACAAAATATGGAGCATGTCAATTTTATTCAGTTGTAAGAAAATCAAATCCAATAGTGACAGTATGAAGAGAATTTTTTAATTTTTTTTTAAATGTGAGGCAATGTATAAATACAACTGACAAAGGCGAAACAAACAATAGCCTAGGTCCGAATACTCTGTTATTACTAATATAAGCTGTAAAAAGAATGCCCACATGTTTATAGATCTATTTATAGCACAAATAAAGTCGAAAAATGATAAGTCCTTTTTTCAGAGCGCACCTGAAAGCAGCATAAGCCTCATGGTTATGTGTGTGTGTGTTGCTGTGCGCTGGCGCTTGGTTTGTGAGGCAGAGAGTTGCGTGCGAAGAGCTCGACATGTCATTCAGAGGAATCCGCCACCTGAAACGCAAGGAAGTGAAGGCGACTCAATTGGGTATAAAGCATCAGCCAACATCTGCCCCGAGCAGTGCAAAGCTGATGAAAACATCAGCTCGGAGCTCGTACGGGACCTCTCCGGTTTATTTGATTTCACTTGGATTTATCATTCGGCATTATCGAGTCGGTGCACCCCGGGAGACGCATCTCTTTTCTGCACTTAAAGTGAATGTGGCTTAACAGTCAATACTATACTGGAACTAACTAATATCCACAGAGATTTGGGGTCAGTGCATGTTGAATTTTTTATTTGATTAATTCTTGTGTGATGTTGTTGTTGTTGTTTTTTTTTTTGTTTTTTTTTTTAACAGCAGTATTATTCTTTTAAGGTTTATTTTCTAATGATCCAACATGTCTTCTGCACTTAATTGACAAATTTAGTAATATTATTTATCTTATTTTGATTTGCATATTTGGTAGTTATTTATAGACTATCAAACCATAAATCTCATTTCTATGATAAATCAGACAGGCATAATATTGTGGTATTTATATGTTCCCATTTTTACAGCATAAATTAATTAGGCTTATTTACTTTAATGTTCGGCATGCAGAGATTTATTGCACATTTTACCCCAGTGAGTAAATTCTATTGACACAATGTGCATAAACAACTCTGAACACGTGTCAGTGCAGAGTGTTAACGTTCCTTTACCTCATCCACAGCGCACCTGTTACCTCCGCCGAGCGCGAGATCATGATCCCTCCGGGAGACTGCATGTATGCGGGCAGAAAGAGGAGGAAGCCCATCCAGAAACAGTTAAGGACTAGTATGCGACCTGTGTGAAAATAATGCTTTGTGGTTCACAGTTGCACATTGTGTCGTGTGTCTTTTCTAGCATGGTAGACTAATATGCAGGTGTCAATCTGTGATAAAGAGAGGCATGACATCATTTAGAGACAGCCACATAAAGGTGTAAAAATGACAACATAAGGTCATCTGATATACACTGCAGAAAAATACCCAATTATAATGTACACTGTTTTGGTTGCAAACATATTATTAATAAAGAAATAATTTAGCACTTCATATGAAAGGCTTTGAAAATTTCACACACACACATATAGACATATAGATATCTATATCTGTATATAATGTTTTTAGCAGTGAAGATGCTTCTATTATTTTTCAACACTTTCTATTTGCTTCATATTTATATCTTCGCCTTTGGCCTTATGAGTCATAGTTTGCATTTTCTTTATGGTTTTCTAACCTTTCTTCTTGAGATCTTAGGACATTTTTTTTTTTTTTTTTTGGACAACCTTGTCAGCTGATGTCATGAATAGTGAATTGCAGGTTATGTAACATTTTGAAGAGGGAAGTGGTAATTTAACAAGGCCCTGTGGCACTTTAAAGTTTTCATGTTTTGTGCTGCCTTTGCTGCTGATCTGAAAGGAAATCTTTGCCACATCAAATCGATACTGTACTTTTGAAATTCTACCCTGCTAGCTATGCCACTAGACATTTTAGGAGTTTGAAGTTTCCATTTCCATGCCTCTAGTTATCGATTAATCTTCTATTGCTTCATTGTCAAAATAAAAGCAATTTGGAGGTCTTATGTGTATTGTTGGACTTAAAATATATTAAGCTAAATAACCAGATGTTTTCCTTTGTATATTTTTTTAACACTAACAAGTAGAAAATGGGATTGTTAGTGGCGTCGTTGTGGTAAAAAAGGTCAAAGCACTGTTGTAGAAATATTGTCTCTGTGGAGATTAGAAACATTCAGCTATATAAATTGGAGATGAGAATTCCATGCAGATTATTTTAAGTACAGATGGTAAAGCTGTGATCCACCATACTAACATACACAAATAACTTTGTGCTTGAGGAGCATTTCTTATTCTCTACAACACTGACAAGGATTGTGCCGTGTATCCAGTGTACAGCTTTAATATCGCCAGTTGCTGACGGTCACAGTGCACAGTGTATATTTTCCTTTATTGTAAAGCTACAGCATTCACATCAAGCTGCAAAGACACATTCTTGAGACTGAAAGTTGGTTTGTTTCGTCGCGTGACGAAACAAACTATCGAATAAACAGAGTTGTCATTGGAGGAAACGGGATCGGCTCGGTCCGTGGTCTCTTGGGGAAAGCTGAGTCAAAAGGAAATACAGTTTAAAGAAAGAGGGAGTTGTGCAGACTGTGGTTTATTTGGTCATGTGTTTTTTCATGGGTTGGCAAAGTGCGGTGGTTACCTTACTTAACCAGACAAAACACGATCATGTTTGTGGCGTGTATCCTAACGTTGAAGAACGACTACAAAACAACGCCGACAAATAATGTAGGGAGCCATTTTTGACAAATTAGTACAAACGGAATATTTTCATGTTGTTAAAATCCTAATATGAGGCTAATATCGTATGAGTCGGACATTGCTCCACCTTCACCCAGAAAGTCAGTCGATGTGAGTGTGTTTATGTGGTAAGACAATGAAACATTAATATTGAAATATTAATTAGACACACACACACTCCTGATACCCTCTATGCTCTCTTAATCCCCTCTATTGTCTCATCATCAGGAAGCCGTCTTCTGCCAGTGAGAAAACCAACCCATCCAAGCGGCACCGGGACAGGCTGAACGCCGAGCTGGACCGGCTGGCCAGCCTGCTGCCGTTTCCCCAGGATGTGATCTCCAAGCTGGATAAGTTGTCCGTGCTGCGCCTTGCAGTTTCCTACCTCCGCGTCAAAAGCTTCTTCCAAGGTAAAGGAGGTTGAGTGATAACATTAGCAGTAATAGGGGCTGAGGTTTATGTGTGTATGAGTGTTTGAGCATCGCACGCTATGAATCAGACCAACATATGGGGTTAATAACAGGATATCAGCTGCTGTGAATTGACATAGAAGTCAAGGCTGTCCAACCCATAATACTGTGTGGCTATGATGCAGCATGCTGGCTGACTGTGGAAAGCTAGTATTTAAATTCTAAATGTTATTGGTATCAGTAACAATAGCTTTAGATGTAGTTTTATCCCGTTTCAATAGAATCTAATATTCAGTAGTTTTCGCTGGAAATGGTTCAAGATATTTGTTAGTAAATGAAAAAGTAAGGTCTGTGACGTGCCAAGCATTCAGGCTGGTGTGTGTTAAACTCAAACACAGTTTGATGGAAAGATCGTGTACAGGATATTCAACTAGTCTGTTATAGCATCTGTAAATAGGAGGATCTATTTGACTCTTCGTTTACTCTAAGTCCCTGTCATAACCTTTGTGTCTTTAAGTGAAATTAAGCAGTATATATTGAGAAAAACACGTGTTTTCCCACCCTCCCACCATCCACCGAATGCCTAATTTTCTCTGCTTGTGATGCACCACAGTGCACTTCAAATATTCATGTGCCATTTCTGGAACGTAATTTGTTGCTGGTGGCCGTGCTGGCTGCCTTACCAACAAGGGGGCCTGGATGTGACAGCTCTATAAAAACAAAGACTCGTCCCACATTTATACTGAGTAAATGCATATGATTAATTTAAAAGGGGGTGATGGGGAAAGGAAAGCCTGTAGGGAGGTAGCTCGCCACTTTCCTGGTCCTGGGGGCTGAAAGCTCCTCATTGAAAGCTGTTTTCTTGAGCTGGCAAAGGGATGTAAGCCTCTGACCAGCTGAGAGTTTTGAAGCTCCTTTTCTACACATGGGGGTCTCCCCTTTCACCTTCTCCTTCTCTGATCCTTACAATACCCTTAATCTCCATCATCCGCTGCCTCGGTTTGGCATGGCACACACCAACTGACACTCTCTTGGCCGAGGTCATGCAGCTTTACCCATGCACACACTCAGGTGCTTTACCTGGAATACTAATTTAAGTTAGCCATCACACACAGTTGCAGAACAAGTGCTAATCAGACTTGTTAAAGGTGCCTGTCCTGAATAGGAACCAATGCAGAGATTAAGGGTGCAACCGCCACCGTAATGAGGAGCGATGCCGGGTGCAGTAAAGGGCAACGTTTGAAAAAGAAGATTTGGTCACATATGAATGTGTTGGAATGGTCCTGTGTTACAGTGCTTTCTTAAACATAAAATTGAATAGTAAAGATGTGATTTAACTTGAAATATATTCTCTTTTCTCAACACACTTTGATGCCAAAACCTCTGCTGGGTGCCTTGTTATCAGTGGCAGCAGAGAGCAGCTTAGCTGCCTTTTGATGCCACACTAATGAAATTAATTAGAGTGGAACATGAGGGATTTGGCTCTGTGTATGTCCACAATCACTGCCCTCCCTCCCTTTGGTCAAATCTTTTGGTTTTGGAATTTCTGTTTTGTTTCCACTCATATTTAAACATGGAGCATGGCCATAGGTTTTCTGGAGAAATCTTAAGAAGTGCAACAAGTAGATTTCCACATCCTTCCTGTGGTTTGGAACAACAGTCATAATTGTCTCTTTTTTCCCCACCTTTCTTTTTAAACTGTGAGTCACTCACTGAAAACCTGCAACTTAAAGTTTCATTTGTCTTTATAAACAGTTTCACAGAGGAAGAATGATGTCTATTTGTATCTGGTGCAGTTATCCATTTTGTCCACAGGGAGGGGGATGTGTGAGAAGTTGCTACTGAGTCACTTCTCCTATCCAATTAAGTTAGTTGTCATTAGAGGGATAAGGATTTAGCTTCAGCTTGGATTGCATCATACGTTTTTTTCATAATATAAATTACATACTTTAAATAACTTTCTCTACTCCTTTTTCAGACACTTACAGCTATTTCATACCTAGTGTGTTAGAGGATTCACAGAAAGTGTAGTAGGTGGTTTTGGAGTCACCAGAGAGTCTCCTTTGCGTGACTGTTCATGGGTGGAGCACAGTGAGTTGTGTGTACTTATGCACTATATGCAAATATACCCCTAGGTGGTGTGTGTGTGTGTGTGTGTGTGTGTGTGTGTGTGTGTGTGTGTGTGTGTGTGTAAATAAAAAGCAACAACAGACAGATTTCCTTCCCAAGTTTCCCTTGATCATCATATTCCATGAAATTCAAGTGTGGCGTGTTTACAGGTACAGTACAATGAGATAAAATGTGGTATCTCACATGCCTCCACAGCTGGAAAGAAATTACGATTCTGATGTTGTACCACATAGTTTCCCTTTTTATAAGGTTTTGTGTAATGTGTATGGAGGATGCAAATAATTACTTTGAATATACAATAAAAGTTAGGATGTTTGGATATGAGAAAATATAATAAAGATCACTGCAGAAGGAACAATCTCTAGGTGCCTACAATCAAACTGTTATCAAGCTAGTTATCAAGTTCCATCAAGTTCCACTGCATGGAAACTTTTTCAAATGGGTTAGCATACAGGTAAAGCACACTGAGCCAGTGAAAATGGGCCAAGTCCAGAGGGTATGACCCCTTCAAAAAATAATAATTGTAAATTACAATCATCATTTCATAGCCTAAAGATGATGTAGAGTTCTTTGCCCCCTGGTTCTTGTTTAATTACTATTTTAGGTCAGGGAATCTATATTTTCAGCATTTGTAGACAGATTCCTAAGCAAGTAGGTCCATGTAAAAATGTGTGTGTGTGTGTGTGTTCACTCTTCCATGTTAAGTCTCTGACCTCGCTGTAATTGCTGAGCTTGTTAAATATTTACCCTAAGGATTAACTATCCCTCTTCCTTTGTTTTTCTGCCCCGATTGCCTTTATTTCTCCTCCGGTGTATGTTGTTTGAGTCTGTTCTCTACTATTGTGCTTCACTGCTTTTTATCTTAGAAACTACAATTTGCTATAGTTGAATATTTAATCAGGTTCCGGTCATATTTTTTTTAGACGGAAAGAGGTAATTAAAAGCAATTTGTAGAGAGATTCTTTCGCTGTGCAAAATGTGTGATGCTGAAAGCGTGTTGGTGGATAACTTTCAAGGGAATGTGACACACGTTTTGTGTTCTTTCCACCTTTAATCGCATTCCGTAATTTGTTTCTCTGTTTATTTTCTTTCCTACTTACCTCTGCCTTATCCCCTGTTGCTCCGATGCGTGTTGGACTGATATGAACTGACACAGCCTCTAACAAGGCTAAAAGTCATCAGTGCTTGTGATTGGAATCAGATGGCAGTTTAAAACAGAGAACCTAGAGACTACATAATAAGGGTCAGACCTTCCTCCTTGTCGTGTTGTGGCACGACATGTTGCCATTTCTTTTGTAGCCTTTGTTTGTGGTGTGAAATGCAGTGAGTGGTTGATATTGTGTGGGTTGTATATCACTGGCTTATCACCTGTCTCTCTTATAATACACAGTGTGTCACCCAAGTATAACCATGGGGCTATGTGCCCAGAGTGACTAGAAAAGTTTCATTCGGCACTTCTGTGCCTTTGGACACCTGCTTTTAAAGTACGCTTTGATGTTGTGTGCTTCTTCGAGGCGAGTCTGATGGCATCTGTCAACATCTCAGGTCTTGACCTTCATGGCACTGCACTGGGGATCAGATGTATGCTTCCGCTCTTCTGGTACAACAGCTTCTGTACCCTCAGTATTGACTTGAACCTTTTGTTGTGAAGTTGATTGGTGGACAAGAGCAAGATTTAGGGTTTCTTTTGGGGGGGATGCATTTATTAACCTTAATTTGATATGTGTCAGTGAAAAACAATACAGGAAACATGAGGAGAGAGAATAAGGGCTTTACATGTAACAAAGGTCCCCAGCTGGACTGGAACCAGGTTTTGTGGCATATACTGCAACCATTTGGCTTCTACCCACAGAGGATTTGTTATTGTCTGTAACTTAGGCAACACCTTAAACAACCCTGTCTTCTAAAAAACATTACCTACAAGGAAACTGCTAATGTAAATTTATTTAACTTATTATAGGTAGATTATATTTTCTATTAATTTAATGGGTATACTGTATCCTAACAATTAGCATAAATGTCAAGTTGCAAATATGTTGATACTGAACATATCAGTAAAAGGTTCACTAATTGGTATATGATCTCCATCTGACTCACTGTTTAATAAATTAATTATGTTTATTAATAAATGTAGCGCTGCGTTCATTTAAAAAATATGTTGGAACATAACCCATCCAGAGATAACAATCCCGCCCCAAAAAAACATTTGGTTGCAATTTAGTTGCGCAGAAACAAAATGTTTAGTAGAAAGGGCCACTTCAAATATTCAAATTCACCTTTAATTGCAAGATCCTGCAACATTCCACCTTATAAGACTGGACTGACTTGTTCAGTAGATTTTCAGTCTTACTGTAATCAGGGCTGTTTTGACCTGTTTCCTTGTTGCTTGTTTCAAGATATTGTAAAGTCGTAGACATAGACAAGTCAGTTTAACATAAAGATCCGTTGGGAGCCATGTGCATGTACAGATAATTTCCCATGGTTGTTTCTCTGCTTATGAAGAGGTTTTACATACTGTCACAGTTTTTTATAATACTTTTTCATGTTGTTCAGTCGTATTTTATGTGCACATTTTAAGGAGGGCCTGGTGGATCAGTGTTAAAACAATGGGTTGGGACGCAGAAGGCCACAGGTTCGAATCCGACCCTGGCCGGGTGAGGCCCCACCTAGCCGCTAAGAGCCACCCTGGTGCCGGTCCCAAGCCCGGATAAAATGGGAGGGTTACGGCAGGTAGGGCAGTCAGTGTAAAAAAAAAAACAAAAAAAAAAACATGCAAAATCAACGTGCAGGACGCGTTGTGCTGTGGCGCCTCATGAAGGGATAAGCCAAAAGCCATTGTGTTTTTAAGGAGTAACAACACTAAAGCTTCAGTCACAGCAGTCACCATCCTCTAAAACTTTGGATGGGTATCAAGGAAAGCACTTTTTTTTCTCTATAAATGGACAAACACACAGACACACACACATGATTCATCTGGATCTTTTGTGCTAAGAAATAAAGATATGCACTCTGCCCTCCATGAGAAATCATCAAGGTGAAAATCCTCTTGTTCAGTGCAACGCAGCTCTGAAAATCATCAATGTCTAGAAATATATCATAACAGTTCCTAATGTTACCACAAAAACAAATGTCCTTTCCAAAAATAAATACCTGTGGTAGTAATACATCCACGTCGCATTAGGGTATGTTTATAAGTGTGTCTGTCTCGAAGTGCTCAATTAATTCAAAGTCCCGCCTTTCTTTATTGCTTGGTCCAGGCAGGGTGTTGACAGGGAACACACACACACACAAATACGCACACACAAAAGTAATGAGAGATTAGAGTGTAATTATGTATGTATGCATATGCGTGTGTGTGTGTGTCAAATATATGTGTCAAATTTAGAAACCCAGTATACTGATTGCCTCACTGATACACACACACACACACACACACACACACACACACACACACACACACACACACACACACACAAACACACAATCCAGCCATACTGCAGCCATCAGTGATTAGAGCTACACTTGTTAATCTCCCAACAGTTTCAGTATGTGTGTTATCTGCCTCTAAATGCTGGGTGAGCTGCAATAAAAGAGGAAGAGAAAGGCCACAGAGCCCGCAGACTCATGCCAGGCATACGCCACTTTTGACGTCAGCTAGCAGACAGGAGACTGTTTTGTAACTAAGTCACCGTCGTCTAATAGAGGAAGAAGGGGAAGAAGAAAAGCAATTTATCTATCGCTCAATCAATCTAGGTTCTTATTCTTAACACTTGTAAGAGAATTACATGTGTATAAGCCACCATCACTGTTTAGCTTAATCCCTTTCATTGCAAATCTGTATCAGATCAGGTCAGACCAAGTGCTGACAGTTCGATTTCCAAAAGAGGGAAGTTCTGCAGCGTGATAGCTGCTTCAGGAATTGACTTTTTTGCTCAGGGATGAACATGCATGTCAGGAAGAGTTTGTTTACTAAACTCTCAGTGACCCTAGACTTTTTCCTTCCCTATACCCTACCACCCCAAGACAGACAAGACACCGACGCAAGATAAATCAGCATGCCACACAAACTATAAATGACGTGAACAGGTTTAGCAATAGAAAGGTCAGGATGTGGTCAGCTCACTATTGTGCTGAGTTTTGAGCTGTCCGACTGCACCCACAGTTACGCCATACAGAGATACAGTCTCCAGATACTGGCTAAATCCTTACAGGTTTGCATGCAGCACAAATGACAGTATATGTGGACTTTTTCCACCATGTAAATGCACCGTTTGGGACATTGTCTTTGTTAAAGACTTGCACACACTGTTGTCAGCTTTTACCTTTTTCATGTTTGCACTCCCTCCTTACAGCTACAAAGTCCTGGGTCTGCATGCGCCATGCATCAGTGGACTTTCTGTGTGGATTTGCATATTCTTCCTACTTGGGTTTCCTCTAGGAACTCCTCATATCTTCCCTAGTCCAAAACATACATATTAATTACTGACTGTAAATGGCTCATTTGGGAATGTGAACCTGAGTGGTTGGTAGTCTCCATGTGTCACCCCTATGATGGACTGGCGACCTGTCCATGCTGTACTCTGCCTCTTGCTTAATGGCAGCTGAGATCAGCTCTGACTCCACCTCGACCCTTAAAAGGATAAGCGGTAAAAATAATGGATGTTGTTCAGTGGAAAACAACAAACAAAGGAGCTCTTCTTCTTGCCATCAGGAGGTGGCCATCACATTTTCAAGCATGCATGTGTGGAATGTCTCTGCATACGTGTATCCCCCCCCCCCCCCGATTGTCGTATGAATAGAAGCTTGTCCTCATTCACACGAACGAGCCTTTTAAACTTCCCGGGTAACTAGCGTCAACTCGACAAGCTGTGAATCCATGCTTGCATGCTTTTTTTCTTGGTGCTTTAGCTACAGAGGATTGCACATTTGAGTTCTCCATCACGCAATGTATTAAAGCCCAAATCTTAATTAAGCCATCACCCCATCATATCGGTTAAGTGTCATATGTCACAGGAGCTCGAAGACAGATACGAGCAGCTTCCCCAATGCTGTACTGGTTATGGTAACATAAAAGCTCTTGTTCACCCTGAGCTGTTACATTACAGGACTTTATAAGAAATGCTGTGATTGATTTGAGCATTTATCTTAAAGTGGAGAAATGTAGCATTTGAACTTTTGTGTCACAGAAGTGGTCAAGCTGTTTTTTTTTTTTTACGAGTGGTTTATGCTTCATATTTGTTTAAGTAATCAGCACACATCACTTAGCACTTAAGATTTAACCATATGTATTGATTATGAGGATGTGTGTGTGGTGTTGAAGCAAAGAGTTATTTGTTCTTCAAATATTAATTTTGAGGATACAGTTACACGTTGACTCTCACTTTTCCCCCATTTTAATCACTTTTCTTCATCTTAAACATTTTTGCCCTTCTATATGTTTCGCTGACCTCTTTGAAAAGAAAATCACCTCTCATGCCCATCTGCTTTGTTGAGTGCGTGATCAGGCTAAATGACAGTGCTCAGGCTTTTCTGCTTCCTCTTTCCTCTGCATGCAATGTGTGTAATTCCGTGCTAAATACAGAGGTGAACGTATGGCCAGCTAAAACATTTCCAGTGTAAATGTTAATTTTCAGTTTAAATATGATACATTCCCTTTGTTTCAGCCAACAAATAAGGTCTCTATGCTGCAGTAATCGTCCTCACAATAGCTGTTAACTACCACGACAGGCCAGCTATATTAATCCCTTGTATGCATCGTCAACTGTGAATGGAGAAGCCGCCGCATGCATTCAGGATCCTCACAACTAACTCATTAGTTGCTTAAATCAAAGGCGCGACACTAGCTTTGTCTGTAGCTGACCTCTCGTGCCACAGACACTGAACTCGCTTGATTGGCGTTGTACTGCGTTGGCCTGGGAGGGTCAATAGAGCCCCTTGAGATCACAAAAGGCCATAAGTGAATTACTCAAATAAGTGCAGAGGGGAGCCCCATTAGACGCTAACTGTAACAGCTAGTGGCGGCTGCACAGCAATGGGAGGTGTGTGTGTGTGTGTGTGTGTGAACAGACGGGTAGAGTGTGTGTTTGAGTTTGAATGAGTGTGAATGGACAGCCAGGACTCAGGCACAGCAAGCAGAAGCCTTTGTTGGCCCAACACTATTGTTGGAAGCTGTCTAGTGTAATTACTGTCACAGCTACCGCCTAGTGCGCTGCTCTGCCTGAGCAAGAGAAGCACAGAGGGACACAGAGGGAAGCAACAAGCACCCCAAGCCTCTGGAGATTAAGTTGATAATTATATTATGGAAGCACTTTAAGCATGCAGTGAAGCTGCAAGGTTGCTGACAAACCCCAGCTGTTGTTTTACATATTTTATAATATCGTGTCACTCAATTAGAAATCTTGAAAGCTGCTCTGAAGTCAAGTATATTTAAAGATCACCGAGTGTACAAACTGTAGAAAATTTACTGTTACTGAGTAGTGAGCTTACTGGCAGACATACTTATTATTGCAAACATTTGTTCTGCTTTCTTTTGCACTGTGCTATTTTTACAAGCACGCCACTCTAGCCATGCTTGAACCTAACTGCACCCCTTTTGGCCTCCGTTAAATAATTTCATATTGTTAATTTATATTTATCCCCCCACACAACAAACAAATAGAGTTTTTTGATCTCCATGCAAACATGCAATATAGCCCACGGCTTTAATCCTGCCCAAAGCCACATGTTGAAAGCCCATTTGATAACTCATTAAGCCTCAGAATGTTTTTTTTTTTTTTTTTTCTGCGTGCAGGGAAATAACTTCCTGAACTTAAGGAAAAGTTTTGTAACTGAATGACTAAAACCATTTTGCAACAAGTATTTTTTGCAACATTACAAGTACTATACTGTATGAGGGTTTTACAGGAATTGCTATTAACATTGCAGGGTGTCATCAATAGAATTAGTAAAAACAAGGATCACTGAATTGCCAAGCATGTCTCCCTCCACTGTTGTGTTTTCAAGGATCTCAGATGGGACTTAAAGCACTGACCAATGTCATGATACTGATTCACTCTGTTGAACCAAAAACTGGCTGTCACTTTAGCTCAAATGGCCATCAATTTTCCCCTCACAGTGAGCTCTTAAGATCAGCTACATGTAACACATAGCCACTTGCAGAAATAGCTCAGTGGCATTAGTAGATGTCAGTTGCAAACTGTCGATGATTGAACTGAGAAAAGTGATGAATGACCTACAATACGCTGCTGATGCTCTGACACTATACAGGAAAATGTTAACGCTTTCGTTCCATTAACCGTGGAAATGACTTTGGCCTGGTTGACTTTAACAATAGTCATAGCCAGGTTATCCATTGTTGGCCCCTTTCAGTGAGGCAAGAAGTTGTTTGATTTCTGTCTGGCATCTTGGAAATGTAGACATTTCTAATTCAAATAGACCTCACTATTAAAATAGTAGGTATTCATATTAAAGGAAGAAATTAAGCCACATGAATTATGGCTTTCAAACATTCATTCTAGATTTAACAAACCCTGTCACATTGGTCTTGCATTCATATGATGCGGTCATCTACTGTATCACATGCAAAACCTAACAAGGTGGCATTACAGGTATCACATACAGTGGTTTACATCAAAAATTGGCTAAATAATTCCTGGTATTTTTTGGCATTCATGCCTTTATTAGATAGGTGCCAGTAGTGAAGGAAGCGTGTTGGAACCATCACCATCATTATATCAAAATAGAAACTTTACTTTAAACTTAACTTTATATGGCCCTGCTGATTTAGCTGTACACCATTCATCATTAGCCACTATCAGCTCATAATTATGGCTCAGCAGGTGACCTTTGGCCAACAGCTCTGATAATTATGACAGAAGCCGTCTGACTTGGTGATGTATTTTAAAGATAAAGAAAGTCTGCTTAAGGAGGAAATCGGGGTGGATGTTAAAAGCAAAGGACTTTCAAGTGGGAGATAACTGCTTGTTTCCTACTTTCAGCTAAGAGTAGACGATTGTGCTTCAGTGTTTTAATCAAAATCAAATTCTTTCCATAAACTTTCCTTACCACATATATTTTGTGCCTAAACCTACGTTTTGACCTTTGACCTGAAGCGTGACCTTTATATGGCATGTTAACAAACCTACACAAACTACTAGGATATGGTAGGTTGCCTCTTGTATAATACTTATAGGCTAATGCCTTTATGTATTAGTTCATGAAATGGTGTGATAACTTCTCAATTGAATGCTTAGCCAATAGGCCTTTTCTTTCTGAGCAACACCTGGCTGCAACACACTTCTGGCTGATATGAACGATTTGACAATGTATTGTAATTTTCCTAGGTAATTGACAAAAAAAAAAAAAAACAGTATGGTATTTAATATATTCTTTTTGTTTTGTTGATAGTATCTAAAGTTTTGAATCAATCTACCCAGGGACTGCAGACGAAAATCAGCCTTTAGGCTAAATCTCACACATTAACATCTTTTGACGTTAATGCGTGTTGTCCCTGCTTTATAACGGAATAAATGAAACAAAAGACATGAAACTGAAGGGTAAACTTTATGCAAGTGATGTTCCTGATAATAATAATAATAGGCCATGTTGGTTTTCTGAAGGTTACTCTTGTGGCATGTCTACAACCTGTATTAACATGTCATCAGATTGTGTCTGTGTGCTGGCTGCCTTGGTGCACCGTACGTCAACCCATTTGTTTTGTCTGTCACCTCCATTTATCTTAATTGAAGCATGCTTCAGTGTGCAACCGTGGCCTGGGCTTGGTCCCTGCTGTTGTTCCCTAATGTAAATCGATATGTTTCCATGTGGTTGGAAAGATCACTAACCAAAGGTGGCATCTGACCCGATAAAGCTCGATACGCTAACTACCATCAGCCAGATGAGGTCCCCTTTCAACAGTATTTGATATGGGAAAACAGTAGCACGTAACTCGCCCGAGTAAAAATAGTTCCTCTGATCATGTCATATAATGTTAGAGTTATTTGGAGGAGCTTTAGGGGAATATTTTTTCTTTTTTTTTTCAATCTCAGATGAGGTTAGCCAGTACATTCACCATACAAATTTCACTGACATCAAATCAAAACCTCTTATTGTAAAAACCGTAGGTTTTAGTGAAAAAAGGCTACACAAAGGGCTAATTAAAGACGACTAGAGAATGTGATGCAAAGGGGTGTTTAAAAGGGTTTGTATGTGTTTGGGTTTGTTTTTGTTATATTTTTTTTTTTATTGGATGGCAGGAACTCGTTGCACTCTGTGCACCCAGAGCAGTCTGAACTCTGAGTGAACTCCTGCTCTCTGCCGAATTATCATCAAATGAGTGAGCTGGACAAAATCTTTTTTAGGGTGGAGAGAGACGTGAGCCGAGGGTACAGCAAGAGGGAGCGAGGGTAAAGATAGTTGGGAGGTGAACAGCACAACAGCAGGATCAGCTTTGACTTGACAGCATCCAGGGACATTGTTAAAGAAGAACAGCTCTGCTGGGGCAAGTGTCCTACCCATGGCAGTCAGGTATCTAGTCAGTCAGGATGGGCAAAGTGTGATGGGGGGGGGATGGTGACTGAGAGACAAAGAAAGAGAAAGAGAAAGGCAGTTGCATGATTTCTGCTTGGCACAGCTCTTTTGCCCCCCCGGCTGTTGATTGTTAGCCAAGAGAAAGAAAGGTAACATTTGAAGTTTTCAACGGTAAATAGAGTCGCAAATGTGCTCTAATGGTTACCGGGATTTATTTAGGATGTGTGCATATGGTTGTGCATGTGTAGTTGGATGTCTATTAAAAAAAAAAAAACAGGAGGTGGCAAGAAATTTCAGCTTGTATCTGTCATATGTCAGACGACCAAATTGCATTGCACTGTTAATGGGAAAATCTCCAAGGGGGATTTTCATTTTGCACAGCCACTCACTCACTCACAAGCGCACACACAAACACACACACACAAAGCAACATATGGGGGGGTTTGTGGTGCAGGAGGTACAGCGTTCATTCACCAATCCCCTAGTTGTTGGTTCGATCCCCGGCTCCTCTGTTGAAGTGTCCTTGAGCAAGACATTGAAGCCCTACTTAGTCGCTACTGGTGAGCATTGGCCAGCATAGCACCTCCCCCATCGGTGTGTGACTGTGAGTGCAAATGGGTGAGTACGAATCAGTGTAAAGCGCTTTGAGTGCCAATAGGTAGAAAAGTGCAGACCATATTTGGTACTGTAACACGTTTTTGAGAAGAACCTCTTTTATTTATAAATGTGTTGAATGTGTTGAAACTAGGCAAGCAGGGGGTGGCAATGGGAGGTTTGAGTGTTTTTGAAAGTATTAGTCACCCTGAAATCACTCCATCGCACAGCTTGGAAAATCTAACTATCTAACTATATTATGAAGCATTGTAATAATCATATGTGGCATTCTGTTTCTTAGAAGTAAATATAGGATTAACATTTCCATAATATTGAAACCCATTACCTATTAGAATCTTTGATCTAGGGAGTTGGTACATTTTCAGAGGCATGTTCTCAAATCAAATAAAAAAGCTTATGCTGCTTATGGGTTAATTAAATCTTACACACACACTCATACTATTTAAAAGGTTTTAGTTAGTGTTTCATCTGTTTGCATCTCTTTAAATGACAACTGCTTTCACCTCACAGGGCCATAAAACACCAAGCCAATAGTCAGTTGTCCGCCACTGTTGATCCATTGGTAAACATTGGTTGGCCTAGTTTTTGTGGTGTATCCTGCACTGTGGGGGCTAGTCAGACCCCTGCTGGTGGCTTTTTAAACAATTTTAACATTTTGAATTCAGCAATGTAAGCTAACACTGCTTCGTTTAGTCTGTTCCAGGTCGTCTGCTTTCTTTTCCCCCCAAAGAAGCGCAGTATGTGCATGTTACACGCTCATCAGTTGTAGTCTGTAGTCTGTGGTTTGTTAAAGTGTCACTTGTTGGCCCAAATGAAAAGTGACGTGAGTTGGTCTTTATTGGCACTAGTGTGTCATGGCCCTTACATGTCAGCTACCATTTTGGCAGCATAGAACTGGTTCTTTTATATTTGCTTACATTATAACACCTTGCAGTGTCTCAAGTTGTTTGCAGATTTACTGCAACGGCTTTTATTACTTACACTGCAGTGTAGCTGACATTGTCTTTCAATTACACACTTCACTACTGCACATTAAACCTTTCCCGACACTTTGTTTTTATACTTTCACTGAAACATTAATCAATTTATCCCCTACACTGTCACTCAAGGTTTACACTTAAATTTACAATTCACCTTCACTTTGTGTTTATGCTTTAAATGTCTCAAAACATAATTTTCAGCAGCTTTTAGATTTGCATTTTGACTGCTACTTTACCAACAAGTACCTCAGTATTTCAGATAAACTGAATGTTACAAATGTAAAAATAAATTCTCTAGTTAAAGCTACAGTTTCATTATCAGGAATATCAGCATCGTTTATTCTGTTTGTGACCTTATTAGAAACAAAGCCACAGACGTTAAGTCTCTGGACTTGAGGAGAAGAGCTGACGAGTTATTCATCAGGCATAATGACAGAATCTCCTAAAGGCGACACAATACAGAAACCAAAGGCTTCAACTCAGCTTTTAATATCAGGAACAGGGCCACATCATGGCCAATGTAATGAGATAAGCGAGTTGTCTGTACAGCACAGGATGGAAAGATTGATATTGCTGAATTAGGACTGCTCTCAGAGCGAGCACAAGATATTTACGACACAAGGAAAAGGAACAGGAAGAAGAAGAGAGAATGAGTAAATGGGAAAACAAGGACAAGAAGAGAAATTGACAGAAAGAGGTAGTGAAGATGAAGTGCCAGGCTCTTTCTATCCCTGAGGATTGTGTTTAAATTGGCATGTTGCAGAAAGAGCACTGTTAGACTGAATTTAAACAGCTACTGGCTTCACCCACAGCAATACACACACACACACACACACACTCTCTCACACACACACACACACACACACACTGGGCCCCCTCCCTTCACTAAGCTTGCGTGCGGAGCTGGGAAATTCTCGATGTTAATGTGACTGGGTTTGTTTTCATCATCAAATTGCAAATGATGATGCAAATTGCAAACATACACACTCGTGCGCGCGTGTGCACTCACACACTCATAGACGCGCACACACACACACACACACACACACACACACACACACACACACATACATATATATATATATATATATATATATATATATAAAATATATATATATATACACCCACATTTATCCAGTCAGATTACTGACAGTGTAATCCTTGTTTTCATACAATGTCATCTGTCAAATATAGAGCTGGAAGTGGCTCCCACCCATGTTTATTTTTTATTCACCACACCCATAATTTTTCAATCATATGTGATTCCTATTGTAGCATTTCTTGACCTATAATGGATCACAGTGCTTTCTCTGGCTGGGTTTCCAGATTAACACATGCTAGGGTGGGATAACAATTAGTCTGGAAGCACGGTGATTAAAACGGAATTTGAGTGGAGTGTTGGCATATTTGTAATTTTAACTACAAAACCTTCACATCTTAAACCCTTAAACTGTAAATTAATACAAAGCTAAATCATGATTAGTCAATTAGTGTGGGACACAGTTAAAAAAACTATATTATATTAGTATAAAAACTAAAGCAAACGTTTTTGTTTTGCAGGGTTTTAACTTAACCCTAATTATTTGAGAAATGAAATGTTAATAAACTCCAATGAGTTTCTCGCTGTGAGAAGTAGATCGTCTCACTGTCAAAAGTTAGACCAGCCCAGAAAACATTGTCATCAAAAGGCATAGATATGACAGCCAGCTCCAATGTTGAAAACCTGCACAAATATAGCAGCAAACTCAAAGTAGAGAGACATCCATTCGTCATTCATAGCTGCCGCCAGCAATATTCTGATAAACGTAAAAAAAAAACAAACAACCTTTTTTTATGTAGATATTGTCATGGTGCCAAGCTATTGTTTTGTAAAAACTTGGGCTTTGCCTGGGATTATATTGATGAGCTTTACTGCCTGTTGCAAGTTACCGCCTATCAAACATGTTCTGGGGGCCTTATTTAATATTCTTTTGGACAGAAACAACTTACAAAGGCTTAAAGTTCAAGATGCTCATATATCTCAAGTATCTCTTAAAGCAAATGTGAGGAGCCCATATGAACACTGAAACTGATTTTATTGGCTTTAACCATTCCTGGTACTACTACTACTACAAAAACATGTATCTGCAGACAATAAAAAGAACTTTCCAAATAACTTAAATTAAGTACATTTCTTCCAAAGTCATTATTAGCACAAAGATTTCTATTTATTCCTTTTCTCTGGCTGCAACTCAACAGGGAAACACAGAAGAAGAAGAAGAAGAAGAAGAAGAAGAAGAAATGTTTGTACTGAGCATGGATTGATGATGTTTATTTAAAGGCTTTAAGTAAAGGTGGGCACCTGACTGGTTTAAAACAGACTTGAACAAAATGTCTGTCCTCACCTAGTTCAGGAAGAAGGATAGTGAAATGCTTGTTTACTCAAGGTTTCATGTAAAGTCAAGGTGGGGTTATGCGTTCAAAAGTGGTATTTTCTACTTCTTGTAGGGTGCAGAAACATCTTAATGCCTAAGCGCTGGCAGCCACTTGGTAGAATGTAACATAACATTTAGTACTTTTGTGGGTGGCGTGTGTGATTTCAGTCAGCTAGAATTGAATCTGCGTTGACTAGAAGCTGCAACTTACACCTCACCATGTCTGTCTTTTATGTAATATTTATGAGCCTTGTTTACCTTTAAAAACAGGTACTTTTCCCTTCTCTCTTGTGTGTGCAGCGTTTTGTCACGTGGCTCAATAAATAAATAAATAATAAAAATGAATAAATGCTGCAAAGGTACGTGTGCTTAACGACATAACAATTTCACTCTCAACAGGGAAAATAGAGATAATCATCTACTTCAGTCTCTCCTAGAGGCAGTACACTCCCTTAAACTGAAATTGAAGAAGTGATTGGTCCCTATCCTGCCAAAAGTAGCATAAAGGTATACAGAGGATCACTGGAGACCTTCCCCCTGTGACTCATAAGCAACAAGTTCTCATAAAGTAGAGCGAGGGGAAGAAACAGGCTCAGGAAAGGAGGGGGTGGGACATAATAACATCATTGTGGCTGTTTGAAGTTGCATCAGGCCTATTTCCCAGATACAGTAAGTACAGACTGTCTGCATGTCTACTGGCCTCTCGCCACTCAAAGGCCACATTCATGGAGGAGCTGCCGCCCTCACAGAGGGCAATTGGATCCACCGGATACCCTTCCCCTCTCACGCAATGTGTAAACCCAGGAAAAACGACCTCAGTATGTCCTAAACGAGTTAAGGATGAAGATGCCGCGCCTGCTTACATGTCTCTTCATAATGTGTTGGTAGTTTCCCGCTCTCATAGACACACGGAAGCAACAAAAATGAATTATCGTGCGTCGGCCAGTGATGGTAATGCTGGTGGAACTCTTTAAAAAAGGCTTTATAATCATACCATCTGGTTATAGTGGAAACCTTTGTCTTTCATGTAAACAATTAAAGAGAATTACTACAATGTACAAAATATATACAATAGAACAAATTTACTTTCAGAATTAAAGTTACCAAAGAATTAAAGTTTCTTTAGGAGTTTTGGCTCGGCCACTTCTGGGATTGTCTTAATGTTGCTTTATCAAACAGCCTCCTCTTCAAAAACTGACAAACCCATTAAAGTTACGTAATAAATTTGACTTAAAGTTGAACAGTGAAAGCTAAAATAATCAAGTTCACTTTAGTCCATGTTTTTTTCATTTGCTTTACATTCTTCACACGCTTATTTATCGTACTTTATTTTCTCCTTCCCTTGTCACTGTATTCAGGTCTTAAGGGATCTGTTTATTTAAAAAAATGTCTAGTTGCTTTGAGCTTGTTAATCTCCCTCCTAATCCTTCTTCTCCAGTAGTGCTACCACTCCCTGGACTGGAGGTCTGGACAATGTCGGTCCTGACTGCCTGCTGGTCCCACTCTTTCTCTCATTTATTCAAATTAGATTTATTTTTGACTTAGTAACTGAGGCTGCAGATTCTTTATTTTTTTTTGCCTGACTTCATTCAGCAGGGTACCTGATGTTATTCTGCACCTTTACGCATTTTGCCATGATCATGAACAGGGCATTTAAATGTCTTTGAGTTACATAAGTCAACATGTCATGCAAAAGGATAATAACAATGTTTCCTACCAGAGGTGGGTGATGGTTACAAAATATAGAAAGGATGCATAAAATAGAAGGAGAGAGACCAATTGTTTTGCATAATTCATTGAGCCATCACAGTACCATTTCTCTATTCATCCATCCTTGGACCAGCATCTTTATTAAAATGCCAGATGGGCCAATTCATGTAGAAAACGCTCAGGCTTGACCTAATTGGCAGAGCCATATGATGTTGATGAGGCTGAGGCTGCTGTGTAAGTCTGAGACTGTTTCCCTAAAGCACAAGTTGTGTTTTATTGTTAGGCAGTTCTTGTATTTGTTAAGGAACACAACACACTAACTTTCTGCTTGGTCTGCTCCATATAAAGTAATTAAAAAACTATGGTTATGGTTTTATCTTATGCAAGATAAACAGTTGGCTTGATATCACATACCCATAAAACTGTAGTTATGTGTACGGTACAATAAAAAAACCAAAGATGTAGTACCTTAATGGTGTCAGGGACACAGCAGAAAGTCCGGTGACACAGTATAAAGAGGGATAAAGCTCACATAGCTAAGGGAGTTAATGGGTTGCAATTACCAATATTACGTGTCAGGTCTGACACTGCCCTTGTGTACTCATACTCAGAAAACGTCTCAGATGTAATGCATTCTGTTGAACAGGTAGGGGAAGGTGTAACTGTGACAAGACAGAAGTAAAGCCAATTGCAAGCTTTGCTCTGCTAACGTCTTAAGATCAGATTACTAACAGTCATTTTCCAGGATTATTTTGAACCTGTTAATTCTGTATTTATGAGCGACATCGGTTACAACCAGGGGAGAATTACAGTAACTAGAACTCTACCTGAAGTTTGGATTGTTTTACGTTTTAATACATTTTTGCACAGATGAAGGGAGCATCTTTTGAAGGGATTTCTTGAAGATCAGGAGGCTAAAAGTACCTAGTTGGATAACCACAATAGCTGCTGAGAGATGGAGGCATGTGATTGGCTGAGTAGACGCTCA
This sequence comes from Channa argus, assembly GCF_033026475.1. Lineage (NCBI taxonomy): Eukaryota > Metazoa > Chordata > Actinopteri > Anabantiformes > Channidae > Channa > Channa argus. Next base: position 2,134,040 of record NC_090215.1, on the reverse strand, counting down.
TTATGTTAAGAACAAATGACCAACATGGTCATTTAGGTTGAAGCACTGTATCTATGGCAAAGATCATGTCCAATATTTGTGATGTGATTCTATAGGCATTCATTAAAACAGAAAGTCAGAGAGGTAACCATTTATATTTACAGATTATAGATTCTCTTGTAACACCTCATGTTTTCAGTCAGCAGCTGGATGGATAGCAGAGACAAAACACCTGCCAAAAGCCTTCAGGGCTGAGCCTTTTCTCTTGGCAGGCCTCTCCCCCCTGCTACTGCAAGTCCTTCTCTTTCTCATGCAACCTCCCCTGGCCAAATTCACAGTCAATTTCCAGGCCATATTGAGGCTGTTTTGTGGCCTCCCGCCTTCCTGCTGGTGATGTCATGACAGAAAACACAAAGTGAGATTTGATGAGCTGGAAAATCTCATTCCACCTTGTAAAGAATTATTGTCCACTCCATGTAGACTAAGGTCAAAATGTCAACATTGATTATAGATCTAGATTGCAGATAGGGATATCTGAACCCAACAAGGTTTTTGTGTGTTTATGCTTACATGCAATACACTCGCGCATTTGCAAATCATGGTACACGTCCATGCATGGATGTATAGGAAGAAGCTGGATACTAGACTTAAACATAGCAGGCAGTCACTTGACTAAAAATTCCTCACCTGGCTCACACTTTTTCTGTCTTCTGGGTTTGCTTCTGTGCACTGCAGCCCACTGCTCATGCCTGCTAGGGTTTTCTGTGCTGCTCCAATCTGCACACTCCAACCTCCTTAGGGGTCCTTAGCCTTCACATTGTGGTGATGTCATGAAAAAAATAAATTACTATTCTAGGCTTTGGGAAAGTTTTACAGAAATAAAAATGCTAAATAGAAAGTATTAAAACTGTCAACAGTTGGACAGTTGCTTCTTTTATGATACTCATCAATTATACTGTACATCTATGCTTCCATGCAACAAATGTACATTGTTGAGCCTTATAGACAAGGTGGTGTCATGCGAGGTGTATGAGACTCATTAATGCAAAGTGACTACAGCACGTAAATTTACTCAGAAAAAGAAATGAAAATAGTTGTACTTGTCTTTAGTATTTTTATTTTCTGCTTGCACATACTTCAAAGGCACTGAATATAGAGGCAATTGTTATACTGTTACTCTTCTACATTTATTTCTTTATCTATAGCTATTTTTATTTTTATTTTTTTGTCGTTTTGGCTTATCCCGTGAGTTCAGGGTCGCCACAGCAGATCATTGTCCGCATGTTGATTTGGTACAGTTGCATCAACCCTTCCTGACGCAACCCCTCCCAATTCCTACCGGGTTATTTATCCAAATCAAATTCTGAACAGAAAATACAGTAATTCAAAATAAGACATTATTCATCCCCTGGGCAGGTAATGATCAGAACGGTGTAAAATGTTGCACTCCATTATTACCAGCTGCTACATTTTTGTACTAGCTGCAACATTATGAGTTGCAAGTTACTCATAAATTCATAAAACTCATAAATTTGTCACAATTGTAATCCAAGGAGATTGTATTCAATGAAATCAAATGAGCAATTCTGCATAAAATGTACTATTTGAGTTTATTCTTTAGTTTTAATAAAATTTAGAATGCAAGACCTTTACTTGTAACAGTATTTATTCACTATAAATGACCAAACCTAACCAAAATTAATACAATATAGCATAAATCTAACCTCTATGCTTGTCCCAGTATATAGAATGAAGGGTTATGTTAGAAATGAAAGAAACTACATACAGCTTTAGCCTCCCTTTTTTAGCATGATTGCTATGCCCATCTACTGCAACCAACTCATGATGCTCAAGTTAGTGACAAGGTGGAATATGCAACCTTTTAATATAGTTGATTAATATTAATAATCAAATTCTGAAAAGTAATAGTAATAATTGTCTCTGAAATGTAGTAAAGTCAAAGTATAAAGTAGCAAAAGATGTAGATACTATACTCAACTAAACTAGAACTTCCTTAGTATCGTACTGTATGTTCATTCCAGTATTTTACACCACTATCTGCAAAAGCTGCATCAACTGACACAATTTGTGTGAATAATGCTTTTGTTTATGTGGGTCTGAAATCAGCCACATATTGTATAGGATGTGGATTGTATGGACCGTGTTGACACTGTAAAGACCTTTTTAACAACACGAAGCTTGACAGACTTAACTGGGAGAGACGGGGCTTAATGATCAGCAGATCAAAAAAATAATGTACATCTTCAACTGCCTGTGTTTTGCAAACCATCCTAACATTTGTTAGAATGAGGAGCAAGGCTGACTGCAAATGACAAGAAGGCACGAAATGTATTGTAGGTAGTAGGTGCAGAAAAATGGGATGGTATTTTTGTGACATTTTTGTCATTTTTAATTCATAATTCAGACAATTGTGTCATAATGTAGCTTTGTTCAAAAAACCAGACCTTTGTGGAACCTTATTATAGGAAGTTTATCTACAAGACTTTCAGTGTGATGCCTTTGTTTCTCTGTCTCCCTAAAGCCACTCAGATCACTGGCACTCACATTCTGTCTACACACTGTCTTGTCCTCTGGCTCCTTGTCATTCCAAGTTACTGTATGTTCCTCCTCAGGGTATTCTGATGGCAGAAAGGTGAGAAAATTGTGGGGTGGGGGGGTGGGGGGGGGGGGTGACAACACAGGAACAAGAGGACAGAGAGAATGAGAGCAAAAGATGGGAATGGGAAGTCAACACATTGAACACAAAATCACAAGGATATAGTGTAAAGTAGAGAAACCAGCTTATTGTTATGATTTTCAATGTGTTTTTTCCGTAGAATTGGCTCTTACCTGCACCAGCAACTGGCATCATTAATTCAGCTGTGGTTTATGAGGTAAATACAGAGCAAGTGCTTCCTAAGTATGTACTAACCACATAAAAAGCTATTTTCATGAATCCCCTGAAGCACTATGGTAACAGAACTGGCACATCACTGTTGTGTTGATTCCACTTTATTTTATCGTCTCACATAAGAAAATGACAAAAATAAAAATAAAAACCTGCATTATAAAAAAGGTACACCATTCTTAAAAATGATTACAGTCAGAGGTTTAATCGGAAAATCAGCTTTGGCCGGTGTTGGATTTTCCTCCACAGCTACAGGTTGCATGCAGCGGCGAAGGAATGCTTTGAGCGCACAGAGCCAAAAATAGACATGCTGACCATTTAAAAGCAGTCTGTAACATGCCGTGGCTGTGTAGGAGAGAGTCGCACACTGTCTCTTTAAGACATGGTTTTGTGTGGTGTAGTGTAGTTTTGCTGTGGTGGTGTGTACGTGCATGTAAAGCTGACTGAGCAGGCGAGGGGGTTGCGTGACTACTGCAGACGAGGCTGTGACCTCAGAAAAGTGGTTATGAAAACAATCTGTTGAAGCGAGCAGAGAGAGAGAGTGAGTGAGTGTGTGTGTGAGTGAGTGAGTGAGTGAGTGAGTGAATGAAAGAGAAACGGAGGTTGCAGGCAACACAGAGACCAGCCCTGCAGATAATACGTTCATTTGCAACTTATGCTCTACACTGTCACTGAATGACACTGCAGAGCTGCAACACATGCGTACTCCTGTACTTATTCAAATACCCACACACCAACTCTCTCACACAGACACACACACACACACACACACACACACAAACATACACACCTTCTGGTCACCTTAAGAGCCATAGGACAAGTCCACTTCACACAGGAGAGCACATAGCATGCTCGTGCAGATGTGATTAAAAAAACATCAGCGACCATATAAAGACAGTGAAGAAGGGAATTATTTCAGAGAGGGAAAAACAGGAGAGAGGTAGAGGAAGAAATTCAGGTATCATATTCCCGCTGTGGCTGTGGCATGCTCTGAATATCCAGGAGAGGTTCCTGAGGCCGACCACATGGAAACAATCAGGAACAGGCGGAAGACAGGAGGCAGCTACAGTAAAATTACATGCATATTTCTGCATGTGCATACATTCTTCCGTTTATGTACATATAGAATGTGCACCACATGTTAGAGATGAACTTGGCTGGTTGAATTCATGCGCCAACATTTTCGTATAAATGAAGACACTCTTTCTGTTGTCAGTTTATTATGATTAATCAGTGATAGTTCGTGTAAGATTCATTAAAGTTAATGTGTTTTCTTTCTAACGATTGAGCAACATGAGTCCATGTACATTTCTGGTGTGTTTAAAATAATTAAAATAACATCAGATTAGCTTCCATTATGCGACTGTGGCGAGACCGGTGGTTGTTTTTGCTTATTTTCTGGCGAGCAAGGCAGGCTGTAAACCTACACCATGTAATCAAAGAAAGATGTAAGCTGTTAATTTTATTTGTCACAGCAGATCCTGCATATTTTGCTAACTGAGCTTTCAGAACGAATGACAGCGAATGAGCTTGAGTTTGTGCACATCTTCAAATCTTTACATCTATCGGAATTCTTTGAAAAATACGTACCCATTGATGCAGTCTCCGGGAATTAACATTTGTTTTGGAGTAAAACTGTAGATTGGCAGTGAACAGTTTAAACTGAGTACTGAGTACTGTACTGAAAAAGGGTGAAAACATTAAAAAGTGGTGAAAGATGAAAGAGAGGGAAAAACTGAGAAAGAGAAAACGGGAACATATCAATGTTCAGTGCAGTTTGCGTGTGAACAGTAATGGTAGCCTTCAAAGAGCACAGTGGAGCTCATTGTATCCGTGCATGAGTCGCTCAACATGGACATGGCATGATGGCGGGAAGGAGGGCATACCAGGACAAGGGGCCGAGAGAGAGCTGGAGAAAAGAGAAGAAGGGTGAATGAGTCTGTGTCATGACAATTGTGATCTCTGTTATGAATAAGGATGCCAGCTCTCACGCTTTTCAAGTGAGATGCACACTTTTCGGCTCCCACACTCTGATGCTCCCAATACAGGTCTGGCACCGAAGCAAGTGTAATAACACTGGGTTTCTATCACATGTCTTGCTGGTTACTTTGTTATGGTTACAACATTAGTATTTTGCTGAGGGTGAAAAAGAAGCAGTAGTATCGAATTTATAGTGTTTTTTTGGGGGGTACTGCAATACGGGAATAGGGTTTTTCCATTAAAACACATAAGAAAGAAAACCTTGTGATGATGAGGAAGACATAACAATGAAAAGACAAAATAATGAGATAAAGTAAATTTTCCAAAGTGAGTTATACAGTGCATCCAGAAAGTTTTCACAGTACTTACTTTCTACATTAATACAGCCTTATTCCAAAATGGAGCCACTTCATTATTTTCCTCAAAATTCTACAAACAATACCCCATAATGACAAAGTGAAAGAAGCTTATTTGAAACCTTTGCAATTTTATTAAAAATAAAAAACAAAAAAGGGAATGTACATAAGTATTCCCCTGGGCCTCAGACTCGGGTGATGGTTCATCTTTCAACAGGAGAACCACCCAAAGCACACAGCCAAGATAACGAAGGAGAAGCAACGGGACAACTCTGTGAACATCCTTGAGTGGCTCAGCCAGAGCCCAGACTTGAACCCGACTGAACATCTCTGGAGAGATCTGACAATGGCTGTGCACCGACGCTCCCCATCCAGCCAGATGGAGCTTGAGAGGTACTGGAAAGAAGAATGGGAGAAACTGCCCCAAAAATAGGCGCCAAGCTTGGAGCATCATACGCAAAAAGATTTTAGGGTTTAATTGGTGCTAAAGGTGCTTTAACAAAGTATTTAAGCAAAGGCTGTGAATACTTATGGACATGTAATATTTTTGTGTTTTATTTGTAATAAATGTGCGAAGATTTCAAATAAGCTTCTTTCACGTTGTCATTATGGGCTATTGTTTGTAGAATTGTGAGAAAAAATTATGGCTTTAATCCATTTTGGAAAAACAAAATGTGAAACAGTTAAGCGCTGTGAATATTTTCTGTGAGTCTTTTGCCGAAGGTGAAAAGCAAGTAGCAGTAATGTTAGATGTACACAATTCTGACAATATGTTATGGGGTGAATATGGAATTAGACACTGACAGTGATATTTTAACCACTATGTTTATTCAGACATAAAAACACATAAATGACCAGAGCATCACTGCAGTCAGTCAATGACAACTTGAAAACCTGTTAATGAACCCTCTCAGCAGAGAGTGTTACTGTACTCAGTGCTCTGTAATGAGGTGAGAGAAGATGAAAAGTAGCTTAGCGCTTGTTAAACCCTGATCAGCAGCTGGGAGTATCTCAGTAAATTAAAAGTAAAAGCCGATAATAACCCGTGGCTACAGCAAATATACATATTAATAATGATTATAACCAAACTATATTGTTGTTATTCTGTATTTTCCATATAGTTCAAATGTCAGACTTGCCTTGAAGTGGCTGCTTGAGTTGTTCAGACATCGCTTTACTCAATGCTTTCACTGGCTTCATGTATTGTTTTCAGGTACGGAAGAACATTTCTGCCAGTAAAAAAGAAAATGATGAAAAAAATGTATGTGTTGATGAAAACAAAATGGAAAGACTAAGTTGATGAAAGTCAAAATTTGTACTTATTGGGTGATATTTATGAGATTCTGTGTTTTTGTTAAAGGTGAAAAAAAAAAAGCAGCAGCAATATCAGATGTACAAATTTGTAAATTTGTACTACAGGTGCAGCAATATGGAAATTTCTAGGATTTTCTTATTTTAGAATGAAAGGAAGACTAACTGACAATAACTTCATCACTATGTTTTTATGCACATAGAAACACAGATATGACCAGCACCTCTTTCCACTTACTTGATGAAAACTAGGAAACCTTTTAATGAACTCGTTACTGTACTGTGTCATGAGGCGGGAGGAGGTGAAAAGTAGCTTAGTGCTTGTTAAACCCTGATTAGCAGCTGGGAGTATTTTTAACTCACAACTTAAAAATAGCTGTTACAGCAAACATAATAAACATGCCACAGTTGAATAAGATACTGAGGTGTGTGATGATTATCATAGGTGGTAGGGAAGTTCACTGTAAAGCTTGAGGATAGTTGAGCTTCGAGCCCACTCAGCCATAGCATGAGGATTAGTCATGGGGCGCAAAAGGTAAAAGGGATCATCTGATTTGAAATTGTGGCGTTTGGTGGTTTCGGGGGCGCTTGGTAAGGTTTCTGCCAGAACCTTAAAGCGACTACTGTCATGTATGTCTGAAACTATAAATATAATCACTGTTAGCATTCGAAGGTCAGCGCGATGTTAATCTCCTTTCAATAAAATTCCTAGCTGCTGCGTTTTCCAGATGAATGAAGAACATGAACTGTGTGTTTCTCCCTGTGAATGAGATCATTCCCCTTCTGGTGCAGCATGCCTGTTTAGCCCTCTCCTCTCCATGGTCAATATTTACAGTTTATCCTGTTCTGCAAAATCATTCTGTCACACTGCCTAACCATCGCTCCCTCCCTCCCCCGTCCTCTTCCTCTCTCTCCCCACTGCTTGTCACATTCGCTATATGTCTCAATGGCTGAGCGTGATTAAGGCCAGTTATGGCTTGTTTTAAGCATGCAGGGCATCCTGTGGAAGCAATACATTACTGGCCACTTGTAGCGATTTGTGCCTCCCTCCACATGTGCACGAAATGAAATTCATTCTTTACACAGCTGTCGCATCATAAGTAAATGTGAATTAAATGGTGTATTGTAATGTAATGTACTTAGAGGACACAGTACTCAATGCCCCATTTATGCCTTGCTAAGGAGGGTTTTTTGTTTTCCGTTTCTTGCACGGCATTAAGTGAAATCTGTTGACCAGGCCTGATAAATATTTTGTAGATTTACTCCTTGAATAGTGCAGAAAAATATGTATCTTAGTCACCCGAGACAGATTTGGGTCCAAAGGAAAATATTCATGATTTAACACTGGAAACACCTGGTTTTTGATTCCTGCTCAGAGTCCAAACTTGTTGTGAAACAGTTGAGTTTATGAGACCACATGGTGTCATATTTAGATTGCAACAGACAAACAGTACCACCAGCCGAACTTCATCAATCTTACTGCGTGTACATCCACAGCCCTGTTAGATAAAAACAATATAGTGTGGTTAAACTCTATTTCTTCATCTATCATCTTTTGGTTGGTTACGTTTGTATTTGCACTACTATCACTTTCAGTAGTTATGTTAAAAGGTTGTTAGATAGTTAGACTTAGATTTTTGCTGCCTTGTACCTCACTTGTAAGTCTCTTTGGATAAAAGCATCTGCTAAATGACTAAATGCTAATGTGAATTATTGAAATATTATTTTACTCCTTTTACAAATTTTTCCGAATTATGTATTGTTCGGGTATAGATGCTCTGGCAGAAGTTCTGGTATTTTTGCCAGAACTCCAGAATCTCCATCCAGAACTGCTTGTCCTGTTTGAGGTCGCAGATTTTATGATATAAACATTAATGTTTATTTTAATTTGTATTTTGTAATCTTTACTTTGTTCTCATAATTATGACTTTTATTTTATAGTTATTGTGTAACATCATTTGGCTTAGTAACTCAAAAATGTGACTCATTATTTTCATCTTTATGCCATATCTATATTTTATATGTTACTGTCAGAAATGGGCTTCCATATTCAGGTGTCATGTCTGACTCAGCTTGTGGATATACATTTTTTTTTGAAGCAGATGTTATGATTTCTCAAATCATACCATCTGGTTTGTGAAATCCTTTACAACTCTACAATCTGTCTGCAGAAGTACACCCTAGGGTCCATGTACTGACTGGGAAATGAAAAATATGCAGTAAAGTGTGTGTGTTTGATGTATTTTTTAAAAAGCGCTTACTCTCTAAGCAGAAACTTTATACAGAAATGTTGTTTTAAATTCTCAGGTTGGTTTTTTTGGTGTTTCTGACATAACAGCCTGACGGAGTCCTTCAAAGGGACGTCTGAGGTTCAAAAGAAAATCCACTTTCTATTGTTGTACGTCCGTTACACTAGAAGTTTTGGTTAGGCAGGAGGTAGGAAGGAGGTGTCGACACACACAACACAATGGTAAGGTTTCCCTCTGGTTCTCCACAGGATGCTGCCTACAGACGTGGACTGTCCACACATAGAAAACACACAAACGAGTTCAGAACAATGGATTGACACATGTTGCTTTCATTTAATTTACAACTGCTGACGCTTCTCTTGTCAAGGACTTTTTGTTGGTACATCAGATCACCTGCTGAATCGATTCTCCAATTTCCTATCAAATGCAGCCTCAAAGGACAGAACAGGATATGGGAAACAAATGGAGGATTTTTACAGTTTCTTCACACCCCTCGATTTTGTCCGGGTTTCTTCCATCATCTGTGGATATGCTCATATTCGCTAAACATGTTTCTTTTCCTTCCGGTAGTAAATAGAGGTTTGAGTGCCTTTTTATTTGCGTTTGTTCAGAAATCCTGCGTATTTCACCAAATAAAGATTTATCGGAGATCAGAAACATTGGTAAACACTGTATTGATGTTTTTGTTTTTTTGCATTTTCCCTTGTTAGGCTATAAACAGCTGTTGTGCCAGGTTACTCCCGACATCACGCCCATACAAACTGACTATTTAACAGTAAGCGGTACTTAAATGAGCCTATCATCACTTGATCATCAGGATCGGGGCTATATAATTTTGTTCCAGTCTCGTAATTCTTCTCTTCTCCACTCAGTCCAACATACTAAAGGATTGCTCCTATTTTCATTAATGACTCTGGAAGCAGAGGACAGAGCGTGTCCCTGCTGCGATGTAAAGTCTATTTAAAGCGGCAATATGTCAGGAAAAACTTGGTGGCATGTTGGTGAGCTCATAATGTCTGACGGCTTCCTATGAGCTGTGCAAGTGCTCCTCTGGGAATGAACAGTGAGACACTGCTCTGTGTAAAATGACCTCTCTGCAGTTGCGTGCCACAGTTTGTTTTCAATACTGGCCACATGTTTAAACATTGCATAACTCTCGAGATTCAGTTTGTAAATCTTGATATATTTAGCAGTGTAGAGACATTTATTTTAATGTAAATATTTCCTCCTGCTTCTTTGCAAATCTCATAAATCCTGATCACACCGTCGAAAATGACTGATTACTGACTAGTTGATGTGAGGGAAAAGTAATTTTCCAATCCTTCAAACGGTTAATCTCCCATCTCTGCTCCTGTTCCTTCCAGAGCTGTCTGTGTGTGTCTCGCCCTTACTGTGGGAGTGGTGGCCCAATTAAAGGCTAATTAAAGGGCAACTCCACGAAAACAGGGAAGTCTTTGTAGTGCTGTTTGCACAGGTGGTGTGCATCACATGTTGTAATGGTGTCAGGTTTACGCATCTAAGTTGTACACATTAGGTCTTATGCACCGTACGCTTGCAACCACACTGAACTGAGGCAGAATGGTTTCAATAGCAACCTTTCTTTATCCATTAATAGGTTTATTGTCAGGTTTAATGAATGAATCAAAATGATTAACTAGTTTAAAAAACATGACTCCTCCCATGGAGGTAAGAAATATGTCCAGCATATTCTTGCTCCAGATTGTGGAGTCGTTAAATGCCCTGTGCTTATTAACACAACAAACTGGCTTTTATTCCGGAGGTTATCACATGATTATTTGACAAGCTTTCTCAATACATGCGCTGACCTTCAATTACAGATGCTGGATTTGAATTTCCAGAAATAGAAAAGTGGCATGTAGTGGTTAAAAGCTTTTTTACAGCTGTAATTATTCAAAAATCTTGTGTTTTCCAGAATAAAATACATAACCACAGAATTGCAGACACAACAGAAGAAATATGCTGACTTTTTTTTTTTTTTCCAGAACAGCTGCTATGTTTGTTGAGATTTACAACTTGAAGGCCAAGTGGCACATTTATCTAATCTGCTTCTGGTTCTTCTACATGTGTGAAGCAAAAACTACAAACCCTTAGCTTGTTTCAGCCCTTCCAATAATAAATGTAATTTTTTATTTTTATTTTTGTCCTTTCGGCTTATCACATGAGTTCAGGGCCACCACAGCGGATCATTGTCCGCATGTCGATTTGGCCCAGTTTTTACACTGGATGCTCTTCCTGATGCCCAGGAAGGCCAATTTCTACCGGGATTGGACCGGCACTGAATCGAACCACTGACCCTGTGGTCCGTGGACAACTGAGCCACAGTCGCCCCTCCAAGAATAAATGTAATATCACTCATAAAAATTCAACATTCAGGCAGAAAATGGTCTTTGCCTGTAGGTGCTTTTACTGTATCCTCCTCAAAATAAGAAGAGTCACTGAAAATAGTTTGGAGGTGGAGAAGCTACCATTTCTCAACAGTGACATGTTATGGTGTATAGTCGACCATTATAGGCTGCACTCTCACCCTCAAACACATCGATACACAGAAATAGCTTGACTGTTTTTTCTTGTCAGTGCTCTGATCTATTGTGGACCGACCACCCACACTGCAGGCCAAACCACCTCAGCCAAGACCTGCTCTTTCACTTCTAAATCATCTTTAGCTTAAGATGTTTTAAGCCTTGGAAAAAGCGAAAACATATTGAGAATTCATCCATCGGTGTTCGTTTGAAAGGCGAGTTTAATGGATAATTGCTTTATTTACAGACACAGAGGGCTGCTGGGAGCATGGATAGGAAATGCAGTTCCACTGACACCCTCTTCTGTGTAAGTGGAAGCAAGATTGAGGTTAACCAGGCAAGAGCTGGTATAGCGATAAGGCTCATTTGGTCACGGAAGGACCAGCTATGGATTTAATAGGGATGACAGGTGAATAAATGGTTAAAATCCATTAACCCTCCCATGACACCAGCTTAAGCCTTGCATCTAACTTTTAAACTGGCCTATGGTACGAACTGTAGTGTGTGTGTGAGTGGATAGGTGGGGGTAGGAGGTTGGGGCGTGGTTTAACTCTTCAGTCCCACCCTGCTGCACGCGATGCCTTGGAATCCATGCTGGTTGAGGATTTACTGAAAATGCTTTAGGGAATCCCAGGTCTCTATCTTAAACGTCAACACACACATTCATACACACACAACTCTAGGATATGGAGCTGACAGCAGTGATCAGGTGGAATCACTCATAGATGGCGCACACACATACGCACACATACCATTGAGATACAAAACACTGAGGAGGTACAGATGTAAATCCATGCTGCACACACACACACACACACACACACACACACAGACCCAAAATGCCGTTAGGATATGGAGCTGTCATACCTGACACTGATCAGATGAGATCACACCACAAGACACACACCATCTGCACCTGGAACAGACAATCAGAAGAATGTGTTCTTCCATCTTTTACTTTGCACTTCATAAATAAAAACACTGAAGCTGGGGACGCTGTGTGATGAGGTGCCAGGTTAAAAATGTGCACTCAACTCAGATGTGATTTGAAAGAAAAAGTATATAAAAACATTAGGAGAAGAAGCCAGAAGCATAGCGGTGTGTGTTCCAGTTAGCAGCACAGCAACCAGCTTGTTTGACTTGGAGGAAAGAAAAAGGGGCAACTATGGCATCGCAGCTATAGTAGCTTTCCATCCAACCGTCAAACTCTTTTAAACACATTTCCAACATGTAAATGCAAATAAATTAGCTTTAAAATCAAAACAATAACGTTTCAATTAGTACTACGATCGCTGTTATGGTTTTTTCTTTTCTTTTGGCTACATTTTTTAGTAAACAGAGAAAGAAATAGAGAAAAATGTACTGAAATTACATGTTTTTGTTTTTTTTTTCTATTTTTCCTTTAACAAAATGGCAAAGGCTGCCTCATTGATCAACCACCTACACCGTAACATAATGAAATCATATGGTGAGACCAGAGAAACTACGACCAATGAGCAAGAGAAAAGAAGAGGTGATGTCAGCCGCTGACTATCACATCAGGTGTTGACACAATGGAGGTGTTACAATATCCTCTAGAACTGTAGATTTCCGTCAGAAACATACACAGGTTTCTGAAAAGGCCAGTGACCCAGCAAATAAACACAGTTTCAACAGTTAATTAAGCATATATTAAATGGTTATGTCTAAAATATGCAGTAATGATGAGGACTATTATGGTGGCACAGAGCTTCTCAGATAGATCAGTGGTGTCAGTGATGGTGAATCATTGCGAATCGTCGCTTGTACCTGCACAAAAAAATTACAACTACAATTACTTTTCGACAGATAACTATAGAATATAGGTAAAAACTATCATGTGCTAACCATCTGCTTTTGTGGGAACATGGGCCAGACTGGATTGGGTTTTATACAAACCCCCAGGTCTGCTTCACTAAACGCGCTAAGTATCTCAATGAAACATGAAGCTTGTTTGAGCCACATCTGGAACTTTCGCTGACTCTCCCTCGTCGTAACAGTGGAGCCACTAAGGATTTCTCTTTCCTTCAAACACACTTTTTTATGTTTTATTGTCCGGTGGGAAAAAAGACTTTGAATCTCATTCTCTTTTCATTTTAGGACAGTTCCCACCCTGGATTCTATTTATCTTTTGCTCTCGTTCTCCATTTTTTCTATGGGACATCCATCAGTTGCAACAGTACACTTGTTCTTCTATAATCAAGTTAGTGATGGTGCTAAGTTCCATTTTGTTTGATTTATACATTCATCAAATTTAAACGGAAAAGTCTGACCTAAAATACAAACTGTAATTTACTGCTTGATCACAAAATAATAGTAGGAAAATGAAAAAGTGAGTCTGGAAAAAAACCTTTTTCGACATTATCGCTATGGTCACAATAAAAACTTTATTTTAGTTTAGACTTTTTTGTTTTCCCCAAAATTCTGAATTCTTTTTAGAAATCTGCCTTAAGCTTAGACTTTAAACCCAGAAATACGAGGGAAAGCCGTGATGTAGAGTTGAATGTCAGAATTGTGGGGGGAAAAAAATGCTGAAAAGAAAAGGTCAGAACTCAAATTGTGTTTAGTGGCCTTAAGTTTGAATCTTGGGAAGAATAAAGGCAGATTTTTGAAACAATGTCAGAACTCAGAAAAAAAGGATAAACTCAAAACTATTTTTTCGTGGCCCTATTCCTCTATACAATTAATGTCAAAAACATTTTGCTTCAGGCAAATTCCCCTAACATTTCTACATCATTATTTTATTAACAAATCTGTAAACTGAGGTGGATCTTTTAGTTGGGAGTGTTCCATTGAAATTTGCTGAACGTAAAAATCTAATAAAATGAAACTTAGCTTCAGCTACAGACATTGACAGTTCTCCAGGAGCTTCTTTTCCCATTGTCACAGGAAAGCCCGAAAGTGATACGGCCTCAGATCTTGCAGTTTGTTCTGAACATTGGATTTCAAACTGCACAGGGTACTATAAAATCTGGTCTGCAGCCTATAGGAGGCTATTTAAAGATGTAAGACCACAGTCAAAACAAATCCTGAGTGACAAGACCACACACTGTTATGGTATAAGAAAGCCAAAGCGTATACACACAGAGCCTCTGTGTGTATGTGTGTAGGAGACGGGGATCTCTTATGCTTATGTCTAGTCCTGTGTGTTTTTGTGAAAATGCAAGCATGCATATGTGTGATTTGTCACTGATAATATGGTGCAGGATGCTGACTCTTGTTATCTCAAGCATCATCTCTCCAGAGACACTGATATCGTTGGGCTTCTTTAAACAGACTCAATGTGAACACATTAGGAAGCCGTCCGTCTACAGTTACACACCAGGTGTCCTCTAGTTTCACTCTAACCTCTCTGGATGGAGACAAAGTTGTTTCACTGGCCCTAAACGGCCTAATGGAGCACCGAGCAAACTGGAGAGATTTTTATGAGCATGACTTGCGTTATTAAAACATGCATTTGGGGGACAGGAAAAGCAGGATGCTGCCTTGTGACATCTTGCATTAACTACATTTAGCCAAGTTCTCCATAGAATTCCCTCATGTCCAGCTGGGCCCCACTCTGATCACATCCTTATAATCTTTAACATGCTTTTATCCATTGTAGTTTTCCTGCACGATGGAGAAGCCTGTCACTGTAGTTAATAATAAGCTGTGGCAGGCAATAAAAAGAAGCATGTTGAAAAAAGAAGAAGCAGGTTTTTCTCTTTTCGCTCTGCCGTCCCTTTTGACATGTAAAGCGTGTAAACTTGGCAGGGCCAAATTTGGTGATTGTGGGCTACTGATGTGACCCATCTGGGGTTGAAACATTGCATTAGGTCTTCGCACGCTATTCCACGCCACTCCCTCAGCTTAGCAGCTCCCCCCCCGTCACATGAGAAACAGTTGCAGTACTGTTGTTGGGTGAGGAGGATGTGGGTGTTTAGCGTTTAGTGTGTTTATTTTGTGTGTAACAGCAGATTTGCCCCCAAATGGACACTTTAAACCCGGCAATACCAGCTTTGTGTCACGCTGAAGTATCCTTGAGTAGGATATTACATCCCTAACTGACTAAAATGTCAATGTGCCCATGTCTGCATTGTGTTTCACTTTGCGTGTGCATGTATGAGCTTGCACTGATAATGATGTCCGACAATTTCTGTAACCTGTGACGGTGTTGCAACTGTAAAAATGTATACGTCCAATATTTAGAGTTTTGTACTTCTGTATGCTGAACGTTTACTTGTAACAGAGTGTTTCTGCTTGTCGTTATGGTACGTTTACTCGAAAGATAATTCAATAATTATATTGTGTACAATTATCATAACCAACGTTGAATCATCTTTGCTCACGTTTGTTTAGTTTTCAATCTGCAGGCTGGATTAGCTTGTTTGTCTGTGCCATAGACCTCCATCATTATTCTAAACACATCATGCAGACACACTTCTTCACTGGGTGACACATTTTCAACAAGTGTCCAAAAATGCTGTTCTTTATAAATATTTTCCAAACTAATGTGAGTCACTGTAATTCCACCGGACAATGTGGGGCAAGAATTGTTACGAATACAAGAATCAGCACTTTTGGATGGTGGTTTATGGCACAGATAAACAAGCTAATCCAGGCTGCTGGTTGACATGTAATCAAACAAGAGCCGAGTAGATTCAGTGTTGCTTTTAGAATCTCTATGGTGATTGTGGACAATATGATTAATTTAGAAAATTAACACTTATGCTAAAAGTAAATTTAGCTGCCAATGAGTGAAACACCAGAAAACAAGCCACAGTTTAAGTTGCTCTTCAGGAAAAAAAGTCAAGCACTGTCTTGCGTGAGCTGCGCACAGTGACACCAGTATGTTTTGAGCTGCTAATACTTTCCTAAAACAGAGATATTGCTCTTATTCTGGAGACATCCTGAAGCTATTGCAGAGAAATTCCTGTGGTCGTGCTCATAAATCAGACTTCAGCTGGAGAAAATACTGGAGAACTGGCCTGCAGTGTGACAGCACAGCTCCACATAGACGTCTTATGAAACACATGCTCTTCACTTCTCAGACATTTCATTCAGAATCACAGTTGTATTTGATGATTTCTCAACGCAAACACAGAGTTACGGTATAATATGTGACTCATGAAGAATTATGGTCTAAGCTAAACCGAGCCGTTTCACCGTATTTGACTTTGGAGCTGCAAGTTGAGAAAGCAGCTACTTCATTCGAGATTTAAAACCACAACACATTGAGCAGGATTAAAGAGCAATTTGTCTCATAAATGCTGCCATCACACATCTTACCATTAGGTTTGGTTAGATGAAGCTTGATGACCTCTGAGGAAATTGCAACATCAGAGAATAGATGAGAAAAATACAGAAGCAGAAATTTTACACACATACCACTTTTTTAGGCTTTTTTAGGCAAGTCATACATCTGCTTTTAATGTATATTTGTGAACACACATGACTACAAAATATATAAATATATATATATATGTGTGTGTGTATGTATTCATGTGTATAAATAAGAGTGTGTAGCTAAAGCACGTACAAATTTTACCGTTTCAGGAGCAGAGATAAATTCTGGCTATTGGATATTGAAAAGTTATAGATCTTTTATCACCACAGGAGGTTAAAGAGAAGCGACACAGATGCATGTACAATAACCCTTAAAATTAATGACACCATGGAAAAAGCCAGAACTGATTTTTAAATGGGCGGATATGGGGCGCTGGTCCAGCGGTGGTGCCCACAGGTCTCAGCGGTGGAGCAACACCAAAGAGCTGCAGTGGAAGTTTATACTCTGCTGAACCTAAATGGCGGTTTACTGACACACAGTGTAATGTTAGGTTCATTAGTGCGGTGGCAGTAATTGCAAGGGTGGTTTGAGGAGTGTGCAATGCTTCCTGATGCTCCACATACAGCATCTGTAGGACTTTCTACTGGAATATTCAGCGTTTCTGAATTTTGTACTGTACTTTGGACCTAAATATCTCCAGAATGCAAAAGTAAAAGATAAAGCAAAGGCCCTGTTTTCTAACTGGTGTTGGGTTTGCAGACGGATACATGCATCTATTTTTATTTCATCCTGAATATAAATATCACACGTATATGCTCTTATCTTGCATTCCATGCAGCTGCTGTCTTTGAAAGTACCATAATCACCATAATTTAATCTAATATGACTCAGGTTGTATAATGA
The DNA here is from genome assembly GCF_033026475.1 of Channa argus. Classification (NCBI taxonomy): domain Eukaryota; kingdom Metazoa; phylum Chordata; class Actinopteri; order Anabantiformes; family Channidae; genus Channa; species Channa argus. The sequence goes on along the minus strand of NC_090215.1, from coordinate 2,116,530 downwards.
TCTTTTGAATTTAGAACCGATTAATACAATCTGGACGCTCATTTAGCCTATGTGTTAAACTATGGCAAGACTAAATCTGTTAAAGAACCACTTTAGCCGAAATGTATCAGATCTAAAGCTGAACACACGGGACCATGCTCAGGGTTCGTGTGATCGGGAGACAGACATGTTTGGGTCAGTGGACAGACACTCAGTTCTGTCTGTTGACCCTGCTGTGCCCTGCTGTCTTCTACAGTCCAAAACAAACCTTCTTTTTTCCTCTGATCCGAACGCATGCACACTCACAAGCACACACACGTGCCATTGCTTCCGTGTAAAGCAGAGTCTTATTTTAGGAGATTTACCACATGGCGATGAGATCACTAAAACACACACACATGCACACAATTATTGAACTGTATATACACACATAGGCCAAAAAAAGTAAACAGTAAATATATATTCCAAATTTTTATGTTAATTAATTTTTTCATCAAAACCTAATTTGACTGGATTTCCTCTTACCTTTGACCTTTCCCCAGTAATTATAGCTTTCTCCACTAACACCTTGTAAAGAAACCATATGTCGTTTTCTCCAGCAGGTTATTACAATCAACAGTTATTATGTTATAACCTCTAGCAGCTGTAGTAACAAAAGCAAAGAAGAAAGTTTGGTGACATAGTTAAAAGACCAAAAAGTCTGCACTGGGAGAAGATTCATCTTAAAATATGAAGCCAAACTTCAACAATCTCTACCAAACGTAACCAAGTTGTTTTAGTGCATCTATACCAGGGGTCTCCAACACCACCACTTTCCAAGCAGCTTGCCAAAGGGTTAATGTATCCTACATGAATTTCAAAACTTGATTAGAGATTCAGATTGGACTGGTCACTTGGCAAATGAACTTACATGTCTATCATACATGACAAGTGTCCCGCCCCTTCTTAAACAAAATGATTATTTGACATTAGTTGTCAATCAAACAGTGCGCTGCTTTCAAGCTTCATGAGCAGGTGGTGATCAGTGTTGCCAAGTGACTTTGTTTCTACATTTAGCGAGTATTCAGACCCCTCTAGGGGTTTTTTTTCAAAAAAAGTTATTAGCGACAAATCTAGCGACCTTTCTGGTGTCACTGGAGACGTTCTCTTCACAATGTGCAGTGGATGCTGCCATAGACCCCTTCCACGTCCCGTAAGCCCTCACAGGGAGCCCAGTCCTCAGGCAGCAGCCCCTTACAGCTGCAGTCAGAGCAGGAGATGTTCACCCCTCCACCGCATCAAGACTGCAAATGAAATGAGTCGCATATGCATAGAGCTGCCGCTGGTGCCAGTAGGACAGTGCAATAGAAAGAAATGCATACAGACAAAAATACCAACATTTTGCAAAGGTTCACGAAAACAGCTTATCAGCTTGTTTGAGTTGAAATAAGCTATGAGAACGTCGTCCTTTCGGCTTATCCCGTGAGTTCAGCGTCGCCACAGCGGATCATTGTCCGCATGTTGATTTGCCCTTCCTGCCGCAACCCTCTCCAATTTCTACCGGGCTTGGACCAGCACTGCACAGCCGGGGAGGGGAATGGGCTGTTAGGGGTTCAGTGTCTTGCCCAGGGAAACCTCGACATATATGTTACAAAACATCTCTTGGCCATTTTCATTTTGTAAAAGTAGCTCTCAGGTTGGAGACTCCTGATCTATACAGTATTATCCACACTGTAATCAGACCTGAATGGTTATGATTGTTTCCATGATAGAGGGTGTGGCAGCTGACAGCAGGAAGCTATTTCCAGAGTAGCCGTTATGGATCGTATGAGGGTTGAGACTAACAATCTACGTGATCGTTGGAGGACTATTAAAGGAATAGTGTAGGTTTTTTTTTTTATCTAATCCTAATACAATGATCAGATGCTCATATGTAAATCAGTACGTCTTGGTTGCTACCTCTGTTCATCACACACACTATCAAATTTCTCCCGGAATGTGACTACCCTGAAATTTGATATGTGTAACGAAAAGAAGCAGTTGTAGCAAACAAGACTTACTGGTACATACATACTGTATAAGCACCTTAGTACTGTACTATTTCCCCAGATGGAAACTGCTTTGAACCAGTTTTGAATGTGGCCCTTAATTAAATGTTTATCCTTCAAGATATCGCAGGAGTTGGTCCTAGTCAGCGGCAGTCCAGCCTAGTTGGTGTAACAGTCAGCAGAGGCCATTGTTGTGTGCCGTCTAAAGATTCTAGTCTTTACTCTTAAGACCCAGTCGTTCTCAAAATGATTAGTTTAAACATGTTTCATATTTATAACCTGTACCAACGACCGATGACGTCACAAAGGAGGAGACCTACAGTAACTTCAGCTGTACTTGAATGTAGCCTTGTTTTATAAAATGATTTTACCTTCATTTCTCTCAGCAGACTCGTTGTCCTCGCTTTTACATCTGTGATTATTATTTTATTTTATTTATTTTACTAAGTAGTTAAGAGTGTTCTACTTCCAGACTGTCAGAGACTAGAAATCTGTGACTGTCTTTGACAGTCTTTGTCTGTCCTTAAGTATGTCCCCAGCTTTAATCTTATCACACATGGGACTCTGGAGTCAAACGCAGGTCTCTAGTGTGACCCCAACCAAATCCTTATCAATCTAGGTTTTTATTCTTCCAAAGAAATATGTTTCACTCGAGCACAATCCATCCAATGTGTTATGTTCCCTACAAAAACATCATCATGGTGGCAATTTTGTTGAACAGAAAGATGATTTTTAATTTTTTATTTTTTTTGCAAACCGTTGCGTTTCCTTTTTACTGCTCACAGACAGAGGAGATGACATTGTACTTGCGTTGTTAACCACACATACTTCAGTCCATCTCTAATGCTGGTAATATGATCTCCAAGAATTGAGATTTATGCTTTTATTCATTCTTTTTTCATCTACAAACAGCAGTTAGCAGCTTTTTATGAACAATCCTTCCTCTTGTGAGTGACAACCTGTTTGGAGACGGCAGACAAGTCGGTGTTTGTTTACATACTAAAAATCTCTTCAGCTGGTTGAGAATAAAACAACACACAGTCACATATATATACACTCGTAGCATCACGCTAACACCAGATGCCAGGAAGCTGAGTGGTGACTGAGTGGCATCAGTCCTACCATGCGTGACTCTCTCCTGACATTGCCTCTTTTAGCAAGCTTGCGTGAAACCACAACACCGCTGCCCATCAAGCCTTTCACCCTCCTGCTATATCCTTCCCTCAAACACACATTTGCACAAACACACACACACACATCACCTGCTGGGCAATGCCAAACACGCATGGCATCCCTCCCTATGCTAAATGGGATCAGGGAAAAGAGTGTCCAAATAAAGAGGCTCACATCAGAGTATTTTAATGGCACACAGATGGGACAATGTAAAGTGGACAGTCACACTGTATTCAGACCTAATACAGGATTTCTCACTGAACCAACTTCACTCATTCATTCATTTGAACCTTTCCTTCAAGAGCTCACATCTGCAGCAGGGATTTTAAAGAGCTGCCAGCTGCTGATCATTACTGTGGAAAAATATAGATATTGTATATAGATATTGTAAATTATAGATGGCATCAAGATAGAAAATGTCAAAAACTATTAATAACATCTTAATGATACAAGTTGTTTAAAACTAAAATTAAGTTATTAGTTAAATGTTTAGTGTGTAAACAAATCACTGCTGTGAACAATGTTATGTATGGAAACCTTACAAACATGTGTTTGTAAATTAGTTTTCAGTTCAAGCATAATTTTGCCCGTCTCAGTTGAGGTCCTGATGTGGCAGCTGATGAGATGTTTCTGTGAGCACCAAGATAATACCCTGCAACACAGGGATGAGGTGATGAGAGAAAGATAATCAGATTACTGTTGGCTCAGTGTGTCGCTTAATAAATTAGCTCTGTCAGAGGCCAAATTGCTGTGTTGGTGTGAAACCCACTCATGTTAAAGTGAAGCTGACAGGTGATGCTAAGTAAAATCAAATAAGGCGGAGACTTGCACAGGGGTCTGGAGTGTCAGTCAGTCTCATGTTTAGTAGTGAAATCCTGACTTTCATTAAATCTATAATTTTTTCTAGTGATGCATTCAATTGTTTTCCCCCAGATTATGGGGTATGAAAGGCTTGGAACCGTGTGAACTGTGGCTAACTGTTGGCTTAAACTGAGATGGAGGCCTTAAATACTGCATAATGCCGTGGCTCTAGCTTCCCAGATTGGTCCTGGTCACACACAGGAGCCCACACAAGCACAGTGGATATACAACACCCTGGTAGTGTTTACTGACTGACAAGTTAATGGCTTTCATGTATAAAGCATGATCAGCATCACACCTATCACTTGATCCCCCTCAACCCTGGACACCATTAGCCATCTCACACCCATTTAATTACACATCGATAGGGGTTTCTGCGTATGTGCGCACGTGTGTGTGCCAAGAACATACTGTATTACTGTGTTACTACTTCAGTGGAAACTGCTTCAGTCAAAAGAAAAGGGGATTTCTCATATGAAGAAAATATTTTAATCCCCATCGGACTCATATTGACACAAAGCTTACAAGAGAAAAATGAATCTTTTCGCAACACAGAACATTTTTGCAAAACAGAAACAATATGTGTCAGTAGAGTTTCAGCTAATTTTAATAAGTAGTTTGATGGCTTGATTTAACTCAGTACAACTTTAATTTTTTGTGCACTAAAATGATCTCTCTTTAAGTAAAAACGTAGCCAATTAACTCAACTTGCGCAGCTGTAAAGTGCACCTTCCACAGAGCCATAGCATTTGTTTAGCATTGCGTGCTACAGCATTAGTGGAGTTTCCTTCACATATGGATTCTGCCTGAGGGGCCATCTGCCTATTATTATTTGCCTCAATGGGCCGAAACGGCACCATAATCTTTTTAACAGATTACCCTCCTGTTATGGACGGGGGAAAAAAAAAAAGAATGGTAAAGAGATCATGAAAGTTGTGGTTCTCTCTTCAGAAAACCTGTTGAATGTTCTGTTTACAAGGACCACAGAACAAGTGATGGTTGCTTTTTACTGGCCAACAGCGAGGAGAATGAGGGGAGGGATAATGTAAGGCTTGTTTTTGTTCTCTCTCCCTGTTATTTGGAATGATTTAAACAAGACTAGTTGGCACGCAACACAAGGAACCAGCATTTTTGCTAAAGTGGAGGTGTATGTGGCACCACAGTCTGTAACCTCGGCTCTACTCTCAGGCAAGAATGCAGCAAGACGAAAATACAGGGGAAGAAAACTAATAATTATTCCTGAGTTCTTTGACTCGTCTCAAGTATTTCCTTTTCCAGTATGAATAAGCAGGCGAGTCAAAGCTGGTGCTTTTTGGAATGAAATATTGAGCACAGGTCAAACTGAGTAAAATAAAAAGAATTACTGTAGCGAATGAAGCTGCAGTTGAAGCGAAAGCTTTTGACTCTCAGACCGTTTGAAAAAATGCAGCAGAGGTTGTGAGTACAGAAATAGAAGACTTACTGTGGCCAGGTGTACTTCCTGAATGCAACTCTAATTAACCACCTGCTCCTTTAGAGACTCACAAACCTTCATCAAAACAGGGATCCAAGGAGAAGTTTTTTAGAAATGAATGCAAGGAGCTGGCGTTTAGACAGGAGAACAGTAAATTTACAATGAACACAGTGACCCCTTTGCATGCACGTTGTTATAGCACGTTGGACATTAGATTCCTTTATAGTTTTGACTATTTTTTTCTTTAGTTTATGTTTATGCAGGTTTATGCATCTAGACTCTGACGTGTCTGATAGACAGAACGAGCCCCACACAGTTTTGGAAAGTTGAAGATGTCTAAAAATGGCCTTGACTCCCTTAAAAAACACTCCCCCAACTAGCTTTGTTGGTTTTTGAAAATGTGGAAGCAGTTTGCTTTTCTTTTACATTTGTGTTCTCAGTATGGCTCTAGATCAGTGTTATTACTGGGATATATGTGGCTCATGATGGAGTTTATATCCTGAGTTTACCCCCCTGCTGAGCTGACATTGGGGTGGTGGAATTCGTGTGATCCCTAGAAACTTTAGAAAAACCATGCAGTGTCTTGTTGTCCTCTGTTGGAAAACACACTGTTGCTTTCATTTGGGTACAGTCAAATAAAAAAAAAAAAAAAAGCTTTCCTGCATAACTGGCTCATCTCACGCAACACATGCTTGAATGCTGCTATTGTGTGTGTGTGTGTGTGTGTGTGTGTGTGTGTGTGTGTGTGTGTGTGTGTGTCTGTGTGTGTGTGTCCACGTTTCTCACTGAAGCACATTCTCCATAGCAATCTATCCATTTGCATTCTGTTGGTTTTTCTAATTGTCTGTGTAAATATTGCACCACGATGGCCTTATGTTGTGGTTAACTTTCTTAAGGCTTGACAAGCTGAATTGAGCGTGTGTTTAAACAGCCCTTTGACTGGCTCTGTATGTGTTGCTCTGTCAATGGGTTCATCAGAAAAGCAATATTCCCAGAAACAAACATTGTGCTCACATAAAACATGTGCAGCCCAATCAGTTATGTACTATTTATAGTAGCAGTTTGACAAGTTTCATATTATGATTGATGTAATTGTGTGTGTGTGTGTGTGTGTGTGTGTGTGTGTGTGTGTGTGTGTGTGTGTGTGTGTGTGGCAATAGTTTCATGATGGCTTTCACCATGTAGTGACGCCACATACAGTAGCAGTGTCAGTGCTGTAGAAGAGTTGCCATACGAGTCTGTTTGACCTGAGGCCTTGTGTAGAGGCACATTACTCGTCTACAACATGGTGACTGTCGTGTCTGTTTGCCAAGCAAAACAGAGAAGTGGAAACAATTGAGTTTACGTCCCAACCTCCATTCTGTGTGATCCCGTTTGCTTTGTCATAATATCACTTCCACTTTACTTTGGTATCTAGGCGCACAACCAACACCTTTGTTTATTTTCTATTCAGGAAGTTTTTTTTCTAGGATTTCCACATGCACACAGTCCCCTACAAACATCAGTCACTCGCTTCACATTCTTCTCTGAAAGAGGAATATTTGTGATTCCTGCCCTCCTCACCTTCGCAAGTGTTTTCTTTTATAGAAGTTGCTTTGTTACAGGCCAACGAGAATTGCTCTAAATCCAGGCAGCGTATCCCTTCAAATGTAATCTTATATGTCACAGGGGGAAACAAATCGTTGTCATCCAAAACAGAAAGATTATAGACTTCAATCCAATGTTAATATTACCATCAAGGATGATGGAAAATCAAATCAGTGTCGTTTAATGCTTCTATCTGGAGCAGAGTTAAACAGGTGGGAAAAGTCTGCTCTTGTTTTTAGTAAAAACTTACTTCTGGTGACTTTTTTTTTTTTTCTATTCACCACATTGCAAAAACAAGAAAAAGTTGAAATATTAAAAGTTGAATTTGGACGAGGTGAGATCCGGACATTTGATCTGTGGCATAATGAAGTATTAGCTTCCATTACAGTGCAGGCTTAACCTTTTTGTGGAGCACCATTGAGCACTTACCAGCAGTCATCAATATTTAACAGCTGTTGCTATTATGAAATTCTTTATGGGCTAATGTGGCTCGCAGGCTTGCACGCAAGGCCTTGGCCGAGCGCCAGCAGCTTGTCAGAAGGAAGGGGTGGGGGAGATTGACAGACTGCTCGCTCGCGTGACAACGGGCTCTTGATCATCCAGCTTCTCTCTCTCTCTCTCTCTCTCTCTCTCTCTTTCTGTTTGTGTGTGTGTGTTGGTGTTGCTCTTTCCTGTGTCTCTGGAGAGAGAGAGAGAGCGAAAGAGAGAGAGAGAGAGAGCGAGAAGAGCTTAGAGGGAAGGGGGTGGGAATAGGCAAAGGAGGTGGCTGTAAGGCAACTCAACATCATTGCACACGTATACACACACACACACACACACACACACACACACAGTCCTTACCCTAACTCTAACCATCCCAACCTAATGCATAACCCTAAAACAAAGTCTTAACTCTGAAAAAACCCTGTGAAGAGCTGCGACCATTTGAGGATCGTCCTCATTGTCAGAATTTCCTCACTTGAGTAGTAGAAACTTAAAACTGGTCCTCACTGTGCCGTAACCCACACACAGAGCTTTCTCTACTCACGCAAGCCTTGTGGGAGGGGAGGGATCACTGTGCAGCACAGCACTCGCATGTTTCAGGTCCTCAATCTTCAGTGTGAGCTTAACACACAGCGGAGCATCATCTGCCAAAAGATTTCACCCACACTGGTTTTATCAAGAAGACAGAGAGCAGATCGGCAAAGTGAATGTGTTTTAAAACTCCCCTTCGTCTGGACACAACTAAATAATATTAGCTGTGGGGGACTAAGGATTTTTTTTTACTTATTATACATATAAATAATACTCCATTACTTGTTTCAATTTTAAAAAATGTCACTTAAAAAAGTGGAATTATTAACAAAGTGTTCTCATAATAGCAGTCATAAGACAGAAGAATGACTCCCTATGTTTGTTAAACATTATAATATTATGTCTATTAATATGTATTACTGTGTATTTCATATATTATGTTGTGTTATTGGTCAATATGGAGCTAATTTAAACAATTTTCTCTGTGGATGGCTTGTTAAATTAACCGCACATCATCGATTTCTTTTACCTCATGTGTTTTGTGGCAGCAAAAATTTATTTTCAAAACGCAGATTTTCCTTTTTTTTTTCTTCTTCTGTTCACTTCATATTTCCCTTTTTTTTTGTCTGTTGCTGGTAGTGTGGGAGGAAGTAGCTTCAGAGGACAGGGTACTGAAAACGGATAAAATACACTCTGGCTGTGATGGTAAACACCAGTCAAACGCACCTCACCCCCTAGAGGCTGCCACAATGAATACATAATAATCTCACATAGGCAGTGAACACACTCACACACTATTTTTTATTTTGTGTGTACTCATGCCTAGTTACCAGCAAAGAGTGGTAGTTAAACATTTGTACATGAGGAATAAATAAATTTTCCCTTTACTCTTAATTCTATTCACATTTTGTTTGTTTATAGGACTTTTCTCACTTTGCTCTGTGCACCAAACTCACTTTTACGATATCATTTCAAGAAATCAAAGTCTTCTCTCGCCATTATTGACTTCATATTCACTTTTCCGACTGTGGCAAAATTTGTGCAAATTGAGGCCCACTGTCGATTACTATTTGGTGGGTGGTCCCTATATTTTGGACGTTGAAGGAAAGACCTGGCCAGCCAAACGAAAGACCAGCCTCAGCCGCCTTGGCAGCATCTACATCCCACTTCTTGTCACTTTTTACTTAATAGCCTGTCCTCACACAGAGCACATGGACGCCTCACCATTACCTACTCTGTTTTCCTTTTTGGAGCAGAGAGGGGGAGAAAATAGAGGCAAAGAAAAGCAAACCTGAAGACATGAGCAGTGATGAATAAAGCCTGTATTGTTGGCAGAGGAAGTGCTGAGCCCGATAATTAATCATCTCGTATGTTTGTCTTTCCTGACGCTGCATCCTCTCCAAAAGCTGCTGTAAGAGAGAAAACAAAAATACATCAGGTGTTGAAGGAGGAAAATAAAGACGCTTATTAGATTTATTTCTCACTGCAGTGGTTTTCCACTGCTCGGATGATATTGTGGTGACTGAAGAGAATGTGTGCGGCTGTCTGTTTGTCTATATGTGTTTGCACCTAGAAGAAGTGATGACAAAATACTTAAAATTATTACTGGCACTCATGAGTTTAGGGAGCTGTCTGTCAATGCTCTCTTTAGCCTTTAACCAGATTTGATATTTTGGTCTTTTATTTCAATGCCTAACTTGAGGAAAACTGCTGTTAAAAGGAAGAAAGTAAAAAAAAAATTTAAAAAAATTGCATGGTTGAAAAAAGTATGCATTAGCATTTTTGAGAGTGGAATTAAGAACAGAGGAAACTCTCAGTATTGTGCACTTCTTGGTTGATCACCACAATCAGGTTGGAAAGATGAGGAAAGGTAGAAGAAGCATAGCTAGAGAGTAGAAGCTGTAATGGGGTTATTCGGTGGGGGTGGTAACTATGCAAGCATCAGATGATACATATGGTATATACATTACATTACTTAAGCTGTGTGTGTGTTAGTGTGTGTGTTGCGTGACTAATCTGTGCTTGCTACAGATGGACAGCAAAGGGCTGATCTCTTGGATTGAACCACATGCCCCCTCACAGCACACCCACAAGAGAAACACGCAAACATGCATCTCCACACACGTCACAAGTGGACATGTGACATGTTCTTCTGTCCTGTAGGATAAGGGCTCATATACCCACGCTGGCTGGTAGGAGGTAGAACACAACATACTTTACATCATGCTGATGTCTTGGATGGAGCTGTACAGTAAATGTTCGTTAATATCAGATGATGCAGAGGAGATGTGTACTGAAGAGTGTAAAGACATGACATTGTTGAAGAGTTCAGACACATGGGCTCAGCTACAGAGCAGCAGCACTGGATCTGGAGATCTGGAAAGTTTTAACAGTTTTCTCAAGAATACGTCAGCAGAGATGAAGCTTGTCTCAGTTTAATTATTTTGTTTCTCCATATTGAAATGTTCTCCGCTGTTGAAACACCATACTACTCACTCTGGGGTTGTACCTGTCTTTCTTTTCCCTGGTGAAGTTTCTTTTGGGTAAATGTTTGTTGATCTGAACAGATGGTCTAAGGAGGGTGTTGTGCGCTGCAAATAATTAAGTCCTTTACCTTTTTCGGTATTTAATAGAACTACTTAAACATTTGCGCAATACCACATGAATTTAAAAAAAAAATGCAAATTAGGTTTATGGTTTATTAAATTTATGGGGAATCAAACACAGTAGTTCTTGGCCTAAATTACTAGTGGTGATTTTTGTGGACTGGAGTTCAAGGCGCCTGGTTTGGGGACCTCACACGAGCCTCTCTACGCTTTGTTGATGAAGAGGATCTATTCACTTTATCATACTATGACCTTCAGCATGCACCTGGGCATTTGCAGTCAAGTGTGAAGCTGCTCTAATGAGAGTCACACGTCTGAAACCTGGGTTCTCTGAAGGAAAAGGTTGATTGATTCAATGCTTTTTTTTTTTTTGTTTGAGCTGCCAAGTTTAATTCCAGAAAGACTAAAGTATATGTATCATTTGACCTGTGCAAGTTCTGGAAAAACAATGTTAAATGGGTGGAAGGAAAAATACTTTTCTCATTGCATTATTATAAATATAATGACACATATAAAACATCATGTTGGATTAAAAAAAAGGACAAAGCACAAATGATTGGCTCCTTTATTTATGTTCCTTCATTGAAACTGTCTGCTTTCTCGCTCTGTACTACAGTGCTGTATCGTGTGAGAGGAATCCTGTAAAGTTATGAAATCCTCTAGACCTACTGCACAGTCTAATAACTGGCATTAGTGAAATGCAAAAGGAGACTGATAGTATTAATGTGTCCGCCACATGTTTGAATGTTGGTCCAACTCGCTCACTGCCATATCACAGAGACACTTGTTGTTTGAACCGAAAGAAGTCAATTGTGTCCACTGATTTTCTCTGACCTTTCCCTTTTTTATAGTGAGCCAAGAGAAAACCTCCAGGAAGCACGTCATTAGCACACCATCATCTAACCCTGAGCCCAAGAAAGAGAGCCTTCCACTGGGTGCCACCGTGAATGAAAGCAGCCTCGTCCTGGAAGTAAGAAACCACATGGCTCCTGTTTGTATGTGTATCCGTGTCAGATTTTGTCATGTGTATCCAAAAACTATCCTAAGCCAATAATGTTGTCTCACAGCGTAGCATCACCAGTGCTAAAGGGCTGACTAGCTTGTATCCACAGCAGCCAGTTGACCTTGAATATTTTACATAAACCACAGGAAGAAATGTTGTTTAATTCCTCGAAAGACAAAAAAGGAGCATGCAAACTTGTGTGGACCAGATGCGGGGCCCATTACATACAGAAGAGAATTTCCGAGTGACGACATGGTTTATGGTTAGGGTAAGGTTAGTGTTAGGTAAGGACTGGTTTTAGTTAAGGTTAGGCTAAGACTCCAAAAATAAATGTGTGTATGTGTCAAACAACAAATTAGGACACTGCACATTGAGCAACTACTGTGAATGCACACGTGCAGAACAGAGCTGGTCCACTGATGCTTCTGTTAACATGTTTGGATGTCTCGGTGGGAAAGTAAACAAAAGGCTAGATTGACCATGATGATGTCCTGCCTCCTGTTGCGTGACTCAACCTGTTCTGGGGCCTCACAGCAAACTGTGCATCAGTTGTTATAGTGACTGGATCTTTAGAGAGACAGTTAATTGTATGTGTATGTGTGTTTCCTGGGATTGCACTTCTTACGTACGTGAGAATTCTCGTACATCTGACGCAAATGAAATGCACAATAGATTGTGTGTTTCATTCCATTTTTTTTTTAACATTCGGTTGAGCGATTACAGTTCATCTGTACCCAATTTCTAAAGCAGCCCATCCAATAGGCACTAGAGGCAAAATCAGATGATCTTTAAAGATACAGTTATTTGTCAATATAACAGTGTTGCCAACTCCTCAGTAGGGAAAGTAGCTATTGGCGGCCCTAGAAGTCGCTAGAAGTCGCTAAATGGCGCCATCACATAATTTGCATAATTGACCATGTGCATGTTATTGTAATGGACATTGTGGGAGAGAGAAAAAAGTGAGTTAAAACACAAAAGTATGTTTTGAACTACAAATAAACTTTCTCTGTCGATTCTTGTTTTTTTTTTTTAACGTCCCAATTCCAGCCCTCCTCATTTATTCAAGCATGGGACTGGCAAAACTGCTTTTTCTTTTGTTTGTTTATAAAAAAAAATAAGATTGTGCAGTGATTTATTTCAGACAAAGAAAATTCTACATTTAATTCTACATTTACGCCCTGGGGTACAGTCAGGGCTCCGTGCATGCGTGATTCATTTCATTTGCAGTCTGGATACAGCGGAGGGGTGAACATTTCCTTCTCTGACTGCAGCTGCTGCATGGCACAAAGTTTGGGCCACCTTTGGACCTATGGCAGCATCTGCTGCTCTTTGAGAAGAGTCAGAACGATACATGCTTTTATGCCAGAGTCTCCAATAACACCAGAAAAAAGTGGCTAGATTTGTTGCTAGTCTCTTTTTTTAAAAAAAGAGTCGCTAGAAGGGTCTGAAAACTCGCTAAATATAGTGACAGTGTGGCTAAGTTGGAAACACTGCGAAGACCTTTGAAATTATACTTTTTCCCTTATAAATATCTGCACCAAATTCCATGGCGAATTTTCAAGCTATTCCAATGAGTGTCGATGTGACAGCAAGCCTAAAGCAAGTCTGATACTATGAACAAAAACTAAAAGTGAGATTCTGTTGTTTTATTCTGAAAATTAAAACTCATGCTTCTTGTTTGAATTGAATTGAATTGAATCGCCTCGTATCCAAAACTTAAAAATATCTGTCAATATATCAAGATAGGATGTGTAGCAAAACATCTCAGTGTTGGTCATGACCTCCTCATTTCTGCTTTCAACTCACTTTAACAGCAGAAAACCAAAGGAGCCCTGTCGAAACAGTGAGACCAGGCAGCCCAACCACCAAACAACCTTCCCCTCCTCTCCCCTTTCTCCAAATCCTGTGAACGTATATTTTGGGCTCTACGTGCAAAGCGCCTCTTACAATTTCTAAGTCAAAGCTTTTAGTGTCCCAGGGGCAGTTATGGCAGCCGGGGGGTGTCCGTTGTTGCAGATATGTGGTGGAGAAGGCCGACAGCAGGTGCCTGTTTCCATTACCTAAAGGCTTTAGTATGTGAGGAACTGAGGGAAATGTGAGTGGAGAAAACATACAAAAACAGCGTCCAGTACTTTTTTCCCTCTTTTGTACTTTTAGAAGGACAAGTGCTGTTTGGGTGTGGTTGGCTGTTTTTTTTATAACAAAAACAGAATAATAATGATTATAATTAAAAGTTGTTTTGTTTTTTTGTTCTTTCCAGTTCCGTATCTGTAAAATCCGTAAATCCAACTGGACTGTTCTGTTTTAACATAATAATTTCAAATGTTCCAGTAATGTTTTCGGACATGTGAAAAATAAATGAGCAGCATCCATCTGCATTCAATTTATTTGCTCTTGCATTTGGGAGAAAAATATTACAGTAATGAACCTAAAAATATAGCAGTGTTTGTCTGCCCACACTCTCAGGTGTCAAGTCCAAAGTGTTAAGCTGAGTAAAAATGTCACAGTCCTTCAAAAACATGTTGCAGACATTTCTTGTGACATTTCACTGACTTAATATAGAAATGGTGAAAGGTTAACAGGGTAAATAAACCTAAATTAACCAAACTTAAATTCCTTTTACGGCTTTGTGGAACATGTTTATATGTAAATTTTCTATCCATTGTTTGGACATGTTCGTTAAATCGCACTAAGACTAAGGGTACTTTATAGTACATGCTCTCAATTTTTTCTCAAGTGGGGATGAAGCTGAGTAGCTGTAGCCCACCCTAGATGTCTAATACTGACACTGTGTTAAAGTCCATGGTGTCTGGTGGGACCTCAGTGATTTACACGGTTCCCTTTCCCGTCACTATGTGGACGTGCCCTTCTCTGATAGGTGCAAAGAATGAGCCTCACTTAAAAACCTTTAGAAGTAAATCTCTTTGCTGTACACTCAGTGTTGTCCTGTAAGACCACCTCTCCTCTTTGAGATAAGTTATGGGTCATTTCTACAAACATCTGAAGAATGTAACATACTGCAGCTTTAGGTGAATATCTTCCAAACTTGGAGCCTTTTTACACAAACACAAAACTTCCCCATTTTGACATTTTAATTTCACTGTAACTCAACATACTTGAACTGTGGACAATGTTTACTTGATTTGAATAACTCAGACTGCTAAAGCCTCATATTAGTTTTAGAATAGAGAATTACAATACATTTTTGCACAGAATAAGTAGTTGTTGTTTTTTCTTTTAATTTAACCTTTATTTTACCAGAAAAAAAAACTTAGTGTCCTGGCCTGATATGAACTTGATAAGTGGTTAAAGCATGAAATACTTGTATTATATTTAATGTGGACATCTTCATGCTGTTTTAACACCAACCTGAAAAACTGGGAACCTGTCCTTTTGAGGTTCAGTCTCCTCATGCTGGATGAACACAGGTTCTGTATCTGCACTGTATAATACCAGGACAGTGTACATAGATGACATGTGATGTTACAGCTATAGGCTCTGTTCTTAACAGAAAGCTACACTGCCAGATGATGCCAGACTTATCCCAGATGATTTTCATTAGATCACAGATAAAATCACAGTGAAATTCTTTGACTAAATTTACTGCTTTAATAAATGCACTATGAATAAATTAAATAGATTTGCTCTGCGTATACTGCAACAAATCTACACAGTAACAGTGTCCAATATATGAAGTATACTTAAAAGAATATATTAAAATGTTATGATCCCAAATCACCTTTCACACCAAAGTGGACTTTTTTTTTTTTTTTTTACCCTTTGACCCTTTGCGCGAGAAAGGTGTGTGTGTGTGTGTGTGTTTTAGTGAAAAGGGTCACCCCACCCCCACTAGATGTCAACAAAATGTGGCAGTTAAACTTGTCAAACAACATCTACATCCATATCACTGACAACCTTGGTCAGCTCCCCCTCTCCGGCCCCCGTCTCTATCATTCCCTTATATACATTTTCCCGATCCTGTCGTATCAGAGTCTTCACATACCTCTGGATTTGCAGATATAAATTGCTCTGTTGACAGACAAGGATCGTAGCACATTGTGTGGTTAATGTGGCATGTGTGCAGTGAGCAGAGCACAGCATTGCACTGCTCGCTAAGGCCATCAGATCACTGTTAGAAGAAAGTGAAACAGGGAGAGAAGAAGACATAAAAGCAAAGTGAGTTTGAGTGGGAATTTAGAGGCCACAGGGATAAATACTACGTAAAATACACACACACACTCACCAGGGAAGACCTGCATAGTTTCGCAGTAAAACAGAGGTGACAGACTCTGGCAGCGGGAGTCACGCAACTGAAGTAGCCTTGCAGTTGTCACGCTACCACAGCTGCGCGCACACACTGGACGACCTCTCCCTCTTTTCCACGTCTCCTTCCGTTGCCTTCCTTTTTCTCCACCGCTCCATCTGTCCAGCCCTCCATACTTGACTGAAACCAGTTGTGTATTTATTTGAAATGTTCTTTTTAATCAACACTTGTCTATTCCCCCTTGTGTATGTGCGTGTGTGTAGAAAGGGAACATGGGAGTGAGGCTGTGTTTGTGTGCGGAGTTTCTCTGCTTTTAATCAGCGGGTTTGAGATCATAAATCAAAGCATGTTACCAGTCAAACAGACTTAATTATCAAAGTTTTTCACTTATGAAATACATAAGTTCAAAGGATAGCATATTGGTGTGTACATCATCTGCAAGTTAACTTTTTAAAAATAGCATGTTTCAGAAATATACTTTTATAAGACATTTTTTGCATAACTAATCAGCAAATATTAGTCAGTCCCCTCAGCTTCATGACCATCTGTTTTTCATTCGTACTCGAGTTGTTGTGGTGTTCTATCTTTTGTTCCATTTTTATTGCTATTTGCTCTACAGAGAAGCATCTCATTTCAACACTGCGCTATAAAAAGTCTAAGTCAAGTCAGATTCTGACTGCATTTTGTCTCTGCTTTAAAGGAAATAATTGTACAGTAATTAGAGTAGCCATAGTTGGCTCATAAATAGAACCATTTGACTGTGTCACTGCTGGCTGTATGCTAAATGTGAATCCTGCCCTCCCACGTTAGCCTGGCAAAGATGGCACAGATGAAATTCAGTTGGTTGTGTTGTTCAGTTGTTTCTTTGACTTTGTTGGCTGCATAAGCTGCCCTGAATTCACCACTCATCTCTTTTGGTGTGTGTGTTCAGTCTCTGACAGGGTTCGCCTTGGTGGTGAGCAGTGATGGAATGGTCTTCTATGCTTCTTCAACCATAGTAGACTATCTGGGATTTCACCAGGTGAGTGGAACTCAGTAATATGTTCGATGTACAATACACACAATACAATTCCTGCAATGCTACAACAAAGAATCAACTCCAACAAATACATTACATGTATAAGTATATGCACACGGTCACAGGGACAGAGCACTCAAAATGACAAGAACCACCTAAAAAAGGATGGGAAATAGATTCTGTGAATCTTCTTAAAATAATATTGCCATTTGGTTTCAACCCCCTGGGATATAGTGGTGACTGACTCACATTCCTAGGAAAAAGATAGTTGATGAAAAAAAACCACTTTAACTATTCAAACTAACCCTAGGCAGGAAAATCTATAGTAGTAATTTTATGCCAAGAGAAATAAATACACTGTCTAAGTTCATACAGTAAATAACTGTTTAATAACCTAAACTTTTTTTTATTTTTTTTTTTTACATATTTTCTGATTGGAATATGCACCAGAATGCACTCTACTGTGGAGAGGTGCTTGCAGAATCTCTTTTTGAACAGCAACTTCTAAATGTTTTAGACGAAGGTTTGCCCTTCTAACTAATTAGAACATTTCCATTATTTCTGCTGGATTACTAGGTTTTGCAGCTTCTTATTTATTGTAATTTGATAAAGAGTAAAACCAGAAGGGCTTTGTAGAGAGTGGTGGAGCTTAGTAGATGGTAGAAGAGCGTAGCAGAGGCTTTGAGTCTCGCGTTAGCATTACCTCAAGCTGTATATTGTAGCTTTACATATTCGAATAATAACTAAATTACAGTGTGTCACATTAATATAGGACTACAACAAATATAAAATATTAAAATTATTAAAACTCTATTTAATGCTGGCTAGTTAAAAAGGCCAGCAAAGCAACAATAGATAATGGGCTTGTCAGCCAGCAGAACATATATTCAAGCACACTATAATTTATAAAACCCAACCTTCATTTATGTCTCTTTAGCAGCAAGCTTATGAAGGATGGAGATCCAAAAAGCCTCATTCTTCCTAACAGTAAATCTGAGTCGCTACCTCTAGGTGGCAGCGTAACCTCCCCTATCTGACAAAAAGCAAACAATATCTTGGTGCTTTACATTAAAAGAAACTGCTAGAGGATCTTTTTATCATTCCTCAGAATTGTACTGTGGCGTCAGATTTTCAGTTGCCTTGTAATCTTCCCCACGCAGACAGGACTACAGTGTCGTTGCCTTCTCTTTACCTCACCTGTTTAGAGGTGTGCAAAGATAAGCTGATCCTAAACAACAATAAACAATATTTCCCTGCAAAAGCTGACATGTTGTTACTCCCAAGGCCATATTCATATTACAAGCCACAACGTGTGACATTAGTCATTAGCTTGAGACCAAGGTAACCTGAGTCCATACGACTATTTCAGGATTTTAAGCCAATGACAGCAAACCAAAATGTTAATATTAAGTTTTGCAGTTGGATTCTATTTTCGTGAATATTCACAATTATGTTGTTTTTTTGTAATGAGATGTTTTCTTTCTTTTTGTTGTCTCTATATTGCAAACAGAACTCAAACACTAGTTGGACCATTTTCAATGTCATGGGTGCTAATTTCCACTTTGTCAGTTTTCTGTTAAACTACTAGATTAAGTTAGTAGCCTGAAAGGTGAGGTGACATGATAGTGGGTAGTAACAAACTGCCTCAGGTTGCATCAAAGGGTGGGGATTAAATATGTTGGTTTGAATTGGAACCAGAGACCAGTCCAGACTAAAGCCCACAATACCAGGTATGTGGGATTTATTAATTTATTAATGAGTAAATGAGTGTTCCATGAGATCTTTGATGCAACTTTAAAAAAGCAGGAATCAGCAGCTGGCTAGCTTAGCTTAGCACACACACACTGGAAACAGTAATTATCTCACTAAATAACTAAGACTTTTCTTCTCCAGTTTCATGTAAACAGGAGAGCAGTCGCAGTCTTCTAATCAAGTCTTAACATAAAAGTAAACAGCTCCCAAAAAAAAAAAATACATTTAGTGAATCTAAAATGTATTTATTTTCATTAAATTGGAGGCCAGGTACATTTATTGACATTTCTGTTTACAGGTAATAAATCTGCCCAAACACATGGCTTCACTGAAGGTTTTGATTCAGCAAAGCATCTGATTCAGCTCAAGTTCACCATTGCAGCTTTTTTCACCCTCAGTTGATTTGTACTTTTCTCTTTCATCCACCTCTTTCTGTACTGTCTTTTCTACTCATCCCATGGCTATTGAGCCTGAATAAAAAGTCCCTCTCAGGCTGGATAACTGTCTAGTAGGCAGAGTGAACCCACTACGTAACAACTAAGATGCCAAAGAAAGGTGAAGACCTCTGTTTCACCCTGCATAAGTGCGTGTATGTCTGTGTGTGGGCACTGATAACTCACCAACAGTTTAGCTTTCTTCCTCTCCTGCCGGCTATACCCAGCCACTTATTAATTATGGATGATATCAACACCGGCCTGCCTGGCCTGTGATGCCAAATCATCCCTCTCCTTCAAAACCATGAATAAAGTGCTTTTCACTGTTAAAAATCCCTCCTTTTCCCTCATGTCTGCTCACACACACACACACACACTTTGGGGTAAGAATGTTTCTGCTACAGCGCTCCCACTTGGCTTACAAGCAGACCGGGGCAGGAACCCAGCACCATATAATTGACATGAAAACCAAAGTGGTCAGAAAGACCCTGAGACTGTGCGTGTGAGGCTGCATGCGTGAGTGAGCCAGTGAAGACAAACAAAGGAAATTAAAACTGTGAGGTGCACAGTGCGAGATGTGTATGCACATGTGTAGTTGTGGCTCCATCAACAGTTTTTAATTTGGGATGTCTTAGATTTCTTATAGTCTATATTTCTGTTCAACTGAGTATAACACAATAACCATTTCACTGTGTTACTTAATGTAAATACAGCTACTGCTGCTTGATTATTACTGAGCTCTTCTGTTCTGTATAGAACAACAGAAGATTAGATTCTATGGAATTTTATGTGTCATGCGTCTCAGCTTCTCTGCAGGATTGGACTGAGAAAGAGAATGACGACAACTCGCTGACTTGTTAAAAGATTTAGTTTTTTTCAAGCTCACTGTTCCAGTTTATTTTTTATTTTTTTTTGTCTGTACAGCCCAGAGTCAGGCTAGTCATAGTAACAACTACAGACATAACAGACACGCATATATATATTATGTCTATGGTGACAAGAAACCTCTTTTTATCTTAGAATATTCCCCAACATTATTTTCCACTGCTCAGCAGTGGTGGAAAGTAATGAAGAAAAAAAACTTTGTACTTAAATATATTTTACACCTATCTATACTTTATTTTATTAGGTTACTTTGACTTTTACTCCACTACATTTAAGCGCAAATAGCAAATCTTTGGCCTGCCTTTCACGACACATCTGCATTCACAGCTAAAGCAGAATCCCCCGGGCTAATTGTCCGACATACAGCTACTGAATTCATGGTAAAATGTGGTTTTAAATTTGGTCGATTGAATGCCATGTCAAATTTACTCTGCTGATACTACAACATAGTAATGACCAGTTCTCCAAAAGTTTCCTGAATTTAAAATTTGCTTCACCTACCTCTCTTTCTCATGGTGCCATGTGCACAGACAAAAGGAATTAATAAAAAGCTGGCAGAAATGTTTCTGTCAATTTCTAAATTAATATGATTGACTGACAAGATTTGTTCTTCTCCTGTCCTTGATAACAGGACAGGAGCAGGCACATGCGCTAGTGCTCACTGGGATTACGCACAATCATCCACTGTGTTTACCTGGATTAAAGCAGGCGCAAATGACAATATACCGTTACAAGATAACCACACTGCTAATACTCCAAGCACAGCATATTAGCTTTTAGCAAGGAGCATAGTTTTTGCCTAATTGGTCGTTATTGTTATGGGTTTTTTTAGGCTATTTCAATTTGAAAGTAACAAAGTTTGTCTCACAAAATGGGCTATTCAAACCATATCATGTGGGGAAAAACCCAGTAGACACAGTAAAAGTGATTTCTGATATTGTTAATAAATATGCAGTGATTTAGGTGGAATGATCTACAATGTTTAAAATAGCTAAATGATTTCTATGTATTCAACAACACAGATTAAGCAGCACGGGGAAACAGAAAAGGACAGAGAAAAATGTCAACTACTTTTACTTTTGACAGATCATTCACTAACTTTTACTAAATTACAGTTTTGTTTGTGTATTTGTATTTTACTTAAGTACAATGTTTGAGTGCTTTATCCTCCACTGCTGCTCAGTAAGAAAGAAACTAAATATGTTGCAATATTTTTGACACAAAAATATTTGGAAGTTTTTTCAAGAAATGATTATTCTGTTGGATGTGAAAAAAACAAATATACAAAAATATGGCCTTGCTTTGTTAATTGCTGGCGATGTGGTCTGTGTGGTCTCATTACCTTTGCCTGCTACAGTGGTTAGGATGTGTTGCCTGTATATCTCTTTTTTTGGCCAAGAAGTTGTTTAAATCATTCAAATCTGATGGAGACGGGGTGAGAGGAAGAGGAAGAAATGGGACCCTACCTGGGAAAATTAAATTCCAATAGCAAGCAACTATATTTGGAAAAACTAATAATGTGCAAATTAACAAACCAGCACCTATGACTACAGTCATAGTCACATGACCGAATATGGCAGCAGCACTGACCTACTGTGATATTGCTCCAGCTAACCTGCAGTTCTTCTTCCGCACAACATTCACGCACAAAAAACAAAATTCAACATGGCATAATCTCATCTTCACATTGTAAATGTTGCTTTTTGCTAAATGCTAATATTAATATCTCCCCTGCTAACTTACAGTGACAGTGCAATTTGTAAAAATGCCTCTAGAGAAAGACATTAGATAATGGGACAAAAAGCTTCATGTCACCTGAGATCAGCTTGGAAATCGAAATCAACAACTTTTCACTTTTCTCCACTTGACAAGTGGTATTTGAGAAACAACCCCAGTCATCACAACATTCTCTAAGCCTCTGCCATATGTTTTCCAAAGTTTTTGCAAAGGAGCTTTCGGTTGTTTTTAAGTCGCAAAGTTTGCCTCTAAGGCCTTAACAACATGTCACATAATTTTGAGCCCACAATTGTAATCAGAAGGACACTTATCCCTAATGTGCCACAGGAAAAAAGAAAAGAAAAGGCTTTGCTAAGTAGCACCACAAGAAAGCCCTGGAGAGGAGCAGAAAACCTCCGCTGGCCTTTGATCCCGTTTTATACTGGGACACTTACCCTTTGAAGGGCAGCAAAATATCACTTATTCCCCATTTTTCCTCCTCTTTTCCTCCTTGTGTTTTTTACAAGAAACATAAACAATAGTCACTCAATCCGTCTGTCTGCCTGACTGCCGGTAGGGAACCAAACCGCAGGACGGATCACTCTCCGAACGCGGTGGGAACAGATTGTGTTTTAAGGGGCAGGCGATCAAAAAGCCTTGCGTGCCACCAGTGTGGAAATTCTGGAGAGAGTGCAGGGAGGAGGGAGGAGAGGGAAGAGGAGAAGGTTGAACATTTTTGTAAGGAATCTGTCATGGAATGACAGAAAGCAAGGCTATTGCTGGAAAAGAGAGAGAAAGAGGCATGACGAGAGTGGGTTGGAACCAGACTCATACACTGTGTGTGTGTGTGTGTGTGTGGATGGGGAGGGGGAGCTCGGTTGGACTGCTGTTCAGGAGCTGGTGTCACGCAATGTTTGACAAACACAGCTGCCCTCATTGGCCCTACAGCTGCCCTTAGACTCTTACTACACTCAGTAAATGCTTCTGCCTGTAGGTTTGTAGAGGCATATGTACATGCATAGTTTCATGGTCCCATTCACTGTGTGTACAGTATGTTACCTATGGGTGCAATGGGGGGCTGAGTGTATCCCCTCTCCAGACAGCAGGTACCAGCTGCACTGATAGCATTGAGCAGAAAAAGCACACTGGTCCCACATCATTGCTGCTTTGAACACACAGTCTCTGGGGATTAGGACTTTGAGGAGATGACATAACTGAATCTGAAACTAAACCTAGAAATGTCTATGACTGTACGAGCTTTAATGAAAGTATACATTTTGCTCAAGGCAAGACAAACTCGCTAAAATCGAATCCTTTTTTGCCTGACAGACTGATGTGATGCACCAGAACGTGTTCGATTACATCCACATAGACGACCGTCAGGAGTTCAGACGCCAGCTCCACTGGGCTATGTGTCCTCCACAGAACCAGGGCACGTCTGGACACCAGGAAACCCAACTATCTGTTGAGAGCGGTGAGTAAACAGATGGGAAAGATTGGAACCACATCCCTTGAACAGGCTCCTTTACATTAGCCAGGTCATCTTCTGTGATCTGGGTTTGGGCTTCTGTTCATTTTATCTGAGTCAACAACTCAATGACTCCTGATGTTACAGTGAAAATAAAAGGAAACATTTTTGATAACAGTTAAGTCAATTTACTTTATTTTGCGCCTTTAATTGTCCTGTAAGAGATTACATTACTTTATTAGTAAAAGATTATTGATCTTTGCTACATTACAGGTGAAGATTTTGTTGTAAGCAGCCTTTTTCATTCTCCAGAGGGCGGGGGGATTCTTCCTGAGCTCTCCTGCTTTCTGAACAGATGTTTCATAGCCAGAGTTCGATGCCTCTTGGACAGCACCTCTGGATTCTTGGTGAGTGGTTTAAAATTCCCATTTAAGTGAACAGTAACTTCAGTTTGCATTAAACTTTGTGCAAAATATAAAAGCTTTGCATGAAGAAAATGCCGCCCACTATTCTCAGCTCTGGGAGAAGTCCCAGGCCTGTAAAACGTATTATGACCTATTTGGTGCACTAAAACTTGTTTTTAATTGTAGGGCAAATAGTTATTTATATCTGTATTGCAAGACATCAGAAGGTAATATGGTTCCTGAACAAACGAGTTCGATTGAGCCCTTCATCAGTGTCGGTAGAGTTCACTGTCACCAAGTCCAATTTGGTTGCACAGCTCTTGGAAACACAGCAGAAATTCTAGATGGTAATTTTCTGACATAAACCGGAAGCACTTGTAGCCAAAGAATGAGCAAATACTGCTAAGATGCTTTACTTGTTAGTCAGTGTAAATGCAGCAAAGACACTAAATTTGTCATGTAATGCACAGTATTACTAAAGGAATTTGCACATTTGGTATATTTTTTAAGCTTGCTGTATGCGGCCTATACGAGTGTTTTTAAGTTTGTTTAACTTTTAAAATACATAATAAATACTTCTTTTGGCCTAATGACAGCAGGGATCGGCTCCAGCACACATGTAACCCCCAGCACAAGCAGCTAAGATAATGGAATGGAGTGATCACTATCCTCCTGGTAGACATTGTAAATAGGCTGCTGCTATTTTACTTTTACCTTGACTGAAACCATTAAAACTTTGGTTTGGTGAGCTTTTCACGTGGGCTACATGTGTGCGACATTAGTGTTTGTTGAGGTAAAGGGAAAAAATGCTGAGAAATAACTTGTAACTTGTTACTGCAAACATTTTTCAATAACCCAAGTTTTGCTGGAAACACTATCGACTACAGCATTTGTACGTTACAGCAATGAAAAACCTTGTGGTATCAGTAGAATAAAACAATGTCTAAGACCTCAAAGATGAGCACCTATGGTTATGCGAGGGAAAAGTTTAAGGCCATGAGCCCAGAGAGCCACCAGTAATACAGTACCCACACTCCAAGTTTAGTGCTAATTGGGTTAGTTATCGTAATTTACATATTAAACAAGTAAATAACCTGAAAGCCAAACATTAAATGATTTAGCATTTAGCTCAAAGCACTTTTGTGTGTAAGTATAACCTCATAAACTCATTATCATGTAGACTCTGGTTCAAACACTAATACATGCCATGTCCTCCCCAGTGAATGTGTGGTTATTTTTTCATACATAACATAAATAAATGAGTCTTAACAGAACCTTACAGTTGTATAGCTACATATATGTATCGTTTCCTTACATTAAATTGAAGCCCATTTCAAAGTAAAGAATTGTCAAATACAAACACAAGCAGGTTTTATTTTTTAAAGACAAAATATGAAAAAATGTTGCTGCAATTTCTGTCCTGTTTTATTATTGAGAGCACAGAAAGTCCCCTTTCAGATGAAAAAAGAATTATTTTTGTTATATACTGTATTAATATAATATATTAATTTGGACACACTACATAGCTGTTTGCATATGTTCACACCAGTAAATGTTTCTCCTCTTTCATACCAGACGATGCAGTTCCAGGGTCGACTGAAGTTCCTGCATGGGCAGAAAAAGAAATCAGCTTCTGGGGCCCTTATGCCTCCTCAGCTGGCTCTGTTCTGCATAGCTGTACCCCTCCTACTGCCCTCCATCACTGAGATGAAAATGAAGAACATGTTGATGCGGGGAAAGAATAAGGGAGGAGGAGGGATAATCTCTGCACTTGAGCACAGGTTAGAGGGAATGAGACATCATACTGTACATTAGCAACATTTCCAATGTTAACTAAAGCTGGAAGGATGATGTGTCCTCACACTTTGTTATAGTGCAATGCTGATTGATGTATTGGAGGTGCTATACAGTAATTAAAGGTCAAGCTTTTTAACACGAACATGATGTCTCAGACAGTGCTGGTCAAAAGCTCTGGTTTGATGCCTTTTGGCATCTTCTTTTGTCCTGTCACTGATTTGCCGGATGGAGGAGCTTGACGAAAAGGTCAAACTTTTAAACCTTTAAAGGCCAGAGCCACAACATCATCAGTTCTAATTCATTTTGTCACCAAACAGCACACCATCATCATCATAATTCACACATATTCATTTTGTTATTTTGCAGTTTACATGTAAAAGTACCGACCGTGTCCATGGGACAGAGAGAGCGCATTCAAAATGGTGTGAGACAGCTAAAAAAATACTCGACCATTAGTGCATCGGCACAAACGTAAGGCCTTTCCTCAACCAGCAGACACCAGCTCTAAGACAGACTTTGCTGTTCATTTTCCCCTTTATCATACTGGTCAACACTGATTATGTTAGCAAGATACTAATGATGTATGTGGGCACAGGTTCCCTGGTGTGATGGGGGAGACCATCAGGTCTCTGCTGGTCTTCAGTACTGCTATGAACAATACACAGAGCCTGTAGAAGATCATCAAACCCCTTTGTAAAATTTTGTTCCATTTTATTTGTGCCACAGCTTAAAATCAAAAGCTAATCAAAATGATTTTAGAGCCTAATTCATACATTTTGTCTGGCAAGAATATGGCAACTGGTATAAAGATAAATTAAAAAATTAATAAATAAGTCTGAATATATCTCTACCAGCTTTGTACACCTAGACTGGTAACTATTTATCTGTTGTTCTTTGGAGAATTGTTTATCTTAATTTAAAGTTTTCCCCGATTACTTATCCAGAACAGGCATTTTACATTAAATTACAGATGAAATTTAAAACTGGTCAGAATTTTTTAAAAGGTTATTTGCACTGCGATGTTGAGAGCAGCACAGTACTGGAGCGGTTAGTGATGCTACTTCCCAGGTAGAGGGTCCCCAGACTGAATCCACCGTCCTGCTGTGGTCTTCCTGGCCTAAGACATGCAGCTTAATTCTTAACTCTAAATTGTCCATTGATAATAATAGTTGTCTGGCAACCTGTTCAGGGAATAGCCCACCAGGCCTCTTGCCCAATGACAGCTGGGATAGGAAGTTGATGGATAGACTTTGATGCTGAGCCTTTGAAATGTTCAAATAAATCTGGAAAAAGTTAGATTTACGTAATTAAAATTGTCCTGTATATAAAACTTAATTAATTAAAATTCTCAAGTATGATCATGAACAGCCAAAAGGAAAAGAAGATCAGTTATGATAATTATCTCCAGGCATTGTAGATTAGCTAATATCAAGTGCATATATTGAAATAATGCATTATGACATCTACATGTAATGTTGAATAGACACAAATGATCTCCCATGCCTTCTCCAGATCCACAAACATGTGTGTTCCTAAATCTGTGTCATGTAAAACTCATACATTATTTAATTTGTTTCATCTTTGGCCCTTCTGGTGTAAGATTGGTAGAGGAAAGTGTCACTCCCCTCACAAAAGCCAAAAGCTAAAATATGTTTCCTGCTGCAGTGTTTTAACAAGAAATTAAGATACACTGTTTTGTAGGGCCTTTAAACTTCGAGCCCTAGCAATCATCGATCATTGGTTTTCTTCATGTTGACTCTGTTCTCAATTTAAAGATGAGACAGATCCCGGAAAAGATGAGTCATTTTGGAATGAATTTCTTATGAACTAAATTGAACTAAACCTAGATATTTGTACTGTGAGTCATTCGTCGATCAGCAGAATAAACATTCCCATAAAGTATACTGTAGATATTTGGATGGACCCATTTTAAAAGTAAACCTCTTCTTTAAAGTCTTTAGAGAACACATAGATTTGTCTTCTTGTTCTGCAACTAATTATCTCGTTCTCTTTTTTTCCGAATACCACCCCTAATTTCTTGCCCACCCCCCTCTGCCTCACAGCGATCGAGGGGAACACCTCCACAGGCACTCCTTCAGTGGAGGAATGGGTGACATTGCAGACCCTGTGCTCCTTTCCTGTCCTACTCCTGGCAATACCCAGCGAGGTCACCACACTCCCTGGACCCCGCTTTCCAAAGACAACCTCAAGTATCACCCTGATGGTTACTACAACCAGGAAGAGCCTCTCAACTACTGCAAGTCAATGGGTCCCAATAAAGGTCTCAGCCCCGGCCTAGGTGGCAACTGGCCTATGCGCCCAAGCTCAGGTCCCCTTAGAGCAGGCCAGGGGGTCAACTACATACCTTCCAACCGTTTGAAGACAGGCCAATATGGGAAGCCATACCGCCTCTCCCCCAACTGCCATGGTGACAGGGCTGGCGAGGTGTTTGTTTCTAAGCTCTATGGGAACATCCAAATTCCCGCAGACCCAGATGCCTACTGTGTGGATCTAGTGAAGAGCGAGAATGGCTACGAAGAATGCTACGATGGCCATCTGATGCCCGAGATGCCGCCCATCAAAGTAGAGCACGACTCGGACTCTGAAAACGGCTGTGATCCTTACGGGCGATCTTGGGCTTGTCGTGACCCAGATTCCATCGACCGTCGCTATAACGGAGTGTACGACCAGAGCTCAGGCCTGCAACTCAAATCAGAGGCCGATTATTACGACCCACAGTACTCCCCCTGTCAGCGAGGAAAAGCGGGCATCAGCCCTACGTACAACAATGCCAACTACCACAACTATGCAGTCAATAACAGCATGAATCCCAACACGCGCTTGTTAAAGTGTGACAAAGACCTGGGAAATACCAATGACAACAACCATTTTAGTCCTCAGGGACTCACTCATTCAGACTCTCTATGCAGCAACCAATCTGTCAACCTCATGGATTCACACGTGTATCCACAGGACCCTCACAAGGCCTACGTGCAACCAGACTACAGCAAACACAGCACTTATGAGTTCAAAGGTCATAGTTTGATCCACTCAATCAAGCGGGAGCCCATGGACTCCCCACCATGGTCTGAGAGCGGCCATGACATAAACCAGTCCATGATGGTTGGTTCAAGGAACGTTATGCCATGTGTGATGACTACAGGACACCACAAATCCAGTCCTTACATTTACATGCCATGAGTGTGACACCTGCAGATAATTACCTGCTCCCCCACCTCCACATGCACCCAGACACATATAGACAATCACTGTGCGTTATAGTACTTTGTATTATTATCGTACTCAAACACATGCACCAGCATTACAAAAAAAAAAGCACCATTTAAGTACAAGGACTCCCAGGATGTCAAGTACTTCTTGGTTAGATGAAGAGGTCACAAACAAGGCTCAGGTTTTAGTATTTGCATTGTGACAACCAGAAATAAAACTTTTAATCCAGTCTTTGGATCGATAACTTTTCTTTTTAAAGAATATATTTTGTAGTTGGATCGAAGCACTTTTGGATTTAGTGACAATAGGACAAAATTAAGTCTAGAAACATGTTTTGTTTTTTTGTCTTGTGCGCACCTGGCTCTTGTGGGCGGAACAAAGGTTTTGCTGTAAAATTTACTTTATTTTATTTTTGATTTTGTAGCTGACCTAACACCTATTACTGGGCTATGTCAAGGGAAATGGCTGATCATGAGGACACACGGGAGTCAGTGTTAACAGCTGAAGGAAGAATTTGCCTGGTGGTTTTGCATGTTTTAGTACTTAAACTATAAATTGTCAACTTTATTCCTTACTACATTCAGGGACATATAAATAGAAACCACTAGTTTCTATGGATTTTAGTATCTTTTGCTATTAAGCCACCCTTCCAAAGTTTGAGACTTACTTAAGTTACATTAATCTGACAAAATGGGGTTTCGACAAGGATCCGCTTTTCAATTCATTTCACAAACAAATTCACACCTTTTTGTCAGAACACATGTGTTTTCTTAGTGTTTCGATTGTTTTTCCCTTTAGTTTAGCTTTTTGCTGCACAAAAAAAATTGCAATTTGTAGTCAACAGACCAAAACATGTAAAACTGTTAGCACGGCCAAAGATTTAGGCATATTCCCTAGAGCGAGCCTGATTGCATCACAGTAGGGCTAAAGCATCTTTGAGCAAGGTACTGAAAAAAAACGAGTGCTGCTCTGTCCTCGGCCCCGACCTCTTGTTGGAAGCACAGAAATGATTTATGCATGATGAAAACAAAGACGTTGATGACAAAAGTGATTCAAATGTGAGTCGCATTTCAATCACTTAAGAGCATTAAATTGCCATCAAAAGTGAAAAGATCACCATCAGTTCACTGAAATTAATCTTATAGAATACCTTTAACCTAAAGCCACAATATGCAACTTCAGCTAGCGTTAGCATGCGATCAAACATTAATCCGCTCTGCTACACTCAGCCCTCCCTCGCCCTGCTCTGCCATGCTCTGCCCAGGGCTTCAGGTAGTCTTCAAGCAGAACTTCTCCCGTTGATTTAAAAGCTGAGCATCGCTCCAAACATTTAGGTCACAGGAGGCAACGATAGCACCTCTACACATTAAGAGGTTTAGGTGCAGAAAAAGTTACATACTGTAGCTTTAAGAAAGATGAGCTGCACTGGTTAGGTGACTTTATTCATTATGAATTGAAGGGTTGTTTTTTTTTTTTGTCTTAGTTTGAACTGAAGGAAAAGTGTTTGTTGGTAAAACGAGTTTGAGTCATCTTTCAAAGCACTCAATACTTTCAACAACTCCTGCTGAATGCACAAATATAAATCGATGTCATTTTATGTCCGACTTAATGTACAGTTTGAAATATTTTTTATGGCAAGATCAGCATTTCAGTTCCCACTGCAGATAGGGCACATTTCCTTTTTGTGTTGTCTTTTCAGTCAAAAAACATCAAACGTCTTCACAGTCGATATTTTTGCACAAATACATTAAAATCACCAAATTCAATGTCTCAGTTCTATGAAGCTACAGTGGTAGTTTCTAAATTGCACTACTGGGAGTAGTTCAGTTGAAGTTTATTCTAACCAGACAGGTTTTTAAGTCGACACGCACAACTGTACATGGTGTCACTGATTTGAATTTGTCTTTTTCTCTTTGTGTGTGTTCATTTCAATAAATGTTTGATGATTCATATTTATTGTAAGAGGCAAAAGTGTATAATTTAAAGACTACAGTTTTGAAGGCTTTTCTGTTTCACTAAGATCAATAAATATGGCTTTTTTCTTCCTGTTACATTTTTTGATAAATGTTACAACACCTGTCTCACTTGCAGTTAGCTGCAAGGTAGCAGTGTACATTTGCAGTGTCTTCCAGTGTTTCTACGTGTTTTTGCAAATGGGAATTATCTATTAAAAGACCTTTCTATATATGGAAGCTTTGGCTGAAGTGCTGTGTTTTTGCTAGTAGCCCAATGAAGGACCGGAACCATCACAAAAAATATATCCACCATAAAAATACTGTCCCGTCCAAAAATATTGAATTACAAAGGTCAGATTAATGTAATATTTTTTATTTAGCTGTACAATAAAGACACTTGTGTTTAAGATCAAAAGATGGCTATGAAATACAAGTTCAGATTTTTTTTTTTAATGGTATTAACACCAAAATACACTAAACAAAATAGAGCATAGCGGCTTTTGTATCAGATGATCCAACTTTTAACTTAGCCGGAAGCACTGGAACATGTGGCTGATGTATGTCTTGTTACCCAGATGTGACCTGTGACATAGAGGGTTCAAAGACTCAGTTTTAGTCTTGAGTTTGTATCTTCTGTGAATTTGTGAATTTCTTCTGGATTTGCAACTAAATGATGGAAACAGGGCAGCTAAAGAAAGGTGCAGTGAAAGCCTGGATATTGCAACAAATGATTACATATATTTAAATTAGTTTAAATCAGTTCCAGTAATTTAACACAGTTATAATCTGTACTATGTTCTATGCTGTTCAACAAAGAAAAACTGAAATTCTGAACTTTTGTATCATCTGTATTTTGATCTGAAACTCTTTAGTGTCTTTAGTGTACAGCAAAATCAAACAAATTAGCTTTAACATTCCAATACTTTTGGAGCGGACTATATAGAAACACGAGGTAAGTAATATTGTAAAATAATGTACAATATGCTCATTCCCCATACGGAATAGTTTCCCCTTTAGCTCCAAAAGAAAAATTCTGGTATTAATTTGAGTTCCTTGTCTTTTTAGTAGCTTTTGGATTTTTCACAAATACCAAATGTGGTCTCATCCTTCAGATTTGTGTCTTTATTAATAATGAACGCACCTTACAGAACAGGATACAGAATATCTTTAGCGGATATGTCATTTATGATTAATGTGCTGTAAAGTTGGGATGACAGCTCCTTCACACGATCTGGGAAACGTCGATCTCTCACCACTGACTGGGACCAGCAGTGGATCCAGGGGAATGCTGGCATCAAGGCAGAGAGGAAGAGGGCAAGAAATGTAAGAAGAGAAAGAGATCATACGCTAAAAGATGTGGTTAAAGTGCACTTAGTGCACTAAATATTGAAAATGAAATTACAATAAAAGTTTGCATCCCCCTTGATTAATTAAATAACAATTAAATTTAATTGAAGGGCAACTCCACTAATTTACAACTTGCTTTCTATGGCTGTAAATGTACATCAATGTTTTTAAACTTCTCTGTATTAAAATACTTCTCTGCTTCTAGCTAAAAACTCCTCCAGGTGATGTCATCTGGATGAAGCTCTGGAAAAGCAGATTGACTATGATTACAAACTCCATGGTGCAAGCAACGAGATGACATAATCCGAACTTAAGATTCCTCCAAGTGATGTCATTTTGAGGCATTTTTCAGCTATAAGTAGAGATATATTTTAATATAGGAACGTTAGAGGGAAGGTTAATGGCATTCAGTTACACATCCTACCCAAACGACATCCAAAAGGCGTCCTTCAATTTCTGATGAAGGAACATTTGTGCCAGCTGAATGTATGTTTAAAAGTTTTTGTTTTCCTCTTTTTTGCCATTTCAAAATAAGAGTATGCAGACTTTAGGAACCAGGTGTAGTCCCTGACTAATTACCCTCTGATTTTCACACCTGCCTTTTTTTGAAAAGATTGTGCTTGAAAATCCTACAGTTTGGATGTTTAGTATGGAGCATGATTTAAATTCTTATTCATGCATTGTTACACAGAACGTTTCATCAGTAAATAATCACTACCACACTTAGTGTCAATTAAAGTGGCTTGCTGACAAATCCAGTATCGACACAGTGTGTGTGTACAGTAGGTCATCAGTGTGACTCACACAATGTCTATGCGCAATAAAATCTAACCGCCTAACAGCAAATCATCTGATGTTGTTATTGTCATAAATTAGACAGACAGAAATGGTCAGGGTCATTTTCGGAGAAATTATTGTCGAGATTAGAATATAGCAAATGTAACATACTAAACAAAGGCGGTCATACATTGTTCCAAGTAGTACTAAAGCTCTGAACGGTCAGGCTCCATCATATATAGAAGACCTCATAGCACCATATCATCCCAGTAGACCACTTCGCTCTCAGAATGCAGGCCTACTTGTGGATCCCAGAATTTCCAAAGGTAGAATGGGAGGTAGAGCCTTTAGCTATCAAGCTCCTCTCTCGTGGAACCAGCTCCCAGTTCAGATTCGGGAAGCAGACACCCTCGCTACTTTTAAGTCCAGGCTTAAAACCTTCCTCTTTGATAAAACTCATAGTTATTTATAGTTATGGTGCTATAGGCTTAGACTGCTGGGGGACCCCCCTCCTCCTGTCACTCTCTCCTCTCCTTTCACTTCAAAATTGTAACTACTCTGTGTGTTTTCTCCCGTAGTTGTCTTTGTCCTTCTCTGTCTACTTCTCGCTGTCCCTCTTTGCAGGTGTCCCCGGCTTTGAAGCTGTGTGTTTTCCAGTGTGCAGCTACTGGTCCTACCAACCTGCCCGATGTTTTATTGTTGCTTTTGTTGCTCTTTTTATTTTCTCTCTTCACTTTCCACTCACGCCAACCGGTCAAGGCAGATGGCCGTCCACCCTGAGCCTGGTTCTGCTGGAGGTTTCTTCCATTAAAGGGAGTCTTTCCCTCTCCACTGTTGCCTAGGGCTTGCTCAAGGGGGAATTGTTGGGTTCTCTCTATACATCTTTATGGTCTTGACTTTATTCTGTAAAGTGCCCTGAGATGACTTTGTCGTGAACTGGCACTATATAAATAAAGTTGAATACACAGAAACAAATTACAGTATCTGAATTTGCACCAGCTGGTACTCCAGGATAACTTGTGGAGCACTATTTGGTGTTGTGACTAAAGTAGGATCTGATGTCATTTGATGCCGTGGAGTAAACAGATTTTATTTATTGTTTAATGTTGCTATGGATCCTCAGTTAAGCCTGGTCTCTGACCTGTATGGAGACATCTGAGCTCAGTACCACCAACGGGATTCCTATGCTCCAATTTGAAGGACCAAGCCTTTCGGACTGGTTTCACAGAGATTCGTCCCTCTAATCTCTGCCAGAAGCTTGTGTTTGTTTCACCTCTCTTGAAGCTTATAGGGAATTAGAGGATAGACCAGGATCAGTTAGTGGAGGGATTTTACTTATGGTAATGACTGTGAGCGTGTATGTGTATGCTTGTATATGGAGTAAATACCAGATAGTCACATCTTATGTTTGTTTGCAAACAGACTACTAATAAAATGACTTCTGTTATGAGCTGCTTTAATGAAATAAAAGTGTAGGTTTCGACCAACTGTTTCAGAGAAAAAATGCCTATAAACTCTGTGGAGTCATTAGGTTGTTGACAAGTAGATGGTCATCTGGAGGTTGTTGTCCCACCCTGCTTTCATGTTTGTTGTTGGAGTCACATGAATTAACAGCACTTTTGGGATCGCCATGACTTGGATGACTAAGAATTTTCACAGATGGTTAAAAAATCCCAGTACTGCACCCTAGTTTTTTCTCCTTTTCTTCTTGTCCTACCTACAGTAAAAACAACATTTGTCAAACCCTTGTTTCCTATGAACCTTTGGGAAACCAGTCAGTATTTGAGTGGCTTCTCATTCAGATATTAACAGTACTCTGTAAATTGTGAGCAACATAACAGGTGTAAAATATCTATATAAGTTTGTATTTTCTGTCTGTTAGACACTCTTTTTCAAAGCTCCTTACACAGGATGTGAGTTAGAAGAGAAGGAGAAATTCTGGAGTGAGTTAGATGAAGTGATGCAGAACATCCCCCGAGGTGAGAGTGGTGATTGGGGCAGATTTCAAAGGACATGTAGGTGAAGGGAACAGAGGTGATGAGAATGTGATGGACTGGTTTGGTCTTCAGGACAGGAACACAGAAGGACAGATGGTGGTAGACTTTGCAAAGTGGATGTAAATGGCTGTAGTGGAGACTTTCTTCCACAAGAGGCAGGAACATGTGATGTATAAGAGCGGAGGTAGAAGCACTCAGGTGGACAACATCTTGTGTAGACGTTGTAATCTGAAAAAAACCAGTGACTGTAAAGTGTTGGTAGGGGAGAGTGTAGCCAGACAACACAGGATGGTGGTGTGTAAAATGACTCTGGTGGTGAGGAAGATGAAGAGGACTAAGGAAGAGCAGAGGACGAAGTGGTGGAAGTTGAAAAAGGACGAATGTTGTGTAGTTTTCAGGGAGGAGCTGAGACAGACTCTGGGTGGTTTGGAGGGGCTTCCAGATGACTGGTCTAGAGGAAGACCAAAGAGGAGATTTATGGATGTAGTGAGAGAGGACATGACGTTAGTTGGTGTGAGAGAAGAGGATGCAGAGGACAGGGTTAGATGGAGGCACACGATTCCCTGTGGTGACGCCTAAAAGGGAACAGCCCAAAGGAAAAAAGACGACAAGCTTCTCTCCATTGACTTCCCATTAAATCTGGAATAGAATTAAAAACCCTCAGTCTTACATACAAAGCTCTATCTGGTCAGGCTCCATCATATTTAAAAGACCTCTTAGTACCATTCTATTAGACCACTTCGGTGTCAGAATGCAGGCCTACTTATGGTTCCCGGAATTTCTAAAAGTAGAATGGGAGGCAGAGCCTTTAGCTATCAAGCTCCTCTCCCGTGGAACTAGCTGCCAGTTACAATTTGGGTTTGTAGACACCCTCTCTAGTATAAATATTTTAGGCCTAAAACCAGCCCTTAGTTATGCTGCTATAGACTTACACTGCTGGGGAGCCCATAAACATGATCCTCCACTCTCTCCTCTCCCCCTGCATTCTTAGTCATCATAGCATGATGTGTCTTCTTTCTCCTGTCCCTCTGTGTCTCCCTCTATCTGTAACTTTCTGCAAATATCTTTGGCTTTGGAGCTGTTTTTATTCCAACGTGTGACCACTGACTTTACCAACCTGCCCAGTGTTTTGCTCTTGTTTCTCGTTTCTCCTTTCTTTTCTCTCAACCCACCCTGAGCCCTGTTCTCCTGGAGGTTTCATTCATTAAAGGAGAGTTTTTCCTCTCCACCATCACCTAGAGCTTCCTCAAGGGGGATTTGTTGGGTTGGGTTGGGTTTATATATCTGTATAGTCCTGATTTTAATCTTTAAAGTCCCTTGAGATGACTTTGTTGTGAAGCAACAACAAAAGCAATTCTCTTCCTGTTGGGAAAAATTACTAAATTAGAAACCTACTACAACACTGACATGCAGTCCTGCAGATAAACTGCATCCTTGAAAAGGAACTTAACACATGAGGGACTTTGCATACAGCACTAGCACAGCGGAGTGGGGGTGGGGGTGCCAGAGGCTCTGGCAGACATACTTTTTGTTTATCTAACTAGCTAAACTCGAACTGTGGTCTCTGAATATTAAACAATGTATTGGAATGTAAAAGACAAACTTTAAGTTACATATTTTTGCAAAGGGATCAAACAACTTGACATAAACACAAATGACATATTCATTTATCCCTCACATTTTACTTCTACTTTCTTTCTCTTTCTCCCCCAAACAAACATTTAGCTTTTGTCTCATGATTGATTATGAGAGAAAAGGAAAGAGGCTGTTTAATATTCATCATCATGCAATCTTCCATCACCGCCATCTGTACGACAAGTTTTCAGTACAGACAGAGGCAAAGGGGAAAGACAGAAAGAAAGAGAAAGGAGACATCAGCTCGGGAAAAGACTGAACGCAACCAAAGGAGAACATCAAATAAAAAGAGAGGAATGACAGCTTAAGGCAGCTGTAGTCTAAGCAAAGTGTTTGATGCTTGTTGACAGCTGGATTATCTGTGAGAGGGACAGACTGTGTGTGTTTGTGTGTATGCAGGCTAACGCTTACTGTACGATCCTATAGACTATCATGTAAATTCATATGACTCATTCTCAACATTTTGCCCGATTGGTCACAGTTGCTCTATGTCAAACAGAGAGACATACACTTACACACATTCATATAAGCAGAGGCACGACAATGTCTATTTCATGTCTTCATATAACTGCTGACAATAAGGAGAATCCTTCAGGGTGGGTCCACTACCTCTACTTTACTCTATTTAAAATGAGTGAGGATGCCAAAACATTAGAACCGTCTCTTAAAGCACTCACTACGAGCTCGTAATAAACAGGGAGATGAATTATCCACTTTTGGACAGTTTTACCTTAAAAACTGAGAAATTACAACCTTGTAAAAGTAGAATTCATGGCAGAGCTCCTGTGTTGGGTTGAGTAAGATTGTACAGCTGTACCTAATAAAGTGGCCAGTGAGAGTATTTTCCAGCTATGTCTTTCAACAGCTACATGTTTAGATGCGACACCTAAAATTTAGATCATTGTTTGATTTCAAACATTGGTTTATTAAATTTCTTTTTAACCAAAATGTGCTTTTAAAATTGTTTTCACAAGTGAAAACACGTTGTCATGGACCCCTTGGTAACTGCAGAGGTACACCTGTGTTAGCAAGGACCCCCTGTTGGGACTCAATGATCTAAATAAAAGGAAGGAAACCCAGCACTCATAGCACATTTTCCAGGTCTAAGGATTTAGAAATAAGTTGCTGATTGTGATGTTATTCTGTATGAAAATGACATGGTTTATGCATGAACCCAGGGGCACCTAGCCAGCTGAAAGGTTACTGAGTGCAACCTGGTGATTCATGGACTAGATATGCAGGCTGCAGCTGACCATGAGTCACACACACACACACACACACACACACACACACACACACACACACGGTGGCAAGCTCCAAACACAGATGCCCAGAGTACTTTACAAAAAGATCTCAGGGAAGCCAACAATTCAACACTAACAACTATTGTACATCTCAAATTTTCTTTCACATGCATTCTCTCCCGCCCACACACATATAAACATACACTGCTGTTCCACAACCAATCCCATGGGGCAGAGTCAGCAAACATGCTCAGAACCTACAGGACTAAAGTGAATGCTCTAATAATTTCCATGTGAGATTAGGGGAGAGAGTACAGTGAGATTATGCAGCCACTGCCATCACTGTTTGTTTTGGGTCGTGTTCATGCTCCAGTTGGCAGATTAATCTGAGAAGGTTACGCGAGGATAGAGGCTCAAGCTGCTTCTTCTGCTGGCAAATGCTTCTCCCTACTGGTCGGAACTGCACATTGAAGCTGAAGAGGAGCCTTGTGTGGATCCCATGCTGGGTAATATTTACACTGGGCCCTACAGGGCAGCTGCCATAACTGCTGAGTGTGTTTGCTGATTTATTATATTTTAGTATTTTTCCTGCATAGGTTTCAGGGCCCTGTAACATACAAAATGATATTTTTTGCATGGAAGGTTCTGCATAATTTAATGTAAAAATTATAACTGATATTGGATTTGTGAAAGATGATAGTGTCATAAGCAGTATCTGGGTTGAACTGCCAATTTTCCATTAGGATTCCTCTATATGTCAACCACATAACTAGCCTGTGCTATAATGATTTGAGTTACCACAGAAAGCACCAGTAGACTTTGATGTAACAAAATAAAAACTTTATATTTGTACATGCATCCATAACCGCCTTGAAAACAAATGCTTCGTTTTGAAGCTCCGATCAAAGGGACAAAACCTTCGACATTGGAAACATTGGAGTGTTAATCAATCTTCAGTCTGTGTGGAGTGTGTGACTGTTTGTAATGAGAGATGATCTGAATCAAGATGTAACTGTTGATGATCAAGAAGAGTAACCCAGCAAGCCAGATGAGCAGGAAGGTGTTGTAGCCTTCAAACTCCAGATAGTAGGCCGGGCCCAACCAAATTCCCTGGTTCAAGTAAGAACACAATTACCTTATGCCAGGATCATTTAGACTCATTTGAGTCAAACATTTTGCCAAATTAATATAGTTTAAGCTGTTATGCTTGTGAATTCATACATGAGAACAGGAGATTCTGTTATGATTCAGTTTTTGTCATCATGTTTAATCCTTAATTACCTGTCCAGCAAACCAGAGAAGCAGCAGACCCACTCCCTGTTTCGGTGACAGGCTCAGGTTAGGGATGACCAGAGGAAGTAAGCACAGGTACCACAGGAAGTACTGTAAAAGGATAATGTATTGTGACTGGAGTTATGTGTAACCACCAACAAAAACCGAAAGAAGGACAAAACAGGTTATCAGGGTCAACCACTGATACACATTTCTTAAATCCACATGATTTCTACTTAAATTCTGTGGCCAGTGGTTTGTGTACCTGTGAAGTGCAGACTTTGTTGAAGGAGACGAAGATGGCCGTGTGGAGGAAACAGGAAAAGGCCAGATCAGGGTGGAAGGCCCATGATGCTACCAGCAGCAGAATGAGCTGTGGGAGAAATGCTGCCAGGCCAAGCCACTGGCTCCACCTGCTGTCTGCTCAAACACAACACAAAAGGTGACCAGCTGTTGGTGAGTAACAGCTGTTTTGTGAATAACAGCTGGACAGAGTAATACCTGCAGTGAGGTAGAGCATATAGAAGTATGGGGAGAAGTTGTGCCTGATGTCCCTCCTGGTCAGGTGGTACAGGTAGGTCTCATGTAGGAACTCCCACCCATACCTGACAAAGCGGACAGGGGGATCACATGATTGGCACATTGCGACTGAAGTGCACAAATAACTCTTGTATTGCTTCAGGTTCAAACTAACTGTAAATCACAAATGATGGAAATTCACTACATTCATTTCTCTTACATGTAATAGAAGAGTGCTGCGAGCATACAGAAAACTCCAGCGGCCACACTTGCAAAGAGGAAAAGCTCCGCATTGAGGAAGCTTTCAATAAATCCAATTATGTTTCTCCACCTCCACCTATTTTTGTCTTCCTCTGCTCTAGTT
The DNA here is from genome assembly GCF_033026475.1 of Channa argus. Classification (NCBI taxonomy): domain Eukaryota; kingdom Metazoa; phylum Chordata; class Actinopteri; order Anabantiformes; family Channidae; genus Channa; species Channa argus. Next base: position 2,076,748 of record NC_090215.1, on the reverse strand, counting down.
TGTGGTGTGCGCAGGCCCAGAGCAATAGGCAGAGCGTAAGTGACAGGGTAGATCTTTATATGGACTGAGAGGCCATAGAGTATAGCTGCCCATATCAGACGTCGACCTGAAAAAAAAAAAAAAAAAAAGATAAAAGCAGTAGGAGCAGTATCTGGATTATACAGCAAGTTAGAAAAAAAAGACAAGGGGGGAATTTATTGGAGCCGTTTAGACATTGAAATTTGACACAGTCAACCATGTGTTTTCCATGAGACTATGAAGAATTAATTTTTCCCATAATACACAAGCAACTGAATAAACATCTAACTGACAGACCTCAGACAGAAATATTCAGCTGCTTCCTTTGCTCCTGCATGTTTCCCAAACGGATCCGTCCTTGGCCTCGTCATTTGCCAACACCTTCATTTTTAGCTCCCTTTATTGTGTTGTGATACTAATTGATCTCCGCAGCACTTAACAATAATCAAATATAAAACACAATAAAGTCAGCAAAAAGTGAAGTCTGTTTACTTCCTGAAATCCTGGTACGTGACCTACCATCATGTTGCTTAGACGTCATTATGCAGATGAACATGGATGTGACAGTTCTTTATGTGCCAAATCAAAAATAAAGAGGAACTAAATGTTCTTCCACAAACAGATATTCAAACACAACAATCTCTCTCAATTCAGATTTGTTCTTCACCTCACACATTACCAAAGTTTAAACTTCAGATTTGTAAGATATCTTGAAAGCAATGCAGTGATTCCTAATTATTGCAATTTAACAACCTAGACACAGGCTAACAATACCAATATCTAGATATACAGTATATGAACCATAACTATTATATGTAAACATACACCGAAAATAGTTGATATAATGCCTGAAGAGACCATTTTGAAAATGACAATATTATAGCACAGTCCTGTAGTATTATATGATACTGTGTGGCTTTTTGTAGTGAGAATGTTTTATCTTGGGCGGTTTGGTGGTGGAGTGGTTGGTGCTGCTACAAGGTCCCCAGATCAAATTCAACTGTTGACTGCATCTTGTCTGTGCGGAGTTTGCATGTTTTCCCGGTGCTGTTTCCCGTCCAAAGACATGCATGTTAACTGAACCGGTGACTGCAAGTCAATGTGTTATGGGCAATGGGTTATAGAAGACTGTAAAAAAACACGTGCAAAATATGATGAAAGCTGAATCAAACTACTAGCTAAACCTTCTCCTTGCCATAAAAATCCTTTAGGTTTCTGAAGTCATGTCTTCTGCCAACAGTTAAACTAAATACCCATCTCATTTCTGATAAACTGACTATGGCAGCCTTTAACCAACATTTTCTCACTGAGTCTACTCCTCTGAGATTAATGGATCTACTTAAAAAAAACAAAAAACAAGAGAAAAATCCCCGTTCATCACCAGATGGCGCCCCGAGTCATAGATTCTCCACTGGTCTGGTAAATAGTGCAGATTTTTACAGTACGATATAAAAACCTCAAACTTCAAAACAGTTAACTTTGGCCCCCATCTTCTCCATCTTAGTGCTGTCTTTCATAAGTTCTCATTTAACATATATCCTTAATCAAACTTTAACTGGCAGAATTCCCACAGTAAGGAAAATGGTAAATGCTCTGCACTTATATAGTGCTTTTCTACCTATCAGCACTCAAAGCACTTTACACTGCTTCTCATTCATCCATTCACACTCACACTCACACACTCATACACCGATGGGGGAGCTGCTATGCAGCTGGCCAACACTCACCAGGAGCAACTAAGTTGGGATTCAGTGTCTTGCTCAAGGACACTTTGACATGTGACCAGAGGAGCCGGGGATTGAACCAACAACTGTGAGATTGGTGGACAACCGCTCTACCTTCCTGCCACAGTCGCCCATATGGGGAAACAAGTGTAAGACACAGTTACAGGCTCCATCCCCATCTCAGGCTTTAGCTTATCTCCAAAGTGCTTTTCACACTTTTTACTCATAGACTTAGTACAGAATTTTCTCGACATTAAATTTTATTGGAAAAGTTTCTATGAATTTACTAGTAAATTGATCTCATCCGTGTCTTGCTGAGTCTTAAATATACTCAGTTACGTGTTTAGCTCAACAGCAGACTGTCATTTAAGATTCACATACAAAGAATTCAGAATCTAAAAATTTAATTCACAATCTAAAAACATATTTACTGAACTAAAGCTGTATTACCAATAATAGTGTTATTATTTTTAAAAGACAGTCAACCTTTATGTCAACACTTAATTATGGAGATGTTCTAAAGCTTTAATGTTGCAGCTCCCAAACTACCTCATATCTCTTCTTATACCCAAATTTTTTAACAATAGCACATGATTCAATAATTAGTTCACCCCTGACATTACATATGTACACACTAACCAAGGCAGAAAGGGTTTTAGCTACTATAAACCATTCAAACGGAATTAACTAAAAATGACCTCACTTCTCTGGGTAATTTAATAATCATATTATTTGATGTTTCATATGTCCCTGTCAAATAAATGAATAAACACTGCCTACAGCTTTACCTTCCATACAGAGTAATGTCCCGAGTACCAGGGCTGCCAGGATTGACTCAGCATTTCCTCGGCTGGATACTCCCATGGGCAGCGGGTTGAGGAGCCAGAGAGAAGAAACACACCGTGCAGTCTAAGAAAGAAATTACCCAAAAAAACTTAACTTTATCTGCACTGTAAGAGAAGCTTCTCAGTTCTCTCATGTGTCTTCCACAAACTAATATTAATGGGATCAAAAATCAAAAGACAATTAAATGATGCTTAGAAAAGATGGAGAGTGACTGGCAAACCTCAGAGTTGAGACCTCGCAGACGGAGTATTCTGTAGATGAGCAGTCCTGACAGCACATCACATACTATGAACAAGATCTTGCCAAATACTTTGCTGACATAGATGTTGGGGGTGAGAAGCCAGGCTAGAAGAGGGGTGTAGCGGTATGTTGATCGGTTGTATGGGGATTCACCCTGTGCAAAAGTTTCCCACGTTAAAAAGTTAAACTAAATATCACAGTGAAAAGCAATTTATGACATTATCCAGTAAAATTAAGCCAGATGCTGTAGAAAAATGGTGAAATTGTTATTGTTGCTTTTATAAATAAAAAAGCGGTTCATAAAGTTCACAGACATTGTTCTAATTTGATAGATCAATGTTTATAAGCTGGAAGAGAAGAGTGGATTAGGAAGACAAAGTTAAAAGGCATCTTCCAACTTCCCAAAGACTGAACAAACCTGATTCAGGCAAACAGCCGTGGGGGTTAAAGGGTTATCTGGAAAACAAACAGGATCGATACTTCAGAATGTGTTTACATAGACCATACTTGATGGAATACATCCCAAACATGAACATATTCTTTTTCCAACTGTATCTATAACTTGCAAGTTAAATGTTTCTATCATTGGTTCTAAGTTCTCACCCCTGCTCTGCTTGTTTTGCACAAAACCCACTGCTGATCACCTGGATCAGGTCTATTCAATCCGAATCTGGAAGATACCACTTCACTGTGTTTTACCCCAACTGCATATGAGATGGGTTTTTTTTTTTTTTAAGTTTGTGAAATGATGAAATTAGTTAGTAAGTGTGAATTTTAGATGTTTTTTTTTTAATTGATGCACGATGAGAATACGTGATAGTCAGGGTTGCGTCAGTTTCCAGCACTGCGCACGCGGGACTCCGATGGGAGCTAAGCTCGCACCAACTGAGCTCGTACCTCAGTGATGAACCTCGCAGCATCTGTGAACACATGATAGTCAATGTCGGTGTACTTCACCGCCATAGTCCTGTCCTGGTAGTCTCCGTAAGCGACCAAAGCCAGTCTTAGAGCGAAGGAAGCCGTGAAAAGAACGCGCTTCTCCGTGAGCGTGGACCTCAGCTTCCTCATCTCGAGCCAACAGGGAAAACCAGACTAACAGGAGCTAAAAGGGCAAGTTGATAACTGTCACTGGAAAAACATAGCTTTAACCAAAGTGTCCGTTTCTTCGGAGCCATGTCAGTTGGACTTTAACGTCCAAACATTTGCCGAAATTAAACTCATTTGTTGTTGAATGAGCAAAGTACACAACTAGGAAGACATCCGGAAGTACTGTCCATCTGTAGATCTGCATTAGCCCCAACTACTGGCCTGGATGTACTGCACGAAATGTAAAATTACATCTAAAAATCCGTATAGATATGAAGTAATGTAAACAAATGACCATCTTTGATTTTTAAAAAACCTTATATAAAAACCACATTTGTCACTATGAAGCAGCAGGCTGTGTTTCTTGATGTGTTGTCACACTTTCAGCCTTGCAGTCAATAACGTTCTTTAGGGACTTTTCAGATCCTAGTGGTTTCCAGAGCTTTGTGCTTGTTACGCATCTCAAAAATTGCTGTTAGCTTCTAGGGTTTATAGAATTGTTTGGCAGCACAAAGAAGTCAAATCTGTAATGTCCATTATTCCCCAAAAAGCAAAGACAAACTTCCTTTTTTCCCCATTAAGCTGTAGGATGCAGGAGCTTTCCTGGTAATGTAGTATTTTTACAGTTCTGTATCAAGGTAGTTAACGTATTGAAATTAATATTTGCTCCTCCTTGTGTGGAATAGATTGCAGGACTATTAACCAGGTCTGTTAATTGAGGTTAAACAGTATGTAATAAGACGTTAACAACAACTAGCACAGTATTAACACTACCACAAATATTCATTTTAATCATGCAGCTGAACCAGATAGGAAAAAGTAAAAGTTTCAAAAAATATGACACTGTATTTGCACATCACACGCTTTAATTCCAGTGTAAAAGCATCAGGATACATATAAATAGATTCACTTTTACTTAAATCTGTTTGTGAGCAATTATTCGTTATAATGGTAGTATTGCTTATAACTGCAATTTACATAATGACCGTGGTAATAGTTTTCAATGATTTATTACATTCTCTTTAGTTAACTCAAGAATGATGAAATTGCACATTTTGTAAATAAAGTCCAGAATATTAAAAATAATTTCATCATATCTTACAAGCCACAACATTGACGCTGATTGTCTTAATAAGGCCATGGATGACCAGGGTCAGCATGGTCACTCAGATCGGTCTGCAGCTACGCACACGAAGCAAAATGTGATACACTGTGTGCAGAGCTAAACACAAGTAAATGCGGTCTAAGATTTTCCAAGTAAACTTACAATCTTTTGTTCATGTACTAAGCATTGTCTGCATTTTACTTTAAGTACAAAAGAACTCCAATGAGAAAAAAAAAAATGTTTGTGCCTGAAATTATTCCCCACTTATCATTTAGTGTGTTTAGCCATTTTCTAGTAGTGTGCGAATGTTGAGTGTGTAAATGTATGCAACACTAAAGAGTAGTGTAGTAACAACCCATAATGATACATCAACATTTATTAGTTCAGATTTTTATAAACATAATATTTTTATGTTAAAACCAAACGTGGTATTAATGTTGTGGCTGATTGATGTGTACCGTAGGTAGGTTAGAGTGTGAGGGTGCAGCAACTAGAGCTACATATGTATTACAGACAAAGTAAAGCGGATCCTAAGGATGAGATCAGGCACTAAAGGTAAACAGTGTTCAGAAAGGCAGGAGATAAACACACAATCCCTCATGTAAGAAGTGATGCAGACTAGAAGACAGTTGAGAGAATCCGTAGTTTTTGGTCTGGTGTTATCAGCTATGAGAAACTCTTAAACAACACTCCTAACACTCTTCCAGTCATAAACACTGTAGAATAATGCTCACTGAGGAGAGCAGTATCTGCCAACAAAGAGAACACTCATGGTGGCATTATGTCGGATGAAGAAGAGGAACGGGTGGTCTGCGATGAAGGTGGCTGGACGCAAGGCACATCGCAGCATCATGATAGCTGCAGTGGCAGCTGCAGCCTCAGTTCCTTCCTCGTTGACCTCCACGAAAGCCTTGTGGACCACTTTTGACAGCACGAGGTCATTGGCCGGAGACATACCTGTGACAGAAAAAAAAAAAAAAAATGTAAGGATTTCTTCAGTAAATATATTGCTCGATCTCAACTCACAAGACAAGAATTTGTAACACATTGATGTGGAAGAACCTTTGTATTGACTAGTTGATCCACGATGAGCAAAGATGTAAAGAGAAATCCAATAGATGCATTGGGACACATTAGTGATGTATCCTCAGCTTATCAAGAGTTTAGCATTTGGAAACATCAGACATCCTTGCCCAGACAGGCAGCTACCTAGAAGCGCTATCTGCAGCCTCTGTGATGGTTCTGACTGAGCCAGTCTTCCCGGCCCCTGTAAATTCTAGCAGTGTGAAAACTCTGCGGTTGTCCACCAATCTCACGGTTGCAGGTTCAATCCCCGGCTCCTCCGGTCACATGTGGAAGTGTCCTTGAGCAAGACACTGAAGCCCAACTTAGTTGCTCCCAGTGAGTGTTGGCCAGCTGCATAGCAGCTCCCCCATCGGTGTGTGAGTGTGTGTGTGTGATTGTTAGTGTGAATGGGTGAATAAGAAGCAGTGTAAAGTGCTTTGAGAGGCAATAGGTAGAAAAAGCACTATATAAGTGCAGAACATTCACCATTTACCAGTACAAGCCTCTACAACCTACTTCCCCTAGTTGGCTGCAAGCTCGCCATCCTCTCTTTCGGCACTGTTCCAGAAGATTCTGGTAATTCTCAAGCTTTCTCTCATGTCCCCTCCCTGCAATCTCCTCATGGCACCATTAGTTCTACCAAGACGAGTTGTTTTGTTGCCTTTGATAGAACAACAATATCAGGTCGCTGTAGTGTTTAGGTGATGTGTGCTGGGAATCTAAGGTGCCTGCCCAGGTTGACCATCAGCTAAGTTTGCATGGTGACGAGTTGGCCTACTGTGGAGGCTGCTCTCCCGCCCTGACAAAGGCAATGGTTTTGCTAGGAAGGCAGTGATGGTTACTGTGGAGGTTTGCAGAGAAAACACTTTGTGTCCCTGCTAACTTGTTGGTTCCATCAGCCTGGCTGGTTCCAAGCACCTTCACACCTGCTCACACTTCTTCTTGGATGAGGTGGTACCTTTTTTTCCCCCCCTCAGGGTTTTTGGGGCTTCTTAGATTGTCACAATGTTAATGGACAGGGCAAAAAGGATGACTGAAATCATGCATCCACTAGTTGGTGCTAGTCAGACATTACTGACCCAGAAGTGACCCTCTGCTATAAGTGACCATAGTAATCCAAGATGAGGCCTTAAGAATTTACCCTACCTGAGAAATCACACTTTGTCTCGTCGAAGGCATCCTCCATGCCCATGCTAACGAGGACTTTTTTCAAGTCGTATTTCTCCTCCATCTTGAATCGAGGCAGGCCCACCTGGACCTCAACTTCATCCATCATGTCTGAACGGGTCCACTCATTAAAGTTCTCGTAAGTCAGTTCTTTCTCCAACTGGGTGTGGACACAAAATCAATTATTAGTTTGTTGTCATCTTGTGAGTTTTGTTATACGTGGGATTGTCTGTGTGTCCTGTGTGTCCTACCTTCTCCAGACCCATTGAATTGTCGTCGACATTAGTGGGCAGAAAAATGAGCATGCTGAGCTCCTTCCCTTTGTAAGGCATCTCCAGGATCTGTCCCACAAAGGGTTTCAAACATCACAGAAAATGATGTACATGTACTGTTCTGGCCAGTGGTGGTTAATATGTTATCAAGAGAGATTCTGGGATTACATGCGACATATAAACCACCTAGTTAGGTTATAAGTTTGACAGTTGTGGTAAACAAAGTTTAAAGTCCTGATGAATTAACTCAGTTGGATGATTACCTGGCAGCTGGCTTCAGGGATGTAGGTGAAGGGGAACTTGGCCTTCTGGTACATCATCTTCACAGGCTTAGTGTCATTCTGTAAACAGCATTCAGAAAAATCTCATTATGCTAAAATCCTGGCAACCTCACCTGCAGTGAGTAAATCGTGGCATCACTCATTGGTATGTCCAGAGGTAAAAGTCTGGTTTAAAAAACACCCAGGTGTTAAGTTACTCTCTGACATATTCCACAATCACTCCAAATTTATAATGGTTACACATGCGACCACTGATTAACCTCACATGGTTAAACTAGAATTAATACCAGTCTTGCAAAACAACACATGCATGTCTGTCCAGACTCAGGCTAGATGCAGCAAATACTTAGCTTTTTATAACTATTATTACATTTCTTCACTCAAAGACAGTTTTTACAGAGGGGATAACATTTGACCTTTTGCTTACAAAATGTCATAACTTAAAATTTTTATCCTATTAGACATTTCGTGACTTTTTTTTTTTTTTTTTAATAGTGTTTGGTTGTGCAGTCTTGAGCTACCTTGTTGATTCTAAACTGAGCATCACGTGTGGCGCTCTCCTGAAACTGCTTGTCCCAGTTGCCTTTGAAGTAGATGGCATTGACCAACACCAGCCGGGTCAGGTTGTCCAGCACACCTTTGGCCAGAAGATCCTTAATTTTGCCTACGAATTTAAAACACAGATTTGCAATGGTGGTAAATGATAAGAATATTTAGTTACAACACAGAAAAGTTTAGAGTCCTCTATTTCTAGTATTTACTAAAGTTTTTATTGATTATTTGGAATATAATAGGTACAGGTATATGCCTGTACAACAAAATTGAAATACTGTATTTTTCTTCCTGGGTTAAAATAAACTTCAGTGTGAAACATGGAGTTTAAGTCTGCTAGCTCTTGGACCATTTCAAACATGCACTGCTTTCCACTGATCTATCAGAATCTGAGCATGGTGGCTTCATGTCTTACTAGGTGAGACCCAGCAACATCTTTGGTTTAGTTTCAACAAGGCACAAGTCTGAGCATTAAAAGTCAAATTAATGGACAGGCTCATGTAAAAAAAATAAAAAATAAAAATCTTAATTACAGTTGGATATGATGAAGATATGCAGATGTGTGGGAATGTTTCGGTCTAGGATTCACCTTGTGTCGTCTTCTCCACCCAGTTGTTGATGTTGAGCCTTGCTGCCTCACTGCTGGTCTTGAAGTCCACAGATTCCAGTTCTGCACTGTAGTGCTTTCTAGTTTTTCCTAAGAAATCCTGAAAAAAGAAAAGAAAACTGGTATTATTTGGGGTTTCTCATCGTATCCAGGCTACCAATCTGCAAACGAAACCACACCTTATCATGTAAGTGCATGCTCACACTCACACACCTCAACAAACTGGTAAGACTTCTCCCCGTACAGTCTGTTGGCAACATTAAGGGAATAGGGAGCATCTGGTTTGTTGAGCTCATTCAACAGCTGGGCAAAGCTAGTGTGGACTTCATCATGAAAATCTTTGGTTTTCAAGCACTGCGAACAAAGCAGACAAGAGGTGTTAAATAGAAACCCTGATCCAATGTTAGATGTAATTGGGTTGGACAAATTGCCTGAAGAGTGATGAAAAACATTTTTGAAATACTGGAAAGTTATTGCTGATTTTCTCATTGCCTACGAGAAATGTGACCTTTACATTGTGCACAAAATATCAACACTGACTGGAAAATGTGGCAAAACCAAAAAACACATAATACAGAGTAAATACTTCAAATACCGTTTACCCATGGAAATACAAGCCCATGCTTTTGAGCTCACCAGAAAAACTTGAAGGCACACACACCATCCCTCCACCACGCTGTTACTTGCAAAGCAACAATTACATATGCTTATGTGTGTACACACTTTTTCCAAAAAATGTGCTGTTGTACTTTTGCTTCTAATCAGCCGGTTTCCTGCAGATTCTGCTTCTTACAGATAAACAGGAACCCAGGAAGAAACCATGCAATAAAAAAAAAAAAAAAAAGCACCAAAGACTACATTCCTTTGTATTCTTAAACACTGGGTGGTCTGGAGCTGTTGGACAGTCAACACACACCTTAAACCTTCAGTGAGGATCATATAGCATATAAAGCATATAGCTGGCCTAGTTCTGTTTCATTGCCATTTCTATACTAAAAACAGCTGCATACTGGAGACCAAGCAAAGAGAAAGTACAAAAACCACTGAAAGCTCTCAGTTTCTTTGTTTCCATGGAATCCCTCAGCACCTGACACCACCTGTTAGTAAAATGACACTCAGTTAAGCTTCGTCACCACCTTCGGCAGATTATGTGTCCGTTTGCTCTGGACCTGCTGTTGCATCTGCATCTGGTGGGCTTCTGTGCGTCCCGCTGTTTGTGCCTTAGTGAAGCGGAGGACCTAAGGGTGTAATCGATAGTGTCCACTGGTTATGTACAGGAAGTTAGAACATCTTCCAAGCAGAGATACATGGGCTGAGTCATTTCCCACGGCCCTTGTGCGTTGTGTTTGAAAAGAAAACTCCTTGAGACAGTTGCAGGATAAACCTCTCTCCTCCACAACAACAGAGAGATGATGTACAGTCTAATGTTCCTATTCACACTTCAACATTAACCACAGGTGGAGAGGAACTACTTACATGTCAGTAAATCACAAAACATATATAAATGCAATTAGTTGCAGTTAATTATGTATTTTTTCCCCTAAGCATTACAGTTACAAAATAAAACAGTAGTGATTAAAGAGGAGCTCATCTGAATATACCCTTCAGTAAAAAGCTTAAATGTATAATATAACATTTATTGTGTTGCTTTGCTTCTTTTCATAGTGCAGGTCTTCTTTGAAGTCAGCAAAGCTGTCAGGACGTATTCAAAGGAAACAATTTCAAAGGTAGGATGGTTTACATGGGCTCCAGTCATTTCGCAGTTTGCACTCCAAGTACGGGTTTGTGCAACCTCTTGTCTGTCAATCAAATCAATGCAAATTGCTCGGCAACAAAAGACCGCCATGCCTGGCTACACCCAGCCAACAACGCCAGGGTGGGAGGCCATGTTGTCGAACAAGGATTCCTTTCAGTGCTGGAAGATCGACACTTCTCTTTTAAAGATTAGCAATGGGCTGTGACATGACTGTACAGTGGAAAACTGTTTACCAGTGGTAAAGGTCAAACCTCAGAAAACAGGTCTAGTGATCAGGGTTTAGGACTGTTGTCAGGGTCCCACTGTCTAGTTTAAAATTTGTAGGACTTTTCAGATTTATTGCCCAGTTTAAAACATTTATTGGAAATGCAACAAAATGTAATAAGATACATAACTTTGATCAAGTAAATATGAATTACATTACTTATTACCCTTTTTTACAAGTAATCTCTAAACTAATACATTTGAAAAGTAACCTTCGCCACAATGAAAATAACCCAACCCAACACTGACCACACCTTGAGTACATCCCTTAACTTGTTGTGTTAACTTCAGTGTCTGGAGGTCAGCCAAATATAAGATTTGATAAATTGGTCTTTAAAACTTTCCAGAGCTGATCGGTGTTTCCAATGGGAAAGGTTCAGAAACTTTTTACTTTAGACGGAATAACGCTATCACCTTGATCAGACTTACAGTATGTGATACAGCGCCTTGAACACATTTGCACAGAAACACAGTCGTGAAGTTGTGCTGTACTATAGTAATATTTAAGCGAATCCTATTTACTTTAAATTTATACAGCTTTGCAAAACTGCAGTTTCAGGTGCTTGTTCTGTGTTGAAAGTATAGTAGACTGCGTATGCATAGTTCATGCATGACTGAATCTTTAGATTGACTGTTAGAGATAAGATTAAAAACCCAGATGAAGTAGTTCTTGACCCAGTCTTCTTGTTCCCATCAGCTATGGACTGACAAGAAACAAACAAAAAATAAACCCACCATTAGACTTTCTGGTTACTCGCTGCTGCAAAGTAACTAATTTGACATTGAAAACAAATCTAAAGACAAATGCTAAAACTTCCCTATGCTTAACTATATCACACACACACACACACACACACGTTTTGTCTTTGAAAACAGAACATGTATCACAGTAACTTTAAAACTCTATATTAATCTCTCCTCTAAATACCCCCCCCAAAAAAAAATCTTGCATGGAGGTGCTGACAAACTAATCAATGCTTATGTGGGATCATGATTACCACTGTCATCCATTGTACTCTTTGCCCAGCTAAGGAGCGGTTTCACATCTCCACGTGATTCAATCATCAAACGAGGCAGACAACTGCTTCATCTCCCAGAAAAACCTAGTCCATATAGATAAGTCACAATTTAAAAATCCCCCTGTGTCAGGGCTCCTGGCTTTGAACAATGAACTCTTTCACAACAATGCATAACACTCAATATCTAACCCCTAATGTGTCCCTGACCCCACCAAACAACCAGGTAATAAATGTGCTGATGTTGTGTCAGAGCACAAAAAAGATCCCAAACAGAAAACGCGTATGTAGTAGTGTCATCAAATGAATGATGACTGTATACTAACTGCCCACATTATGTAATAACTGTTTGATTCATTATAGCTCAGGACTTTCTCCTATCAAATGACAGCAGCCGTTTCCTAACTCCAGAGACACGGTGGATGATGGGTGAGGCCCTGCCCCTCCCACACTCCTCCGCCAGCATGTCATACAGTATACGGGTGTGACTCTCATTAATCAAAAGGTCACTGAAGCGTCTTGTGTTGCACAAAGTCAATTTCCACTTGCATTACAACAATGTTTGTTGAATATGTGCCACGAGATTTCTTAATCCTCAAAGTGTAGTTTATGATTTAGAGCACTACTTTACAACCCTGGTCCTCAGGGATCTCTGTCCTGCTTGTTTTTCAACTATTGCCCTACCCACTGTGGACTACTTTGATCAGGTGTGTTCAGTTAATAAAAATTTGAAAGGGAAAATTTTGTTTGCCTTCCCTCACCCCACCTTCAACTACAGCGCATTCACAGCACTTTTTTTTATTATGTTGCAACCTTATTCCAAAATGTATTAAAGTGATTATTTTCCTCACAATTCTACAAACAACACTATTCGCTGCCTTTGCTTAATACTTTGCTGAAGCACCTTTGCACCAATTACAGCCTCAAGTCTTTTTAAATATGATTCTAAATGCTAAATGATCTGCACTTATATAGTGCTTTTCTACCTATTGGTGGGGGAGCTGCTATGTAGCTGGCCAACGCTCACCAGCAGCAACTTTCGGTGTCTTGTTTAAAGACACTGGAGAAACGGGGCTTGAACCAGCAACTGGGGAATTGGTGGACGACCGCTCTATCTCCTGCAACACAGTCGCCCCTAATGCCACTGCTACAGGCTTGGCACACCTATTTTTGGGCAGTTGCCCCCATTCTTCTTTGCTGTACCTCTCTTCCAACTTCTGACTGATGCAACACACACCTGGTAATATGCAGTGAGTAGTGACGGGATAGTTGGAAAGCAAGTTGTGAAGGGGTCCCTGTGGATTAGGGTTGGGAATCTTTAATATAAAGCTTTTTTCCGTATAAGTATAATTAATTTTATAAGTTTTAATTATAATTTTATAAATTAAGCTTTAACATTGGTCCTTTGAAATCTCCATTCCTTTTAATAACTTGGGAATTAGATCTACCACTGTTGTCACTGAAAGCTACTGTTTGACTGAAAACGACAAATGCAAATTCACATCTACAACAGCACATAAGTGGAACTGACAGGGTGTAGACTGCTTTACTGTACCGAGATCGTTATTGCCCTCACACTCCCATATTATGGATTATGTTCCTATAGAAACACAACAAAGGACTTTACCCTCATTAAGAGATAGTTCCATTCTTCCTGACCCCATTTCTGAGCAGAATTAGACAAATATCTTCCATGTTGGAGATGCCATCAGTTATTCTGAACAGCAGATGAACATCAGAGTACAAGATTATAATCTCAAAATCTAACAGTGTATTTATGCATTATCCGATGGTGCTGTTCACAATATAAAGCTGAACCTGTTGCACTAACCTGCATTGTGCTTTTATTGGCATAGGTGTGTACCGTACCTCTGACATCTGCGTAAGTGTGTTGCCTCTGGACCCCAGCATCACCATAGCCAGGGCTGAAGAGATGCTGAACGGAGAGTAGAAGACATTTGCAGTGCAGTCATCACCCAGTTTTTTGAACAAAGCCAGGGAGAAGCTGGTGTTGGCTTTGGAGAGTGGGGTTGATGATGCCATTGTGTCTGCAGGGAGAGGATGACAAAGTATTATTAAATGCAACACAAGTTTCAAAAATTACCCCATTAGTATCTGACTTTGTTGCTAAAAGTAAGAGAATGAGTGAAATAGTTGAAACATCTTCAGTAGACTCTAACTCTCACTGTGGACCAAACTCCAGTGAAAGCTGGTTGTTTTACTAATAAAAGCTTTGTCTAGATTATAGAAATGCTTGATAGTAAGACATTGTATATGCTGGTTGGTTCGGCAATGTAACGTTGCTTTCATTAGAGTTTAACTGAAATTAACAGAATCCTTTTTTTTATATGAAATACGGTTTCAAAAACAGCCTTAAGGATTAACATCTTCTCCATGTCTGCACGTTTGACAGAGTGACTTTTCACCTTAACAATAACACATAGCCTGGGCCATAGAAAAAAATCTATCAAACACACAAACACATATTAAGTTAACGTTACGTTTCATACAGAGCCATGCAATACAGATATGCTTTACAGCTGTATGTACAGCTGTGTCCTGCTGTGACAAACCTAATCAGTCAGTTCGCCTACTTACTGAGAGACACTTGTCTTTAGTCCTGGGGTGATCAGCAGTTTTTCGCTCACAGGCAGGTTTCAGATCGAAGCATCATATTTATTACTGCAAGCGGACCCGCCCTGAAACTCTTCCGCAATCCACTATGTCCACTACGGAAGCCGACATGTGCGCACAACTTTTATTCGCTTTTTTCCTGCGACCATCGCTAAAATAACATTCTTGAATACAAAGTTGTAGCTGGAGGCAAAGCAGTGTTTATGTCAAAATAGGGGTTGAATGAAAAAAGTAAATTCATCTTAAGTCAATAAAAAAAATAGCAATTATTAATGTTGTTTAAAAAATTTTGAATAATAGTTCACAAAATAATATTAGGCATACTATAATATTCCAAATCATATGTTTGACTGGACCATAAACTATACATACTGTATATACAGTATACATGCTCTGGACAGAATAACCTACTGTATGTGTAGCTTAGTACCCTAAAATTCCTCTGCTCTCCAGAGCAGACCTCCACCTCTCTAGATTTTCCTCCACCTGCTCCCTGCTCTCGCTACAGATCACCCGGATCACCTGCACCACTCTAACACACTTCTCTGCCGCTCCAGACGTCCTCATAAAATACCACAGCTCCTCTCTCTGCACCCTGTCATACGCTTTCTCTAAATCTACGAAGACACAATGCAACTCCCTCTGACCTTCTCTGTACTTCTCCATCAGCATCCTCAAAGCAAATACTGCATCTGTTGGACTCTTTCTAGGCATGAAACCATATTGCTGCTCATCCTTTCCCATATATCTCTCTACCTCTTAACCTGTACAAACCCACTTCTCCCTCCTTACACTGGATCTCCCTGTAATCCTGTCTACCCTCTTCAGTCCTCTCAGTGTCCCACTTCTTCTTAGCTAACCTTTTTCCCTGTATACACCAACAAGTCTCCTTGTCCACTTTCCTCTTTCCTCTCGCCACCAGTCATTTTACACATCACCATCCTGTGTTGCCTGGCTACACTCTCGCCTACCAACACTTTACAGCCACTGATCTCTTTCAGATTACAACGTCTACACAAGATGTAGAGTCCTTCTACCTCCGCTCTTATATGTCACCCTTTGTTCCTGCCTCTTCTGGAAAAAAGCCATTTCCATCCTCTTTGCAAAGTCTACCACCATCTGTCCTTCTCTGTTCCTGTCCTGACGACCAAATCTGCCAATCACATTCTCATCACCTCTGTTCCCTTCACCTACATGTCTGGTGAAATCTGCTCCAGTCACCACTCTCTCATCTCTGGGCATGCTCTGCATCACTTCATCTAACTCACTCCAGAACATTGAATATCATGTCTTCAACTTCCAGCTTCAGACTCATCACCCTGTCTGAAACTCTTTTCACCTCTAGAATGTTCCTTACAAGCTTCTCTTTCAGTATAACTCCTATTCCATGTCTCTTCCTATGTGACCCATGGTAAAACAACTTAAACCCTGCTCCTAAGCTTTGAGCCTTGCTACCTTTCCACCTGGACTCCTGCACACACAGTGTATACACCTTCCTTCTCTGCAATGTCCACCAACTCTTTAGCCTTCCGCTTTATAGTCCGAACATTTAAAGTTCCTACTGTCAGTCCTACACTCTTGACTTGCCTTTTCTCTCTCTGCCCATAATCACGCCTTCTTCCTCTCCTTCTTCGACCAACAGTAGCCCAATTTCCACAAATAACGCAACCTCAGTTATACTAAAATGACAGTTTTCAGGGTTTATATGAGAAATCGTAACAAACCCAGTTACACTAAATAATGTTGAACTCAATAGTATTACTGCTTTGGCGACTGGACAGCTGCGGGTGATGTTGGCTACTGTCCTGAGGACTAACTTTAGTTCTCCTTTTTCCTGACCTCCTGACCCTGGCCAGCAGTGTGTCCCCTGAATGGCCTCTGTGTCATTGTGTCAGCGGGAGTGGGCTTTATCAGTGGAACACTGCCTTTAGACAGCACACTTTCTTTGATAATATCAACATTTGATGCATCTAAAATACCATATAACTGAAACTAATACAAGTTAACTGTGAGTAAATATCTGCAGTTAGCATTTTCCATAACCAGCAAACCTGTTGTTGACTTTATGGTTGCTATTCTACATAATAGAGATACATAGTTGTGTCTCAGGAGATGATGGGGTGGTGTTACGATAAAATAAATGTATATCCACGCATTAACAGAACACAGGGACAGGGAACAATAACAGCAGTATCAGCGCTCCTCCTGCCATAAGTGTATTTCCTCACTTCCTGTTTCTTCTCACTGTGTTGGGTTTTTGCTGAAGGACTGTTCTGACTAAGGAAGGACTGACTAATTGTAGCTGCTGTCTTACCTAAAAAACTGATTTCTCTGCACAAGGACTACTTACCGAGGTGTAACATACGCTGGTACTACACAAGCACCTGGTCTTCTAAAACATATAACTAGCTTACATTAACTAATTCCAAGTTTAACTTATCTTAACTCCGCTAGCTTAGCAGTTAGTTGTTAGCAATGGCTTCTGTGTCTCCCCCTGTCCAGCTCTGTCTCCCCCTTGGACCAGCAATACACAGCTCGGGAGGGGAATGGGACACTTCGACATATAGCCAGAGCCGGGGATCAAACCGCTCACCCTTTAGGTGAGTGAACACCTACCTTTACCAACTGAGCTATAGCCGCCCCACTTGGATTATCCAGAGAATGTTGAAATAATCAAAGCTAACACTCTGTTTGGGAGATTTGGACCAGATGCTCGGGTTCGGCTCCTGGAGCAGTGTGAGTAACTGATGACACAAGACAGTTATCATTTACTTAACAACAAGGCAAATATTTCCATTTCAATAACAATTTCTTTATCTCTCGTTAGAGAACATCACTTTATACAAATAGTAACACAAAAAAACATGCACATGCAATAAAAAAGTAAGAAAACTCTCAGGAAGTTTTACTTCTGTTAGTGTAGGCTCACACCAATGAGCATAAGGGTTTAATCCCAGAGTTCCTCACTGTCCTTGCAGCATTTACCGAAGAGCAGATAAATTCAGAAGTTATCCTGCTACTCAGGCAGGGTTTCCACAGTTCACTGTCCATCCAGGGGAAATCAAATGCTCTCGACTTGGGTGTTCATCACTTGAGATCAGCTCGCAACAATCAGCTCGCCATCCTTGGACTTCTTTTAACATCTCTTTTGTTTATTAGCAAATGACATATGCAGACATTCTGACAATCATATGAAGTTACTGACCACATATTGATATTTCAGCCATGGTCATGCAATGAGCATCTTCTTCACCTTTACAACATTATAAAAAAAACAGCATCAAGACACAATTTCCTTTTTACTCAGCCTATTTCACACGCTACATCTACTACACGCAATAATATATCATTTATTTGTGCTTGTCTCATTTTATTTCAGCCCATCGCCAGCCGTGACTAATTGCAACACATACATCAACTCTGGGAAGCTGGACTGACCAGGGTCGGCACACGCTGATGTACGGAAAAGTCTCCAGGCTTTTACACATGCATGATGATGATCGACAGTCATTGTTAGGGTTTGTTAATTGTTTCCAACATTAAATAGTTAACATTATACTAATACAGTCCTTGCAGATCTAGGTTTAACTTGTTTTCCGCAGGTGCCGTATGGTTTTCAATGCACTTGGCGTAATGGTAAACAGATCTCCGTGAGACATACCTGCAGATCCGAATGTCATCATGTAGGAAAAATGTCCAACAGGAGTTAAAAAAAAGCAGCAGCAACTGCTCGTTTGGTTTGTTGTTTCTCAGGGAAGAAAAAAACAGGATATTTTGACCACAAAGTTTAAGCTGAATATACCTTTAGAAAAGACTCATAACAGAGGTGTGATGTGGAGTGACAGGGATTAAAGGATTTCTAAGGGGGTTGGAGGGAGGGGGTGTTTTCCTAACTGATTTGAATATTAGGCCCAAATGGCCACGTGGATGTCACGGATGTCACGACGGATGGCACTTGGTTTGGTCATTATGTGTCTGTGTTTGTAAGCTTCAGATTAGAGCTCTGTTTATCAGTCCCTGTTAATTTACCCTTTTACTAGTGTGTCTTGATGTTGGTTATAGCTCTGTCTGACCCCGCGTGTACACAACCTTTAGTTCTGTCTGGTCTTGTTCCTGTCTGTTGGGTATTTGTGCACCTCCTTTTGTTTGGTTGCTATTTTGATGAGGTTTCCTTGCTCCCCTGACATAGTCACAATTTAAGTTGTCCTCGCTTTTGGTAGTTAAGTTTACGTTTGGATTTATTTTCTTTAGTTACTCTGTGTGCAATTCCTTGTCCTCCTTGTTGAGTAAGTATTATTTTTTATTTTTTTCTGTTGTGTTCACCCCCTTAATTCCTCATTATAAATACCCATTTACTTTGAACCTCCTCTTGCCGTCTCCTTAATTGGATCCTTGAGACCAAATTAACCTAAAACTTGTGACAGTGGAACCAGCTCCCAGTTCAGATTCAGGAAGCAGACACCCTCTCTACTTTTAAGTCTAGGCTCAAAACCTTCCTCTTTGATAAAGGTTATCGTTAGTTATAGTCATGCTGCTATAGGCTTAGACTGCTGGGGGACCCACCCCCCTTTCCTTCTCTTGTCAGTCTCTCCTCTTCTCCTCTTACTCCCCGTTTATATGCCACCACTTCATGACATTAAGTTTGTGTCTCTCTCTGCTGGTTGTGCTTCTCCCTCTCTCTGTCCCTTTCTGCAGGTGTCCCTGGCTTTGGATCTGTGTGTCTTCCAGCGTGCAGCTACTGGTCCTACCAACCTGCCCCATGTTTTGTTGTTGCTTTTTGTTGCTCTGTTCTTTTCACTCTCCACTTTCGACTCACCCCGACCGGTCAAGGCAGATGGCCGCCCACCCTGAGCCTGGGTCTGCTGAAGGTTTCTTCCATTAAAGAGTTTTTTTCTCTCCACTGTTGTCTATAGGCTTGCAAGGGGGACATGTTGGGCTTTCTTTATATATCTCTATACTCTTGACTTTATTATGTGAAGTGCCGTGAGATGACTGTTGTGAATTGGCGCTCTATAAATAAAGTTAAATTGAATTATTTGGCATTAACAGATAATGCTTCCAAATTTTTGGTGTACTGATTAAAAGTATATCTCTTGATTACTGTGATCATTTGTAGAGTAAACCCTATCAAAGTGCTATAGAAAACAAAACAAATACAAGCCAGAATAGACAGTTTGTTATTTATGAGTGGATAGAGTGGAAGTGAGGCAAATTCACATGGTCATAGCTCTAATCAAGTGCTTTCAATGCATAGCTGTTAAAAGTTGTTTTTCTTGTGTTTTTAGGTTTATCACACTGGTATTGGAGCTACAGACATGTAGACACATGCAATAGTGTACTGAGTCGAATTTCTAAGTCTTTGAGTGCGAATTCTATGCTAATTCCAAACTCCATCAAGATGTTAACTAACCTGCACATTAGCCGGGATGTTCCCTGGAGGTCTGCTAGCATCAATCTTGTTTACAATCAGAGTTCAAAAGTCACAGCTCTCTGATTGGCTGGAGGAACAGCGATGTGATCAGCTAATATTGCGTGTGGTTTTTTTCCCCCCTTCCCGCGGGAGGAAAGTTCAAAAAACCTCTGTGTGGCTAAAAGGATTTGTATTTACACGATGAGATCCACAAGATGATCAACTCGAGATCCAGAAATGGGGAAATCAAGATTTTTAGTTGCAAACAAGATTTGTGCTTGAAAGAGTGTCTTTCTTACAAATGTGATCTTGCACAAAGTACAAATTAAATTTCCAATGCATCTAAATTTGTGAATTATAAAATACAGATATGAATAATCATTTCACTAAATTAACTTCATGCATTGGTCACTATCACGAAAGCACACAGCTTCACGATGGACCAATGAGCAAACATTTGTATTGTCGTAGTGTCACACTGCAGCTATTTCAGATGACTTTTGAGGCTACAATTAAAAATATGTAAATAAAATTTGATCTTCAGATACAGTAAACTTGTCGGACAGTCAACAAAGACTATAAATCATTTGTCAGAATTCATGCTAGTATTCTAACAAGCTCTAAGCCCCACTGAGCCACCACATGCATCCAAAATCTAAATCTAGCAGCATAGTATTAAACAACCTACTCGTAAAATCTAATTCTTGAAAATATAGGAGAGGAATTTGTAAGAATGTACTGACACGATTTTCTTCCTGCAATGCCTTTTAGCCCATTAGCTTCTTATTGTATATGGTAATGTAACTATAAGTGTATCCAATCCCTGGTTAAATCAACCTGCTCCAAAGCATGAAGGGGTTACTACTGTTTGAAATTATGTTTTACAAATAACCACAAAGAAACACAAAATGACCAAATGATGTCTCTTTGAATCTCCAATAAGACAGAGGTCCACAGGATGGACTGCAGGTACAGTAGCTCTTAATTTGGACAGCAGTATCGGCCAGCAAATAGAACACTGTTGGTGGGGTTATGTCTTATGAAGAAGAGGAAGGGGTGGTCTGCGATGAAGGTGGCAGGAATTATTAAGGCACATGCAGTAATGGCGACAGCAGTGGCAGCAGCAGCCTCAGTTCCCTCCTCGTTGACCTCCACAAAAGCCTTGTGGATGACTTTTGACAGCACCAGGTCGTTTGTGGATGACATGCCTGTCAGCGGAGAGGAAAGAAGGTTTTAAATAAATACTTTCTGTGATAAATTACTTACGTTAGCTATGTATTCCACCATGTATCTCACCAGAAAAGTCACTCTTGGAGTCATCAAAAACATCCACCATGCCCATGCTTTTCAGGACTTCATTTAGGTCGTACTTTGCCTCCATCTTGAATCGAGGCAGCTTCACCTCGACCTCAGTGTGATGCATCTTGGCTGGATCAGTCCACTCCACAAATTTTTCATAGGTTAACTCCTTTTCCAGCTAGTGTGGAATATAAAATATAAGTCTCTTTAAAACTGTGCTTTTGTATATATGTATGTATATCAATGTGTCCTACCTTCTCCAAGCCTGTTGTATCATCCTCAATTTCATCGGGCAGGAAAATGATCATGCTCAGGTCTTGTCCTTTATAGGGCATCTCTAGGATCTGCACAGATTGACAGTATTCTGTTTTTTAGTTTCATGTTCATGTGTTTGAAATGAAGTCGTAACCTTGAATAGTACTAGTACTATACCTACAATATGATTTTCAAAACTGTCCATAGGTTTATATCAGTGTCAAAATGTAATAATTGGTTTTGCAGACCATAGTAAATTTGTCAACTAAATTTGATCAAACATTTCTCACAAAGTTCTGACATATAAAATTACATGCAAGTAGCCGTGGTGAAGAAAAACGATGGACATTACCTGGCAGGCAACATCAGGAATGGAGGCAAGAGGGAATTTACTTGTCTGGCACATCATTTTCACGGGTTTACTGTCATTCTGGAGACAGCAGACATGTTCAGTTGGTCACAATTGTTACCATAGAAGCCAAAGAGCATCTTTTAGAACCCAGTAAAAACACAGCAAACCGGAGTCTTACTGAAAACTCACACAACATTTCATGACATCAGTCTTGAAATAAGTACCCAGATCTTTCCTTTAAGTAAAAATTTCACAGTGTAGAAATACTCAATTAGAATTAAAAGTAATAGTAAATATGCAGATTGGTTCTTTTCAAAATACTGTGCCTTTACAATTGTGTTTGCACTTTGAATTGCATTAATTTGTACAATCAGTTTGATTGATTCATTGATTGATTGGTAAAGCTTGAGCTCATTGTAATTGTTTTTTAAACTGCTGTGTAACTTGTGATATGTTTTCTCTGTTCTTACTTACTGATCCAACTACAAATTAACTTCCAAATTCAGTCAATCTCCAAATTACAGTTTGAATTTCTTCTGAATTTCTCCATATCAGCATAGCTTTGTCTAAGAGCTTCCTGCATATGATCTCACAAACCCAGAATGGTGCTTTAGTCTCTGAGTGTTTCTCCATCCGGTGCTGCCTTTGTGCAGCGTTACCTTGTTGATCCTAAACTGGCCATCGACAGTAGACTCCTCGTTGAACTGTTTGTTCCATTTGCCTTTGAAGTAGATGGCATTGACCAGTACCAGCCTGGCCATGCTGTCCAACATACCCTGGGCCAGCATGTCCTTGATTTTACCTGGTATACAGTCGTGAGCAAAACAGGACAAACATGAGACAAAAACACTTCCTCTCATTAATGCCTGTTATGTATGGTCTCTATTGCTTAACTGGAAAAGCTTATTTTTAAGGCTGTAATGAACTTAAATGGTCTAAATAGCACTTTTCTACCTATTAGCTCCACTCAAAGCACTTTTCACTGCTTTCTTATTCACCCATTCACACACACATACACATACACACACACACTCATACACTCATATACTGATGGGGGAGTTGCTGTGCGGCTGGCCAACACTCACCGGGAGCATCTAAGTTGGGGGTCAGTGTCTTGCCCAAGGACACTTTGACATGTGACCAGAGGAATCAGGGATTGAACCAACAATCCCTGGTTCCCTGCTCTACCTTCCTGCGCCAAAATCCCCCAGTATTTATTAGAATTAGACATTTGCCCTGTTTTGTATAAATGGTATACTCAAGTGTGATAGACGTAAGGCTTCTTTAAGCTATAAATAAGAAACAAACAGGTGCAAGAACAAACTAAAAATCGATGTAGAAGGCAGGAAAAAAAAATGTGAATGGGAATGAGATAAAGGTGCTACATAAACAGACTGAACACTTTAGATCTGGCTTGGAAACTACAAGGGTTGACAAGAGTCTGAGACTGATTGCTGATTACTGGGAATCTAGTACATGTTAGAGCGGGTGGACACCAGGGCAGGGGAGAGGATGGGTGTGTGAGTAAACTAAAAGTGAGGGCAGAGAAGGCATGAAACCGATAATCGAAACAAAGTGCAAGATGTGAATCATGACAGTCTCTTTCTCAAGGTGCTTCGTTTGTGTGTGTCTGAGATCGTGGGCCACGGGTGGTGCCCATAAATTGGCCCGTTTGAACGAATATCTGCCACTAGCCTGGACAAGTCATAACTGCAGCCATCTTATGCTGTAGATGACAGCAGCCTCTCTCTTTCCACTACCCAGCTTTCTGATTGTGTCAGTTTGTGACTAGTTTCCATCTGAACCAAAAAATGGTTTATGTCAAAGCTTAATTTGCCCATAAAAACACCTATAGGTCAAAAGGAGTTAATGCAGGACATTGTTTGCTGACTTTGCATGTAGACACAACCCTTGAAGCCAACTTCTGTTGTTTTATCATGGTAGCTTTATGTGTTTAATATCTTTTGGGCATTGCTCATCTCCAAAGATTATAAATTGCAACCTTTTGGTTTTCAAATACTTTGCCTTCCTAGTTTTGCTCGGCATTGGGAGAAGTGGGAAAGCACATCATTTTGTGTCTAGTCTCCCTGGGACCAAAAGCATTTAACCAAATTATGCCTTTACAAACCTGAATATCAGAAAAGTTAGGACACTGTGTAAAATGTAAATAAAAAGAGAAAACAAAAAGTTCACGTCCTCCTTTGTCACATTTTTTAAATCATAATGCGCAAAATGTTTTTAGTGAGTGCCAGGCCTGGAATGCTCGTACTGCTGAGCCATGCAGTTGTAATATGTGGAGAATGTGGTCTGACATTGTGTTGCGAAAAAAAGCCATGTTGTCTCCAAAACTTGAAAATATACTTGTATAAGCACTAATGGTGCCATGACACAAGTTACCTATATTGTGTGCACCAATGCACTACGACCATGAAAAATCCTAATTTTGACTCATTGCCTGCCAATTGCCTCATTAGGTTATCGGATGTTCTACCAGCTGGGTTTTTTTTTTTCTCTTTTGAGACATATATAGTAGCATATATTTTCCAAAAGATAATGACATTTTTTCTTTCATTGTTGATATATTGTCCTACTATTATTTCCAACTAAAAATGCGTAGAAAGGGTTTGCAAATGATTGCATCCTCTTTTCATGAACTTTTTCCACGAAAACACGAAAATATTTGTAAAATATACATTTTCTCACCCGATCAAAAAGATAAATTAAACAGGAAGTAGAAACTGGAAATACGAAATGATTTATGTCTGTTGATTAGGCTACATAATCCCATAGCAACCTGTACACAAAACATAACACAGGAGCAAGAACTGTTTCCTCATAATTCACAGAGAAGTGAAGTTACAACACTAGTGGTTATGCAAATGTTTTAAACCCTGCAGTGACACAGTGGGTCTCATGAGATGAGAAAAGCTTGGAGTGTTTGGATTTGCACACTACTTCTGAGATCTTACCTTGTGTTTGCTTTTCCACCCAGCCATTGATGTTGACCCTGGCCTGCTCCGTGTTGGTTTTAAAGTCTACAGACTCCAGCTCAGCCTTGTAGTGCTTTTTGCATTTTGCTAAAAACTCCTGGAATCAGAAACAGCACATCTGCATTTCACTAACCAATTTATGATCAGTCAATCAATTACTTTTTAATTCATATTATTCATAGAATTTATGTGTATTATTGAGGTGATCATAAACATATTTCATAATCTAAATTATTTTAGCTTGGTCTTAGAAATCTACCTTATAATATATAATATTATATATAATTATATAATAAACTGGGCGTATGGTGTTTGATAAATGTGGGCATTTTAAGGTCAGTTGAGGGTCAGATGAAATAAATGGTGGGAGTTGTAAGTTCCAGTGTTGACCCATATTAATGACTAAAAGTCAGGATATTTCACCATACAAATAAAACTGGTGGTTAACAGTGTTAATTGTGTATGTTTTTGTATGTTACAGTATACTAAATAATGTCACTGTGATTTTATGTCTTTTTCTTTTTTTTTTTTTTGGTTAAAATTTAGTCTGCATCACTCTTAAAGTTCATGTTGCAACCACCACACACCCAATTACAGGGCTATAGTTTAGTCCCTTGTTGAGTTCATTCATTCACACACCTCAACAAACTGGTAGGATTTATCCCCATACAGTCTGCTGGCAACACTGAGGGAATAAGGAGCATCTGACTTGTTGAACCTGTTGAGCAGTTGGCCAAAGTGAACATGGACATCATCCAATTGCTGACAATCCTGAGGTTTTAGGCACTGCAAAGATCCAGGGAAAGCAAGTGTGTTAGAATAAAACCCTCATTCAGACTTAGTTGTTACTGTGTTGAGACCATAACTATCATGAAAAGCTCTTAATAGCGTCAAGGTAACTTTGCTTACGGTAAGTTAATCGACAAACCTATATTTTGTGATTTCACTTTCATCCAAAACTTCTATTTTGGTGGCACTTTACAGCTGAGTAATTATAGGATAATTGTGGGGTGATACCACAAAAATAACATGGTCTTATAGGGGTAATATCTAATTAAGGCATTAAGGGGTAACAGTTTGCCAATTAAATGCAAAAGGGTTCAAAGTAATATCATGACAATGACTAATAACAGGTAATAACTTTGTATAAGCAACAGAAATACTGTATTTTGGTGATGGGAAGCTAAATGACATAAGCAATATTACAAAAACAATACACCGAGAGCTAAAGTAATTAGTACCTGAAAACACAGTAAGTCATTTTGTGTTTTAAAGCCGTTTCATGTTAATTACACAGAAAGCGCTATACAGTTTGTCATTGACATAATATTTTTTTAATCTTCATTGCAAAAATATTAATTTCTCTTTCTAAGGCCCCTTCAGCTTTTGGAAAGACAAAACTATCAAATGAAAGACCATCACACTAATATTCAATTATCCATAAAAAGCTGAAAAAGCTTTTTCTTGGTGTGTCCAGATATTGAATTTCTTCTTAGCTGCCTACATCTGCTTGTTTTATCTTGTCGAGCATCACATTAAGGTTTAAGTTTCCAATAACTAAACTGTGGGAAATTATGCATGAAATACGCAGAAACCCAAAACTCAGGTTTCTTCCTCTGACACCACCCACTCTAACCATAAGTTACCCTCCATATTTTCTCTTTGTCACCACCTTTAGCAGATACTGCGGCAGCCTACTGGACTGTTGTATCTGTGTTCGCATTTGCATTCGTGTCTGCATCTGCGACTGCATGGCAGACGGCATTCCCGACTGCTTCTCAGTCTGCTGTCGGGCTTCTTCCTGATTTCCCTGCTGGGCCTCAGTCAAGTGGAGGACCTGGGGGCATCAAACAGGAGTTTCTCTTAACATAAAAATCTCTCACGCAAGTTCAATATTTTGTGTGCTCATGATGTGTGTGTGTGTGTGTGTGTGTGTGTGTGTGTGTGTGTGTGTGTGTGATAGGGTTAACCAGTAGATTGGAACTATCACTGCAAATTTATGCCAAAAATGATACATACAAAAAAGTCTCTGAAATTAGGTCAAAGTACAAAGGTTAAATTCACACAGTTAAACACTTTCACACCCAAAGACTTCCCAGTACAACACAGTGTGACCTGTGACCCTCCACTGAAGTGGATGGGATTAGGAGTCTTGCTCAAGGGCACACCAGTGCTGTTGATAAGGTAAATGCAGGCACTGCTGTTTCCAACCTGGATTCAATCCTTACTGACCAGGGAACTGAACTAGTGATGTTTCAATCACCAGCTTGTTTCATTAAGGACTTATATTCTTTCAGTAGCTTAACATAGTTTAAGAGCTTAACATGGAGATGTGTGTTAGTGACAGCAACACAAAGGTCTTCACTTCTAAACGTATTTGATTGTCATTTTTTAGTTCTCCTTATTTACTGTTATTTGAAAATTGAGACTCTCTGAAGGGCTGTGCAGAGTGTGGCAGATGGTAAAGTGTGAAGTTAAGCTGCATCGGAGCAAGAAGAGGCTGATTCCGAGTTTCACCTTAGCACTGCATTCTGAGCTTTACGTACTATATTTCATCGACTACTTTCGGAGAAATCTAGCTACTCCCTTTCCCGCAGTCCAGTCATTTCCAGTCCCAGATTCTTGCCATTTCAGAAAAGAAGAATGAGTAATCAGTAGCTGTCTAGACACTTTCTCCAACCACACCCCAATCTGACAATCAGTTATGTAGGTTAAAATTTTCCAGAGCAATTAATGTTCAGGCTACTTTATGCAAAACCTGGATTCTGTCTTCTCTCTTTGTCTCTAATATACTGCATCTACCTTCTTTGCTTTATTTTATATGAATAACGAATCACAACAACAAGATCCCTCTACTATCCATTAGGAATGTCAGTGTAACGGGCAATCAGCGCATGACAGAACTTGCAACCTGATCACACCCTTTTTCCTTTTTTCTTTTGATGTGGTAATACAATGGCAAACGTCCAACCACACCCACACTGTAATGCAGTGGCATGTGAAACCATGCCTATGTGCTAACATGATGACTGTAACTTCACTGTTGTTCGAGCTGTGTGCTTTAATGTGCACGTGCTTCACCTCTGACATCTGTGTGGCTGTGTCGCCTTTTGTCCCCAGCATCACCATAGACAGAGCTGAAGAGATGCTAAACGGAGAGTATAAGATGTTTGCCGTCTTGTCATTCTCACTCAGCCTTGTGGAAAAATCCAGACAGAAGCTGGTGTTGGCCTTAGAGAGGGGGCTTGATGAGGCCATTCTGCTTGATGGGAGGAAAAGACACATGTTAAAACTAGAAGTTAGCTTTAGAAATACAGTTAAACAACACGAAGAAGTAATATCCAGTCCAACTAATGTCAATCTTTGTCCTGGTATATTTTAATCCTTCTGGAGCATAATTAAACAATTAGAACACTTCTTCACTGGTGTTTTATGTAACAACTTAACACAGTTCTCCAACAACCTGCACTGCAACTCTTCACTTGTGAACAAATCCTCTGTAGAGGCAGGTATACACAGGCGTACACAATTCAAATTTATTGAATTCCACATCCCACAATTGCGCTCGTAACAAAATAATTCCGCAGTAAACGTTGATGTGACAACCAAATAATTCTACAGAACATGGCAGGAAACCATGTAGCTCCACAGCTACACACACAATTTTTTACTACAACCCTGTCTATTTCACATTTGAAATTCAGGTGAAATCTTTAGTTGACCCCTGGAATGTTATGTCTTGCATCATTAAATTTAAGGTACCAACGCTTGTACTTACTCACAGTTGTCTTCAAGTCAACCAGTGATCCACAATCTCTGACTAACAGGTAGAAGTATTGTCTTTGAACCATCTCTCTGTTACTTTAGAGGTTGACACACCCATACGCAAGCAGGTCTGGCAGCAGCTTGAGAAAGTGTTTTGGTTCACACCCATCAGTGAAAGATACCCACATTATGCTCTGGCTACAGTACATGCACTGTTGCCAGAGGGTGTGTTCTGCAGGGTGTGTGCAAGCCACAGACACTCGATATGAACCTCAGCAGAAAAAGTGGCGAGAAAGAGAATATGACATGACAGAAACATATAATTTGTCATTCATAGGACAAGATTCAAGCAACCTGTCAAGTAGTACAAACCAGCTTTAGCCTGATTGACTAAGCCTGACAGGAGAAAGACAATATTTGAAAAGCAGACTTTGGTGCAGGAAGGAAGAGCAGTTGTCCACCTATCCTGCAGTTGTCGGTTCGATCCCCGGCTCCTCCAGTCACATGTCAAAGTGTCCTCGAGCAAGATACTGAAACCCAACTTAGTTCTCTTTTGAGCAACTCGGTCTCGGCAGTATTGTAAGTGTTTTTAGTGTTTTTCCCATATTGTTTTTATTTTTATTTTTTGGCCATAAAGTTTCCTCTCATTCAGACACACTCACACACTGATGACCAGGGCTGGTGCTGGCCTGACCAGCTGGGGAGGAAACCACCAACCCTGCCATTTAATTCAATTTTCATTTCAGCTTTATTTGTACAGTGCCAATTCACAACAAAGTCATCTCAAGGCACTTTACATAATAAAGTCACTTTACATAATAAAGTCAAGACTATACAAGTATGTCGAGGAAACCCAACAATTCACCCTTGAACAAGCCCTAGGCAACAGTGGAGAGGAAAAACTCCCTTTAACGGAAGGAACCTCCAGCAGAACCAGGCTCAGGGTGGGCGGCCATCTGCCTTGACCAGTTGGGGTGAGTGGAAAGTGGAGAGAGAAAAGAAAAGAACAACAAAAAGCAACACACAGCCGTGGACACCTGCAGAAAGAGACAGAGAGAGAGAAGCACAACTATGGGAGAGAAAAGTGTTAACGTCCTGCATTGGTGGCAAATCAATGTACAGTGAGAAGAGAGAGGAGTGGAGCTCATTGCCCTTGAGTGGGTCACCACGGCTAGACCTCCATTCTGAGATTGAGGTGGTCTACTGGTATGATATGGTACTATGAGGTCTTTTATATATGATGGAGCTTGACGATTAAGAGCTTTGTATGTAAGGAGGAGGGTTTTAAATTCTATTTTAGATTTTATGGGAAGCCAATGGAAAAAAAGCTACTGAAGGAGAAATATGATCTGTCTCTAATTCCAGTCAGCACTCTTGCTGCAGCACTTTGGATTAATTGCAGGCTTTTTAGGAAGTTATTAGGAAAGTAGTGAATTACAGTAGTAACAATGAGAATGATGAGTGGACAACCTCTCTACTTCCTAAGCTACAGCTGCCTGACAGAAACACAGAGACAGACGAGGACAGGTAATAAGGCATTGTCCTCTGTGGAGTAGGTGTAGTCAGGAGTTAACATACACTTATTGACAGCACTGTGTTGGTGACAGTGGGTTTTAATAGTTTCTTCAGACTGTTTTTGTCAGGGGCAGAATTTTTTACTACTTTTTAATAGCATAGAAAAAATTCTAAAAGTTTGTTCACAGTTTAATTCATTTTGGGTTTTCTGAAATTAAAAAAGGCTCAAGCTTATACATTTAAAATTAGAAAAATCCTATATTGACAACTCTGTGCATATTTCTCCAGTGGTCAGGCTGCCGACAATCAGCGCTGGTGAGTCTGGCTCCGCTTTGGGGATAACGCTCAACTTGATTAGTTATTGAGATTTAGCCTGGGCTGGTGTCAGGCTAAATGAAATAGTGAAATAGTTTCCCCCAACTTGACCTTTTAGGTACTGGGTCCCCACAGGGTCAGTAGTGGCCATATGGTTCTGTAATAATTTGTAAAATCAGTTCATGCTGACACCACAGGTAATTCTTCAAAATATTTATTGTAAATCAGTAGATGAAAATAGTGTTGGGGCATGAAGCTGAGTAGTCAGACAGGAATGGATCATTATCACTGACTGCTGTCGGTGGTGCTGAGCAACACATCACCAAAACACATACAACACAGCAAACAGTCACTGTTCTACATGTAATGCATTTTATTATGCTAATTTTTTATTTTAATTTCATTTCTTAAATTGTTTTTATTTACTCTGTTTGAATTGAACATCTGTGAACGCGTGTGTGTATAAATGCTGTGCGCACGTAGTAAATGACATAAACTTGACCAGTAATCATGTTTTTAGGGTTAATAATTATTGAGTATCTCAGACTGAGATACTCAATAATTACTGTTTTTTATTTTAAAATCTTTTTTTTATATTTTGATTTTTTTATTTGATTTTAATTTGATTTTTATATATCCATAGTCCATTTAATATAAATGCTTTGCAGATTAATACTAGTTTAATCCAAATTAATACTATTTATAAAAGTAGCAAAATGCTGTAAACTTAACCAATTATCGTGCTGAATGACAACTATAGTAAAAAACAGCAGACAGATTTAAGGCAGCTGTCAAATCAATTTCTGGTATTTCTGTGTAAAATTATTACACCTTGTGATTATTAATATGATTTGTGAGAGTTACATCAATTTCAAGTTGTTGAAAACATGTGGTCAAAATTTTGGTGTGTTAAACATGGGAGTGACGTCATTGATTGGAACTCGGAATCAACCTGGGTGCAACAGAGTTTGCATGTTAGAATTGCTTGCGCAATATTAGAGCATAAAATTAATACATTCAAACCTTAAGAGTGTGAGTTTATCAACTGGAATATTAGAACCATTAGACAACATATTAGGTTTGGGACGGCTCATCTGGTATTTTGCGGTTGCTGTAAAGACTAAGGTCGTAAAACTAGAGCTGAGTCAGTCCCTGGAACCTGTACTGATGACGCCCCGAACAATCAATACAGGACGATCCTCCATCCACAAGGGGGCGTCTTGGGTCAATGATCAGCTGCTCTGTTCTCTTATGCTGCTCCCCAAGCTCCCCAAGACCCTTTTGATCATGCCTAGCTCACCATGTGCACACGCAATACATGCTGTCAACATTAAAAACAGGAACAAGAGACACATATCTTACTTTACTATTTATACTTGACTTCAAAAGTTGCAGATTTTAACTTTATTTTAATTCAATTTCTTAAAAGCTTTAAACTAACTGCAAAAGTTAACTCTTTAAAAGCGTCTGTCAAAAGACTAAATTCAAATGTAACTTTAAGTGAGTATGATAATAGAAAAATCTAAAGACCAACTTATATATCATTCACACTGTGTGTTTTGATGTGTTTGTGTTGTACTGCCAACATCTGTTTGGCTGTAAATGGCAACTTATATAGCAATTTTATCCAAAGTGCTTTACAATGTTGATTCCCATTCACACATACACACACACACACACACACACACACACTTATGGTGATGGCCATGCAAGGGGGCCTGAGCTACCAGGAGCGACTTGAGGTTCAGTGTCCTGCCCAAGGACACTTCAACACGTAGCTGGGAGCGGGGATCAAACCACTGACGCTGTGGATCATGGACAACTGCCTTACCAACTGAGCTACAGCTGCCTCTAGTCCCCAGCATCACAATAGCCAAAGCTAAAGAGATGGTGACCAGAGAGTAGAAGATGTTTGCAGGTTTGTCATGCTCACGCAGTTTTTTAGACAAATCCAGACGGTAGCTGTAGAGAAGACTTCTGCACAGAAGCAATTCTCATGATATAAAAAATGGCATATGTTTAAACTATGAGTTCTGAAATAATTAATAGGATATAAAAAATAAATGACATTAAGCAAATGTTTAAATGTTTAATGTTTAATGAAGATACAGATGATTTGAAGAATAGACAGTAATATACAGTATAGTAGTAGAATGTGTTCCCATGTATTTGTTGTATATGGTAACATTTGCAGACATGTGGTGTTGTATTTAATACCTAAGCATTGTTCTCCATGAACTACATCTATTTATTGCAGGGGACGCGTGAAGGCAAATCCCCATTCTTCTTACATTGCCATTGTTCGTTTAACTAACAGATATGTCACGGATATGATTTCAGTTTTTAAACAAAAGTCATGTCTCACCAAACAAATGTTTTGCTCATCACTGCTCAGCTGTTGCTGAGTGATCTGCAGCCTTTGAATAGAAGGTAGAAGTGCTGTGTTTAAACCATGTTGAGAAAGGTTTTTGTTTCACACCTATATTGATTACACAATGTGGGCGCGGATGGTTTTCTCTCTGCGTACGTCTCTCTCTGTGTTGCCCCTGAGATAGACTGGTGAGCTGGCCACTTTACTGGACTGCTTTTCTGCAGTGCGGTTGCTATGCTAGTGTAACTCTTGTCCCATACTTCTCATCCACTGCATTAAGAATTTCAACTCTTATTTTCTGGAAGGACGTTCACCTTACCAAAAGCAAAGTTCAACAAAGTCAGAAATTCATTTGTTTTTCTGTGTGGAGTTCGCATGTTCTCCTCGTGCTTGTATCAGTTTCCTCAAGATACTCCTGTTTCCTCCCACACACACAGAAAAAAATGGTTCTTAAATGGTTCTTCAGAAGCCTGCATGGTTCTTTGAAAATCCATGCAGGCTTAAAGAACCATTTTTAGAAAAGTTCTTTAAGCAACCATATAAAGTTCCTTAAAGAACCTGTTTTTGGCAGTTCTTTGAGGCACCTTTGAAGAACCATCTTCTGAAATGTTCTTAATGGCACCATTTATGGTGCCTCATAGAACTATTGTTGGATGGTTCTATGAGGCACTTTTAAGGGTTCTTCAGTGAACCACTGACAAAAAATGGTTCTTCAAAGAACCATCTTCTAAAAGGTTCTTTGTGGAACTAAAAATGGTTCTTCTATGGCATCAGTCTCAAGAACTATTTTTGGTTCCAGTTAGCACCTTTATTTTTCTGTGTGCAGTCCAAAGACATGAAAGTGTGTGTCTCTCTGTGTTGGCCCAGAGATAGAATGGAGACCTGTTCAAGGTGGACCCCACCTCCTGCCCGGCGACAGCCAGGACAGGCTCCAACCCCCACAACCCTATATAGGATAAGCAGCTATATAAATGGATGGAACTTCCACCATTACTGCTTACAGCTTCCCACAATACGTAGTTAACAATAAACTGTGGCTCGGAGCCTCAGGACAGTATCAGGATTAGAGAACAACTAATTTAGGGACCCAAACACAAAGACCACACACAGTGTGACAAGTAATTAATTTAAAGATCACTCAAATACTGGGCACATGAAAAGCAGCAAGTGGAAATAGGGGCTACTCAGTATGTGCTCAATCCAAAACCATACCTGCAAGCAGGATGAGCAAGTTATGGTAAAATAGCTACGGAAATAATTTTCTCCTGCTCTGGGTCGGGCAAAAAGTGCTGACAAGCCGTGCACCAGGAAGAAGCCCTTTGGGATGTCCAAAGCTACAGTATCAACATAGAGAGGAAATAAAGCACGAGCTGATTATGGTGTATCAAAACACATGCAAGGAGGCAGCAAACTTGTAGATGAGCACAGGCTAAACCGCTCTGGCAGGAAAGTGGCCTGGAAGAAGGACAACATGAGACACAAGCTCCAAAAACAAACTAAAATACAATACTAAAAATAATACTGATAATCAAATAAAAACTGAACTCTCTTGACAAAAAGGACTAAATCTAGGGATCATAAAGGTAGTAGCTTCAAACAAGATAGCTGTGTGTATAGTGCTGATAAAAAGAGAGAAATATGGCTTTATTTTTTCTGAAAAGAAAAACAAGAATGGGAATATGAACAATATGTCCAGCAAAGTTCTGTATATAGCAGCAGTTTGTCCACAAATCAGCATCAATACTAACACTCCCAAGTGGTTTAGCCATAACATGTAGCTAAGATACCAGGGTTACTTCAGTAATGGTAAAACAAGCTCATTCAATTCAATTCATCTTTATTTATATAGCGCCAATTTGCAACAAAGTCATCTCAGGGCACTTTACAGGACAAACTCAAGAAGATACAGATATGTAGAGAAAACCCAACAAATCCCCCTTTGAGCAAGTCACAGACAACAGTGGAGAGAAAAAACTCTCCTTAATGGAAGAAACCTAAAAACAGAACCAGGCTCACAACCAGGCTCATCTGCCTTGACCGGTTGGGGTTAGTGGAAAAAAGGAAAGAGCAACAAAAATCAACAACAAAACACGGGGCAGGTTGGTAGGACCAGTAGCTGCACACTGGAAAACACACAGCTCCAAAGCCGGGGACACCTGCAGAAAGGGACAGAGAGAGGGGGACAGAAGACACAAAGTTAATGTTCTGCAGTGTTAAGCCTAAACTTACAGTATAATGATCTTGATAAACAAACCAGCCTCTTTGAAAAAAGTAATACTATGATGTTGATCATAGTTATAGTGGATGTCAGAAGATGACTGTTAACTTATGGTATAACAGGAAGAGACAGAAGAGGAGGCTCAGCTAAGCAAAAAGATGCAGGCACAGAGACAGATAGGATGAAGAAATACATAGTATGTTTTTATATTTATGGTTGGAAGCTTTCATGTGATCTTTGCTGTTATGATAATACTGGGCCAGCTCTAAAGTGTGTTTGGGGGTAGATGTGTTTTTGGAACACCCACGTTTCCAACTTGTCAGCTAACAATCTACCTGGAAGGTGCTGATTGCTGAGCAGGGGCTTCTGCCTTAAACAGTATCCTTCCATGAAGATGTACAACTCTCTTGACACTGGTAAAGGCAGACGTGTGCCATGGTGGTTTGTTCTGAGTGAGTGACTTAGTGAGACAGTTTGGTTTCTTCCAAACTTCATCACTTATATTTTTTGTAACTATTTATATGTATGTGACAAGATACTATCATTTATATTTTTTGTAAAAACGTATTTCCATGATATGTATATACATTATCTTTTCTATATTCTATGTTTGGCTGTGAATTTCTTAACCAAAGACGTAGGAACTCTACAAATTTATGTTGGCTGTGTTTCCAATGACCCCCTACTCACTATATATAATACCCTGTGTAGTGGGTAAAAAGTGATGATTATTATAAATTATTATTTGATAATAAAACCGAATAAGAAAAGGAGGAGGAAAATAAGAAGAGGAGATGAAAGAGGAGGAGAAAAAGGAGACAAAGAAAAGTTATAGATAAGAAGAGATAAGATAGATAAGAAGAGAGATGATGAGAAGGAGGACGAGAAGTAGAAGAAGAAGAAGAAGAAGAAGAAAAAGAAGAAGAAGAAGAAGAAGAAGAAGAAGAAGAAGAAGAAGAAGAACACTAATAATAATAATTTGATGACCCTTGTGCCGCACCTCCTTGTCTTGCATGGTGTTAATAATACTTTGTGTGTTACAGCGGCGCCACGTGGCTAGTTTATCGCACTGTTGCTGTTGTGGTCTGGATTCGTGCAAGCTAACAAGGCAGGGGAGGAGATGCAGTGGATAAACAGCCGCAGTACAAGCATGCATCAGGTTTTTGTGTGAATAACATGATACTCCGCTGAAGTGGAGACACACTGACTTTCCACGGTAAGCGGAACGTCTCATCGTGGATCGCTGGAGCCTTGTCAACATACGGTGCGTGTTAGCTTATTAGCTAACGTTAACGTAATGTCATAGCTTCTAGCTGCTGCTGAGACTTTCCGTGGAACGGAGGACACGCTAAATGTCATTCAGAAATGTTTTGATTGAGCGTTTCCGCATTTGTTATTGACAAAATAAATAAAAGAAACGTACAAAATACAGTAGATGGACGATTAAGAATTGCTACTCGATTCGGCAAAAATGTAACGATAAAACACAGCTTGTAACAAGTAGAGAATTTAGTGACTAATACCGATAACCGTTAACGTTCAAGCAGCACTGTTACCAACTCTAACATTCGC
This sequence comes from Channa argus, assembly GCF_033026475.1. Lineage (NCBI taxonomy): Eukaryota > Metazoa > Chordata > Actinopteri > Anabantiformes > Channidae > Channa > Channa argus. The sequence continues at coordinate 2,040,053 of NC_090215.1, read as the reverse complement.
CACCTTAGATTAGCTATAGCTACCGCTAGCTGGCACAATGATTCTCATGCTGATCTTATGCGGAAACCATTACTTTAACTTACTCCCAATGCACCTCTGCGTTCTTAGTATTAGCAACCAGTTGGGCCTTAAATGGAAAGGAAGGAAACACCATACGAACTAACGATAAGGTCACGTTTTGTGAATGGAGTTGTGCTTGTTTGTGCGCATGAATTGCAGTTTGCTAACTTGCTGACTTCACTAATGTAACACTTTCTCCATTTAAAGCACGAAACCTTTTCCCGAGCGACATTGGGCAGTTAGTGTTTTAGGATCCTCATCTGTCATGTTTCTCACAAACGTATACGAGACAAGCAAACGTGAGGGAAAATAAAGTCCGTAAGTTAGTTTTGTCATCTCATTTGCTTAATTTGCTCTCCAACTTTAATATGACACTAATATGTTCCTATTTATTTTATTAGACTATATATAGTATTTAAAAGGAAGGTAATAAATAGACGTGTATCTTGCCTCCCGCTCAGTAAGTAACAGCTGGAAAAGGCTCCAGCCTCCTTCCATCCTATTACTGTGTTCACTTATAGTCTTACTGGGCTTCGGCGTAGGATTCGTGTGAACACATCTGGCCAGTAGTTGCCAGTCTCCCCATCCAAGCACAAATATGTTTCCTCCCCCTGTTCTTCAATAAAAGCTAGCATGCAGGTTCTTCAGCTTGTTATTTTTCTTAAATATGTTTTTATTTTGCAGCATTCATACTTATGTCTCACACTTTTGCTGGTTGGTTAAAAGCTCATCACTCGACACGCTAATTATCTGCTGAATTTTACAGGCCTTTTCCATTATAAATTTCATATATAATGCACAAATCTATAAATTATGAACGATATGTAGCTTCGGTCAATAATTCATCAGCCCTCACAGGCGGTCTGATGCCTTTATTTCAGGATAATGTTTGCTGAAAGCTTGTGCTCTATTTGTGCAAGGCGTTCCTATGTTTAGGTAAGGCTGTAGGTATTTAATTCATTGTAAATACAATGTGCATACCAAATAATAATAATTATTTAATTTCTTTTTTGCTCAGGGTGGAAAGGTTGTTCATCAGCCCCTTTGGGTGAGTTAAAAATTAGCGGTTCGCTCCATTATTGCACATCACCGCTGAAGCTAGGCTAGGTCAGCTGTGTGGGAAAACCTAGCTCACAACTGCGGTGGCGGGGCAGGAGCTTGCATCTCAGGAAGATGGCATCACCATTTGTGCCTGTCCCTGTGCCCATGGACAGGGCCTTGACAGGTGGTAGCAGCCAGCTCAGACGGCCACATAGAGCGTCCTCACTAGGCAGCGTTTCCAGCAGCTCGGAGGCCGCTTCCTTCCTTTGCAGTGTGACGGGGGAGGACCACGGAAGAGGATGCAGAGGGTCAGGCTCCCAACGCCAGTCACGCTGCAAGGACAGAGGCAACCGCAGCCGGACACCACCACCCATCCAGAGCCCTGTGACACGGGCTAGGGTAAACGGAGTTCTGGAGCCCTCTGTAGAGTACTCTAGCTGCCCCCGCTCCATATCAGATCCTGCTGGGAGCCAGCATGGCGAGGAGAGGCCCATCACCCCTACTGTGCTGGGGTATGAAGTCATGGAAGAGAGGGCCAAGTTCACGGTATGAAAAAAGACGGCATATGTGACATCATGGCTGCCTTTGAAACACCTGTTTTACAATTCGCCAGGCAAGACCTAAAGAAAAAAAAAAAAATTAAATTGTGCATTATTTTACCTGTTTTGACATATTATAGTATTTATAATAACAGGCAAAATGAGATGAGTACGCTTGCTCATAATGCATCATACATATTAAAAGGCTAATGTCAATATATACTAGGCACATAGACATTTATTATTTTGACAAACACCTAACAGAAGTATGGACTTGTCGTGGCAACATTTTTACACTTTTTTAAGTTGTCTGTGGTGTCTCTGCTGTAGGTTTACAAGATCCTGGTCAGGAAGAGCACAGATGAGAGCTGGGTTGTTTTTAGGAGATACGCAGACTTCTCCAGGCTCAATGACAAGGTCTGTCTGGGTAAATGGTCAATGGTCTTAACTTATATAGCACTTTTCTACCTATTGGTTCTCAAAGCGCTTTACACTGCTTCTTATTCACCCATTCACACTCACACTCACACACACTCACACACTGATGGGGGCAACACTCACCAGGAGCAACTAAGTGATAACAACCGCTCTGCCTTGTGCGCCACAGTCGCCCTCCTGGGTTTCGTGCACATGCAGTTGGTGTGGAATGGCCAGTCCCAAATGCGAATATTCATCCATGTTTGCTAGCACTGCTTTTTTGCTTTCAGCTTTGTTGTTTGTTTTTGAGTGCGGTGTGGAAGTAATTAGAGCTACACAAAGAAGCCTACTGTTCCCAAGCAGCCAACAGGCCTGAGCCACCTAGGAGAACAAGTCTCTCAGGCTTTCAGTAGGGACATTTGTGATTACAGACAGGAAAAATGGGATGAACAATAAACATTAGAAATCTACATCAAACAGGCAATAGACAGCAAATCATTGTAGGCATGCAAAAGATTGATTAAACCTTAAGTGTCTATTATTAAGACAGGTGAAACTTATTCACACACAGGAATCCAGAGTAAGAAGAGTGGAAATACAGTAAATGGGAACGCCCCATTTTCAAAAAAACAAAGAGAGGAGAGAGATGGGGTGTGGACATTCTGTCTCACGTTCCTGTGGCTTTTCCCTACAGGCTTTGCTTTTCCTCCACTGTAACTGTAGAAGCATCGTTGGTCGTACTTTACCTGGTTTGTAATGTTACTTTTACTCAGGCAACAATATTGTTGCCTGAGTAAAAGTATTTAAAAAAAAAACTATATTTTTAAACCTATATGTACTTAAAAAAAATAGGTCTTGGCTGCTTTAACATCACTTACCGGGCCGGGAGCTTTTCACCTGAAATGCAATGCAACTGTGAAAAATACACACAGCTCTTCAAAATTTCAGCAAAGGGTCATGAAAACAGTAGTTACAGCAACCAAGACCTATTGTCACATACACACAACAGTTTAGTTTTAACCTAGAATCTACTCTTTAAATAGATTTTGCGGCATATGAGCCAAACATGCAGATAGAATTAAGATGATCAGCAGAATAGATAACTGGCTCCACACTGTATTGCTCATGCCAAACAGTGTTTTTCTTCTAGCTTGGACCTCACCCAGCTGTGCCCCACATTATAGTTTCTATATTTGTGCATACATCCATATACACTGTAACTCAACTCCTGCTCTGTAAACTGACATTCAGGTATCTTATCAGTCATAATCTCTAGACATCTGTTTTGAGAATGTTGTAAATTCCTGAGCATTACTTGAATGTTTATGCAACCAGAAGGGGGCAAAAGCCAGTGTCTTCTTCTGCCAGTCCCACGTTTGGATAAATGGATAGGGTTGTGTCAGGAAGGGCATCCAACGTAAAACACATGCCAAATTAAACATGCCAATCATGACTTTCACACTGAATCTGACTTCCATACCGTATCGGTCGGGGCCCAGGTTAACAACCACCGGTGCTGTTGACGTGTAGGGCGCCGGTGGTAATTGGGCTACTGTTGGTCGAAAAAGGAGAGAAGGAAGGTGTGTTCGTAGGCAGAGAGAGAAGAGGAAAGCTAAAAATGTAGGACTGACAGTAGGGACCTGAATGTTGGGACTATGACAGGGAAGACTAGAGAGTTGGTTGACATGATGCAGAGAAGGAAGGTGGATTTACTGGTAGATTTTGCAAAGAGGATGGACATAGCTGTAGTAAAGACTTCTTCCAGAAGATGCAGGAACATAGGGTGACGTATAAGAGCGGAGGCAGAAGCACTCAGGTAGACTACATCTTGTGTTGACTTTATAATCTGAAAGAGATCAGTGACTGTAAAGTATTGGTAGGGGAGAGTGTAGCCAGACAACACAGGATGGTGGTGTATAAAATGACTCTGGTGGTGAGAAAGATGAAGAGGACAAAGGAAGAGCAGTTGAAAAAGGAAGAATGCTGTGTACTTTTCAGGGAGGAGGTGAGACAAGCTCTGGGTGGTCAGGAGGTGCTTCCAAATGACTGGACCACTACTGTGATCAGGGAGACAGGTAGGAGGGGACTCGGTGTGTCATCGGGAAAGAGGAAAGTGGACAAGGAGACTTGGTGGTGGAACGAGGAAGTTCAGGAGTGTATACAAGGAAAGAGGTTAGCTAAGAAGAAGTGGGACACTGAGAGGACTGAAGAGAGTAGACAGGAGTACAGGGAGATGCAGCGTAAGGTGAAGATAGAGGTGGCAAAGGCCAAACAAAGAGCATATGAGGACTTGTATGTTAGGTTGGACACTAAAGAGGGAGAGGTGGATTTGTACAGGTTGGCCAGACAAAGAGATAGAGATGGAAAGGATGTGCAGCAGGTTAGTGTGATTAAAGATAAGGATGGAAATGTATTGACAGGTGCCAGGAGTGTGATGGGAAGATGGAAGGAGAACTTTGAAGAGTTGAGGAATGAGGAAAATGAAAGGGAACGAAGAGTAGAAGAGGTGACTGGTGTGGAGCAGGAAGTAGCAAAGATTAGTAAGAGTGAAGTGAGGAGGACATTGAAGAGGATGAAGAGCGGAAAAGCAGTTGGTCCTGATGACAAACCTGTGGAGGTATGGAAGTGTCTAGGAGAGGTGGCAGTAGAGTTTTTGACTAGTTTATTTAACAAGATCTTGGAGAGTGAGAGGATGCTGAGGACTGGAGGAGAAGTGTACTGGTGCCCATTTTTAAGAACAAGGGAGATGAACAGAGCTGTGGCAACTACAGAGGAATAAAGCTGATGAGCCAAACAATGAAGTTGTGGGAAAGAGTAGTGGAAGCTCGGCTAAGGGCAGAGGTGAACATTTGTGAGCAGCAATATGGTTTCATGCCTAGAAAGAGACAACACATGCAGTATTTGCTTTGAGGATGCTGATGGAGAAGTACAGAGAAGGTCAGAGGGAGTTGCATTGTGTCTTCGTAGATTTAGAGAAAGCGTATGACAGGGTGCAGAGAGAGGAGCTGTGGTATTGTATGAGGACGTCTGGAGCTGCAGAGAAGTATGTTAGAGTGGTGCAGGACATGTATGAGAGCTGTAAGACCGTGGTGAGGTGCTGTAGGTGTGACAGAGGAGTTCAAGGTGGAGGTGGGTCTGCATCAAGGATCGGCTAGAGCCTTCTTGTTGCTCTGGTGATGGACAGACTGACAGATGAGGTTAGACAGGAAACTCCGTGGACTATGATGTTTGCAGATGACATTGTGATTTGTAGTGAGAGCAGGGAGCAGGTGGAGGAAAATCTAGAGAGGTGGAGGTCTGCTCTGGAAAACAGAGGAATGAAGCTTAGCTGCAGCAAGACAGAATACATGTGTGTGAATGAGAGGGACCCAGGTGGAACAGTGAGGTTACAGGGAGCAGAGGTGAAGAAGGTGCAGGACTTTAAGTACTTAGGGTCAACGGTTCAGAGCAACGGAGAGTGTGGAAAAGAGGTGAAGGGGCGAGTGCAACCAGGTTGGAACGGGTGGAGAAAAGTGTCAGGTGTGTTGTGTGATAAAAGAGTATCAGCGAGAATGAAAGGAAAGGTGTTCAAGACGGTGGTGAGACCAGCAATGTTGTTCGGCTTAGAGACAGTGGCACTGAAGAAAAGACAGGAGGCAGAGCTGGAGGTAGCAGAGCTTAAGATGTTGAGGTTCTCTTTGGGAGGGACGAGGATGGACAGGTTTAGGAATGAGGACATCAGAGGGACAGCTCATGTTAGATGTGTTGGAGATAAAGTCAGAGAGGACAGATTGAGGTGGTCTGGACATGTTCAGAGGAGAAACTGTGAATATATCGGATGAAGGATGCTGAGGTTGGAGCTGCCAGGGAGGAGGTCTAGAGGAAGACCAAAGAGGAGATTTATGGATGTAGTGAGAGAGGACATGAAGTTATTTGGTGTGAGAGAAGAGGATGCAGAGGACAGAGTTAGATGGAGGCACATGATTTGATTTGGTTACCCCTGAAAGGGAACAGCGCAAAGGAAACGAAGAAGACTTTTTATTGATGGAGTTAAATGTAGAGATGGGCATTGGGATGACTGGCATTGGTGAAATCTGCTTGAAACATCTGTGCCCCAATCTACTGCTCTGTTTACTGTTTGGAAGCAAAAGTAGCCACTGTTTCTTATGGTCTCTGTAATGATTCCCACTAACTTTTAACAGCCATCATGGCTAATACACACTGAAATAGCTACATATAGGAGAGACTCCTTCACTGTGTGTCTGTTTGTGTTGTAGCTGAAGGAGATGTTTCCAGGCTTCCGCCTCTCACTGCCTCCTAAGCGGTGGTTCAAAGACAACTATGACAGTGACTTTCTGGAAGACAGGCAGCTGGGACTGCAGGCCTTTTTGCAAAACCTGGTAGCACACAAGGACATAGCCAACTGGTATGTGCATATAATACTATGAGCCCAGAGCCCATAATTATGTGATATCTTCAGTGATAGCAAATATAGGTGTCATGTAGTCAAAAGCTGATAAACTTTACATCTTTCTTTCTCTTATGCAGCCAGGCAGTGAGAGAGTTTTTATGTCTGGATGATCCACCTGGACCCTTTGATAGTCTGGAGGAGAGCAGGGTAAGTACACATCGTTGTACATGGCCTCATCACCTTTTTAAAGAGCATTATGTTTTTTTTAAAACCTTATCACCTCTTTGGCTCATTGGCTTTTTGAAATGACTTTGGGGATTGTGAATGTAGCTGTTAGTGTAGGAAAGCTTCTGAGAGGTCAAATACTAAAGGTACAAATCAAATGATTTGCATTTACAGTATAACCAGCAGTGATAAACCCACCCGTCAAAATGCTGTCAAGTACTCTAATATACTGTGACACTAAATAATAAATACAAACATACAATATTTTTGTTTCTTACATTTTTATAGGTACAAACAGAACAAATTCCACTGTGGCCCTTAACTGCATACGCTGTTTTGATAGTAGAGTTCATATATGGTTCATATAGTAAACTAATGCTGCATTTAAAATTTTTTGAAGTGATAACCAAATTTTATAGTGAGATATGAAGTCGTTTGAGGCCATGTGATGATGAGGGCACAGACTCACCTTAATATAATAAATACAGTTGCTTCAGTCCAATCCAATTCTAATTTATTTATAAAGCACCTTAAAAACAACACAATTGGCCAAAGTGCTGTAAAGAAACATTTAGACAAAAAAAACACATAAAAAAATTATAGATATAAGACATTTAACAATTATAAAATAGTAATTTAGTTAAATGCCAAAGAGAATGTGTTTTAAGAGAGGATTTATAAACAGGAAATTAGTTGACCTAGCTGATGTGCAAGGGCAACTCGTTTCACAATTTTGGGGAGCCACTGAAAGAGCGAATCCACCTCGAAGCTTCCTCTTTATGAAGAGCAAGACTAAAAGTGAGTGAGTGAACTGCTGACCTATGACAGCGTGATGGAGTGTACGGCAGGAGGAGGTCAGACTGATACTGTGGGGCGAGACCATCAAAACATTTAAAAACAAAAAAAAATTTTTTTAAATCAATAGGAAAACGAACGGGGAGCCAAAATCGGAGTAATAGTAATAGCATGGATTAAAAGCTCAGAGTGATGCAGAGAAAGAACTGGACAGATTTATTAATTGTTTGCTTGTTTTGCTACTTTGTCTCATCAGACCACAAAATCATTGTCCTCCAATTCCTTAAGTATTGTTTGACCAACTCCAAATAGTCTGGCATCTGTCTAACCACTATGCCATAAAGGACTGATGGAGGGTTACTGAAAAGTTACTGTTGTGATGGTAGCTGAGGAAGAAGTGGTTCATGGTGATGTGCGATGTGAATTGAAATGTTAAAGTAGCATTTGTTAATTCTAATAATAAAAATGATAATAGCAGTATTAGTAATGGAAATTATTAAGAAATATTATTGATGATACAAGTATTATTGTAGTGTGAATCCTGTAACATTTACCAAACAGGAAAGGATCTGCACGGTTTCTGTGATATGTTTCCTGGTGGTTCAGACGTCTATTTCATCATAATTACGGTCACTGTTCTTGAAACATGCAGAAATTTAGGAATAGTTTTATACACTTGAGACTTCATGGCTTGGTTTTTTCATGAGATGCAGTTTGAACTGTGTCCAATCTGTTCAGTTTTATCATTTTAAGTTTGTAAATGAAGTTTACAAGTTTACATGTTGTGCAGTAATTAATGAATTTAATACTTTGCAGAGATTGTTGAAGGGCAATTTCACCAATTTTCAACTTTCCTTCTATGGCTTTAGTTTGTAATGTCATGTAATAATGCTGTTAAACTTCCCTATATCAAAATATTTCTCTGCTTCTAGCTGAAAATCTCCTCCAGATGACATCACCCAGATGAGTTTTTCATCATTAGAAGTTGAGATGATGTCTTCTGGAGGACCTCTGTAAAAGCTGGTTGACCATGATCACAACCTCCATAGTATGAGCAAGATAATATAATCTGAACGTGAAGGTTCCTCCAAGTGATGTCATCTGGAGACACTTTTTAGCTAGAAGTAGAAAGATACTGTGATAAAGGGAAGTCAAAGTTTAATGGCATTCATTTACATGCACTACTTAAACTAAAGCTAAAAGATGCAAGTTCAAAATCAGTAAATGTGTCGTTTAAATACCAAATAAGGCTTCTGTTGCCTGTGTTAGTCCTTCACCTTTGTTTTTCCTGTCGCTGTCTTTGTTTCTCCCTCCCTTCAGGCATTCTGTGAGACTTTGGAAGAGAGCAACTACCGTCTCCAGAAGGAGCTGCTAGAGAAGCAGAAGGAGATTGCTTCCCTGAAGAGGAGGCTGGAGGAGAAGGAGCAGGCCATCATACAGTTGGAGAAACAAATCAAGTCAGTAGAATTGAACATATACAGTATAATACAATGGATAAGGGGAAACACATGTAACCTAGAAAAACATGTATGTGGTTCACACAATGTGCTGCATCAGAGATAGAACAAATAATAGTAGTATTTGCACTCACTGCTAAACTGACATTAAATGTAGTAATTAAATCTATATCAAGTATCTGGTTATGTGTTTTCATCCCAGTGGGGAGTATGTGAGCCCAGAGTCTCCATGGGGTCTGTCAGCTCAGGGCAGTGACACCAGTGCAGACCCAGATGTGGAGTCGTCAGCTGCTGAGGCTGATCAGGAGCTGCCCGACGACACTGGGTAAAAGCCACACACACAAACTCAACACAGAGTAGTGATGAAGCTGTATGAGTGTGTTCACCATCAAACACCACAACAACACCCACACTTGGCTCACATTCTTCGCTTCTACAGAATTAATAGCATTAGCACATTAACATAATCCCCAGTCACTCTGAGGTTTCTCGAGAATTACTACTGATGAGTGTAAAATGTTTCTGCTTTAGCTGCTGCTAATGAATCTGTTTATTATCAGATGCTTCAGTTAGGTTAAAGAGATTATGTCCCATTAACTGTTTAACACTTTTAACTAAAACAGAGGGTGATTATGGTTTAAGAAATAAAAAGACATTTTACCATTTCATGGAAAATATTAGCTTATTTTGAATTTGATGTCCGCAACACATCTCCAGAAAGTGGGAACGGGGGCAACAAAAGGATGGAAAATAATTAGGTTAATTGACAACAGGTCAGTAACATAACTGGGTATAAAAGGAGGATTTCAGAGAGGCAGAGCCTCTCGAATGTAAAGATGTGCAGAGGTCCAATCTGTGACAGACTAGTTCAGAAAAATGTTCCTCAGCGTGAAATTGCGAGGACTTTGAAGATCCCAACATCTACAATAAATAATATCATCAAAAGATTCAGAGAACAGGGGCAGCAGTAGCTCAGTTGGGAGAGTGTCCTCGTAGGGACCATAGGGTCAGAGGTTTGTGGCCTGCTCTTCCCGACCACATTCCGAAGTGTCTCTGGTTAAGACACTAATCTTCCAACAGCCCATCCCCATTCCCAGCTGTGCAGTGCCGGTCCCAAGCCCGGAAGAAAGTGGGGAGGGTTGCGTCAGGAAGAGCGTGCAGCATAAAGACCGTGACAAATCAACCTGCAGACAAATGATCCACTAGCAACCCTGAACTCACAGGATAAGTTGAAAGGACCAAAAAAAAAATAAAAGCTTTAGAGAATAAGGAGGAATCTCCGTACACAAGGGGCAAGGCCAAAGGTCAAAGCTGGATGCATGTGATCTTTAGCCCCCCAGGCAGCACTGCATTAAAAACAGGCACGATTCTCTGAAAAGTAAATAGAGTTTTTAGAGCAAGGTCTTGCATATTGTATTCACTCTTTGACCTTTTTTCTTATTTCTGGTGATGGTGGAACATCTGTACTAGCTAAATATACATTAAATTTTAAGTTGATAAACAAAAGAATCTTTGTTTTACTCTCTCTGCTCTTTCTGCATAAAAAGATGCAAAGTTCTGCAGTCAACTGCATGCTGAATAAATATGTTACACTCCAGTACAAATGAAACCAAAACTAAAAATTTGACGTGCTATAAATATTGCCCACTTTAAGCAAGTATGCAGATACCACAGCTGTTAAGCAGTCAGATGTACCCTCATAATCTGCTGTTATAATTTATACGGTGGAGAATTGTGGATTTAAGGGCAGCTTCACCACTTAGAACTTGCTTCTAGTTTGGAAAGTACATGAATGAAACAAAGCCTCTTTTTACTCTATAATTAACTATTATAACACATTTCTACCAAATTATGTCCCCAGAACCTCCTCCAGACCTTCTCCAGATAACATCATCTTAATTGCAAATATTTGTATTAGTTGGAATTAGAGCGTCATGTATTCATTATTAGGGAGTAATGACTAAATACTCAATTTACTACCATTCTTACACATCTTCTCCCAAAATTAGAGCTGTAGGAGGGAAGCTGAAATTTACTGAAGCTTTTAATTAACCCAACTATCCCGTAGATGATAACTCCAGAAAAGGTTCTGCCTTTGATCTTAAAAATTGAATTCTAAATTAATCACATTTTGATTGATTTATGTTCCCGTGGCTCAGTATCATCCTCCATTTGTGCACTGCCTTCTTTTATTAGTCCTTACCAACTTTTCCTTTTCCTGAATATCAGGTGGGATTATGTTTCTGGTTTCCTGATATCAACAAATGTTTTACTGAATAAAGTTCATGGCATAAACACCATACCCCCCGTTTTTTAGACTGGAACTTGTGGGATATGATTTATTTAAAAAATTGCAGTGATCATAGTCACAAAGTTTGCTTCTTTTTAAAATGTTGCACTTTCTTTTTTTTTTTCGCCCTTTCATTTCACAGCAGTGTTGCCCCAGTCTGAATGAAGCCCCCCATATCATGTGAGGTACTTCATATAGCAGCTGACCTTCTCCTTAACTTGCATCCCCCTTTTAACTGCTGTACTACAATGGTGGTGTCTCATTTTTTGCTAAAGCGGTTTCAAAGGATATCTTCACATATTCTTTATGTCCAAAATTCTCTTTTAAGTGCTTGAAGTCAAGAAATATTTCAAGGCTGTGGTGAAGTCATTTTCAGTCCGTTAATTCAGTTAATTCTGTAAAGCTGGTAAGGCCTTATTCTCTCTGACAAATATTATGTCCCCTCTTAGCCCCTTATACTATGTTGGTTTTATAGAAAAAAGTCCACCAGAGGCTTGAGAATGTATTTTATAAAAACAGTGCAGTAAAAGTCATTCTTTAAGTGAAGCTTTGAGTGAACTGAAAATGATTTATCCCCAGCTGTGGTTTGTGTTCGTTGTACTGCCGTGTTCTGTGCCCTGTGTAACTTTGGATGTGCCACACTGCTTCCCTGCATCATTCGAGACTAACACATGCTGATACTGCCTCTCTTTCACATACACAGTGGTGTGTGTTCAACTGCTGTCGTTGTAAGTTGTTCGGTTTCTGGTTTTCCTCTCTCCTTTTCTCATCCTTTTCCTTCTCAACATATGAAAGGAAAAAAGAGCTCGTAGTTCTTTGTGCAGTTGCGGTTCGGTAATAATGTACTAGAACTGCATCTTAGCTAATCACAAATGGATTCCTGCATTACTTTACACAGCATATCCTTCATGCAGTCTATAGTTGATTTGGAAAGGGGTCGGACCTCGTATTTTTTTACACACTTGATTGTGATGTAAATTTAAGTTGTCAGCTGTTAGGGCTGTGACACACCATTGGTCTTTTACCATTGGCAATGGTCAGATGACCATTAGCAACTTTTTAGTCAGTTCAACATGTCGAATCACATCAAACCCACTTGTGAGAGAGATCAATTTGATTGTTCAGCTTAGTTAAGAAGGCTCTGACCTCAACAACGTCAGTGCCATTTGTAACTTATTATCAGGTGTATCCTCATTTAGAAGTAGTCATTTACTATCTGTTGTGTATAGATAGTAAATGACTGTGAGAGTGGTGTAAAAATAAGTAAAGGTAAATACTTATTTTTTTACAGTTTGTGTATTTACAATCCCAGGTCTTTCACTTTCCCATCTTCTCACACAATTGAAGAATTTACTTCGTGTCGGCCATTGGTTCTAGTCTTTGCACTGTGTTCGGATATCACCAGGAAGGTTTTACATTTTTATGTCTTTTAAAATAGATGTTTAAACAATTCTAAAAGTAGGTGTCACTTTTTAATAATGGCTGATATAGAAGAAAATATAGGTACAAATAGAATTTGAATAACTGCAGTAAAGTGTCTAAAAATTGGAAAGACCTAAATCCTTTTCCCAAACAACTGCATTTGGAAGTTTAAACCAGTCTTACAGGCCTAATATGTTTTTTAACTACTTTAGTGAGGGAGGGGAGAGAAAAAAACTGTCTTCCTGCTGTGTTTTTAGTGGATGTGTACCTGTACCATGCTGGTGTCGTTGCATTAGTAACATGTCTCTGTTTCTACGTGGACTGCTCACACGTTGGGCTGTTATAGCATCTCTCCTCTACTGAGCATTTCCTTGTGAATTTTTCAGGCTGTCTTTATGTTGTCTGACGTGTACATCTGTCAAACATCAGATGCTGAATGCTTTTCTGTTGTGACCTCCTTCTCTTCAGTGGCAGGCGTGAGGTCCAACTGGTGCGGTCCTCTGCCTGTTGGTGTGGCCCGACGCTCAGCTCGTCTCCTCCAGTCATCCAGGTCACCCAGCTTTACCAGCAGAAACCGTAACACTGACAACCAACACAGGCCTCCAACACCTTCTCCTACAACAACACATATTTCTTACGTTGGATTTTTCCTTTTTGGACCCTCTCTTGGTCCTCCACACACCACAACTGCCATTTCCCCTTTCCAGCTTGCAGATTGACCTTCCAGTTTGATGCAGCCCTTTCCTCAGAGTTTCTGCATATGGCTAAAAACGAGTGGATTTGTACTCAAACTATTTCCCCTATCATGGCCAATGGTCCATTTAATTGGACACTTAGAGAAAACTGTGTTCTGAAGGCTGTGTCCAACTTTCTATGAGAGTTATATCTGGAATTCCATGGCTTTCAGCCGTGACCCTTGTGCTGTGGCCACCAGACAAAATCTGTTTCAGCGATTCACTGTTCGGCATCTTGACCAAAAAAAATGGGGGAAAAAATCGCATCACTGCATGCTTTGATGACCATCTTCAGAAAACATCTCAAACGTTTCTGCAAATGACCATTGCTCCTTATTAGTGACACTAGGCTCTCTTTTGAAACCAGAGAAACAATGCCCCCGTAGAAAAAAGTCTGGATAAACGAAATATCCTAGGAAAAGCATCAGTAACCAAATGGATCTGAGAAATAAAAATGCTAGATTTTTTTCTTTCATTTCCTGCTTTTTCCTGCCATCCACTGTCTGGACAGATCTCCTCCTTTTTTAGGAGCTTTGTTTGTCTTTTCACACTAAGTCAAATAAATTTTCTCTGTGAGGAATGTAATTGCAGATGTATACACTAACATCTTTTATACACATATTCATTTTTACAATACTGTGGCAGTTTTTGTTTTGGGCATTGACTTAATCGATTTGACCGCATAAATATTTCCAACACTAAAGCTCATCTCGCTCATTGCCTGCTCTCAGTGTATACACTAAGACTACACTATCATTTTCCTTAAAGGAAATTGAACTTTATTAATGTGGGTATAAGTTAAAGTTCAGTTGTCCCCGCTGCTGAAAACGCAAACTTTTGGTTGTCCCCATGCAGATGGTTTTGGGTTCATCTACCGAATATATTAAGAAATTCACTTCTTCAATTTCTGCCTCTGTCACCATACTGTTAAAGTAAATGGAATTGCATTTCTGGTGCCCAGAGATAATCGGAAACACACCTTAAAAATGTTTACCACTAACTTATTTTTGCATAAAAAACATTGTGGTTACTCAGGATGCTCCAGAAATATCACCTTGACAGGGAATTTGGTGTAATGTTCTGAAGCGTGTTGCATTGGCAGAACAAGCTTCAGAGCCAAATGGTTCAAAATCCCACATAACATCCATCTTCAACGTGAGAAACCACTTAGGAGATGACTAGATTTTCATTTAGGTAAACTAAGCCTTTAAGAGTCTCAAGAACAATTGATCAGGGTTTTTTCAGTCAAGCAATGCAGAATAATGCTCCTCATTAAATTCAAGTAGGTACTAACTCTCCCAGTTTACTGATTCATGCTGTCCTCATCCATGTAGGTCGGTGTGATGCAATGTCTGTCATTTATCCACAAGTGTATACTTAAAAATTTACATCTTGAAAATAATGGCAAAAGTCTAGTTCTGGTATTTCAAGAGGAACTTGGTGACATAGATGACTGTTCAACCTTGTTGGTGCTGTATCAGCATGAAGACTGGTAACAGGCCTACCTATCCTAACCAAAAGCCATACTTTAGACCTAAGAGGTAAAGGTTTTACGTGTGCGTGCATGTGTGTGCGCTTGCGTGCATGTGCGCGCCAGCTGCCGTTCTCCTTCTTAGATTATAATGAAGTGTATAATCAAAGCTGACTTATCTCAAACTAGGCCTGGGAAAAGGTCACGTGATGCACTTTATGGGTGAATGGCAGCTTAAAATGTTTGTTAAATTTTTTTTAAGTACTTCTTTAGTCTAAGTCAGAAACCTGCCTTTACGATCACTGACTCTGTTATTGTTTCCCAAAATAGGTGTTTTTTTTTTCATCTTTTTTAGTTCTGTAAATTCCCTTCATATGTAATTCCAAGAATAATTACGAAAGATAAAGTGCCTTGAATTTCTTTCACTTAACGCTTCCTTTGATGGGTTTTTAAAAAGACATTTTTTGCTTGGAATAGAATAAATCAATGTGTTTTTGTAAAGTGAATTAAATTGGAGTCTTAGTCACATTTCCATCTATAGTTGCACTATGGAAGATTTATATTAATAACATTTGTTATCACTATTAGTGTCCTGGATTTAAAGGGAAAATTCACTGAAAAAAATCTTAAATCAACTGTGCATACTATACACTCACTATAATAAGATGTATATCAGAATATTTAAAGTTGGAATGAAATATTGAATACATCTGTATGTTTTTTTTGATTCCATGGAATCAACTGGTATCCATATTGATGCTTGGGTCAAATAAACGTAATACTTTATAGTTCACAGATGTGGGCTCAGGCTCATCAGTAGAAGGGGGAGTTGTACATGTTTATTTGCCTTTCCTTTAATAGAAATAAAGAACTCTTCAAATGTTGTTCCTGAGAAACCTTTGTTTCATTTACTTCACTTGATAACCACCCATCTCAATACATTTTTGAAATCTGTGAATCAAATATCGAAAGCTTTTGCCAAAGTCAGATTTTTTCCAGCCTTGGAAGCTCTGGATTTAAGAGGCAGCTGGCTTTTAGCCTCAGCCAGAAATTTTTGTTTTTCTGGTGGTTTGTCTTTTACAGTGCTTTTGCGTCTTCTTCAGTGTGTAGCAACGACAAAAGAATTAACCTTGTGTTCCAGTAGTTTTCCAGGGGTCTTTAAATGACCGGTTGGAAACTAAGCAAACCACTTGCTTCTCACAGTTGGTGCTTGGCTGCAAAGATGAACTTCAATGTTCTGCCACGGATAAACCCTGCTGAAAATAGTAAAGCATGAGCAACTACTGGTAAGTGGTAAATGGCCACTTATATAGCACTTTCATCCAAAGCACTTTACAATGTTGATTCCCATTCACACACACACTCAGACACCGATGGCGGCAGCTGTCATGCACCGGGAGCATCCACCGGGAGCAACTTGGGGTTCAGTGTCTTGTCATTTGTTTCTAAAGAAACTTCCCCCATATTAATTTTGTCTCCATGATAAAGAAGCAACATGTTAGATTTAGTTGGAAATAAGACAATAAAATGTCTACAAATTAATAGCATCCTCATGCTGCAGGCTTGGTGGCTAATTCTCTGCTACATTTTGAACATCTGTTATGTGCAGAAAAACAATGCATTAAACAATGCTCCATAAACTGAATGAGAAGTTTAATTTTACATTTGTGTGTATGTGAATAGTTGCATGACATCAAGGCAGTTCAGAGTGACCTTCTCTGGAGCAGCTTCTCGTCAGGAAATTAGATCCACACACATTTAAAGAAGCTCTGGGATTCATCATTTTCCAAGTATTCATCTGCTCTCTATATACTCATGTCATCCTCCACGACTTAACAGTTAATTTTGGTGAAAATGACTTACATTTTTCAGATATAAGTCTTTAAATATTAAATACATAAAACTCAGTTAATTAAGCTTCAGTTTACCATTAGCTCTAACTTAACAAAAATGGTCTCTGGGTGACCTTTTTTTAATAAAATCTACAAACCAGAGTTGTACATACACATTTGATGATTACAACGTTTATATCCTGCTAAACGTCTGAGGTTGGAGCTAACAGGTCCCAGGCAAAAACGTTTAGGCTCACGGGGAGGCTGGAGCTTATCCCAGCTGTCATAGAGTGACATGTATAACTGAGGAGGCTGGCAGATTTCATAAATTTTTTAATTGACCTAATGTGCCTCATAAAGCCTCATAAACTCTTTGAGACTTTTTTTTCTACAGAAAGAGGACTGTGGATCTTGTTTACAACATGTTATTATTGCATTAATCAATGTGATCTGGTGTAAAAATTGTATAAAAAATATAATTTCTAGGTGTTTATAATTTGATGATTTACAGTGGGTGACTTGTTCACAAATTATAGATATCCGTTATTTTAACTGAATGTATTTATTTCAATTATTTCAAATATTCATTTGCATATTCTGGAACACTTCATGACTTCACGGACAAGAACATGACATGTGTCAACTATGGATTTACCAGATCTTCAGGATGCAGTGAGACACTTCTTAAAACCCATGTTGGGGCTGAGTTGGATCAACAGTAACATGTTACTCAGCATGAGTAGATACTTCAAAGACAAATCTCTGATCCTGCTGTTGACGTCTTTGTCTCATCCTCATAATGAGTTCAGAAGATGAAATAGACAATTTCAAATAGTTAGTGATAATTCACAGCAAATTAATGCTCCACTGTGTTTTTCACATTTTCATACCAGAGTATCTACACATCACAACAAAGTGCAACACCTACAATTAATGTCGGGATATTGAGCAATAACTAGGAGACCAGTCCTGAGAAGGAGACCCCGAGAAAAAGGATAACTGTCACCGAGGTCACAAACCAGTATGACCACACCAAAGTAAACGGTCTGCACTTATACAGCGCTTTACACTGATTCTCCTTCACATTCACACACTCACCAGAAGCAACTTTAGGTTCAGTGTCTTTCTCACACTTCAACTTGTGACCGAAGGAGCTGGGGATCAAACCAGCAACTGGGGGATTGGTGGACGACGGCTTTACCTCATGTGTAACAGTCACCAAGTCGATAACAGATTAAAAGGAGGGAAGACTGTGGTGGAGGAAGGGAGAGCGGTTGTCCACCAATCTCAAACTGAAAGAATGAAACAATAGAAACACAGCATGTGAAGAACAGATGCTTAACATATTTAATTGAGCTCATCGACTTGGACTATAATTATACTAACAATAACTGTAATAAGTCTTCATTTTCCAGTTTCCGTTCCTGTGGAACTCCAAGCCTTTTAAATCATTTTTAAAAGTTTAAAATCGATTTTTAAAATCAGAGGATTCAAAAGAAATCCATGCAAACATAATTAAAACCAAATGTTAGTGATTGTGAATAGAAATGCCCAAGGATAAAACAATTTAGGGGGCAATATGTCCACTGAGTCCTTTTTTGAAATTTCTTCACATAAAGTATGCCAGTGTGTTTGTTGAAGCGAGTTTGTTGAATGCTTCTGCCACTCACCCAGAGCATTTTCCATCATGGCTCCAGAACTGTGAAATAAAATCAGGCTCTCTGACTCAGTGTCATCTTTTAAGTCTCATCTGAAAACGCATTTTTATCGAATTGCTTTTCCTGTTTTACTATAAATAGTATATTCTATCTTTATCAGCTTTTTAAGAAATCTTTTCTCATTCAAATGAACGGAGAGAATCTTCAGCTCCTCACAGACACTGTCTGGGCTTTTGGCCATTTTTAACAAAAAACGTACATACGGGAGATGGGCGAGAGATTAATCCTCCATTCAGCTATTTGATATCTTTCATGGTTTTTGAATAATCACAGTTTTAGTTTAATGTTTTTTGGAAATTTCTGCTCACCTCATGCAGTCATTAGGACATTACCCACTTTAAATTCAGCTCTTCAACTTTAAAATAAAAAAAGTGGAGCTGTGTGTTGCTTACCATTTCTTTCTTTCTCTCTCTCTCTCTCTCTGTGGAAACTGTCACTGTCTGCTTTGATTGGCTCAGCTCATCCAGGTGCCCCCACATGTCTCTGCTCCAGTCTCAATAACTGCTAGACCCTGGTCCTACTTTCAGTACTGGTACAGATATTCACTGTTTTCTTCTACATGAAAGAAGTAGGACACAGCATTGGTCATAGATTACTTGGCCCGTTAAAAGTAGAAGTTGTCCGCCACACTCTGCATCCAACTCTGAAGGACATCAGGGGCAGAGAGATGAGGAAGGCTTTTCATTGCTTTACAATTGCCTTTGCGACAGGTCTCAGGAAACCACTCAGCCACCCTAATAGAGCGAGGAAGGGGCCAGACCTTTTTGTTTTCATATTTAGAAATGATTCTGCCAGGACTGTTTGTTCCTTTTTCTTATCAACTAACGAACAAACAAGCAGACCAGGGGTGAAAGCTTTCAGGATCATAAGTTGCCCTGAGGCAATAGTATAAAAGTACACAATTAGTCCAGGTAATAGTTTGACATATAAGCATAATTAGGTAATGAGGTTCAAATTACCAGCAATGAAAGTACAAGTAAAACAACTTGTTCTGCAGTAAAACATCTCCGGATTTACTGATGCATTAGTGCTTCAACAGGATTTTTCTGTTGTAGCTAATCAAGGTGGTGTTGGATTTACCAGCTTAAACACATTTGATTGTAAAAAAAAAAAATTGTCAAAAGAGTTGGAAACCACTGGTTAGATATGATTGAATGTAGTGAAATACAACATCTCCATGTATAGAAGTAAAATGTAAATCTCCAGTGCAAAATTATATTTTATAAGTATATTTATATTTTCTCTAAAATCTTATCTGATGCTATTGTATGTCACATTTAAAAGCGGTGGAGTAAAACATAAACTTAAAGTACCTTAATACAATCTAAAAATGAAGGTCCCTTGAGTGTCCTCAGTCCTCAGTTTGAGAGCCTGCCAGGCAGCAGCCACAGTTGACTTAACCCTCATGTTGCATTAATTTCATGTTAAACAATTTTGGTCAGAAATAACCATTTAATTATGACTCATCATAAAAGATGTAATAATACATATATAATCACTACTTGTTGTGTTAGATCAACTTAAGTTTTGGTAAACATTACATGTTTTGAACTTGTTTTTGTTATTTATGGCCTATATGCCTCATTGATCTGAGCTTATACTTCTTAAATTTGAGTTCTGAAAAGCATAATTGCTGGATTAATATGACTATCAAAAATAAAATCAGATGAAACATAGTATACAGTTTCTTACAGACTTGGGTCAAAGTTACCAAGGTTATTTGTTTTGAAACAATTTGAAATTTTTATACAGTCACATAAACACCTGTTGTGTTCCTGGTTGAAGGTGACTGGGAAGATTTTATTTGTGTAAAATGAGAATTATCCTAAAACTACACTTGACAACTTCACAAAATTCCAAGATCAGTGTCTCAAGATTAAAGACCCCTGCCTCTCCTCCAGACTCAGCTCGTCTCCCCACTCACTCTAGTAAGTCTTGTCTCATGTTTTAGACTCCATATCTCACAGGGCATTGTTAAGTTACTCATCTGCGTGTTCTCTCTCTCATAGATTGGAGTTCTGCACCACCTAGTTAGCCGGAGGCCTTACTAAATCTCCATCCTGCTTTGCCAACTATATTCTTTTATAATAAATATAATAAAGGCTACCTTGATTTTGAGGTGGGGATGAAGACCAGGATAAGTTCACATTCTTTGACTTTAATGTGCAGGCTGAGCATGACCATCCTCTTCATCACTGTATTCCTCCCCATCATTTCATTCTAGCTCTGGATTATATTCTGTACCTTCTTCAGATTCTAATGATTCCTCCCCGAATTTATCCTCACTGTCAGTTTCCTGGATTATTTCCTTGTCATCAATGTGGTGATTAAATAATATAATCAAGTGCCTCACTTACAGTATATCAATCTTCCATTGTGCTGCCTCACAGTGAACACAGTAAAGTTAAATAGAACGAACAAAATGCAATTTAGTTTGTGTTGAAATCCTCTCTGTGGACAACGCCATGGAATCTTGGGTCAGTCTGATCAAATAACAACATTTTTCAGAGAACTTTCAAATTTGACCGGAACACAGCATAAGGGTTAAGAGTGGTTACTATAGAAATTAGTGGGTTTCTCTAAAGTTAATTGGCCAGTATAAATGATCTAGTGGCAAAATCTATTTACTCTTTCAGAGTATTCCAACATCAGGAAGAGCACGATCCCGACCAGTGTCGGCGAGAATATCTCGAGTTGGATTCCACAGTGTAAAACGCGCAGAGTCGAAGCAGCTCAACACTTCCAGTGTAAGATATTCACTCCGAAATCGCTCTGCGAAGCTCCGCCCACCTCCGCCTCATCCGCGAGGGCTTCGGAATTTTAGTGACGCGATTTTATCAAAGCCATTTTCTGTGACTGTGGTAAGCCCTCTCTTATTTTAACTGTTACATATTAAACATCTATATTTTATATCTTAGCCACGTCTGTGTTTTATACTAACCTAATATATTTTGTCACTGTAAACTTGCGAATTTTGCATCTGAAAATGCCGACTTGCAAAGGGCTAACGGCACAGTCAGCGGCTAGCTTAAATGTGCCACATGCAATTAGCCAATTTATGCTTTAACGCGTTTTAATAACGATATAAGTGAGACGGTGTCTACAAAAAGTAACATTATTGTGGTGAGTGTGTTGTGATTGTGTTGTATCTGAGATGTCCCAGAGAGAAATAGAAAGACTGTGTTGGGGGTTTGTTAGCATGAATGGCACATTAGCGGTTACCTTTTATTAACCAGTTACAAACGGCTGACATTAACCTTGGCTGCAAGCCAAGTCCTAGCTAGCTACAAGAACTCATAGCTTAATTATTAGAAAACAAGTTAGTTCTGTCTTAATAGCTTAAATATTCTGTTTATATTTGGTTGTTTATATATATTTTTTCACTTGTTTGGCATGGTTGTCCCAGATTTAAGTAACATTACTAAAATGGGTTGTTTTCTAAGGTGGTGCATAAAAACTTCAGTTTAACAGGCTCCATGATAGTGGCCGACATACATGGTGTTAAAGCTAAGCTCTATGCACACACACACACACACACACACACACACACACAATGTGCTGTGAGAAACAAAATTCATAAATCAATAAAATATTCTTTTTTAAGTACCTTAGTAGATATCATCAATGCAGTATTCTTCTTAGTATTCTACAGCAGTGTTACTGTTTTGTCATTGACATGATATTTAAGAAATAATATACTACCAATTATGCTTTAATATAGGTAATCATGAACTAGTGGACAGCCATGTTTTTGTGTAGACTGATAAAATGATGCATTAAAGTTGACACTAAACTGTAAAGATGGAAAAAAAGACAAACATCAATGATACATCTGATTTTTAGAAGTCAACTTAACTTATTTTACACTGTATACATGGAATAAAATAATCTAAAATAAAACAAAACTTTAAGGATTCATGTTTGGATTTCTATACTTTTGATAAATGTTTATAGAGATATGAATACATTGTTCTGACCAAACTGCAACATTTGTTAAATGGAGTTAAGTAGAAATTAAAAATAAAATAACACTATTGGTATTTACAATACCGTTGGAGTTCTTTTTGATTAACACTGATATTGTATAGTGTCAAACGTAAAAGACCCTGTTAGTGTTATTTTCCTCATAGTCTAAAACTTGAGTAACACTTATTCCAGTGTAAACTGGGCTGACCCTTAGTTTTGTGTAAAAAATACAAATACTCTTACCAAAGCTGAATTGACACTGAGGATTTAATACTACTTGTAAGAGGTGGAAATATGTTCACTGACCCTAAATTTAAACTATAAAATGGACACTGCTAAATTTACTGTGTATGGTTGCTGGACAAACATTTGCATTTAGTCATTTAGAAGACGCTTTTATCCAAAGCGACTTACAAGTGAGGTACAAGGCAAGCAAAAAATCAAAGTCGAAGTTTGAAAAGTTTTGGATATCCATAGGAATTCCTTTCATTTCTTTTTTTTTTCTCAGTCACAAATTGACTACAGGTGCAAACCAAGCAAGCAGTGGGTGCACATCAGCGAGCTGCTCGTTTGGATAGCTAAAGGTCTCAACAGCTCTCAACATTACAGCTGACAAAAGGTGAGTTTGGATGTTTATTCAAAGAATTATTTGCACCAGTGAACTGTTTAAATAGAGCCTGCTCCTTCTGGAGGTCTTTAACAACCGAGCTGGACAAATACATGACGATTTGATAATAAATGATATAGTATATAATATAACTTTATAAAGGTGCTTGACAAATTCAACTGCTAAACAAGATTTGTAGATTTAATTAAATGAAGAGATATATTTTGTGTTACTATACTTTTTTAATATGTATTTTAGGTTTATAGTTTCTAATCAACCAGACATTAATGTGAAAGACATGGCACAGCACTGAAGTGGGAATCTACAAATATTTCACTTTACCTTAGGCTCTGTTTTCTAATAGGGTCATCATTGTCCCAGACTTTTCACACTTTCACACTGTTAAAGATGGATGTGTATCTTCAGTCCTGCAGGTGCTAGCAGGGGAAGGAGGAGAACTGAGGTGACAGAGAGGAGTGGGGAGAGCCATGCTGTCTCTGAGCTGTACCAACCCCTGGCCCGAAGGCTTCGTGGGTCTGGAGGAGGAGGTGGTGACCACCGGTGCTCAGGCGGAGGAATGGGAAGGTGTCGTCAACAACAAGAACATCTGCTGCAGCTCCGTCAAGATGGATGACAGCCTGACCAGCCTTCGGTGGCTGCAGGAGTTCTCCATTCTCGGTGCCAACAAGCCACAGCAGGCCCACCAACAGCCGCACCTGTTCGGCCAGCAGCTGCACTCCAGCGCCCCAGCCTCCTCTTTAGCCAGGGAACCCAGCTCCATTGGCATGCCCCTGACCCTGGGGAAGCCCACAGAGGCTGCCTGTAGCTGGATGCAGTCCCTCCCTGGCATTGTGACGGATGGTCCCTGTCCAGATGAGGTGGACTACAAGACCAACGCTCACATCAAGCCGCCGTATTCGTACGCCACCCTCATCTGCATGGCCATGCAAGCCAGTAAAAAGACCAAGATTACTCTGTCCTGCATCTACAAGTGGATCACTGATAACTTCTGCTACTACCGCCATGCTGACCCCACTTGGCAGGTAGAAAACCGCACTGGCACAGATACACATTACATTTGATATAAAGGAGAGTAGTACTGACTTTACCTCTGAAAGCCTCAGCTGGACATATGATTTTGAGAATTTAAAAAAAACTAAAATGTCCAGGTGAAAAAACCAGGTGACAGCCAGGCTAAAACCTTCCTCTTTGATAAAGCTTATAGTTAGTCATAGTTATGCTGCTGTAGGCTGAGACTGCTGGGGGACCCACCCCCCGATGCACTGAGCTACTTCCTCCTCTTGACCCTGTCTCCTCTCCTCTCACCCCACAATTGTCACCACTATGTGACATTAACTTTGTGTGTTCTTCCTCCCGTAGTTGTCTTTGTCCTTCTCTGTCTCCCTCTCTCTGTCCCTTTCTGCAGGTGTCCCCGGCTTTGGATCTGTGTGTTTTCAGCGTGCAGCTACTGGTCCTACCAACCTGCCCCATGTTTTGTTGTTGCTTTTTGTTGCTCTGTTCTTTTCTCTCTTCACTTTCCACTTTCCATTTTCTGCATATCAGGTTAAATGCAGAAAATTTGATGGTTTGAAATGAGAGTTTATGCTGTTGACCCATAGCTAATGAAAGTGTCTTGACAGAGCTGACCTTTGAGCAAATGCACTGTTTGACAGTGGAGAATGAAGTTACCCTGGCTTATTATGTCACCATCCAGTTTTTTAGAAGCTCCTATGTCTGAATATAAGCCGAGACATATGGTTAACATAGAGTTAAATAGAAATTGTTTTTTAAATAAATAATAATAAATATTTTACCTGAATATGCTTCTCTGTTTTCAGAATTCCATTCGATACAATTTGTCACTCAACAAGTGCTTTATCAAGGTTCCTCGGCAGAAAGATGAGCCAGGAAAGGGCGGTTTCTGGAAGACTGACCCACAGTATGCTGAGCGCCTCCTGAGTGGTGCCTACAAGAAAAGACGAATGCCACCAGTCCAGATCAACCCAGCACTGCAGAACAGGCCGAGGGTCAACCTCCAGCCCCAACCCAGAGGCCCTTGCAGTCCCATAGGAGGCCTGTGCATCAACCCAGAGGCCCAAAGGCTCCTTCGAGAATTTGAAGAGGCAACTGGGGTTGGAAACTGGGACCCCCATCCTGCTGAGGGTATCATGCTGGGATCTTGGCCAGTGGTCAGAGGAAGAGGTGGCCACAAGAGGAAACAATCAGTGGGCACCAGAAATGGTGCCAGTAAAGTGCTGCGGTGCTCCAGCTCTCCACTCTATTCTATAGATGAGCAAAAGGAAATAGGACTTCTGAAGGGGGACTTTGACTGCGATGCCCTGTTTGACTCAGCCCTCAGCAGTGAGCTCAATTCGGAGGTTGTGGAACTATTGAACCCCATCATAAAAAAGGATGACCTGACAGTATGGGGGACCCATATCACCCCTGGTGAAGCCCCTTTGGAAACAGCAGACATCCATGTGTTGGTGGAGACCCAAAGGAGCAATGATCTATCAGATTTTGATGAGGAGACCTTCCTCGCCACAGTGTTCCTGGAGAGCCTGTAGAGTGAAGAGATGGAACAAGGCCACAGTGATGTCTTCAACCTGGACCAGCTGTTTGGCCTTAGAGAATGATTAGGCAGAGACCCCATTATTGTATGTGGTCTGAGCTGGTACTTGATGTGGGGTTGCAGGGTGGTTAGATCTTTCACAGTGACATTTCATTGAATTATAGGAGAAATGCAACAGGGACAATTTAATAGCTATATCTTAATCTTATCTTATTTTAATGTGTTTATGTGAAGTCATTGTTTCATTACACATATCATCAGTGGGACTATGCAGTAAAATAAGATTTAATTAGACTCCCATAACTCCAGCCATCTCTTATCACTATGTTTAGAAAAGACCACCCGTGGAGATGATTATCCTGTCAGGGGTTTCACAGGTGGTTGTTGTTTATTTCAGCCATAAAATCGATCTGCAAATTGCAAAAACTAGTCATGTACATTTATGCACTGTCATGAAGTGTGTGATATGACTCAGGGATGTGTCTGTAGGACTACATGTTTTTAATTATACCTCTAGACTTTTTTGAAAAAAAATATTAATCCGTCAAATATTTAGAGATAGTTTTCATTTGTGCAAACAGATTAGGTTTAGGACTGAGAAAGTACCAAAACTACAGTCTTCTGTACAGTATGTGCATACACAGAGACTAATGAGAAGATTAAATAAAGCTGAACACAAACAGCAGCAATTAAAAGCATGAGGCTCTGTTGGCCAAACCAGTGAGGACCTCTGGAGGACATGGACAGAAGTGACGGAACTCTGAAGCGGTTTACTGCAGTGTTTTGTAAGCTTTGTTAGTTTATGATTACTTATTAATAATATTGTTGATACAACATGGCATAGCAACTCATTATGTACAGACTGGTTGGTGACTAAATCCTATTTGAATAAATCAAAACATTGTAATCCTTTTTTATTTTCTTTGTTATTGCAACATAGTAATATTTTATATTTTCATGCTGAGGAAACGATAGTAGAATGTGAATGAGTAACTGAGAAGCAGTCAGAATATTTACCACAAGTAATGAATTCAAAACAGCAGCTCGGTCAGAAATTCTACATTTACATGGTTATCATTTCTCATTTTTTCAGTTGTGTTTATTATTTCTGTCATAGTGGGCAGTGGAGTCATACTGGAGCACATTATTTTAGGAGGTGGTTATGTCAGCATCTTTAAATAGGGTGACCAAAACATTAGAACTACCACTTATCCACATTACCTCAGACTGGGAATAAGAGAACTCCCACAAAGGCGGAACAGGACATATAAAATATTATATTAATAAAAGGATGTTGGCTGAACAGACCCTTCATATTAAACAAGAAAATAATTCTTGAGAACTACCAACATGTGGTACAATTGACATACTGTGCTGTCACAGAACACAGCATCATCCTGGAAAGGAATTGAATGAAAACTTAAAACTAGATTTTTTTTTAGGAACCTACTAATTATGTCAAGATTCAATAAACACACAACAGCAGGAGATGAGCTGGAGAGGATTGGTGATAGAGATGACTGATAAAGAATCACTCAAATATCTTCTGGGATTGCCCAGTAATACACTGAGCTTGGCACAATAAAGTTAAAAATACATATAGATACAGACATCCGCTTATAAATGGTACAAGAACAAGAGTTACATTCAATTAATGATTGCTAGGAAAATGATAATTGAAGAAGAAGGCAACCTCAGAGGTCCCAAAGACTCAAACAAGTATTGATACCGGAGTATATGGCAGTTTATCAACAAATAAGGATGGACATGTTTCTGTATTTGAGTTCATAAAATTTGGTAAAAAATACAAGTATAGTCATCTTATTAGTATTATTATTATTATTATTAGTAGTAGTAGTAATAGAAGTAATTGTAGTAGTTTTATTACCATGTATTTTAATGTATGCTGACCCTGCTCATTATTAGGTAATAGTTGTAAAAACTAATATAGTTAAAAACATACAATCTACATCTGCAAATTAATTATCAGGTTTATTCTATTTGTATTATAATTATTAGGCAGTGAGTTTACCTAAAATGCAACTACTCAACTGAACTACTGGTAGCTCAAAATTGTACGTAATTACAGAACCTGAGTAAATGCCTTCTTTACTTTTCCAACTTTAAAAAGAATAATCTATGTTCATAGTCTAGTTGTTTCAAAAGGGCCTTTGAAACAAGGCAGAGAGGAGCCTGTTTCCGAAGAGAGAGGAGTATGAAGGACAGAGGATCATGGGGCGACTGTGGCACAGGAAGCTAGAGCAGTCACCAATCCCACAGTTGTTTGTTGGATCCCCGGCTCCTCCGGTCCCAAGTTGAAGTGTCCGTTAGCAAGACACTGAACCCCAACTTAGTTGCTCCTGGTGAGCGTTGGCCCGCTGCATAGCAGCTCCCCCAAAGGTGTGCGAGTGTGTGTGTGTGATTGTGAGTGTGAATGGGTGAATAAGAAGCAGTGTAAAGCGCTTTGAGAGCCAATAGGTAGAAAGGTGCTATATAATTGCAAACCATATGCATATCATGTTGTTCATGTTCATATTGTTGTTCATGTACACAGAAAAAACAGCATCCTTGTTTTAAACATGCCTTTTTGGAACTGGAACAGATTAATAAAGTTTAGTGTTTGCAGCTTTTACTGATTAACCAAATATCAGGCAGCGTCACTGTAACACTTTCTCTTTGTCTGTTTTCTCCACCTTCCAAAAGAAAACTGCTTTTCTTTTTCTCCAAATGACCTCCCTTCTCCATCTAAGGTGGCATCCAAACCTGCCAAGCTTAGGCGCTCTCAACCTGCGTACAACTGTTTGCCCCAGTCCGGCTGCTTCTTCAGGTCAATGTGCTTCTGTTGGAGGACAAACATGCAATATGAGATGAAATGACAAAACTCAGAGACAAAAATAGACTGAAATGCACACACTAACAGGTGGGTGAGCAGAGATGCTGTCACTTACTCTCATTTCCTTTTTTTTTTTTTTTTTTGTCCTTTCGGCTTATCCCGTGAGTTCAGGGTCGCCACAGCGGATCATTGTCCGCATGTTGATTTGACACTGTTTTTACGCCGGATGCCCTTCCTGATGCAACCCTCCCCAATTTCTACCGGGCTTGGATCGGCACCGCACAGCAGTTTATTCCTCCACATCAACATGCAGACTGATGGATCATAAGCATGGGACCATGGATGGAGTGTTAAACAGACATAGAGGTCAGAAGGCCCCTGGAACAGAGCCTGAATATTAGGTGACTGTATGTTGTTTCAAAGTGATTGAGTTTATAGGTAGAAAACTTGGCCACACTGAGATAAAGAACAACCAACACAACCCAGAAACACTGCAATGAATCAAGCAGTGAAAGGTTAGAAGTAGAATTTGTGTGTTACAAATGTTACTTTCAATAAAAAAAATGTAGGTATTAATATATGAGACTTTATTGAATATGCAACCTACCTTGCAGAAATAAACTTCAGTCTGGGGGCCCTACTGTACATTACATGTATTCATTTACTTATGCTTGGGATTCCTGTCTTGCTGACAGATGACTTGAGAGAGAACAGAATTTATTCTTTCCTCAGTTATGTTGGGTTTCCCAGACCCTGAAGCAGCAAAGCATCCCCACGCTATCACACGCTCACCACCACGCTTGACCGTATCCATTATCTTGTTATTACAGAATTCTGCATTTATTTCAACCAGATGTAACAAATGGTTCACAAATGTGCAAAGTTTTCTCACGTTGGAGCTAAAGGTTCTCACCGTGGCTCTTTGGAGTCCTGGAGTTGTGGAACTGGCTTTGTAACCAGTCCCACTTTGATGCAGTTCAAGCACGATGTTGCCCATAAAGTAGGAATACATTATTTTTTTACTTATTCATTAAATTATTGTGACAATGTAATTTGTTCCTGATAGATAAAGTGTATATCTTCTCAAAACTTTATTGATCAATCTCTTCCAAACATACAGTGAAAATGAAACCACAATTAACCTTTGCAAAAAAGAGGACTGTGTCTGAAATAATGATTATTCTAACTTTATGGGAAACAGTGAACTATCCTGAAAACCTCTGATGATGTGTTGTCACCTGTTAAGACATTTTCAAATAGATGAAAAAGACTCACTTAAACCTAATTTTGTGTTTCTGCAGGTTTCCTTTGTTTTATGTTTGATTTTGTTTGAAGATCAGAAGCAATTTTGTTGGAGAGGTTTACATGAATAGAATAAATCGGTAGGAAAATAGTTATTTACAGCAATATACCTCTGGTGAAACATAAATGGTCTTAAAATATTTCTAATTCAAACAATACTTACTGTATCATATCAGCATTATCATGTTTTGCATATGTTTGATATATGTTTGATGTTGCATTTCAACAGTAAATTAGCAGCACCATCATCTGTGACTATACACACGTTTTGTATTGTTTTGTTTTACTAATGTGTCCAATCGATGACAGATCAACCTGAATTTTCACTTCATATGGAATCAGTTTATTTTTAACTGTGCCTTTTTTACATGTTATTCTATCTTCTGCAAATGAACTGATGTAAACTAGCCTATTTGATTTAAATGCTGTCTGCAATGTGTAAAGTAATAACTTTGTCATTTACTGCAGGCTTAGTAAGTGTTACGATCTGCAATGATCACAGTTACAAAGCCCAAGGTGAGGCAGAAGCAATATGCCCAACAGGACATGGTGACTTATTTATGATCTGCTTTAATTCAGTTCAGCAGTACATTAATGCTTTGCTCTTGCGGGCACTATGCAGTTTTTCTGTAAACTAATTTCTCATCTTTTTACACTGTATATACAAAAATACACTGATGTGAAAAACACAATTTAACTTTTAGAATGAAAGAAATAATAAAAGTACACAAATGACTTAGACATACTGCTACAGTACATCTAACATGTAAGTTACTCTAAGCAGGGGTCACCGACCTTTTTGAAACTGAGAGCTACTTCTTGGGTACCGATCAATGTGAAGCGCTACCAGTTTAATACGCACTTTTGAAATAACCAACTTTTTCAATTTACTGTTAATTATATGTTATTATTAATAATTAATTAAATTAATGATATTCATCTATGTGAAGACACGGATCATGTTAACGATTTCTCACACTAACTATCAAATGTGATTTAAAAAAGAACAGCAACAAACGGTGAGCTATTTTTACAACAGGCCGGCGGGCTACTCACGTGGTCCTTGCGGGCTACCTGGTGCCCACGGGCACCATGTTGGTGAGCCCTGGTCTAAGTCTCTCAACTTATTTCAAATATTCCACTTTCTGTAGAATGCTGTACTCTGCCACCCACAGAATATAGTTGTTAATGCAGTTGCTGGCTAAAGTAAACATACACTGGTCATAATAATATTGGGCTGTGTGACAGAATATAGTATTTCACATCAGTGTTTGTGTAGTAGTAGTGTAGTAAATGTCAGTACTGTTGCTGAAATATAGTTTTAAATTCCCAGTGAGATATCCTGTGCTAAAAAGGTATACATTCACCCAAAATCAAATTTCTGTTTAAATTGCTAAAATATTAGGTGGATGTAAAAAAAAACTGAATTAGAGTTTGATGGGTATTTTAGGAGGTATGTTTGCTATTGTGTTGACAGCTGCTCTGTCCTTGTGTAATTAATAGTGATGAAAATTAAATTATAAATCTTTAAGACAGTTATTTTCCTTTCTTTGAGTAACAGCATCACATCTAAGGCTGAAGGCATTATGTTTTTATGTTTTCCATCTGTCCATTAACACAATATCTCAGGATCACTGTATTTTTTTTACAACTGTCATAATCGGCCCATTGATCTCAAGCATGAACTAATAAGAACCTAGTGGTCCCATGTCTGTCCTAAAAGCACAAGTACAGACCGAAATAGAAACTAGTGAAACCCTAAATAGTCAAAAGCTGGAAGTTTCTCTCAGCTGCATCAGCAGGAGGATGTAATGAGTCTGATCAGTTGACATTTTATTTCTTTGTAACTCTGTAAGTACCAGCATAAAGAACCCTAAAAATACAAGATTATCATGGATATGCTGAGAATGTCAACAGTTAAAACATTAGAATATCAATGCTATAAATATCAAATACTTAAGATTAACCTCCAGTTCTATGATAAAATGAAAAGAAGGAAGGAAGGAGAATAAAAGCTGCATTTGTTTTTCCACATTACATGTTTGCCTCTGCTGTTTCCTCTCAGAAGAGAAAACGCCACAAAAAGTAGAATACTTCTTTGGAAGACACAGTGAAATTTGGTTCCAATTTTTTGTGAAGCAAAGGGAACTGAAGTGAATTTCATAGTCACTTCAATGCTAAGTGAAAATGTGGAAGTGTGTCATGGCGCAAACTAAACTCCACATTCCAACTTAAGAACTTTATCCCATCTGTGACATGTGGCAGTGGCAGTTTTAGGATTTAGGTTTCCTTTGCAGCTTCATGACCAGGACATCTTACCAGTATTAATGGAGTTGTGAATTCTGAATTGTACAAACAAATTCTGCAGAAAGTTATAGATAATGCTATAGATAAATAAAGTATTTCTAATTGGTTTCACAAACTTTTAGGTGCCAACAAGACCTCACAAACATAATTGCAAAATTTTGGAAAAACCCCAGATAAAATCTTCATAGTTTGTTATTATTTTTGTTTGTTTGTTTTTGTATGTTTTATAGCAATTTAACGTGCCTATTTCAACATCTCATTACTCTGGATTTCATTAAGTCATGGGATGGTCCTCATTACTGAAACAAGCTGGAGCTGGGTCTGTTAAAGTTGAGGGACTGCTCATAGTTGCATGGTCTGTTTCTTCCTGGAACAATAATGGAAAAGTTAGAAAGACTTAGACTAAGATATGGACTAGTTATCATTTAGGTGATCAAGACTGAGCCAGAGCTCCGGGGCCAGAGTTTCGGTGGGGGGTTGCATAGTGACAAGAAGGCAGGGAATGATCTTGGTCACTTGTTCACAGTTACAATTGAAGCTGATGAGCAGACAGGGCAGAAAGGACAGATACAGAGGACAATTTGGTGCAGAATGTTCTAAACACGGGACAACGGGGGATCCGAAAGGGGCAAAATTTGGGATATTGTAGGTGGGATAGGAAGTTTGGTATAGGACATGTTGCTACCATTTCATCACAGAAATACACAAAGTCATTTAACAACTAAGTTATGTCTGATTAAACAATACTTTCACATCACAGATCATGTATGTTTATTCATAAACTGTACTCTTACACCTACTTACACCACACGTTGCAGGTATTTAATGAAAGTGTTTACAGAAATGCACTTTGGCGCCCTCCGCTTGTCTCAACTGCTTTTTATTACTATATGGGTATTAACGTTGTTATACAGTTAATATTATAACTACTTGGTAATGATACGCAACAATAAGAGGTTGGTAGATGGCGACACTGGATATGAGGAATATTCCACGTCTTAGGCTTTATCTTTCTCTCCCTGAGAGTTGAATGTGTCACGATCAAAGTCCCAGACAGTCTTTGTCAAATCAGACCTTTCACTGTTCAGTGTGCAGCTGATGAGCTGATAATAGCTCTGAGTGAAAACTAATCACAGCGTCTCTGAGTGGGAGGCCTCCTCAAAGTGACTGCAGGTCATTCTGCACTATTTGATAGAAAACAAAAAGGTAGCAGTGTCAGTCTGTACGAAAAAAAATTAATTTACATTAGGAAAAATTGACACACTTTAGAGTAACACAATTAGGTTTTTTCATGAAACAATTCAGATGTATTTATACAACTGTACGACAACACATAAATAACAAACTTTTATACAGTGACAAATACAGATAACACGTTATATTTTAAAAAAATATCCACCATGTGTAAATTAAAATTGTAGATGTTATGCACGTCTGGTGTGTGTCCACCATAACAACAGTGGGCTCACGCCCCTGCCCCGTGTGATTACACAGCAGGATTTGGGGTGGCGTTCGTCGCCGGAGCGTTTCGCTGGTCAGAGGAGATGGAAAGAGAACCGTAGCAGACTCTGTGGCCTGTGCGGTTGGGCATTTCACCGACAACCGTAACGTTCGGAGAAGCGCGGAAACAGACGGAGAAGGAAAGGAGCGGAACAACGATCAAGGTAAAACAAGCACCGCTGCTCGCGTGCCTTCAACTGTTAACTAACGTTACCAGCGACTTGTCAAAAACACCAGAAATGAATTCTTGACAAGTCCGCCTTCCACATTTAACCGAGCTGTTTGATAAGCTCCGTCATGGCGTACAAGACGCAAAGCTGCTAAATAAGTTAGTTTGTAGGCTAAGTAGCCGGCGGCAATTACATAGCTGACGTCTAACGTTAACTTGGCTAACTTTGTAACGTTAGCTGCCAAACTAGCCGTGTTTGCTTTACTGCAAGTTGTGCAGCTAGCGCTAGCGAATAGTGGGAGCAGCGTATTGTGCTGTGGGTTTCATTTGTTTGTGGACTGGTTAACCCGTTACTTATCCTACACTCGTTACAAGGTTGGTTAGCTAGCGTGAAGGTAGTTAACGTTACCTCCAACAAACAACACAACATTAGAATTTGTAGCCTGTAGCTGGATTGCTAGCTTAGCGAGCCGACTAAAGTTAGCCATCGTTGCAGACTAGTGCCTCTCGCCAAGTTAGCTACGTCGCTATGTATCGTTAGCTAAAATTGTTTATTTGTACGTGTGACGTTTGTCTGTCACTAAAATATGTTCCAGCAAATATTATTTCGCGTTTTAGAGGAAGACAGTCCGCAGGCCATCCGTTACCACTACCTAACGTTAGCATGTGAGCAACGTTAGATTATCCAAAGTTAACCAGTGTTTTTTAACCATGTTTGTGTGCTGTGATCACTGTTGGCTTTCAACAGAAGTTTGCAACCGACAACTATCTAACCCAGTCGTTTGTAATGTCATTGTTTATGACATTGTTTACTCAACCTAAATCTGATAATTTTCTATTGTATTGTTTTAAAAGGTTTGAGATTTAGTTTTTTAAACCAACGAAAAACTGACATTGAAACATTGCAATTTAATACAACATATTAGAGGAGTAGTATTCCTGATATAAGGACAGACTAGAAAAGTAAAGAGAGTTTAGAAAACATTAGGGACAAAATTAGGTTGCACTTAGCAAATACCAGATGGCGAAATCTATATGAATAAAGTCTAGGTCCAGTTGTCTTTCATTCCCCGTTGTGTATACATCACAAGAAAAGGGTCAGACAGGATTATTATTTGTTTCAGTGACTGATGATTCTTTACAGATCTTGACTATTGTATTTGTGGACCAGTAGTGGGCAGACTGCTCTGTCTCAGCTACAAACACCAGTTTGGCAGCTTAGACACTTGTATACTGTATATATTAGTGTCACTTTCGGAGAGAATTGCAGGAAGCTGTCATTTGAGCAGCCACCTTTGCTGCATGGCTTTGAAATATCCTTGTTTGATTCTCTTTCTCACATATGCAGACATGCTTGCACATTGACCTTTGAAAAGCAAGAAAGTAGCTTTGGGGAAATGTAGAGGTTGGAGCCTGTCCCCGGTGTGTCGTGCCAAGATAAAGAAAAGTTGTGAGAATTACAAAACAGCTCCTGATTGTTGTTGAGATAAAGGTTGAAGATTACTATTTTTTTTTTTTTTTTTTTTAACTTTTGAAAAACTGTATCCAAGGAAGGTAAAAGCACAAGCAACCTGTCATTGCCTTGGCTAAGATTTATAGTTTTAACAAATTTGGGATGCCTGAAGGTCATTGCACAGCTGCAGTGAAACTGCATTGGTCTAAACGGACTGATGAAAGCCTACAGCAAGTATAAAAGAAGTGGCTTTCTGTTTTTACAGAATTCTGTTCTAAATATACTTTTTATCTTGTGGTTTAGAACAGAATTGTCTTGTTTTTTTCTTGTGGAGGATTTTTTTTCTTTGCCCGGTTGTGTGCACCTGGGGTGTCTTTTTAAAGGAGGTGTTCAATCCTGCTAATGTAAGCAACCCGCTCTCCCCCACCACCTAATGACATGGCCTCCCCAGATGGATTGCAGTGCAGGTAACCCTCATGCTGTATGAAGGACTGCACTGTTCATTTTGCTGTTTAAATTGTTATGTATATGAAATAAAAGATCCATAATACATTTTGTTAGGTTTGTCAGCAATGTTCCCTAAAGAAGTGTTAGTGTCTAGCAGTGAGATGGGGACTAGCTGTTTGGTAAGCAAATCCACTCCTAGAGTAAAACTACTTGGCTTTTCTTTCTGCAGGCTGATGAGCACATCAGAAATACAGTGTAATGGAAAATCAAGTATGATTAAATTATCACATTTTAATCTT
This sequence comes from Channa argus, assembly GCF_033026475.1. Taxonomy (NCBI): domain Eukaryota; kingdom Metazoa; phylum Chordata; class Actinopteri; order Anabantiformes; family Channidae; genus Channa; species Channa argus. The sequence goes on along the minus strand of NC_090215.1, from coordinate 2,004,207 downwards.
AGCAATTTACCTCGTTGTAATGGCAACTTGTACCCAGTGTAGTTTTGATGGATGTTTAAAATGTTGGTCAAGTGTTAAATATTGTCGTGCAAATTTGATTTACATCCAGTCATTTGTTAAGTGCTTCTATCCAAAGCACCTTCCTCCTGGTTTTCTAAAAGATAAGTATTTACAAATTAGATATTGAGCAAGTTTAAGGTTTTGACATTAAATGCACTGAGTAAATCTGAAAAATAAGTTCAGTTTTAACTTGGGCTTTGAAATTTTGAATGGTGAATTAATCTGTTGCAGATTGCTAAACTATATTTGCTCATCTGCATGTAAATTGCATAACTGCTTGCTCCAACTTGGGGTCTATGTTGCTAAAGCAGCCAACCTTTGTGTCAAGTCAAAAAATGCTTGGTCCTAGTTGAATGCTTTGAGCAGGACCAGGAAATGTACTGGTTTATATTGTGGCATTTAGACAAGACATTTACATGTTAAACCAGAGTTGTTGTTTTTTTTTTACCAGTCTATAGATTATGTAAATCTTAAACAACGTGCTTGACATAGTGTGTACAGGTGCAACCAGAACTCTGGCAGAAAACCTGTAGTTTTGGTACCTAACCGGTGGTGTTTTGGTATTTTCTATATTAATTGTATTGTCCAAACTTGCCATACAAACATTGAAATTTGAATCTTGTCTGATGTTTCGTTAGGTGTGAGTCTGCATCCTGCATTAGCTTGTTCATCTTGGCCATTATTGTTGATATTAATATCTGATGAGCCCCACACACTGCTTTGCTGGATGACACATTTCTTCATTACTGTAAATTAAATCCATTACTATAAATATTGCCTACACTGATGTAAGTGTGGTTAATTGGCTTTGGTACAAGGGAAATATTGTTTCATGAAGGGCAACATTTGTTGAAATACAAGACTCCTTGTTTTCGGAATGAAGAAATATGTTGCCCACAGGTTCGTCTGCTTGGTTTGTTTTTTCATTGGGTTTGGACAACAACAAATGACACAGACAAACAAACTCATTCAGGTTGCAGATGTGATTAGAGAAGATTCAGTTTTGTTTTTTTGTGTCTGTATGGAGATTTTGGACAATGTCTAATTTATAAAATGACCAGTGTTATTTTTTAAATGTAGTAAAACGTCTTTGTTTTAATGGAAAAAGAAGTCACTGTAGTGCAGGTCTGTCAGCGTAAACTCAAGGACTTAGAAGTGAACATGTGAGTGATCACACAGGCTTTGAACAGGTTCTGCTTAACCTGGTTAGTATATAAGCACCTGAAATATTCTAAACATAAAAGTTATAATCTGACTGTCACTTAACGGTTTATTATAGACCTTTGTGATTCACATTGCAGTACCTGTGTGTTTGTATAATTGGACCAGGAAGAACTAAACTACATGTGCAATTGCTTTATGAAGCTCTAAGGGATGAGTTGTGGGGGAAATGGAGAGAGGCATCACAAAGTTGTACGGCTCAAATGGTGTATGTTTTGTAGTTAGCATCACTGAAGGTAAATCCGCTTCACAAAAACATTGTGACTGAAAAAAGACCAATGTTTTGAAGCTGGTTGCCAATACAAGAAGAATAGGTGTGATTGGTTATCACTTGAAGTGAGAACTTGCCCACTCTCCAGCTAACTTAAAAGTAGATTTTATATGATTGTGTGACGGTAAAAATCCATTTAATTTCGCCAAATGTCTTATTTATTTTGGTTAATATAACAGTTAATACGTGTTAATAACAATTTGTGTGTGAGGCTACATGTGGTGAGATATGTAAATATAAACTTATAACATGATGCCTTAATCATAGAAGAGCTGTTTTCTTTTTCAGAGGAACCATGGGACATGGCGTAGGCTGAACCAAAGGGTCAAGCAGCACACCAGTTGTGAGTATAACGATTTTTTTCCCCCCTCCCCAGTACTATGTCTGTGTCCTATTAAAATATGAAGAGACAATATTAAGTAAATACATAATTGATAAATTTGCTAAGTTATGATAAGATCACAACCTTTTGGCCTAGTAGACATTTAGTTGGAATAAATAGAGGCTGTTGAGCAACATTATGCCAAAAGCTGGTAGAAGTACAGGGGGCCATACACCAAAGTAGCATGGATGCTTTGGTTGATCGCTTTGTTTGTCTTTGTGTTTGTGTATGGTTTTAAAGGTTTCCCACTGTGGTGTATGACATGGCCACGTTCTTATCGAGAGCAGAGTCTAGCCATAACCACAGAGGAACTTCACAGCTCCATGCCGTTGGTGAGTCTAAACACTGTAAGGGCCATGACACACCAAGTCAGTGTGCACAACCAGTGTTGTCAAAGACCAACTGCTGCATCATCGTTCTTTTCGACAAGTGGTGCTTAAACGCTGAGAGCCATTGAGCATGTAGTATTTCACATTCTGCACTTGCATGAAGGGTGAGAAAGTGTTAGACCCTGGACCTTGGATATACAAATAGTAGAAAGCAATGTTAGCTCATCCTTTTTACATTGCTCTGGCTCACTACAGATGGTTTATATCTACTTCTAATCAAAGATGTCTGATTGATTCATTAAGCTGAACAGTGGTCTCTTTTACCAATGGGCTGATGTCGACAATGATCAACTTGGTGTGTCACTGGCCCCAATATTCAGTAGTGGCTTTAGCTTTAGAGTCAAGGTCCTGTACCTCGTTCAAAGAGCGGACACCAATGCACTGTGTAAGAAGTTTCTATGTGAAAATAGGTTTATTTGTAATATATATGTAAAGTACAACTTTACTTCATGCATCTTCCACTAGTTTCCTGTGCCAAAATCAAGAGGAAGAAGAGCCTGTTTGGGACGACTATTTATGTGGAGGTGACAGCAGAGGGGGAGTCACGCCGCACATCGAAGTCTCACAGCTCCACCAGTCCTAAATGGGAAGAGAGGCTCACTCTGTAAGACGCAACAATTTAACCAGTCTGTAGGGCTGTTTAATGGCACCAATATTCCAAGTTCAGTGTCTGTTCACATTGTTCAAAATGTGGTCCTTGGCAACAACAACAAAAAATTATTTAATTTTCTGACATCCCTTAAGGCACATCTGCTTGTTTTTAATGGCATCCTCAAACAATACATAGTTTAAACATACAGAAATACACAATAAAAATAAAATAATTCAAGAAACAATTAACATGCAACCATAAAATAATGTCATCTACCTTTAGGCCTACATGTGTAAAACAGTTAGGCAAGAACAAGAAAACATTTGTTTTACAGACTTTGGGGGAAAAGAAATACTACCCCACACAGCTACCTAAGGACTGTCAGTAATTCAACTAAGTACACACATGCATGATCAGTTTGAGACAGGATGCAGACCATCCTGACATTTGTAACCTGCAGTGGGTCAGTCACAGTCTACAGCGCTGTTGTGACTCAGGCAGCTAATATAGCAGCTGCTATCAGCACTACTTTTTGTCCTAACTTTCTTGTGCATTTTATAACTTGATTTTGAAGTTTTTACACATTATGCTGACAGACAATATCTACCTTATGCAAAAATGTGTGTGTTTAAAAATACATTCTAATGTTAAAGGCTTTTTGTGAATATAATGACAAAAGCCTTCTAGTGGATCATCTGTAACATATAGAAGGGTAGTTCTGTGTGACAACAAACAGAGGTCTTTGTATCATTTGAGACAGTAGTGGTGCCAGCAGCCTGAACATTACAGACATTTACCACTCTGGTTTCTGCATGACTATGCTAAATGTCAGAAACAGCTAATCGTCCTCTTTGGGTAATTATCGCCCACAAGAACATGGTGTTTACGTTATACAGCAATTCTAGAACTTTCTTTTTAAGATGATGTGCTCAACCATGAAAAGAACGACTATGCTGTGTAGTGTAGATTTTTGAGTGAGAACAGAAAGGAGGAAGTGCTTAATAATGGTTTGATTTGTTAAACATACATATTTTGCTCTTTGTGTTACTGATAAGTGTGCAAGTAACTAGGCTTTGCCTCACACTGTTACATAACAGTACTATTTCTATTTGTAATTTTTTTTAAATTTCAAAACTCAACTGGTGCTACATAGATATCAGCTATTTCAGTATATGTAGCATAGACATTTTTATTATTTTTTTTTTATAGTAATACAGAAGAAGAGGGAGCATGATGAACCAGTCTGTAGCTTTGTCATGTGATTTTATTATTTTCTTTTTTTTGAGTTTCTGATAGCTCTCTTCTGATGTTGGTGTAAGTTTGTGTGGTGTAGTTATTTTAAGAATTCTGTGAGATGTGTATGTTTGTGTGTTCCTGACTTTCTAGGAATGTTAGACCGTGCACACAGGTGGATTTCAAAGTATGGAGTCACCACACCCTGAAAGCAGATGCTTTGCTGGGCAAAGCCACACTGGACCTAATGCAAGCATTGGAGCAGCATGACATGAAATGTATGATTAAGCTACATCAGATCTACAGAACCATATTATTAAACAGAATAAAAAAAATGTTCTTGTAATGTCTGACCAGTCTCCATCGTTGAGATATTGCTAAAGATAAAAGGGGACAATTGTGTCAGAATTACCACGGCAACCAGTGAGTTGAAGAGGTTGCCAGTTAATCCCACACTATTGAGTCTTTTCTTTTAATGTAAACCTATTAAACCTGATTTTTCTTGATATTCATCCATTGTAATCCCTTCTCTGCAGTGGAGAATGTGAAGGAAGTGCTGAAGCTGAGCATGGAGCAAAAGGGAGCTGTGGTGCCCACAGGGGAGCTGACGGTCTACCTAGATGGACTAACTGTCACCGACCGGGAGGAAGTGCCACCACTCACTAATGGCAATGCAGTGAATGGCACCAGTGAGCTCAGTTAGGGATGGTGGACTGTGGGGTTGTCAGTTTGATGATAAACAGTGAAGATAAAAAAAATGGCACAAAACATTTCCAGATACCAAACACTATTATTTATGACCTAAACCTCGATTACAATGAATTTATTTACAGAATATCCATTTTCAGATATTATCTCAAACATTGTTTTCCAGAAGTCCAGCAGAATGGTGATGCCATCCATGAAAATGGTGACTCATCCTCCACTTCCTCAAAGGCTGGCAACAGGTGAACAAACTAAATTAACCAGTTATTTTTGGAGGCGTTTTATGCTGTTTCACCTGTATTACTCTTCCTTAATGGGCCTCGTTAGGGCAACTACTAGTCAAAAAGCACATATTTATGCTTAAATAAAGGATGCTAATAGGCTGCATAGAGTTCATAGAGTTCTTTAGTTCTATTTTCTTCCATTAGCATGTGTTTGTTTATGTTTGTTGTTTGTGCAGCAGAAGTTTCTGTTCTGTTTTCTCAGTTCCATCTATACATGCTTTAAGTTTAATCAGTTCCCCCACTTGTGTGAATATGTATTATCTGTCACACAGAAAAAAAGTGGCATTCAGAGACCGTGGTGATCTTTGAGTGTGTCGGGCCCTAGGCAAAAATGTATGCATCATAAAACCGCTTTGCTTAAGATCTGGACAATACGATACAATATACACCATTACCATAGCCTAATTCCTAATGTAGTTCTCAGAGTTTTTGTCTGAGCCTTACTCATCTTGTCTGTCCCTTGATTTCCCTTTTACTTTGCTTTTTACCATTTCCTCTTTCTCTCCTATCATCCTGTAAGCACTGTTCCTCACTCAGTTAAGAAGGGATTGCTGTGGAACATAATATTGGTCTCAGTGCTGGCTGAAATAGTACAAACTTGTATGATGATCTAACTGTGTGTGTCCTCATACAAAATTTCATTGCTGGTCTCTTTTGTCTTTGTACCAAATTGTTAAAACTGATATTGTAGTAGAAATGAAAAAATATTCATCATTAGTAGGTCTGCCAGTCTTTTCTGAGCTCCACTGTGAAATTTATACTGCCTATTAGTATATTAAATGGTATTAGGGTTTAAGGGTATGCTGAGAAGTAGAATTCATTAGATATCTGCCTCTTTTTTTTTTCTTACTTGCTGGTAAAATGTTTTTCTTATTACTTTCTGGTGTCTCTAGCCAAACAAAGCAATGATTTGAGTCATATTGCAGATTGTGTATCAGGCTTAGTGTGGGCCATTCTGTGGCAGAGACTCCACTGTTGCATCACAAAAGAGCCTCTTGAGCTGTGCCCATTACCTCACCATGCCATCCTGACATGTCCTGTCTCTACCTCTACAAGACAATAGTCTCAATATCACGAGTCAGTCTTTTATCCGACAGCACACATTTAGCTCTCTATCATTGACATCTCTAACTTGAATTTATTCCTTGCCTATTTTGGGCAAGTAGTAAAAGCAAATCTTTTATTTCTTCTTAGTATTACATTTATTTTACTTTTATAGCCTATTTGATTAAATATTGTTAGAATGTATTAATTAGGAATCCTTGCTCTGCCCTTTAGTGTCTTTTGGTGTTTTTATGCTAAAGCACAGTGAATGGTGCAGACCTGCTCCCAAGGTTGGATTCTTCAGCCTCCAGTGTTGCGGATGGTCAGGTACCCTCCAACTCCTGCAGCCCTGCCCTTGGTCATGTTGTCAATGGAGATTCTTCAACCAACTCCACGCCAGCCCACCAACCCTCAGACAGTGATCTAGAGAGTAGGACAGGTGAGTTAAGCATGTTTGCCATATGAACTCCGGACAATGTTAGCAAAATTAAACCTCATCGTCTAGTTTGGTTCTTTTTTGAACCATCCAAAAATTCAACGACATCGTCCAGAGTGGCCTTTCAGACATGTAACTCACAGCGGGAGATCTCCTGAGTGAGAACCGTCCTCGTGTGAAAATCTGCTCGACGTTTGTGCGCAATGAGCACACATAGGAGTTTATATAATACTTAAGTATATTATACACCATGTAAGTATATACTTACAAAGTATAATATATATACCATGTAAGTATATGCTTACAAAGTATATAGTTTGGGTAATGTAGCATTTCACTCAGACATATTTATTCACACATACCCCCCTCCTTACAATATTTTTAACTTTTGTAGAGTAGAAGATTTCAGATAAATTTGGTTCCTATGGTTTGTGTGGTATGTTTCAGCTTTTTTGTATTTTGTCATTTCTGGTTGTATGGCGATGTTATTGTTTATTATGATCAAGTATGTCCCTATACCACTTTTTACCAGACTGAGTCATAGTACTTGCCTATACTGAGTACTGACAGACAGGAGAGCTTAATTCTCATTAATTCAACGTGCAGCTAATGAGAGACATTGGGCAAGTAGCAGCAGTGAAGCCGAAAATCGGAGACACAACTGAAGATTAGGAAAGACTTTCACACTGCACAGTTCTCACTGAAACACTCTTTCCACCAACTTTTATAGATTTCTAACCTATGACAGTCTGGAAGGAGCACGCACCTGATGACTGAGTAAAGTGTAGGAAGAACTAGCAGGCAAACCTGCAGATCCCACATGAACAGAAATTCTGTCGTGTTTTTTGTGCCAAAACATACTTGGTGGCAACCAGTAACTTCTGCTTTAGAGGAGCAAGTGATTACACACTAATGTAAGCATAATTATGAATACTTTAAAGCATTTCTGCTACTAGATTCCTTACATGCTTCACCAATGTGAGATTAACGTAAGGTATCAGGTGTGGTATCAGAAGCTTTACGATCACAAGTACACAAGGGTGTGAGCTTTGGACCTCATACTGATATTGGTGCCAAGACATCATATATTCAACTTGAGTACTGGACAAAATATCTCATCAATCTATGTAAAAGCAACTGTTATTACTGTCAAAGATGCAGTAATGCAACTTACTGACAGAGCTCTGCAGTTCTACATGTGCGTATTTCTAACAGATATTCATTGGGATTCAGACAGCTTTGTTCTTCATGAGTCATATGGTCCTATTGAAGATTAGTGAAGTAAACTACATTCACCTTAATTACCTGAGGCCTGCGATATCTGCTGCTGTCAGCACGCCTGTTGCTGGAGGACACTGAAAGAAAAGGACGGCATTTTTCAGAATACTAATAGTTTACTAGTAAACAGTATGTAACATGGACTGCTACATTTAAAAAAACGAACTCAGATACATGAGAACTGAAGCGATGGTTCAAAAAGAAGCAAAGCCATCAAACGTTCTTTCTAAGGTGTAAAGTATTTTCACACATGCTTATATCAAAAACAACTGGAACTGGTTGAGCGTGTGTATTGAAAATCTTTATTTTATTTGGAGATAAGTGCAGGTTACTGATTAGAAGTGGGTTTGTTAAATTGGACCACTGTAGCACTCTTTGTTGAAGTTAGTGGAAAATTGTTTTGTTTGCGTACTGTATTCATGTCCCTCTGCAAGTTATTCAGAAACTGGTTTCACTTGCTGATAGGTCACACTGCAAAACAGGTGAGAATATGACATCATTGATTTCAGTAAGTTACAGAAATGGTGGAATACCCCAAAGCTGACACTAGAAATCTGTAGGTGGGAAGGGGGTTCGCAAGGATGTCTGACATGCAGTTTGGAAGGAGTAGAAATCCTGCTTAATGGGTACTGACAGGTATTTAAAAGGCAGCTCTTTCACTTAAAGTATCACTGACACAAAGTCATGGATTGAGAAAGTGTTCCATGAAATGTGAACACTTTTCTGATTGGGCTTTGCGTTGAAGTTTTTTCCTTGACTTGATTTTTGCTGCCTTGTACCTCAATTTTAAGTCACCTTGGATAAACGCATCTGCTAAGTGACTAAATGTAAATGTACCATCTATTATAACCCCATTGTCTTTCTGTGATATGTCCACAGTCAATGGGGATTCTTGTGATGCTGGTCTTGGGCCATCATGTGCTACAACAGTTGATGCTTTTCCACCTGGAAATGACCATGAGAATTGCAGTCCAGATGCTGCTCTGCAATACTTTGAGACAGTCTCAAATGGCACATCGCAACCTTTGCAACCCCCTACACAGCCTCCAGCCTCCTCTTCTGCTGCTAAGCCCAACGATTGCAATGCTGCTGCTTCCACGTTCATCTCAACAGCCCAGGGTGCCACCACCATCACAACCTCCTCTTCCTCATCTTCTTCCACTCTAGTACTGGGGGAAGCTAATGTGTCAGGAGTGGGTGGTGGTAGCAGTAGTAGCAGTGCAACTGTAACCACAGATGGAGTCAAGCCCAGGCAGCAAGTCCCCAGTGCTGGAGCTTCAGATCCTTTACCACCAGGGTAATAACCACCACCAGCTCTTCACTGTCCTAACTGTGTAACATAACTGTTTTCAAGCCTATTACTGTTTAAATATCAGACAGGATATATCTCATGATAATGTACTAACCTTGCACAAACTAATTAAGCTTTTTTTTCTTTCGTATTCAACTTGTTTTTGTAGGTGGGAGCAGAGAAAAGACCCACATGGGAGAACATACTATGTAGACCACAATACCAGGACTACTACCTGGGAAAGACCACAGCCACTCCCGCCAGGGTTATTGTTTGTCTTTACTTTTACCTGGCTTTCCACTTTAAATGATAACTTTCATTTATTTTTTATTTATGTTTTTAATTTTAAGACACTTTATTGTTCCCATGGGGACATTGTCATTTAAGGCACTACTACCTAGGTGTTCAGATGCATATGCAAGCTGCAGTCCACAGCACAGCAGCTGGACGACTGTCATGGCAATATGGGCTTTAAAGTATTAAGCTGTTTTTTAACTAACATCTTAAATAAAGGGAAACCCCAAGAATTTTTTGGTCTGACATCGGTACATTGACTTTAAACATACAGTACCAAAAATACACGTTCACCTACTCATATTAAGTCAGTGGTTCCAAAATGTATTTAATGCAAAAATTTGGTGAAATTTGCCAAGTGACATTCAACCGAAGATATTAGGTGTGCGATACGTAGATTTAACCCTTTATGTATAGTTTTGAGCCTGTCTGAAAACCCCAAGTGAATTCTTAGGTTTGTGCCAACCACCAAGTGCCTTGGTGCTGGTCCTGAGCCCGACCCCTAAATGAACAAGCTGAAAGCCAGTGAATTTGAAAGTGTTATTTCTGTAGTTGGTTTGCAATCATTTACTTTTAGTTTATTTAAATATTTGTGTCTGCTTACTGTCGTAGTTTGGTCTTCAGGTCACATCTATGTAGGAATAATAAAATGGAAGTTGACTTACCTGGCTGGCTAAGCCGTCTGCCTTTAATCCTGTATTATTGTGTTTATTCTAATGTCTTGTCTCCCTCGCTGTGCCAGTTGGGAGCGCAGAGTGGATGACCGGGGCCGGATCTACTATGTGGACCACAACACCCGCACCACAACATGGCAGCGTCCAACTATGGAATCAGTCCGTAACTTTGAGCAGTGGCAGAGCCAACGCAGCCAGCTCCAGGGAGCCATGCACCAGTTTAACCAGAGATACCTCTACTCTGTAAGACAATACTCGCCACACCCACTCTCCCATTCCCACAACCCCCTTAATTTGAATAGTTTGAGGGCATTGCTATTTTGAGGAAAATCGACAACCTTACCTGCACTGCTGCATGTGTATTTCAGTGAGCATCAGTCCTCCTGATTGACAGAGAGCAGCCATGCAGCAGTTAGCTTTACTTTTGTCCCTGTTACTTGTTTTAATAAATCTCCAAACCGCTGAAATTTTACCTTATGCCAGTAGTAGCTTGCCAATAGGAAATGGTTAACGTAATTATGCCATAAATGAATATATAAATAAATATGTAACCACAAACATAAATGCATTTTATTTGGATTTTATATGAAAGACCAACACAAAGTGGTACATATTTGTGAATTAAAAGAAAAATGATAAATGCTTTTCAAATTTTTTTTTACAAATAACTATCTGAAAACTTTTTCAAGGCAAATCAATTACTTTTAACTACTTTTAACGCAAGTGTTTTATGGCGTGTACCCTACATTAACACTTATAGTTATATTAAGCTCAATTAATACATATATTTTTTCACCTGATGTAATGTTCTTCTCTGTGGGCTCTCTTAGTCTTTGTTTGGAGGAGCTGGGCACAGACAGACAGAAAAGACACCAATGAGCATGTTGTTGTCCCTGGGGTGTTTGTATTAACATATCGAAAAGTTTTGTATCTTTGGAGTGTGGTGTCCGTGCTCGGACAGATACTAGGTGATACCCATGGTTAACTTTAATAGCTTGATGTATTGTATGTATGTTTAGCTCATGTCATTGATGATTAGTGCCAATGATGTGACATGTTTGGGAGAGGGAATAATGAGAGCGCGTGGTTTTAGTGCACACAGTACAGTTTAAGTATTAGAAATCAGTAGATGTCTATGGACATTTTGCGTAGATGTTTTAAAACAAACTAATTTTGATCTGATCAGCGATGTCATGTCTGATGATTAGTTTACAACACAAATTAGCTGAGGCATAATAACTGAAGCCCTACAACCTGTATATACCACAGCTACAACCATATACCACAGGTTTATTGTCAGTTTGTCTTTGTTTGAAAGGGTTTCACTGATTTGTTTGTTCTGTGTTTTTGTTTTTGTTTGTTTTCTGTTTTTTTTTTTATGAATTTCAATGTGTGTATCCCTGATTTCCAGGCATCCATGATGTCTGCTGAGAATGATCCTCTTGGCCCACTACCTCCTGGTTGGGGTGAGTTACTATTGTTAAAAATGGCCTTTCAATATGTGTCTATATGCATTTAAAGTAAGACAAAACGTTGAAATGTACCAGTATTCATCGTACTGATTTACATGCCAAAAATTTTTATTAAGAAATATACAAATTATTTCCTAAGGTATTTCTAACTTAATCCCCATATGGATTAGCTGCTTTTACTAATGCAGCTTTTAAAGCCTGATTTTTGTACAGCTGTCTGACATGGGCAATATCAGCTGACGATGTGTAGGATTTCTTGTGGTGATTAAGAATATTTGTGGGAATTATTATTATTATTTTTTATAATTTTTGATCAAGTGTTTTGGAATGTAGAAATATGTCCCCAATGGAGTGTTGTGTCTGGTTGATGTGTTTTTATATGTTTGGACAACAGTGGAGGTCTTAATAGAAAAAAAGATTAATCCAGGTTATGGACTGATAGACATTGCTCGTGAGGATAATTGTTTTTAAACTTTGTGAACATTTTGAAGGTATTAACCATTAACCATTTAGGAATTATAGCAATTTACATACACACGCCCCCGACCAGTTTTGCTTGGTCATAAATATTGGAACAAAAGGCTGACTAACAATTGAATGGCCAGGTTTTTACTCCATGACTAATCAAGCAGATAAAAAGTCTGGAGAGTCTTACGTTTGCATCTGGTAGCTGTTCACTGGAACCATCAACATGGCATCCAAAGTACTGTCTATGCAAGTAATTCAGTCCATCATAAGGCTAAGACCAAATTAACATTCGAACGATCAAACGCTCCTCTTACTAAAGACAGGACTGAAGACAGAAAGTCCCACCGAAAGGCAGCTGCATTAAAGGCCTGGCAGAGCATCTTGAGGGAGGAAACCGCATTTGGTCATGTCCATGGATTCCTGACTTCAAGCAGTCATTGACTGCAAAGACTTTTACTCCAAGTAAAAGCACTCCCTACGTGTGTGGTGCTGTTAGTTTGTTTCATTATTTATGAGCCACCAAAATAGAGGTGTGTGTGTGTGTGGATAGATGTAATTCACAAATGCTTAATGGCCCACCCCTTGAATTAAATCTGAAAGTCGTGACTCCACTCACATCTATAATGTCTAATTTTAATTCCACTGTGGTGGACAGAAGCCAGATGCCAAAAAAATGTGTTCTTGTTCTGACAATATTTATGAACTGTATGTTGCCATGTCGTGCAGCCCAGTGTCCATGCTGAGTATTGAGATACAGACTATGTCTTTGTCAACTTTAGAGAGGCGTGTGGATTCAAATGACAGAGTGTACTTTGTCAACCATAACACAAAAACAACGCAGTGGGAAGATCCCCGAACTCAAGGGTGAGCTCAGTGCAAGCAAACTCTATTTAATCCATTGTTGTCTAATATGATTAAAATGGAAAATAGAAAGTGTATTAAAAAATATACTTGTAAACGTGAAAGTAGTAGTAGTTATTGGACTTTTTTTGGTAATCTAATATGACTTGCAGCAGATTATGAATTACAGAGCCAGAACAATCTCTTATAAACCGCTTTCATTGTTTTTTTTTTTTAATAATAATTGATCTTTGTCTGTGTGCAGGCTACAGAATGAGGATCCACTGCCTGAAGGGTGGGAGATCCGCTACACAAGAGAAGGGGTTCGTTACTTCGTGGATCACAACACCCGAACCACCACTTTCAATGACCCCCGCACTGGAAAGTCCTCTGTGTAAGAATGCATCATTTACTTTGTGTGTTAGACATGAAGCTACACCCGAGGCTGTGTTTTCTTCAGTAGCTTAAGAGTCATTTTGTATAGTATGTTGTATAATTCTGAAAAAGTGAATTTATTTTATTTATTTATTATTTATTTAATGCTTGGGGTATTTGGGGTAAATTAAAAAAAAAAAAAAAAACGTACCAGAGCATGTTTCACCTGTGTTTCACTTTTTGTTATATAAGATAAAACTGCTTCTCTATAGAAAAAAGATTGCATGTCAGCATAATACTGGCTACATTTTTAACCTTTTTACCGCTTTTTGTTCTTGTCAGCACCAAAGGCCCACAGATTGCTTATGAGCGCAGCTTCCGATGGAAGCTTGCTCATTTTCGTTACTTGTGCCAGGTTGGTGTTTCCTTTCTTGCCCTGTCACATATTTTAATTACTTCATTTTTATATGTCTGCATAAATGTTTCTTTCTTTTCCTCAGTCTAATGCTCTCCCTAGCCACGTGAAGATCACTGTCTCCAGACAAACTTTGTTTGAAGACTCTTTTCAACAAGTAAGAGCGTCCCCCAACTTCTGTGCTGTTCCAATTCACACTGATCCGTGCAGCACAAACAGTCATTTCTATTTCGAGTGTACCATGCATGCTTTGGTTATGAGTTTACTATACTTGACTTTAATATACAGTATATTTAGTGGCATTGATGTTGGATAGCTGAACTTGTTTGTGCTTTCTGTGCTTTCAGATTATGGCCCTCAAGCCTTATGACTTGAGGAGGCGACTCTATGTCATCTTCAGAGGGGAGGAGGGTCTGGACTATGGTGGCTTAGCCAGGTAGCAACTGAATATGTCTGATTTTAATATGAAAGACAGACCTTGGAGACATCCCTTGTTTTGAATATTTTTCATTATAATGTAAACTGAAATTGTAACTGTGAACATTCTGAACCCTCTGCCCACCCCGGCTCTCTCTCCCTCACTCTTGCTCTCACACTCGCGCTCTCTCTCATTCTCCTCATTCCTTGAATTATTTTTCCTTTTTGTGCCTCTTTGTTTGAAACCTCACTTTTCAGAGAGTGGTTTTTCCTGTTGTCCCATGAAGTGCTGAACCCCATGTACTGTCTGTTCGAGTATGCCGGCAAGAGCAACTACTGTCTACAGATCAACCCAGCATCTGCTATCAACCCAGACCACCTTTCTTACTTCTGCTTCATAGGCCGCTTCATTGCAATGGCAAGTTGATATTGTACCTACAATAGCACAGGGAGGTGCACAAAGAAAGATTATGGTTTAGACATTTTCAGATTGTTCACGCTAAAAATATCCCCTTCATAATTATTTCTCCAGGCACTTTTCCATGGCAAGTTCATTGACACAGGCTTCTCTCTGCCTTTCTATAAGCGCATGCTTAATAAGAAGCTAATTCTCAAAGATCTTGAATCCATCGACCCGGAGTTCTACAACTCACTCATATGGATCAGGTAATGTGTGTCATCTGTCTACACAGCATTCAGTAGTCATGTCAATATTTGATAAGAGAAGGGGGCACAGCTTTCAATCAATGGTAAATCAATGTTCAAAACAACTGAATGAATCTGGCCAGATGGTACTTGGATGGATATTTTCTCACTTCTCCTTGTTGGCTTACATTATTCTTTGTGCGTGGAGTTTAACATTTATAGTAAAACTTGTTCCATGGAATTAACTTTCACATGGCCATGGTTAGCAATGCCAGATTATCCTTTGCCCTGTAAATAAAAACAGACTGCAATGATTTTAAATCTCATCAACACATATTTTGTTCACAATAGAACATAAAAGACATATCAGATTTGAAACAGATATTTTTCCATGTCATGGAAAATATTTGCTCATTTTGAATTTGATGGCAGCAACACATCTGTTCTTTTTGCACCAATACTAGTTTGTGTTCTCTGTCAAGCTGTGACTAACAGTATCTCCCATCTCCCCAGGGACAACAACATTGAAGAGTGTGGTCTGGAGATGTACTTCTCAGTGGACATGGAGATTTTGGGGAAGATCAATTCTCATGACCTCAAGCCTGATGGTGCCAATGTCCTTGTCACTGAAGAGAACAAGGAAGAGTATATAAGGTTGAGTCTAACCACTGTTTTATCATATTATCTATGTGAAGATCATTAGAGTGAACACTGTTCTGGAATTTACATGTTTGCTGTCTGGCTTGCAGTCTGATGGCAGAGTGGAGGTTCTCCCGTGGGGTTGAAGGTCAGACCAAGGCATTTCTGGATGGCTTCAATGAGGTGGTACCACTTCAGTGGCTCCAGTACTTTGATGAAAAGGAACTAGAGGTGAGCAGCTCAGGAAGTTCATGTCGACATTCTCCTGTTTCTGAATGCTGATGTCTCTCATCTCTGCTTGTTTTGATCACAATAAACATCCATAGAACTCTTCTGGTTAATCAGTCACAATTTGATATGAAAAAATAATGTAGCTTTCTGTAGAAAAAACTTTTCTGGTCATGTTTTAATTTGATACCACCATTAGGAGATTGAGGTTTAGAATTAATGTGATGGCCACCACTATAACATTAAATTTAAACACACTAGTTACCTATAAATTACTTGTAAAAATTCAGTTGTTCAGTGTCTTGCTAAAGCACACTTTAATATTTGACAGTAGTCTTCATGTTGTGTAGCGCTTCTGGTTTTAGCTTTGGGCCAGCTCCACCTGGATGTCTGTTGCCTTCATTAATTTAACAGAAACCCACAAAATACAAACTCTTGAAAGTTGAAGAATCTTTTAGAAAGTCAGTTTCCAGCACAGCAGTTTCCTCTTTATCATTTTTTTTAGTCTATAACCATTAATTTATCCACACTTCTGCAACAATTTTTGTATTTTACTAATCCTATGCCTCATACCTAACATAATGATAATCTATATTCAACTAGAACAAATTATCTTTTATAAAGAGAGTTAACAAAAATAGTCCAGATGTCTATAAAGAAGTTCTAGCAAAATACTTAAAATTATATTGGTGCAAAAGTTTTTGTCCTTTTAATAAATAAAAAAATTACTTTCATTTCTGGTGAAGGCACGTTCGTATAAAATCAATGTGCTTTAAATGTGCTGGTGAAAAGTGATTTACTCTTTTTGCAATTTTAAAAACTATGTCAGTGAACGTCCTCACAACTCTAAAAGGAAAAAACTGTGTGTGTTTGGTAATGCAGGTGATGCTGTGTGGCATGCAAGAGGTAGACCTGCAGGACTGGCAGAGGAACACAGTGTATCGCCATTACACCAGGAACAGCAAACAGATCATCTGGTTCTGGCAGGTAATGTCGCATAAACGCACATAAACGTATTCTGCTCAGAATAAACCTAGGCACCATTTTCCAATCCACTAGCTAACTGTTATAGCTGTGCTATATCAGATTATGAATGAGATTTCTTATCTTAATTCCTCCCTTATTGTAATATTATGAGTAGTGATAGATGAGACCTCATGGAGTGTATGGCACTGTTCCCTAACTGTGTTGTCACTGTGTTGTTGTATTGCTGGATTACAAAAAACCATTGCAGGCAATGTGGTTAAAGTGTATGGAGACTGAAGGTTCATCCATTCTGACATATGGACACCAAAGGAGTAATGAATGGTCCTGTTTACATAATCGTCTGATATTTAAGTGCTAACTGAATGAAAGAGAAGTGTATATATTCCAATAAGTTTGAATATAAACAAAATAATATGACAATGTCAATGTCAATTGCAGAATGTACAAAACTTTGATCTTTTGAAATGCAGAATGTACAACAATCATTTTTGCTAGGAAGTATAAGTAAAGGACGTGAAATTATGAAGTGCTCGTATTTATTTAAGATATCTCTGTGGAGCAGAGCTGACATTTCACCTGCAAATAAGTTTTCATGTGGAAAAAAAAACATGATATGTTGAACCTTTATTCGTCCCACAGTGGCAAAATTTCTATGTTACAGCAGTATTTGCTGTTTTAAGATAAAAATTATCCCAGACTGGACAAAATTCCCTTTTTCTTGATGTTTCCATAAAATCCGAGACTGATGAGGAACAAAAAACTAACACACTCAAACAGAACCAAACAAAGTCTTCTTTCATTCTTTACAATACTGTTGAATGAAGCACTTCTTGATGTGTCACTTCCTTACGATGCATCAGCTGTATCGGTCATGTGATGTTGCGCTAAGCGTTACACACGGTGAGATGGGGTTTCACTCTTTGTGCTTCATGCACGCACCCACGCTTTGGTATCGTTTGACCCATCACTAATTATCAGTATCAGTCTTCTGACAACATAGCTGCTTGATGCACTGTAATATGTCTAAACTCTTGACAAAAAGGGAGAAAGATTAAATATAGTGCATAGATACACTAAGTAAAACATTTCATTGATATTGAATTTTTTTTTTCTCAACTTAAATTGGTTTATTTAGTATTTAATGATATCCAGGTGTATTAGTTTTGATCACTGATTGTGTTTGGTTGGTTGTAAAAACTGCTGATATGACGTGTGACTAAAAACATACGGCTGACTTGTCCTTGTCATCAATACCATTATCAAAAAATATGATGGTGTTGATTTTACCCAGCCCTACTTGAAAGGCATGTTCTAGAATCTTGACCAGTGTGACTAGTTGTTAGTGTGTCTGACTGAGTAGTGTCTATGTCTTTTCACGTCCTCCCCTGCAGTTGGTGAAAGAAGTGGACAACGAGGTGCGACTGCGCCTCATGCAGTTTGTCACCGGAACCTGCAGACTTCCTCTGGGCGGCTTCGCGGAACTCATGGGTCAGTGACCAACATACACACATTCATAGAGAGAGTAACACATGTACTGCAATCAGTCAGACATCAAGAGCTACATATAGGCTACACATTATACTCAAAGATACTAAATGTCAGGTGTCAGCTTTTATTTGTGAGGCTTAAGATCAACATACAGTTACAATCTAAAGTTCAACCACAGTAACATGACTCATTAATTTGAGAGATTTTTTTTTCCTTTAATTTATGCTACCTGTGCCTTTATGTCATTGGAAATTTATTGTGGCTATGGGAGAAAAATTTTTTTTTTCCCTCTACTGTTGAACAGGAAGCCATAAAAAATCATTGTGTTTACTGGAAAATCCTTAACAGTCGATAAAGCTTTGGGTTTTGGTTGTTCTGTTGAAACGCAGTCTAAAGGGCTTTGACGAATGTCATTGCGTTATGTGTTGCTGAACCTTTTGAGGATAATTTTTTTTATTTTTGGCCTACATGGTGACTTGTCCACATACTGACGATCTGTTCTTCTCGGTCCTAATCTTGTTTTGCATTACAGGAAGTAACGGGCCCCAGAAGTTTTGTATTGAGAAGGTGGGGAAGGACACGTGGCTTCCTCGAAGCCACACGTGGTGAGTACAGTGTTCAGGGGATTGTTTAGTATGTGTTGATAATCACTAAATGTTTTCTGTTAAAAACCTAATTTTTTTTTTTTTACTCCTCTTGCTCCGCTGTGTTTGTCTCCTCAGTTTTAACCGCTTGGACTTGCCTCCTTATAAAAGCTATGAACAGCTTAAAGAAAAGCTGCTCTTCGCCATCGAGGAAACCGAAGGATTTGGACAAGAATAGAGGATGAGTCCTCTTCGATTTTCTCTTCCACCCCGTTGCTGTTTATTCAGCCAAGTAAAACAAACTTAAAAAATTGCACAAGATAACTACCAATGTATATAAGCTATTTTGTCATTTTAAACCAAATCTTAATTTGCAGCCTTGGTTTTCGTTGTTCCCCAGCCCTTGCATATTACATGAATGCCCCACCATGAAATATGCAAGCATTTCAGCATTTCTACTTGTCTGTTTTAAAACAGAAATCATGAATATTTCAAAACTTCCTTCCTCCCCACCACCACTGACTGGCTTTTTAAAAGAGACTGATAGCGTTTTTGAGAGGATTTTATCATTGAAGTGGAATTTTCTTTTAAAGCTCTAGTTCTATAGAGCTTTTAAAAGGCAAAAAGTAGTATTGGACTCTGGTGCCTGGTTTCCCCCCCACAACCTTTTTGGACTCGTGGTAATTATTTGAATTTTTTGAATGTTTGCATGGCTGCCTGTGAAGATGGTCCGTCGTCCACCACTACGCACCACCCGCCAAACACACACAGAAAGAGCTTTAGCATGGACCTGTCTCAGATAAGTGCTTCTTTAGCATCAACATCAAAAAGACAGACATAAAATGAACGGATTGGAAGAAGAGAACATGAATTTCCCACATCTAAACACCAGGCTTAGAAAGAAGAGACGTGGGATCTTCATGTTTGGATAATGAAATAGGAAAAAACTGAAGTGTGAGGGCCATGTGAGAAAGAACGCTGCAATATTGTTACTTAAGAGGTGTGTGTGTGTGCGTGCGAGCGAAGAGAGAACTAGATCCTGTGGCTAATAGTAATGAGGCCTATATCAGACCGTGGGCATGTGCTTTAGTCAGAACGTAAGATTCCCACAGAAGACGCACTCATATAACGTCATAGAAGCATTCGAAGATAAAAGCCACACTGAGTGAGTTGTTCACGTGTGCTCAACTGACCCCTTCACCTCTTTGAAATTGAAGCTTCGCAGAGATTTTTAAAGAAGAATATCAAATGCAGCTTGTCACAAATGGAAAAAATTACACCTTATGACCATCTTAGTGTTTGTATTGAGGTCCATGGGACATCTCCTTCATGCATTCATATAAATGTAGCCTACTCATTTTCGTGCATCTATACATGTGATGAAAGTCACTAGTGTCAGCTTCTCAGTAAATGAAAACCATTGCCTAGTTGCAACAAGCCATTGCTTCATAAAGAGAATATTTGCAAATTTTTCATAATCATTAACTCACCATAGCTGATCTAGAATGTGCCATATGCAGTGTTTATATAATTTGGTAAATGATAACGTAGATCAGAGGTTCAATAAAACATTACATTTCAAGTCTTGAAGGATATGAAGTCAACAAATACTGCATGCAACCTGGGCAAACTAAGCCGAAGGGTTTTCTGGGGTTTTTAAGGGGGTTTGAAAACAGCGCATTTACAGATTTGTAACTTGCATCCTATGGTTTTAGGTTGGACATTTACACTGTTTCAGACTCATACTCTTGCTGAAAAACCCCTCGGAATCACATCATTGGGAGAAGATCTTCTGTTCTGTTGATGTCATCTGGCTGCTCATATAGAGGTTGTAGTTTTTATAAGCCTGCTTCTCCCAAACTCCTCCAGGTGACATCATCCAAACCAAAAACCCATCAGTTTAATACAATGTACTATTCAAACTACAATCATAGGAAGCAAGTTGAAAATCTGTTATGTTCCCCTTTTAAAACAGGTCATATAGAGTGTGGACCTGCAGTCTCACAGTATGACTGTAGTTTAGCTACACTGATATGGCCTTCAAGCCATAGTGCTGAGCCCTCTTCTGAGATCATATTCAGCTCAGGTTTGAAGAGGACTTCAGTTCAGGTCTGTGTGTAAATCAGTACAATGGAGGCTGCAGAAAACCTAAGCACGTTAATTCACATACAAAAAAGTAATACTCCATTAAAGACATAATGACATGACAGTCTCGTCTGCAGCCCAACATCTGGAGACTGATGATACGCCACATTACTATATGCTGTGCTTTTCTTTTTGCACCCCCCACCCCCCCTTCCCCTTTTCTTACAGTGCTTCAGGGCCCATGCCCTTTGATTTTCAGGATGTCATGCTGACTGTATTGTTCCTAGATGACAACTATGGTGCTTGTTCTTTGAGTCAGTGCGCAAACAGATGGCAAAAGAAAAATGGCATTGAATGGCCATTTTTTTTCCCGGCAGCATTTTAGTTTTTCCACCACTGCAAACAGCAACAAGCAGCTTTAGACAGCAGCTTTTCTTATTTTTATTTTTTATTTTTTGGAGTAGCTTGTAAGTAGTCAAGTAATCAGTCAGTCAGTCTTAGCTTTCCCTTGGGAGGAGCAGCAAGGAGGGATGACAGTAAGAACAGAAACCTTTTACTGTAGCAAAAGGAGCTGACTTTAAAGTTACAACTACATACCTTTGTGCTTCCTTTTGAACAGAAACCTGTAATAAAAGAAAAAGCAAGTGTATGTGAATATTCATTGTATAAAGATAATGAAAATAATAAAATACTTACATATTATAATGACATACATGGAGCCGCTGCTCCATTCTTGGAAAATCTGTGATGCCTTGGTTCTTGTCAGAAATAGCTGGGGTGTTTCCGGCTGCCTTCATCAGCTGTTTGTCAGTAGACATTACCTGTGCAGACTGCGGTTGAGGCCGTCTGAAACGCATCCACACTGTAACATATCGCGTGTAGATACACACTGTAAACACCAACTACACTGTACAGAATGCCCCTTTACCAGAGACGATGTGTATAGAAGATTCATTTTTATCTGCTTTCAGCCATTTTAAATGAAGAGAGATGGATTTATGAGATTAAAATAAATACGTGAATAAACCCCTCCATGTGTTTTGCGTTTGTATTTTCTCCAAACCTGGTTAAACATATTTAACCATCTTCACAGCTGCTCTGAATTCATCTCGGCACAAGTATTTGTTCATGACTTTAAGGCCAAACTAATGACACTTGATTGATCTGACTGATATGTTAATCGATTTCAGCAGTTGGGCGCAATAACTTACCGTTGCCTACATAGGACTAGTGTCCTGGAAAATATTTTGAAGACCCAAGACTCATACAAATAGCTTAGATGAAAATGCCTTTGTTGAATTAGAATTGGGTTTTATGATCTACAGGCAGATCCCTAAGGTCTAGGAATGAATTCGTAAAATCTATAGCCTAAATTGTTGGTTTTTAAATTGGTCACATTTTCTGAATAAAAATCTTTCAGTAAGCATATTTTTTTTTTGGCAATCTCAATTTTGCCCCTTCCCAGAAGGCAGCAAACTGATCTTTCTAATGACGCTACCTTGCAGCTCAAGTCAAATAATTATTTTGTGGCTTCAAGTGAATCAAACTTTTCAAAGTCTAACTCGCTATTTTTTTAATATTGGATCACTTTTACATTTATTTAAGTGTTCACATTTCCTGAGATGCAAGTTCAAGAAAGAGCTATTTTTTTTAAAGACAGAATAGATTAAAGTCCATAGGAAGGTGCGGCAGAGTTCTGTTTTCAGCAGTTTTTTAATATTGGGAGTGAGTTTGCTGAGTGTGTTTGTTCGCTCTTTTCACCATCGTGGGGTCATTGCACTCAGACCAGAACCATATCCCATTCATATAATACCCAATGTGCTCAATTGATCCCTGTCATCATTACTCAATCTCTCAGCCCAGTAAAAATAAACATGGATGAAAACATGTACAAACATCTTAAGCAAAGTCCAAGGCCTGAATGAAGAGACTGAGCAGTAGGATGGTGTTTGTTAATGACTGTTCTGGCGACTGCCCACAAAAGTTCAATAATGTCCCGTGTCTGTCATGTAGTTCTTGGTCATTTCTCTTTTACATGCACACGCATTTTATGTCCCTAGTGATGAAAGCATTTAATGCTTTATTTTTCCTCTGCTACCCCTAGAGGTCTGGTAGCTTCTCTAGCTCAGTAAATACAGGCGTGGAATCATTCATTGGGTTTAGAGAGACCCGTGTGCCACTACATGTTGGTGTATTTAGCACATTGTCAACAAATATTATAATTATATTTTCATAACATCCACTTTAGTGGCTTGACTTTAATTCTTGCTGCCATAACCCACCTATAAAAAGTTACATTAGTTAATTATATAATATATATTATCTTCAAGTCGAAAGAAAATATTATAACAAAGCAATTTGAGGAATTTGCAGAAATTGTCTTCCAAACAAACTCTTATTGTCATGTTTGAGTTTTTGATTTTTTTTTTTTACCAGTGGTGCCACATCCAGCCAATAATACATTAATGAGCAGATTACATAAACAGAAATGTGAATCATCAGAAAAAAAAGACTGAATCTGAGCAAAAACTGGAATTTGGAATGAAGCATTAATGGATGTAATGTCCACACAGTCTTAACTCTTCAATGCTTTCGACATCGCAGTAAAGTCCGTGTAAAAATAACTGAGGCTTAAAAAGACATGCTGATGCAGAAAGATAATACAATTATCAAAGGTTCCTTAGTAATTATAAGCTGGACATATTGTTCTTTAAATACATGACGGCTTTCTGAGTGCATGGCAACTCACAGTTCTACATGACTAATTATCACAAATGTCATAGATAGAAACATTTTGTTAGCAATTATTAACAGTAGAATCCTAATCCAGCCAATGGTCACGAGAGCTTCATCCTAGCTTCTTCAGCAGGTCGATGGCTTCTTTATGGACCTGCAGTGAATTAAGTACAGTGTAAATGCCACGATTCACACCAACACAGTCTGCTCACTCCTCATACTAATATAGGTGGAGAATCCAAACGACGGTGCATGTACCTCTTTGTCTTCCAGTGTGTGAGCAGGATAGTCCTTTGCCTTGGTTAACCAGAGCAGAGCATTCTCTCTGTCTCTCATGGCCATGTACGTCTTCCCAAGCATCAGCAGGTTTTTGCTGTAGAAGTTTGGATCAACTGAGAAGAGTAAAACACACACGCAAGTCATTTTAATGCATTTAATGAAATCCTTGACAAGCAAAGCGTCTTGATTTTTTATTTTTTTTAAGAATTTGAGCTTTTTCTTTTGCTACCATTGTGACTTTATTAGTATGCAGGGTTTTACCTTCTTCAGCTTTCAAGAAGAATTCCAAAGCCTAAAAGAGACAGAAAAGCACAACTTAATCCAAATTAGCTTTCCATGCCAAAAAAGCAGATGGGAAAAAAAGGCAAATAATAGAGCGATACAAGAGTGATCCAAATGGACGAGCTCTCACCTCCTCATATGTGGACACAGGTGGGGTTGAAAACACCACAGCTGCTACTTTGCGCTGATACCACGGCAACTCAGCAAAAGCAAAACACCTATTAAAAAAAAAAAAAAAAAAAAAAGCACCAGGAACCTGAAACTAGTTCACATAAATAACAAGTTATTTTCCCCCCAAAGAGTAAAAACAAAACTAGTATTTTTCCAGCACAAATTGTTTTGAACAGTCTCCGCTCTCCCTACATGCTACTGAAGCATGTATGAAAGATATGCTTATGGTTTGCTTAATAAAAACTAACCACAACACACACAGAGACTCACCAATAGCCCAGAATGTGTAAGGACGTGGCATCTTTGCGATTGAGCTGGATGGCTTTCTAGAAAAAGCAAAGGGTTTTACTTAAGAATAAAAACAAAATTGATAAAATGATATGACATGCTCATATCCACGTGCCCCTCCAACCTCTAAATGGTCCCTGATGATGTATGAATTTCCTATTTTCATCTTGACTCCACCATAATCCCCAACATCACTGAGACACACAGCGTACCACTGTGTTAGGAGAAGAACAATGTTAAATGGGTCATTTTCCTTTAAAGTTGCTGTTAAACTTTAAGAACCTGCTTAAGGTGCTAATGAATCCAAAAACTCCATTTAGTTAAAACATTTATGTAAAGAAAATTAAAAAAAAAAAAAACCCAAATAAACATGTTCTTACTTTGTGTGCTGCGAAACACTGATCATCTTTCTCCAGGGCCTTCTTTGCATATTCGAAGGCCTCAAACGTCAGCTGCTTCTTCCGTTCAGCCTCAATGTCAGGCAGGAGGGACATGTCGCGAGACGCCCGAGCCAGTCTCCACAGGAACTCTGCATCATCACTGGGTCGACACGAGTTTATTCAAATACACATAACCGAGCAATCAGTTATTAGTCCACTTCCTATGATATACATGTGTGTACGTAGTGTGCAAACAATTGGCTTTAACGACAGAACCATAATCAGACTGATTATTTCCTACACTTCCAAAGCAGCGTGTGAAATATGACATTAATCACGAAACCTTAAGATCTGGTGTAAACTGCATATCAGTCTCATAAATAGACAAATTACCCAAACAATAACAGGCAGTGTCCTAATGGAGCACTGGAGTCTTCGTAGATTAACTCAGCGACTGCTCGTACAAAAATCAGCTTTGCTCCCATTGGTGTAAAGTTAGATTGACCTTACGTCCACAAACAGGTTCTACTCAGAATTGGGGTGCACAAAGACATCTGCAGACTCTGCGTGGACACTAGTGGACGTAGGATGCGGGCAGCATAAATGGTAGTTTACTGTACCTGTCCTTGTATTGCAACAGCAGCTTGTAGAGTTTCTCTGTCTCCGCACAGCTGTACAGGTAGTCGGCCTGCTCCAAAACCTCCTCTGCACAAGTGCAAAACAACAACTGTTGTCAGTTCAGTGAGACGACTGTCTTACAGTGATTGTTTTGAACTAAACGCTGAATGTTTTTTCTCCATCCCATGTTCACTGTTTCACACTGTAAAACAGTCACATCTCAGAAATTGTCACTCACCACCAATCATGTGTTTACTTTGCCAAAGTTGGATTTACTTCCTAAGGGTCACCTGGGCCTCAGTGATCCCCCATTAAAGGTGTTTGTGCGTGCAACTTGTGTGTATAAAACTAGGAATGGGAGCGACGTTTGTTGCACTTCTATCTTTTCCTTTCCTAAATTATCTGCATCTACATATTCAGCAAATGTCTAGAAGGACAAAAGTGGTTTTAATGCCTTTTTCAATTTTTGTCTTTTAATTTCAGTAATTGTAAGTTGTGTTTTAAAAGCTTTATATTTGTATTTAACATTTTTTTTTTTTTAAATGTGCCCTCTGAAAACACAGTCTAAACCATAAGGGCTTGTTTGGAAACAGCCTCCTAAAACCTGAGGATTTTCTGAAAAACATGACTACGCTTTTCACCAAATCAGAGAATACACAGGTTGACTCAGCATTTTTAACTATAAGCTTTATCAAAGAGGAAGGTTTTAAGCCTACTCTTAAAATTAGAGAGTGTGTCTGCCCCCTGAATCTGCATTGGAAGCTGGTTCCAAAGAAGAGGGGCTTGATAGCTAAAGGCTCTGCCTCCCATTCTACTTTTGCAAACTCTGGGAACCACAAGTAGGCCTGCATTCTGGGATCGAAGTGGTCTAATTGGGCGATATAGTACTAGGAGATCTTTTAAATATGATGGAACCTGACCATTAAGAGCTTTATCTGTAAGAAGCAGGGTTTTAAATTCTATTCTAGATTTAATGGGAAGCCAATGGAGAGAAGCTAGTGAAAGTGAAATATGATCTCTCTTGCTAGTTCCAGTCAGCACTCTTGATGCAGCATTTTGGATTAATTGCAGGCTCTTTAGTTACTGGGGCATCCTGAAAGTAGGGAATTACAGTAGTCCAACCTAGAAGTAACAAATGCATGGACCAGTTTTTCGGCATCACTTTGAGACAGGATGCTCCTAATTTTGACAATGTTCCGTAGGTGGAAGACGGCTGTTCTGGAGATTTGTTTTATGTGTGAGGTAAAGGACAAATCCTGATCAAAAATAACTCCAAGGTTCCTAGCAGTAGCACTGGAGGCCAGAGTTATGCCATCTAGAGTAATGATATTGTTATACAGCATATTTCTCATATTTTTAGGCCCAGATAGAATAATTTCACTTCTGTCTGAATTTAGAAGTAGGAAATTGTGGGACATCCCGGCCTTTATGTCTTTTAGGCATGACTGAAGTTTGACTAATTGGTTAGTATCTTCTGGTTTCACATATAAATAGAGCTGGGTATCATCAGCATAGCAGTGGAAGTTTATGGAATGCTTCCTAATAATTTTGCCTAAAGGAGACATATACAAAGTAAAAAGTATTGGTCCTAACACAGAGCCTTGTGAAACTCCATAGCTAACTTTGGTGCAGAAAGAGGATTCATCATTAACATGAACAAGTTGGAATCTGTCTGACAGATAAGATTTAAACCAATGCAGTGTGGTTCCTTTTATTCCAAATCCATGTTCCAGTCTCTGTAATAAAATGTTGTGGTCAATGGTGTCAAATGCGGCACTAAGGTCTAGTAGGACGAGTACGGACATAAGTCCACTATCTGAAGCCATGAGAAGATCGTTGGTGACTTTTACCAGTGCTGTTTCTGTACTATGATGAACTCTAAATCCTGACTGAAAGTCAAAAACAAATTATTCCTATAAAGGTTGTCACATAATTGTTTTGCAACTACTTTTTTAAGGATCTTAGAAATATATATCAGTCAATAGTTGACTAAATCACGAGGATTAAGACAGGTTTTTTAAGTACTGTTTCATAACTGCAACTTTATAGGCCTTTGGTACATAGCCAGTTTCTAAAGATATATTTATCAAATCTAATATGAACTTGTGTATTAAAGGTAGAACATCTTTGAGCAATTTGGTTGGTACAGGCTCTAAAAGACTTGTTGTTAGTTTTGAGGAAGCGGTAGTTGAACTTAGCTCATGAGATCTATGGGTGAAAAGCAGTCTAAGATGGATTGGGGCCTTATTGAGGATTCTAGAGCTGTTGTACATGTAGTCTGCACATCTGTAATATTTGGGGGAGGATCTGATGAATTCTTTCTCTAATAGCTACAATTTTAATCATAAAAAAAGTCATGAAGTCATTGCTGCTCAGAGTTAAGGGAATACTAGGCTCAACAGAACTATGGCTCTCAGTCAGCCTGGCTACAGTGCTGAACAGAAACCGGGGGTTGTTCTTGTTTTCTTCTATTAATGATGAATAATATGCTGTTCTGGCATCACAGAGAGCTTTTTTGTACATTTTTAAACTGTTTTTCCAGGCTAACTGGGATTCCTCTAAATTGGTGGAACAACACTTCCTTTCTAACTTTTGTGACGCCTGCTTTAAGCTGTGCATTTGTGAATTGTACCATGGAGGTCGGCTCCTCTGATTCATTGCTTTCTTTTTCAGAGGGGCAACTGTATCTAGTATCATACGCAGTGAGGTTGCAGAATCGTTGACTAGATAATCAGCTTGTACAGGAGTAAGATGGATACTCACCATAGTATTGACACACGGTGGTGAAAAAGATGAATAAATAATTTCTTTAAATTTATTCACAGCATTTTCAGATAAACATCTGCTGTAGTGGAATTTTTTCCTAACTGCTGTATAGTCCGTTATTGTAAATTCAAATGTTATCAGAAAATGGTCAGACAGAGGAGAGTTGTGAGGAAACATTGTAAACATTGTCCATTCCATACGTAAGGACAAGGTCTAACGTGTGACTAAAACAGTGAGTGGGTTTATTTACATTTTGGGAAAAATCAATTGAATCTAATAATGAATTTACTTACAGTTACTGTCAGCATCTACATGAATGTTAAAGTCACCCACTATAATGACTTTATCTGTACTAAGCACTAAATCAGATAGAAAATTCAATCAAAAACTCTGAATAAGGGACTGGAGGACGGTACACGAGTAAGTAATAGTGTTTTTTGAGTTTTCCAGTTTGGGTGTGAAAGGCTAAGAGTAAGACTCTCAAATGTCTACCAGTCTTCATTTTGTAGCCCAAAGTTGCAGTAAATTATATTGAAAGTAGCTACATTCTGTTACATCTACATATAAAAATATAAAAGTATAAAACAGCAGAACCTCCTAACTGGGACACTGAGACCTGTTAACCTCCCTCAATGGACTCTCTACTTGTGTCAGGTGAGGACAGAGGGCAGATCTGCATTAGAGTGACCCAGAACACTTTTCTCATCCACTTATAGGTTCACAGCCCACTTCTCATTGCAGGTTACTTTCCAGCAGGGGAGTGAAAAGAACTTGAGTATCGCGATATCAGGTTTTGTAATACTGGATCAAATCTCTGAAACATGAGTGATTTTAAATGAACCAATTACTTGCTGCATTTAGTGGCAGACAGTTCATTTCTTGTTGTGTTTAAACTCTCGGTGACAAGATCTACAAGATAAGATAAACATTCATTTTTGGTTGGTTTGATTGCATAAAGAGTAAACTTGTCTCAGATGTTATGTGTATCCCATTGGGCTTTTTATACTGGGAGGTTTCTTAAAATGATATACACACAAAATAATTCCACCATACAGTACTTCCAGTATTACAATATTTCCAATATATCAAATCGTAACCCATGTATCTTGATACATAACATATTGCCAGCTCCCTGTGAATTCACAGCAATACTCTCAAGTTTGTGACTGGTTGTAAATGATGGTTGTCTGGACATTGTCTGCATTGTCTGGTTTAAATCTTATCTGTCAGACAGATTCCAACTTGTTCATGTTAATGATGACTCTTCTTTATGCACCAAAGTTAGCTATGGAGTTCCACAGGGCTCTGTGTTAGGACCAATACTTTTTAACCTGTACATGTCACCTTTAGGCAAAATTATTAGGAAACATTCCATAAACTTCCACTGCTATGCAGATGATACCCAGCTCTATTTATCTGTGAAACCAGAAGATACTAACCAATTAGTCAAACTTGAAGCATGTCTAAAAGACATAAAGACCTGGATGTCCTACAATTTCCTACTTCTAAATTCAGACAAAACTGAAATCATCCTCTTTGGGCCTAAAAACATGAGAAATATGCTGTCTAACAATATAGTTACTTTAGATGACATAACTTTGGCCTCCAGTACTGCGGTGAGGAACCTTGGAGTTATTTTTGACCAGGATTTGGCATTTACGTCACATATAAGACAAATCTCTAGAACAGCCTTCTTCCACCTACGGAACATTGCTAAAATTAGAAGCATCCTGTCTCAAAGTGATGCCGAAAAACTGGTCCATGCATTTGTTACTTCTAGGTTGGACTACTGTAATTCCCTACTTCTGGGGTGTCCTAATAACTCTCTAAAAAGCCTTCAATTAATCCAAAATGCTGCAGCAAGAGTGCTGACTGGATTAGGAAAGAGAGATCATATTTCACCTTCACTAGCTTCTCTTCATTGGCTTCCCATAAAATCTAGAATAGAGTTCAAAACCCTCCTCCTTACATACAAAGCTCTTAATGGTCAAGCTCCATCATATTTAAAAGATCTCATAGTTCTGTATCGCCCGATAAGACCACTTCGATCCCAAAATACAGGCCTACTTGTGGTTCCCAGAGTTTGCAAAAGTAGAATGGGAGGCAGAGCCTTTAGCTATCAAGCTCCTCTCCTGTGGAACCAGCTTCCAATCCAAATTCGGGGAGCAGACACCCTCTCTACTTTTAAGACTAGGCTTAAAACCTTCCTTTTTGATAAAGCTTATAGTTAAACTGCTCACTCAACCTGAACTAGCTTTTCTCTATACATTTACTTGTCACTACTGTATACCATTAATTCTATATCCTACAACCTGCACGATGCTTTGTTGTTGCTTTTTTGTTGTTTTGTTGTTGCTTTTCTTGTTGTTTTGTTGTTGCTTTTTGTTGTTGCTTTTTGTTGTTTTGTTGTTGCTTTTTTGTTGTTCTGTGTTGCTTTTCGTTGTTGCTTTTCGTTGCTCTTTTCTTTTCTTTCTCCACTTTCCACTCACCCCAACCGGTCAAGGCAGATGGCCGCCCACCCTGAGCCTGGTTCTGCTGGAGGTTTCTCCCATTAAAGGGAGTTTTTCCTCTCCACTGTTGCCTAGGGCTTGCTCAAGGGGGATTTGTTGGGTTGCTTCTACATACTTGTGTAGTCTGGACTTTATTCTGTAAAGTGCCTTGAGATGACTTTGTTGTAAATTGGCGCTATATAAATAAAGTTGAATTGAATTGAATTGAATGTCCCGCAAAAAGATTCTTCACTTAAAAAAAGGACATAAAGGACAACGCAGATGAGAAAGTGACACTTTAACTACATTTGTGTTAAGTTTTCTACCACTGCTATGGTAGAAAAACTATTGTATGTGAGATTTAGCTGTTGGGCAGAGCTGCATGTTAGCAAAAAGATTTAAAAAGTGAATTTATTAGAGATAATAAAGGAAGTAAATTAACTCACAAGCTCTCTCTCTGAAACAACACGTGTATGTGTTTATTAATAATACTAATCAGGGTTGTGATATTCTTCATATTGGCAAACAAATTACCTTTTCCTAGAGCGTGGACGGTGGTTGAACTTTGAACCCTGTGGTAAACTTTGTAGCCCAGGCAGGAGAATGTAGGAAGCCCCAGGAGGAATGCGGCTTTTCCACTCTGTGCATGAGAAACGAAGTGACAGAAAGACACATGAGCAAAATAAACAATGTGCAATGATCAGTCTCGGTAGCTCAGTTGGTAAAGTCAGTGGGTCGATCCCTGGTCGAAGTTGACCCAAAGTAACCTGATCCACCAGAGCGGTGCAGTGGATGGACCCGGTCACTACACTCATCCATTGTGCCTTTTTAAGCAGGTTTTTTTTTTTTTTTTTTTTTTTTCAATTTAAGCCGGACTACAGTTCTGTTTAATTGTAAAAGTCAGATTCCCCACGAGCGTCATATCATACTTGTTACACGTTAAGTTAACACAGTGAAAGCTGCAGCAAAGATGCTCTTCAGCTACAGCTAAGAACATCCAACAGTGTTCGACTGTTGGCCTTTTACCTACATACACGTAAAGACAACACAGTTGTTTGTGAGCGCAGATATCTGCAAGTGAACATGTGTAAACACCGGTGTAAGATTGACGTCCCCGGTAAGTCCGAATCAACCACATCGGTACTTACAGTGAGAGCGGTGGCAGCCCTCCTTAAACTGGTCCAGTAATGCCGGCTTGGCCCTTTGATTGTGTTACATTTTGCACGAGATGCTGACAATAAAACCCTGCTCGCACAGCTTGTCAACACTCTTCCAGCCATAGCTCCTACAAACCAGCTGACTGACGGCGATCAGGGGTTTCAGTGCAGTCAAAAACTGTGGGGTGGTCCGGTCCGCGAGTACGAGCAGGGAACATTCAAGAGCACAATCTAAAAGTGTTGCAAACTTAAAATAACGGGTTTTAAATGGTGACAAAATCGTTACACTTTTATTTTTATTTTTATTTTAATATTGTAATTCCTGTTTGACACTAGTCTGTCGGCACTGTATTAAATAGGCCCAGCTAGTGTGTCTCATGTGTTTTCTCACATACTGTTTGAAATGGTACATTCCAATTACTGTCTCTAAAACGTAATTAAGTTAATAGCGGAGCCATATAGGCTGTATAACAAAAACTAATTTAACGTCTCCTGCCTCCGGGGGAAAAGAGGAGCTGTATGGCCGCTGTAGATGGAGACCTGTTTTGGAAACGTCGGACTAAGGAATATCTCTAAAGACGGCAAAAATGTGGGATTGTGCTGATTATTGAAGCTCGTGGGTGACAGCAAACCCATCCACACAATAATAGACCCACAACTGAATCAGAATGAGAAAGTGTAAAGACTGTTCTCCTACGTGTGTTGAGTGCTGGTGACCTCTGACACCGGAAGAAAGAAGACCACAACAGACTGGTTGTAATGTTTAAAAATTATTTAGTTATTATTTACAATATTAAGTAAGTCATTGTTTCTAATATTAGAGAACGATTAGGACCTGGGTGTCTATGAGCTAACAAGAGTTTTCTCTGTATTTTCTATACTTTTATTTTTCCTATTAACCAAAATGTGTCTGGACAGGTTGGGTAAATGATTAGTGACCTCATCCATGACGTCCCACAACTTGCCTTTGATGTTTGGCCGACCAGTTCGCAGGAAAGCGAAGTTTTGTTTTGTACTCAAAAGTGCAGATCCACCTTTACCGTGCGGAATTATTTTGTTATCAGCACAACTGTGGAATTCAAACAGTTTATCTTACAACGACTGCTGGAGTGGACATTTGTTGGACGAGTAAGCCTGCCTCTACAATAAGTGTTAACCCCTTTTCTAAATTATGACCCTGTTTTATATTTAAATATGCAGCGACTCCCATCTTAAGTTTTAATTTAGAAACAGACCCAATGTAGGAAACAGCTTATTGAATATTGCTATAATTATGGATTTGTGTAATATATTATTTTATTGGGGATAAACATTTTATCAGTTATCTAAATCAATTTTTGTTTTTGTTAGTTAGAACAACACTAAATGTCCATAAAGCACCTTAAAGATGTTATGAACCCCGCCGGTTAACTTTTAAGAGAAATCCAGTGGTTATTTAGTGACCGTAGAAGCTTCAATAGCAAACGCTTAAGTATTGCTACTTTTCTTGAATGCACCTCAGAAAACTGTGTCCCCTATGTATGCGGTCGATGAGAAACAACCAACAGTTATGAAATGTCCGTTTTAAACGCGATAAAAAGCTGATCAAAAGTTGTATATTTAAAAAAAAAAAATGACCCAGATAAATAGGCCTGAATACGTTTTCAGCAAGATATATGAAAAGGTAATACGTTACTGAGTTGATTGTTCAGATTGGTAGTAGTGTTAGTTCAGGTTCACCAGGTGTTGACATACTCAGCTAGTTCACTACACTCAGGTCAATGGCCCGTCTACGTTGGCGGACGTTAATAACGGGCATAATCGGAGAATAAACAATGATGTGTACCAACGCACTGTTTATTAGTTGTTTTTTATAATTAACACACTCCAAACTGTTTTCTGAAAAGAAGGACTTTAATTACATGATAAAAATAAAGTGTATCGTTAGCGTTCTCTACCTGTATGAGAGCTTCGGCAAAAGCTTAACTTTGCGTTAGAGTAAAACTTAACTAACTAGCAGTGTGCGTCCGAGCTAAAGCCAAATTCCGAATACCACAAATAAGTTAATAAAATCAACTAGCTTAAATGGGAAGAATATTGACTTCTTTGAAGGTAGAAATCGCTTTGACAAAATAGTAGATTACGTCAGAAATGCAACATTAGAAGTAAGTCGATTTTGAAGCAGTATTAAATGAGTAAATGACCGTGTTTGGATGCACTGCATCACTCTTAACTCTGGGAATATCAGTTGATTGAGGTGCATCTGTGTGACCATCTTCCGGCACCTTGCTGCAGTGACGCCCCGAGGGCGAAACCAACTGTGTGAACGTTCGGGACATAAACTTCGTCTCTAAGTCACCGTGTGTCAACAACAGCTCAGGCCCGCAGCGGTATGAGATTGTTGCAAGGAAGATTGTATAATGGATTAGGTGACGTTACCTCCAGTCATCCATCCATCACCTATAACGGCGTCTCCTGTTCAGGATCGCGGGGTTACATTTGGTAACACCGGAAATGAATCAACAGTACTGTGCAAGATAACGCTGCCTGATAAGTCCCGATAAAACACATCGGTACTTGCAATAAGAGCAGTGGCAGCTCTGCTTAAATCTGTCCTGTAATGGCCTTTCATTCCGCTATATTTTCTGGCAGATGCCGACAAAAAGACCCTGCTCGCACGACTTGTCAACACCCTCCCAGCCCTTGTGCCTAAACACCAGGCCCTCAAGTGATCGGGGGCTTCAATGGTGTCAAAAAGTGCGGGGTGGTCCGGTCCGCAAATACGCAGGGAACATTCAAGAGCACAAACTAAACGTGTTGTAAACTTAATACTGGACAACTTAAAATAATGTTTTAATTTATTTTAAATGGTGACAAATTCTGTTACACTTTTGTCCTTATTTTAATTTTATAATAATATATTTCCTATTCGAGACTAATTTGTCGACCCCTGGTTGTGTGTCTTACCTATTTGCTGACATTCTGTTGCTACAGAAATGTTACACTCCTATTAGGGTCTCTAAAAAAGTAACATTAGGGGCCGTAATCTTGGCTAAACCCATTAAGGTCCTTTAGAAATGCCATTGCCCTGGCAGTAAAAATCCCTAGAGACTATGACGGCCATCTGGAAAATAGAAAAAAGTAACCTCTTTCCCTAATGTTTTCTGTTAATTATAATGTCTCTGTTTTCTGTATCAGTATTTGTGATGCGGCAGCTGCCATCTTGGCTTTGGATTCTACCTGAGATGCACTAGATGTACTTTACTTTACGTTATTTGGCCAAAACAACAATGTTTAACTACTGCTACCTTTCTTGAATGCACCTCAAAGAAAAACAAACAGTTGTGAACGTTACGTCTTCATATTTTCTTAAGTTATTGTACTGCACAGTGTTAACTATGACGTTTTTGGTTTTTCATTTAATTTTAACATACATGCACATATAAGCAAACGATCTCACTCTGTCGAGAAGCAAATGTGTGAGAAAATGACACAGTAAATTAGAGTAGTAACATTACTAAAGCGGCTTGGAGAAGTTGGCTGTGCCGGCTCCGCCCCTTGGCTGCTCAGTTGTTCTCAGCCGTCACTTAAGCGTCTACAAACGTCTAGAACCCCGTTAGAAACTATTATGTTTTAACATCGACGTAGGTAAATAAAGCATGAGTTCAATTTCTAATGTGAAAAGATAGCATGTTATTGAATAGCGTGTTTTGATTGGTAGTAGTATTCACTTTGATTCGCCTAATAAAGGGAGTAAGAAAGTCGCAAACTCTGAAGTTCGTATGTTAACACAATGTTCAACAGTTATTTCTAATAATTAACACACTCCGAACTGTTCTAACTGTTATTACTGTTATAAGAGTTTCTAAGCTTCAGGCCTTCGTTACGTGATACAATCTAACTGTAAGACAGAGCGTTAAAGGCTGCGTTACATGTAACACTAACTTGATTTTAAAGCAGTGGTGAGAGAATCTTTTAAAAAAAGCTTCTTAATTGTGAAAAACTTTGGACAAGAAATGTAAAACATGTAAACAAAGGTGTAAACAAAACACAAGTATCTAAAATATGTTCTAAATATAAATACTTCAGTATTTAGACGTATTCCATAATTCCTCAACTCTGACAATGTCTGTGGATTAAGGTGCATCTGTGTGACCATCATCCTGCATCAAGCTGCCATGGCCTCAGGTGGGGTCCGGGGGCTGAGGGCAGCCCATTTGGCCACCAAGGTTCAGCTTAGCATCTCCTGTGACAAGCTCATGGACATGGACGTCTTCTCTAAGTCTGACCCTCTGTGTGCCTTGTATATTAACACCTCAGGCTCCCAGTGGTATGAGGTTTGTACAACACAGAAGATTTTTACGTAGACTAGCTAAAGCTCTTTGTTATAATGATCTGTCTAGACACACAGTGTCTGTGTCATAGTTCTATGATTCTGTACTGATTTAGCCTGAGCTGTTTAACATGATCTTGCACGTGTTGTTTTATGTGGGAATCAGTTTGGACGCACAGAGATGATCCTGAACTGCCTCAATCCAAAGTTTGCTAAGAAGTTTTTTATCGACTACTATTTCGAGATCGTGCAGAGGCTGAAGTTTTGCGTGTATGACATTGACAATGATACCTACGACCTGAGTGATGATGATTTTCTGGGGGAGATTGAATGTACCCTGGGCCAGGTGAGCTTCATTTTGTATGGTTTAAAAAAATAACGGGTTTATTGTTTTATGACACTGTCAGTGTTTTGTGTCCAGATTGTTTCGAGCAGGCAGATGACTCGATCTCTGTTGCTGAAGGACAAGAGGCCTGCAGGCCATGGGACAATCACAGTGAGTACAAAAAATGAATGTCTCATTTATTTATGGTTCAAAGATCAAAATTTCCCTAATATAAAGAGTTTGATTCTCTTTTAATAGATCTGTGCTGAAGAAATAACAGACACCAGATTGGCAAACTTTGAAGTGTCAGCCCGGAGTCTGGACAAAAAGGTAGCAAAGTTCCTTTTAGGTCTGATATCATGATTCTTCATTATTTGATTTACTTTTTGATTATTTTTTAAGCCCTATAAGCAACTAATTGGATATGGTTGTTCAGTATTTATGGTGGTCCGACCCTTTCCTGGAATTCTACAAACAGACAGAAACTGGATGGCAGCTGGCTCACAGGACAGAGGTGCACATAATTATTGGTTATTAATATTTCATAATTATTGTATGGAATTATTATAGACATGTTGCTTATAATTAATTGTTTATGTAGGTTGTAAAAAATAACCGAAACCCATTCTGGAGACCCTTCCGGATCTCACTGCTCTCTCTCTGTGAAGGAAATGTGGAGAAACCTATAAAGGTACATTTGTTTTTACATTTTCATTTCTTACCTCAGTAAGTCCTGTAACATGCAGCCTGTTAACATGTTCTGAGCTATTAAAAGAGCAGATTCTCCTTATTTTTGGATCAGTTTCTGTTGACTGACTATACTGTTCAAATACTACATTAATAATACATTATGTAATTGCATTTTCTTTTCTCCTTGCAATGATCCTAAACATTAAACAAGTTTACAACCCAGCTGGTTAAGTGCTGTGTGTATGTACATGGATGATTCTAGACTTCACCACATAAAGCTGTGCGTTTTTGCTATTTTCTTTTTACTCAGTTGAATTACTCTTATCACATTTACTACATTCACACTGATAACTTAAATATTTCTAATTGTTTTTGCGTGTAATATGTGACCATTGTGCACACTTAAGATATGATAAGGCTTTTTTTTGCGGATATAAAAATAATGTATTGTGTATATTTTAATTATGTTTACATCACATCCATAGAAACTTGCTATTGTACACTGGGAAGTGACAAAACTAATATCTTTTTGCACTTATTAGCATTTAGCAATGAAAATGGCAACAAATGTTATGTGAATGTCAGTGACTATGTTATTAACCACATCAGCCTTCATGTATTCTTCCTGTCTTGAGTTGATTCTGAATTGGCGGCAACTTTTCTGACCCCCTACATGAAAAGTCTTTGCAATTGTCCTCAGGTTGACTGTTATGACTATCGTTCCAGTGGCTCCCATAACCTTATTGGGAGCTTTAAAACCACACTAGCAGAGATGCAAGTTGGTACACACATATCCCCGGTAAGAC
The DNA here is from genome assembly GCF_033026475.1 of Channa argus. Taxonomy (NCBI): domain Eukaryota; kingdom Metazoa; phylum Chordata; class Actinopteri; order Anabantiformes; family Channidae; genus Channa; species Channa argus. Next base: position 1,966,111 of record NC_090215.1, on the reverse strand, counting down.
TTGTGTGTGTGTGTGTGTGTGTGTGTGTGTGTGTGTGCTACCGATAAGTAATTTACATTTTATTTGGCATAAATATGAGTCGTGTTCCTACTTACAGGCTGAATTTGAGTGCATTAACCCCCAAAAGTCACAGAAGAGAAACTATAAAAACTCTGGGGTCATCAGCATCAAACGCTGCCAGGTCAGGAAACAGGATCTGTTACATTTATGACTCTTTCTCTACCTTGACCTCTTTGTCATTCAGTATATTTTCTGTGTGAGCTTCAGCACCGGTACATCTTTACAGAAATACCGTAAGTCATACGTATGTAACCAGAGTTACCGTTGCTTGTTCATCATTGTATTTCCTCTTCCAGGTGCAGAAAGAGTACTCCTTCCTGGATTATATTATGGGTGGTTGTCAGATCCACTTCACTGTGAGTTTATTTGGGATTTGTGTTTTAGTTAAATAACCCTGGGATTAGGATGCCTCAATGTAAACCTTCATAAACTTGTGTATTACGTAGCTGTTACAGCAGCTTTCTTGACACATATCCTGTCACTGACCTCGCTCAGATTGCCATTGACTTCACAGGCTCTAATGGGGAACCAAACTTGCCACAGTCACTTCACTATATCAACCCTCAAGGCTACAATGAATACCTGTCAGCCATCCGGGCAGTGGGTAATGTCATTCAGGACTACAACAGGTAAAGTCTCTCAGTGACAAATGCAAAATTAGGATAATTTAGGATAAAACATGATGTTGAAACAGCCAAGCAAACGTTAACACAGGAGGTCTTAACAAGAACTGAAGACTCTGGAACTGTCTTCTACAGTAAATCCCTGTAATGTTGAACGTACCCAAATCAACCACAACAATAATTAAAAGCTTTATTGGTGCATCATTAGCTACATATATGTGCTATAGTGAAATTTGTGCTCTGCATCTAACCCATCCCACTGGGGTAGCAGTGGGATGGGACACAGAACTGTGTGTCTTTGTTTTCTGTGTGTGTCACTCGACTGATGTGCTGTGTTTAATATGTGTTCATGGTTCACTTAGACCTTTTTTTCTGACTGTAGCAGCAAGATGTTTCCTGTGTTTGGTTTTGGAGCCCAGGTTCCCCCGACATGGCAGGTATGAAATGTGTTTATTACTGTTCGCTCTGTCTCAGACTTTATTATTTCTGCCACGATAACCTTTTAGATCAGATAATGTGAAAAGTCTTTTTTTGTTACCTCCATCCTAACGTTTGCTTTTATTTATGACTTATGTATTCAGGTTTCCCATGAGTTCCCGATAAACTTTAATCCAGCAAATCCATTCTGTGCAGGTAGGATTAAGCTCCCAAAGTTGTGTTCAGCTGTTAAAAATTGTTAAAACTACCATATGTAACTTTTGTTTTGTGTTTTTGTTTGTTTAATAAGTTCTGCTGCTTAATAAAATAAATCTAATTTCATAATGACTAATACCTGAACGGCTGCACCTAGTGTGGGGAAGTGTACCAGATGGTAGAAGAACATTATGGAGCTGGGAGAGGGACGGCTGAATGGAGCAGTGTGGATAGATTTCAAGCCTCATACTAGTAATAGCTCAAGTTGCATCCTGTATTTATTAAGTTTGTTGCCTTAGTCTCATATCTGTGTTATTGTATTGCAGGCGTAGAGGGTGTGGTGCATGCATATCAACAGTGTCTACCGCAGGTGAAGCTCTGGGGTCCTACCAACTTTTCCCCCATTATTAACCATGTGGCCTGCTTTGCCACACAAGCTCTGCAGCAGAATGTGGCCTCAGTAAGTAAAAAGTTATATTTCATTGGCAAAACAGGCCATGTACCTGTTTCCAAAAACTAGGAAAGATTCCATAGGGCTGACATGTATTAGGTGTCTCAAGTATGAAATCACTGGCCAAAACGTCTCAGAATGAGAACTTTCATCTTTCATAACTTAGGAAATGATTCCTAACTTTTTACAGTAGTGATAGTTGTTTTTCTTGGGTGAAACAATCTCTGCTTTAAAAACTTTGATTGCTCTTATTGCAGCATAATAAATGCAGCACATATTCTTTATTTGTCACTATGCATTAGTCTACGGCACCTACAAAAACAAGCTGAACTTTTACATATTGCTAGTTTAAGTGGCAAACAAAATCCTCTCACACCAACAAAGGCACATGATGAAAATGTCTTAACACTCATTTGTTGTGAAGGCGACGTATATTATTCTTTTGTGTTCTGGTTACATGCACACCTGGGGGATCTAAGTGACAGCAGATTAAAAAATGTATTTTGATCATGTCCTGTGTGTGACACAAATAAATTGGAGCAGATATGCATACTACTGAAATATAATTTGTGTAAACCATATTTCAAAGTTTTTAATACTTGTGTTGTCCTCTGTCCCCCCTGTTTTGCCTATAATTATAGTCCTGTCATTTGAAAAGGGGCTGATTTCAGCATTTAAATTTTCATCTCTCATCTGTTTTCTCTGTCCGCAGCAATACTTTGTGCTGCTCATCATCACGGACGGAGTGATCACAGACATAGATCAGACACGCGCTGCGATCGTGGCGGCCTCTCACCTGCCCATGTCTATCATTATAGTGGGTGTTGGAGGGGCAGATTTCAGTGCCATGGAGTTCCTCGACAGTGACACCAAACTGCTGTCCTCGCCCGCTGGAGATCTTGCTGCTAGAGACATTGTCCAGTTTGTGCCTTTCAGACATTTCCAAGCAAGTATCAGCTCAGTACTGATGTACATATTTAGATATGAATGTTTATTTATGTAAAATATAAACTTTTTCATGTATCTTTATAGTTTGCTCTTGACCAGGACCTCAAACCCCAGCCTCCTGATTTTTCCCAACAATGTAATGTGTTGATGGAGTAAACCCCACAAATGTCTAAAGCTCATGTTTTACTTGATTCCCAATAAGATTTTAAACTTCACTTACTGTTGCACTTAAATGTCAGACATCTGCTACTGAACTTGGATATTATGCAGAAATGAATAAATGACACCTCATAAGATGTAGTAATTCCCACTGAAAACTTACTTTCAAAAGATCTCTCAGCTCTTGAATTTTTTACTTTTTTACTTCAACGTTCAACGTTGTGTAGTTGACACGTTTTTGTTTCAGCCAATTATCTGTATTTGATCATGCTGTGACCAGTATTTGGGTTGGTGTGAGTGATGTGTCCCTGTAAACTCTTAACAAACACACTTGCAGTCTGTGGCAAATATGGAAATGTGTCACTTGCTGGCAAGTAGGATGGACTCTAAGACCAGCACTTACTCTTGTGACATTGTCATTGCAGGGAAACGGTGTGGCTCTTGCCCAGAGTGTCCTAGCTGAACTTCCTGACCAGGTGGCCTCCTTCTTCAACTCCTACAAGCTTAAACCCCCCAGTTCCTTCGAAGTTCCAGAGCCAACCTAGTAAAGTGGTCTAATTCAACTCCTAAACCTCTACAAACGTTCCCTATGGGATAAATAAAGTTGTCTGAATCTTGACTGCTTGTCTGCATCTCCTGCAGTCTCTTTAAGTATTTACTCTATGGAATGACATAAATCAGTATTAATAATGTCGCTTCAAATATGATGTAACCTGCTTTAATTTAAAGGTCATAACGGAAGAGTTCATGTGACCAAGAAACACATTGCCTTATAGTGCATGATATCGCAATCACACTAAAAGCTGCAGTATCATGTTATACTCTGGGCAGAAAAAATGCATTATGTCTGTTGATTAAATGTCAGTGTTTTTTCTATATTTCAATGTTTAGTCTTTTACTTGTATTATTTTTTGCTATTATGTTTTTACACTAGCTCAGTGTTGGAACTATTTTTCAGGGACGTGTTTGTGTTAGACAGTACTGTGTAGTGTGTGGCATATTTACTGTCTGTTCAGGCAGTGTGGTGATGGGCAGGTTATGTCAGCAACAAACTGAAGGGACCTTGTTCCTCTGACCCCAGTGACACATGTCCTTGCTGCCTCTACATCAAAGCGAAATGTGCGTGAAACATAATGTGATTTTGTGTGTAAGTGTCCTTTAAGTACTAAATTTAAGCCATGATGGTTTCTTTTCATCGGGCAGCGTGTGTAGCAGTTAAGTGTAATTCTGAGCTGGAAAGCTACACAGCTTTACCAACTGGCGGCTGTGGGTCAGTGGTAAGGCTGTTGTCTGCGGACCACAGGGTCAGTGGGTCAATCCTCAGTCCCGTCTATGTGTCAGACTGTCCTTGGGCAAGACACTGAACCCCAAACTGCTCCTGGTGCATCAGGTGAGCACCTTGCATAACCGCCAATGGCATTGGTGTGTGTGTGAATGGGTGAATGAGAAGCAGCATTGTAAAGTGCTTTGGATAAAAGTCGGATGTAAGTGTCCATTTACTATTTAATTCTGGGAAAACAAATCTTTTTAATCAAATTGTCAGTTGTAAATCATTTGTATTATTGAAGTCAAATGATTTGCAACTCTATGAGATTTATACAGATACACTTCAAAGGAAATGAACTGTCATCACAAGCATGTTGCTTGATCCTCAGGTGCTGTGGTATCACTCTGATGGAAATTATGACACATAAGTCATTTATGTTTTTATATATTTCACACCACATAGAATAATAAAAAAATAACGCAGTAGACTTCCATAAGTCCAACAACAAGACTGACAAGATTTAGTTTTTATCGTTGGAACGCATGAATTTCCTCTATTTGTGTATGTGTTTAAGTTTAGGTTCAAGTCTGTGAGGTGTCAAAAAGGTACCAAAGGTCCTTTAAGGTGTGATTTCTATGGTGCTTCATTATTTGCATTATCATTACTTGCGGCTTATTGTTTATGTAGGTTGTAAAAAATAACCGAAACCCATTCTGGAGACCCTTCCGGATCTCACTGCTCTCTCTGTGAAAGAAATGTGGAGAAACCTATAAAGGTACATTTGTTTTTACATTTTCATTTCTTACCTCAGTAAGTCCTGTAACATGCAGCCTGTTAACATGTTCTGAGCTATTAAAAGAGCAGATTCTCCTTATTTTTGGATCAGTTTCTGTTGACTGACTATACTGTTCAAATACTACATTAATAATACATTATGTAATTGCATTTTCTTTTCTCCTTGCAATGATCCTAAACATTAAACAAGTTTACAACCCAGCTGGTTAAGTGCTGTGTGTATGTACATGGATGATTCTAGACTTCACCACATAAAGCTGTGCGTTTTTGCTATTTTCTTTTTACTCAGTTGAATTACTCTTATCACATTTACTACATTCACACTGATAACTTAAATATTTCTAATTGTTTTTGCATGTTATTTGTGACCATTGTGCACACTTAAGATATGATAAGGCTTTTTTGCGGATATAAAAATAATGTATAGTGTATATTTTAATTATGTTTACATCACATCCATAGAAACTTGCTATTGTACACTGGGAAGTGACAAAACTAATATCTTTTTGCACTTATTAGCATTTAGCAATGAAAATGGCAACATATGTTATGTGAATGTCAGTGACTATGTTATTAACCACATCAGCCTTCATGTATGCTCCCATGACCTTATTGGGAGCTTTAAAACCACAATAGCAGAGATGCAAGTTGGTACACACATATCCCCGGTAAGACTTGTGTGTGTGTGTGTGTGTGTGTGCTACTGATAACTTATTTAAATTTTATTTGGCATAAATATGAGTCATGTTTCTACTTGCAGGCTGAATTTGAGTGCATTAACCCCCAAATTTGTGCTCCATCAGTGGGATGGTCATCATTAGCTACATATACGTGCTACAGTGAAATTTGTGCTGTGCATCTAACCAGTGGGATGGAGCAGGTGGTCCCTGGGCAGGTAGCATTGAGTGTCTTGCTTAAGGGCACACCTGGTGCACGGGCTGGGATTTGAACCCGTTGGCTCCTTTTTGCCATTAACAGAACTGTGTGTCTTTGTTTTCTGTGTGTGTCACTCGACTGATGTGCTGTGTGTTTAATATGTGTTCATGGTTAACTTAGACCTTTTTTTCTGACAGTAGCAGCAAGATGTTTCCTGTGTTTCAGAGCACAGGTTCCCCCTACTTTGCAGGTATGAAATATTTTTATTACTATGCTCTTAGCTGTCTCAGATTTTATTATTTCTGCCATGATAACCTTTCAGAGCATGTCGCCTCCATCCTAAAGTATGACTCGTGTTTTCAAGTTTCCCACGAGTTCCCAATAAATGTTAATTCAGCAAATCCATATTGTGCAGGTAAGATTAATCTCCCAAAATTGTGTTCAGCAAATAAAAATAGTTAAAGCTACCATATGTTACTTGGTAACTGGTAGCACACACAGAAGCCTACAACTATCTTTAGTTTTTTTAACATAAATCAGCTTATACCAGTGACATCACTATGGTTAACCACACAGATGAATTCAGAATAATTTTAACTTTCAACTTCAGTCTACATACACCGCTGCAGCCGGATCAACTATATTGCACTTATGTTTGTTTTCCGTCACCCTGTACTTTTCGTCTTAACTAACGTTGCTTAGCAACCACTCCTCTTCTTCTCAGTTACTATTGGTAATATATTTTCACTCTTGTAATTATGGATTTTAATTTCCCACTCGTTATTTGCTTCCAATTTCAACCTCACAATTTTAGTGTTCTTGTTTCTAATAGAAATATGTTCTGAAATGTTTTTTTTGTTGTTTTTTTTTTAATAATTATATATACGAGACGGGGTTAGATATATTTTGGGGCTCGTCCTTTTAACCAGTCAGAGATTTTAACAATTTATGTGTGTTTAATAAGTTCTGCAGCTTAATATTAAATATCATTTGATAAAGAGTAAAACCTGAATGGCTGCGCAGATAGGAGCGGGGAGAGGAATGACTGAGTGGGGCAGTGTGTATGGATTTCAAGCTTCATACTAGTAAATATATGATATTACAATATGGCAGAGTTTTAGCACTGATACATTTTATGGGCTTTGAACTTAACCTTCTTTTCAGCTTACACGTTCACCCACTAGAATAATATCCCCCCCCCCCCCCAAAAAAAAACAATTCAACATTATATGACAGTGCACTTATCAGCAGGCCGCTGCTTTAGATGTTATAGAAACAACCGTTGCCCAGCTTAGTGTATAACAGTTGGTAAAACTCTCAAACTCTGGCATTGGAAGGCTCCTCGGTGTCTTACTGACAGTCACCCTCTACAAAAGAACAGACACACTCAGCCACTTCTCTGATTTTTTTTTTTTTTTTTATAGAAATGTGTCTCTGTCTTCAACTCTTAAGATCGTAAACTCTACAAATCCTTGTCCGTGTTTCAGAGCCAGTCTAGTATAATGGTCTAATTTAACTCATAAACCTCAACACATCTTCCCTGTGGGATCAATTAAGTTATTTGAATTTTGAATCTTGACTACTTGTCTGCATCTCTTTCAGCTTCTTTGAGTATTTACTCTATGGAATGTTATAAATCAATATTAATAATGTTGCTTTAAATATGATTGAACCTGCTTCTATGTAAAGTTCATAAAGGAAGAGTTCCTATGATCAAGAAACACAATGGCTTATGGTATCGTGCACGTTATGGCACATCAAAGTCCTGTAAGCTATTTTTCGGGTGATCTTGATTTCCAGCTAAATACATTACAAAATAAAAAATAATTGGATAATACAAAATAACGCAGTGGACTTCCACAACCACGTCAGCAAAACGGTAATAAACTGACAAGCTGACTGATTTGTGTTTACGTCCAGTTTCAAAACTGAAAAAATGAGACTTGTGGGATCAATTCCACTGACTCACCATCATTCATTTTTTATTTTAATTTTTTGGCCTTTCGGGTTCTCCCGTGAGTTCAGGGTCGCCGCAGAGGATCATTGTCCGCATGTTTATTTGGCAGTTTTTTTTTTTTTTTCACGCCGGATGCCCTTCTTCACGCAACCCTCCCCAATTACTACTTGGAGCAGCTGGGGAGGGGAATGGGGTGTTAGGGGTTAAGTGTCTTGGCCAGAGATACTTCGACATATAGCCTTGGACCGGGGATCGAACCACGACGACTGCCTTACCAACTGAGATTCACCAGCATTCATATACAGTATGTGACGTAAACCCGCCTCGCCCGTTGCTCCGCGTGTAGGAGGTGTACAGGATTTGCAGGAAAAGAGAAACGAGCGCACCCGGTACCGCCCTCCACAACAGCTAGTTACTGAACCTAGTTAATGTAAACTCCACCACGGCGCATAGCTAACTAGCTTGGTAACGTTAGCTAACAAGGTAAGAGACGCTAAGTAAGAGAAGACTGGTTCTGACATTATGCTGTTTGAGCTATTAACCTTTGCTCCGTGCAGACATAACGTTACTGCCTCACGGGACTGACTGTGTCTATCTTAAGACTGTTTTTCGTCGCATCCAGTCACCAGGCGAATCACCAAAGACGTAAACTTACTGCGAACTTGTTAAACTTTGCAGTAAACGCCAGCGAGTGAGAGTCTTTAACCTTAACTACACATGCAGTTAAGCGAAATGTTACTTTAGTTCGAACATTCATGTAACGTTACCGTCCTTCCACACAGGCTTTTGGAAATGTCGCATTGCGCTTGTGGATAACAGTAACCGTAACGACACGATGAAAAGTCCGAGATTTGGTTTTGAAGCAGACTGTTCGTAGGCCACAAAATAGAGATTCCTGGCTCTTTGAGGGTGGCCGGGGTTGGGCTCCCCCGGCGAGACGCGTTTCCCTTAATGCAAAGCTACTCATCAAACGCTGACCGCACAGGTCGCGAGGAATCGGAGACCCAACGCACGTTCACTCAGTCATATCTACACTTGCACACACACACACACACACACAGCATATTCCGCATGTACGTAGAAGCTAAAGCGTATTTTACCAACCCCTCTCACTAATAATACTGAGTAACAATCACCAATCAAACTAAACTAACTTCCAGGTTTTAACCTCTCTTATCGTTGTCAGTTGCACATCTTCAGCTTCTCTCTGCTTGTACTACTTGTATGAGAGATGTAGCAAGTGAAGGATTAAAAAGAATTACGTCATTAGTATAAGTTAGAGCACCGTCAAAAAAAAATGGAGTGAATCATAAGTGTGGTATAGTCAATGGAAAGGTCCTGTTGTAAGGCTGTTAATCTGTGTTTCTGTTTGTCAAGTTTCTGAGTGGAAAGTGTTTCCTCCAGGCTGTGATGGCAACAGTGGGAATTCCAGGTTCAAAGGTCACAGACTGTGTGACCAAGGTGGAGCTGAGAATCTCCTGTGACAATCTGCTCGACATGGACACATTCTCAAAATCAGACCCTCTGTGTGTGCTTTTCCTGAGCAACTCAGGGTCCCAGTGGTGTGAGGTAGATACATTAAGGAAACATTTCAAATCAAGTTTTCCTTTATTGTAGTTGTTTTTTGGATCAAAAAATATAAGAGGTCAGTATAAAAAAGTGACTGTGAAACTTGTCTGTTAGATTGGCCGGACGGAGAAAATCAAGAACTCTCTCAATCCCAGATTTTCCAAGGCTTTTGTCATTGACTACTACTTTGAGATGGTGCAGAAGCTAAAGTTTGATGTGTACGACATTGACACTGAAAACTGCAGCCTTAAAGATGCTGACTTCCTTGGACAACTGGAGTGCACTTTGGGACAGGTAATATCATTGCTTATTACAAAAGATCATTCATGTCTTATGTTTTATTTCATTTTTTTTACCCAATTGGGAAAAATAATTGTTTCTGTTCAGATTGTGTCCTCAAGGAAACTAACAAAACCACTCATGAAGGACAGGATGCCTGCAGGAAAAGGAACCATTACTGTGAGTTTCCTTAATTGAGAGCAAGGTTTGAAAGATATATTACATTAAAGTAACATGATTGTAAATGTTGATGTGTTTCTTAATGTCTTTGACATTTGTTGCAATGCTTTCCACTGTTTTGTAGATATGTGCTGAAGAAAGAACAGACAACAGGGTGGTGGAATTGAACGTTGTGGCTAGAAAACTGGATAAAAAGGTATCAATTTGCACATTCGTATTATGTTTAGGAAATCAGAAATATTTTTGAATCCTACTGAGTAAATATTTAGAAATTACCATTGCTGCAGGTTTTATGAATTGAGAAATCCTGCTATGTTAGTTTATTTATATAAAATACTTAAATTGCATTTGATTAGCAGTGTGTTGCTGTTGTCAGTCACTCTATGGTTTGTACAATTCAATTTTTATATTTTCACTGTATTCTCATCTGCAGCATAAAGCTGCACTGTAGACCTGCTTTGAAGGAGAACTGTAGTACCGCTGGATAACAAGCATGTTGAGACAAACAAAATAAATTAGAGTTCAGTAAAGTTAATGCCCAGATATAGACCAGTAATCCAGAACCAGATTAGGACTCCTTTACTATAAATGAATACATTTGCCCCTAGGTATTAATGGTGAGACCGCAGTATTTTTTCATATTGTCTCCTCCAATCCTTCACTACCTAATGTGATCATTCTCATTTTCCTATAACATGAGTTGATAATCATACAATATAATACATGTTTGCTAAATACAAACAGTTTGGATTGAGAATGGATCCTAAGCATATATATTATAAATGTGTTTGTATTTTGGGGGGCTCAGTTGGTAAGGCAGTCGTCCACGGACCACAGGGTCAGTGGTTCGATCCCTGCTCCCGGCTACATGCCGAAGTGTCCTTGGGCAAGACACTGCACCCCAAGTTGCTCCCGGTGGGTCAGGTGAGCACCTTGCATGGCAGCCACCCCCATCGATGTGTGAATGGGAATCAACATTGTAAAGCGCTTTGGATAAAAGTGCTATAAAAGTGGCCATTTACCATTTTGTCAGATTTGCTTAATTAGGTTCTGGTCTTTAGTTTTAGGACTTGTGTGAAAATCTGAGCATATTTTACCAAACAGTATTTAGTTCAGCGTCATATTATCTCTATTTTTTCTTTGTGTTTCTAGGATTTCTTTGGCAAGTCTGACCCTTTCCTGGAATTCTACAAGCAGGCAGAAACTGGATGGCAGCTAGCTCATAGGACAGAAGTACAAATATATTCCTACCTTGTTTTGTAGTGCTGAGATCCTTGGTCATACATGGGCATGAAAAGACTTGACGGTCTTCTTGTAAATCTGTCCTATTGTGCAGGTGGTGAAAAACAACTTAAATCCAGTATGGAAACCATTCCGTATCCCACTGCAGTCACTTTGTGGAGGTGATGTGGAGAAATCTATAAAGGTAGCTACAGCCACAGACGCACAGACGAACTGTGAATTGTCATTGATGACAAAGCAGCCCGCACACTTGCATGAAGGCACAGTTTTGAAACCCCTATTTTGTCATGGTGTAAATTTATGTAAAATGGTATTTTGGACAAGGATTTCAACTAACATTTATTTCCCCTGTCGATTTAGAGTTGAGAATAAATATGTTATTTATTTATTTTGTTTCCATCCTTAACCCTGTTTAAGCACTCTAATCAGGAAGAGAGGCTTTCCAGTCAACAGTGTTGACACAGTGAGTGCTCTCCATGTGAACCATTTATTGTTTGTGAAAGAACAGGCCAAAGTCCTAGACACATTTCTGTCTGTTTCAAAGGAATACACACACTTCTGAGAAATGTAGCCCATTGGTGTATTTATCTGTTAAATGATGAGAGTATAACATACACTTAAAACATTCAGATCAGCCAAGAATGATTTGCACGTAGGGGCTATGGCAATTTACATAGTGATTTTATTTTATGGGTACAAACAGGCATTAGGGATAGTTGACAATATGTTAACATTACTGTTGACCGTGTTTGTACAACTAGCCAGATAGAGGTTCTAAAAGTATACACTGCACAAGAAGAAACTGATAAATGTGATTCAGTGTGCAGAAATGAACATTCCCATTGTTTAGGCACAAACTGATAAATGAGGTGACCAGACCCCATAAATTGAAGTGGAACACTGCACACTTCAGGTCACACCTGTCAGAAAGTTTCAATTAGAAAAAACTACAACACTATTTTCAGCCTGGTTTGTAATTCTTTAAATACAGTACCCAAGTAAATGCACTTAGTTTCTTTCCTCCCCAATCGACAGGAAAGTGGACCAATGGGCCTATTTCCCAAAAAGGTTTTTCTATGAGATGTCACTGTCAGTGATCTAGGTCTTCTGTGGCATTACACAGTTATCTATAGGTCTGTGTGTAAACACTGAAGGTACTCGGACGCTGCAGTGTTCAGATTCTGGGCTGCTGCTCATTCTGCAATTTTAAAGGCTTGTGTGTGTCCATGAGATTTTTTCCATAGCAAGGTGTTGTCTTTTATTTTGAAGTTTCACTCCATCACGTGGCTGTTTGTATCATCTTCATTCATATTGACACTGATCATCTGCCATCTGTGATATACAGTCATGGACAAAAATATTGGCACCCTTGCAATTCTGTCAGAAAATGCTTCTCTCAGAAAAGTGTTCCAATTGCAAATGTTTTGGTATTCAGGTGCTTATTGGTTTTTTTTTTTTTACACTGCATCGGAACAACACAAAAAAACAAGGAAGAAAAGACAAACTTGATACAAATTCACACAGAACTCAAAAACGGACTGGACAAAATTATTGGCACCTCGTCAAAATTGTAAGAAATAATTGCTTTTCAAACATGTGATGCTCCTGTAATTTGTATTTAGACACAGTTGTGACACGTAACAGGTGTGGACAATATAGTGATCACACTTGCAACCAGTTAAAATGGAGAAAAGTGTGTCACACATGGAGAAAAGAAAGAAGTGTAAAGAGGTGTCTGTTATTTTGAGGCGATTGATTTCAGTTATTTTTTCCAAAAGGGCTGCTACCAAATACTAAGTTAAGGGTGCCAATAATTTTGTCCAGTGCATTTTTTGGGGTTCTGTGTGGAATCTCTCTCTCTCTCTTTCTCTCTCTCTCACTCTCTCTCTCGCTCTGTAGTTTTTTTTTCATTGTAATAAATGAGAATAGACAATTTGTCTTGTTTCGTCAAACATTCTGTTTCCCAGATAGATTGTTATGACTACAACAGCAGTGGATCTCACAGCTTAATTGGATCCTTTCAGACAACACTTTCCCAGATACAGCAGGAATCCCAATCATATGCGGTAACCACTATGTGTTTGTTTGTCAGTTTGACAAGTACGAAAATACAAAAACAGTGTCATATCTGATTTAAAGAGTATTTATAAGAGTTTTTATTCTTGATATTCCCTTGTTTGGTATGTTTAACTCTCAGGCTGAGTTTCCATGCATCAACAGTGAGAAGAAACAGAAGAAGAAGGGATATAAAAACTCTGGTATTATCATCATAAAGCAATGCAAGGTACTGTTTTAAACTCCCTAGTATGATTTGTAGTTTTGATGTACATCAATCAGCCACACAATTAAGTACAGTACACCTGTTCAATTAACACAACTCAATACAGTAGCTCTGCCATGAATTCTACCTTTACAAGGTTAAACTTTCTCGGTTTTTAGGTTAAAACTGTCAGAAAGGTGTTAAGTCTACTATATGTTTATTATTGAGATGAAAGTGGGTTGTGGAGTTGTACCCATCATTATTATTGTAAGTAGATGTGGTTCTATTGTTTTGGCCAACATATTAAAATCAATGAAGCGGTCAAAATATTAGAACCCCCCCTTCTTACAATGCACTCCAATGCAATTTATAACCTTGTAAAAGTAGAATTCATGGCAGGGCTACTATATTTATTCTATTGCATTAAATTGCATTAAATTATGGCTGATCAGTGCATGTTGTACAATCATTCTATCTCAGCAAAAAATGTATAAATATGTTCTATATAATAAAATAATGAAAATGATATAATTGCAAAAGTTGCCTCCTTATGAAATTCAATTTGACTTTATTTATATAGCACCAATTCACAACAGAGTCAACTCAAGGCACTTTACAGAATAAAGTCAAAAGTATAAAGATGTATAGAGAGAACTAAAAATTTTCCCCTTGAGCAAGCCCTAGGCAACAGTGGAGGGGAAAAATTCCCTTTAACAGAAGAAACTCTAGCAGAACCAGGCTCAGGGTCGGCAGGCATCTGCCTTGACCGGTTGGGGTGAGTGGGAAGTGGAGAGAGAAAAGAAAAGAACAACAAAAACAACAAGACATCAGGCAGGTTGGTAGGACTGGTAGCAGCATGTCTATATAATTAACTATGAGTTTTATCAGAGAGGAAGGATTCAAGCCTAGACTTAAAAGTAGAGATGGTGTCTGCTTCCTGAATCTGAACTGGGAGCTGGTTCCACAGGAGAGGAGCTTGATATCTAAAGGCTCTGCCTCCCATTGTACCTTTGGAAATTCTGGGAACCACAAGTAGGCCTGCATTCTGAGATCGAAGTGGTCTACTGGGATGATATGGTGCTATGAGGTCTATATATGATGGAGCCTGATCATTCAGAGCTTTATATGTAAGAAGCAGGGTTTTAAATTCTATTCTAGATTTAATAAAAAGCCAATGGAGAGAAGCTAGTGAAGGTGAAATATGATCTCTCTTGTTAGTTCCAGTCTGCACTCTTGCTGCAGCATTTTGGATTAGTTGCAGGCTCTTTAGGGAGTTACTGGGGCATCCTGAAAGTAGGGAATTACAGTAGTCCAACCTAGAGGTAACAAATGCATGGACCAATTTTTCGGCATCACTTTGAGACAGGATGCTCCCAATTTTGGCAATGTTCCGTAGGTGGAATAAGTTCTTCTAGAGATTTGTTTTATATGTGAGGTAAAGGACAAATCCTGGTCAAAAATAACTCCAAGGTTCCTTGCAGTAGTACTGGAGGCCAGACTTATGCCATCTAGAGTAAGAATATGGTTGGACATCATATCTCTGAGGTTTTTGGGCCCAAATACTATGACTTCAGTTTTGTCTGAGTTTAAAAGTAAAAAATTGTGTGACATCCAGGCCTTTATGTCTTGTAGGCATGCTTGAAGCTTTATTAACTGATTATTTTCATCTGGTTCCATAGATAAATATAGCTGGGTATCATCAGCATAACAGTGGAAATTTATGGAGTGTTTTCTAATAATGTTGCCTAAAGGAGACATATATGAAGTAAAAAGTATTGGTCCTAACACAGAGCCTTGTGGAACTCCATAGCTAACCTTTGTGTGCATGGAGGATTCATCATTAACATGAACAAATTGAAATCTATCAGACAGATAAGATTTAAACCAACCTAGTGCCGTTCCTTTAATCCCAATTTCATGTTCCAGTCTCTGTAATAAATGTTGTGATCAACGTATCGAATGCAGCACTAAGATCTAACAGAACAAGTATAGAGACTAGTCCATTATCTGAGGCCATGAGAAGATCGTTGGTAACTTTTACCAGTGCTGTTTCTGTACTATGATGAACTCTAAATCCTGACTGAAAGTCTTTATACAAATTATTCCTATGAAAGTGATCATATAATTGTTTTGCAACTACTTTTTCAATTATTTTAGAAATAAAGGGGAGATTAGATATTGGTCTGTAATTGGCTAAAACACCTGGGTCAAGACAGGGTTTTTTAAGTAATGGTTTAATTACAGCTACCTTATAGGCCTGTGGTACATAGCCTGTTTCTAAAGATAGATTGATGATATCTAATATGAACGTATCTATTAAGGGTAAAGCTTCCTTGAGCAGCTTAGTTGGAATAGGGTCTAGCAGACAGGTTGTTGGTTTAGATGAGGTAATAATTGAAGTTAGCTAAGAGAGATCTATGGGTAAAAAGCAGTCTAACAGGGAGTGGGGTCTTATTGATGATTCTAGCAATGCTGTACGTGAATATCTACCTGTAATATTTTGGGGGGAGGATCTGGTGAATTCTTTCTCTAATAGTTATAATTTTATTCATGAAGAAAGTCATGAAGTCATTGCTGCTCAGAGTTAAGGGAAAACTAGGCTCAACAGAACTATGGCTCTTAGTCAGCCTGGCTACAGTGCTGAACAGAAACCGGGGCTTATTTTCTTCTATTAATGATGAATATATGCTGTTCTGGCATCACAGAGAGCTTTTTTGTACATTTTTACACTATTTTTCCAGGCTAAATGAGATTCTTCTAAATTTCTGGAACAACACTAACTTTCTAACTTTCGTGTTGCCTGTTTTAAGTTGCGTGTTTGTGAACTATACCATGGATATCGACTCTTCTGGTTTACTGCCTTCTTTCTCAGAGGGGCAACACTATCGAGTATTGTACGTAGTGAGGCTGCAGAATTGTCAAAACAATAATCTACTTGTGCAGGAGAAACATTAAGGAGGCTACTTTCCATTGTATTGACATATGGTGAAGGAAATGATGAAAGAATTGTGTCTTTAAATTTGTTTACAGCTTTTCTCTAATATTATGTTTGTCCTCCATTTGCCCATATACACTCCTCCAACCTATATCAGTAGCCACTGAGCAGTGTATCTTTTCAGGTCTAATTATAGCCCATTTTATATTCAGTAGCATAATTGTCTAGAATATAGAAATCATTCCTTAGTTGACTTTGTGCTTAGAATAAATGTCTAGTTGAAGGATCCACTGCCTCTTAATTTTTTAGCTATTTCACTGACGGGAAGAGGCTTTGCTTCGTGATGCTAGAGGCTGGAGCCCTGAACAGGATTAGCACTTCAGATAATGGATGATTGATTGATTGTATTGCATATTTGTGCAGACTATGCTTTAGTGTGGAGATGTGGACTTAAGTAAATTTAAACTTTTTCGCACAGGTGTAAAATATA
Organism: Channa argus; assembly: GCF_033026475.1. Taxonomy (NCBI): domain Eukaryota; kingdom Metazoa; phylum Chordata; class Actinopteri; order Anabantiformes; family Channidae; genus Channa; species Channa argus. The sequence goes on along the minus strand of NC_090215.1, from coordinate 1,949,387 downwards.
AAACCATTTTCTTAATAGGGATCGAATCTCTTGTCATTAATATTTATTTTCAGATAGTGAAGGACTACACTTTTCTGGATTACATAATGGGTGGCTGTCAGATAAACTTCACTGTGAGTACTGATTATTTTAAGTATATTAATATTTGTAAAGGAACAATGAAAATTAATGTCAAACAAAAGTAATGATCCCTTTGCATCTTCTTTTAAACAGATTTTTCATTCAGTTAAATTATTTAAACATTGACTGTTTTAAATGTGTTCTCATTGAAGAACACGGGCAAATGTCATTGGTTTTTAAGTTATAAATTCATAACGCTACTCCACCACATTACAATCCCAGTTAGTTTTAATGTTGTGACTTATAAGTGTATGCTTAAAAGAATGTAAACTATTTGATTGTGGCTATATTTATCTGTTTTCTCCCCCTGTCTCAGATTGCCATTGACTTCACAGGCTCTAATGGGGATCCCAGGCTTCCTCAGTCTCTTCACTACATCAATCCTCAGGGGTACAATGAATACCTGGCAGCGATCTGGGCAGTGGGTAATGTTATCCAGGACTATGACAGGTAAATACTGTACATAGCTGACTTTAAACTAATATAATCAACAGAAAAATCCACCTCGAATCAACATAGTGTTGTGTTCACTTTGCTATAGAAAATCAGAAAGAAAAAGGTTTTTTAGTTTTAAAACACTAACAGTGTTTTTGTGTCATCCCCAGTAAAATTAAATTAGAATAAGAAATGGTTCTAATGTTTTAGCCACCCTATTAAAAATGAATGAGCGGGCCAATGCTTTAGAATGTTCTCTTGTAATATTGCACTCTAGTACATCTCCACCCACCACTATGACCTCAATAATAAACAAATAGCAGAATTATTACCTTTATGAAAGTTTCAACTTAAAAAATGAGAAATTATAACATTGTAAAAGTAAAATTCATGGCAGAGCTCCTGTGTTGGATTCCATAAGATTGTACAAGTGTACCTAATAAAGTGGCCAGTGAATGTATAGCTTGGGGAGGAGCTAACACAAATATGACTTCAACCTGGGTTCAAGGGTCAAGGACAACTGTCTCTTGTCTATTCATCTTTTGTGTACAATCTCTCTAGACTAACACCTACTATATCTAACTTTCCTTTTGCAGTGACAAGATGTTTCCTGCGTTTGGTTTTGGAGCACAGCTCCCTCCTTCATGGCAGGTAATTGGTCGTTTTGCTAAAAACATAATTTGATATTTGATAGACTTTCTACCATGTCATAAATAAACTCATTAAAATTATTGATTTGGATCAATACGCTGTGTAATGTCTTGGGTGTGTTGGCGCAGGATGCAGATTATTACGTGTTTGTTTTTGCAGGTCTCCCATGAGTTTCCAATCAACTTCAACCCATCAAATCCATTTTGTGCAGGTAATAATATTCTAAAACTAGAAATTCACACTGTTGTGCTTTATGACATAGAACAGGACATGTACTTCAAGCCATTTTGCGATATGTTAATTATTGATTAGGCATTAAAGTATCTAATAACCATTAATATGTAGAGTGTTTCTGTTTATATTTTTGCTGAAAGAACAGAAATGTAGCATATGGTCCAATATAAAAAAATGTTTTCAGCACATCACTTTACCCAAGATATCTAAATATAGCGCTTTTACTTTTAACTTGCTCATTATGTTGTGGCTAGCTTTCCTATTGTGCTAAATTATTATGGAATTACAAAATGACACTTGACACATGCCCGTGTCCCAGTATGGCTTATGTATGTTCATCCTTGTTGGTTTTCCTCAGGTATAGAAGGGGTGGTGCATGCATACCAGCAGTGTCTGCCTCAGGTGAAGCTTTATGGCCCAACAAACTTCTCCCCCATCATCAACCATGTAGCCCAGTTTGGCAGGCAAGCCATGCAGCAGAAAACTGGATCTGTGAGTCTATAATATATAAGAATAGTATAATTGTAACTGCTGTGTGCAAAGGATGGTGACTAATTTTGGTTTGGCACAAGCAACTTAACAGCTAGCACTTAGTTTCCACAGTGACCACTTCCATATAATTTACAGTGTTTCTTGTGTTTTCTAGCAATACTTTGTGCTGCTCATCATCACTGATGGAGTAATCACGGACATGGATCAAACTCGCAGTGCCATTGTCAACGCCTCTCAGCTGCCCATGTCTATCATCATAGTTGGGGTGGGGGGTGCAGACTTCAGTGCCATGGAGTTTCTGGATGGAGACGATGGGATTTTACGGTCGGCTGCCGGCGAGGCTGCCAAGCGGGACATTGTCCAGTTTGTGCCCTTCAGGCAGTTCCAAAATGTAAGTAAACTTTGTAAAGCAAACTCTTTGTAGGCAACCTTTTAAAAATATGAAAAAAAATGTAATTTGAATGTCTGCACATTTTATTTCAGGCAGGTGCTGCAGCCCTCGCCCAAAGTGTACTGGCAGAATTGCCTGGCCAAGTGACTTCCTTCTTCAATTCATTTGGTCTTAAGCCCCCAAATGAACCCAGTCCTTCCTAATCATAATTGTTTCCTCTATTTGTTCCACAGCTGCATTAATTCAAATAGAAATATATAGTAATGGTGCCAGAATAGCCTAAACAATATTGTTCTATAGGTCTCTGTGACAAGAGTGACATAATGTGCTTATTTAAAAATGCTTGTGGGAAGCCCATCACCCACAGAGGTTGTAGAATTGCACATGAAAAATGGCAATTTACTGATGTAAAAATGCAAGTGCCTGCCTAAGCAAGTCCTTGGCCAGAGGACCAAAGTTTGTCCAAATGTAAGACCTTGAACTCTCCAGTCATATGTTGTATCCTAATCTCTTCCACAGCCATATTATTCATCGAATGATTTGTAAATATGATGTACCTATAGTAAAATCCATAGTAATGGACGTTGTCATACAGTTGAAGGGCTTCACAAAAAATCTACCTATTTATCAAGGTGTATTTCTCAACTCTAATGTACAAACTAACCTACAAAAACTTTTTTTTTGTTACAAAAATGTATTAAATGCCAAATGTTGTGCTTTTTATATGTAAATCTGCTTTTCTAAAATACCATTTTATGTCTAATTCTACTTTCATGTAGCTTTTTCAGTATGTTGTACAGATTGAAGTATCAATATTAGAGTAAATCTGAAAGTTGGAATTAACTCATGCTGCAGTAGTAAACTCTGTGTTTTAATTAAATCAAATCTAAATAGTCAAGGTAAATTTAACCGTAATTTAACCAAATCAAAGGAGAAATAATTTACCCAGGACATAAAACAGGGATAAATAATATGCTATGATCAGCGCGATATTTGCTCTGCACTGTCTCTAACATCTCACACAGTCTTTTCACCTATAAATCCCAGAAGGCCTACAGTTTGTGGTGTCCCTCGGTGATTCTAGTGCACAAGAGCATTTGAGATACATAAGCACACATTTTGCTTATGTATTATATATTATACTGTATATTGCTGCCACCATAAGAAATTTTTATAGAACATTTGCTCTTCTTCTATCTCCTAAACATCTAACATGAGTTGTCCCTCTGATGTCCTCATTCCTGATCCTGTCCATCCTCGTCACTCCGAAAGAAAACCTCAACATCTTAAGCTCTGCCGCCTCCAGCTCCAGTCTCACCACCATCTTGAACACCTTTCCTTTCATTCTCGCTGATACTCTTTTATCACACAACACACCTGACACTTTTCTCCACCCATTCCAACCTGGTTGCACTCGCCCCTTCACCTCTCTTCCACACTCTCCGTTGCTCTGAACCATTGACACTGAGTACTTAAAGTCCTGCACCTTCTTTACCTCTGCTCCCTGTAACCCCCAGCAGTCTAAGCCTATAGCAGCATAACTATAACTAACTATAAGCTTTATTAAAGAGGAAGGACTTTTTTAGACTTAAAAGTAGAGAGGGTGTCTGCTTCCCGAATCTGAACTGGGAGCTGGTTCCACAGGAGAGGAGCTTGATATTTAAAGGCTCTGCCTCCCATTCTACCTTTGGAAATTCTGGGAACCACAAGTAGGCCTGGATTCTGAGAGCGAAGTGGTCTACTGGGATGATATGGTGCTATGAGGTCTTCTATATATGATAGAGCCTGACCATTCAGAGCTTTATATGTAAGAAGCAGGGTTTTAAGTTCTATTCTAGGTTTTATGTGAAGCCATAGAGAGAATCTAGTGAAGGTGAAATATGATCTCTCTTGCTAGTTCCAGTCTGCACTCTTGCTGCAGCATTTTGGATTAATTGCAGGCTCTTTAGGGAGTTACTGGGGCATCCTGAAAGTAGGGAATTACAGTAGTCCAACCTAGAAGTAACAAATGCATGGACCAGTTTTTCGGCATCACTTTGAGACAGTATGCTCCTAATTTTGGCAATGTTCCGTGGGTGGAAGAAGGCTGTTCTAGAGATTTGTTTTATACGTGAGGTAAAGGACAATGTGTTGACAGTTAGTTAACCCATAATGATCAGCATTTAGTAGTTCATAATATTTTTTCATAATTAAAATGAATGAGGTGGCAAAACATTAGAACCGTTTCTTCTTATAATGCAACTCCAGCATGACTCCACTACCCACTTTGACCTAAATAATGAACACAGAGTAGAATTATCATCTTTCATCTTTCTTTAACTTAAAAACAGAAAATATAACCTTGTACAAGTAGAATTAATGGCAGAGCCCCTGTGTTGGATTGGATTAAATTGCACAGGTGGTGACAATGCTATGCCTGATCGGTGCATACTTCAACAATGTTTACATATGAGAAGTTAAGTTATTAAATGTTTCAATAACCTCTGAGTGTCGGTTTTACACTTGCTGCATTTTTATGTACTTCTGTCAGTTTTTTAACACTTTATTTGGTAAAATGCATATTTACACAAATACAGACTGTATCTTATCACTGTATATATATCACTGTATCTTAAGACAAAGCAGTGAACCTTCTAACGTTCTGAACCTGACCAAATACATTGAAGTGTGTGAATGCATATTCGTTGCTCATTGATCACTATGGCAGTTCCTTATGTAATATACTGTGCTTTCTTTTGTCATGTAGTTTAATTTTGTATATGTTTGATATACAGACACAAGGAAAAGGAATAGCACTGTTTTCATTTTTCTGGTGTTTGGCATAAATTGGTCATAAAATGTGATCTGATCTTCACTAAAGTCACAAATATCTACAAACATAATATTTCCAAGCTGTTAAACAAAGTCATAAACCTTTATGTTTTCATTAAACACACCCATTTAACATACAAAGTGATGGCAACAGTGAATTAATAACTGGTTAAACCACCTTTTGCAGCAATGACTTTCTGTACTTTCCTAAGCTGTGGATTAGACCTGCACAGAGCTGAGAAGGATTTTTTATTTATTTATCCATTTGTCTTTACAGAACTTCAGCTCCACCATACTCTTAGGACAGCTGATGTGAACGGCTCTCTTGAGGTCATTCTACAGTATCTCTGTTAGTTTGAGGTCTGGCCTCAGGTGTGCTGCAATGTTTTGGGGAAGCAATGACTTTCTCTGTGATGCCCCGTCATGGATACCTGGCTTGTTCGATGTTTTGCATATGGTTGACTTATGAACAGAATAAAAACATACTCCAATGCATCCTTCAAGTCTTTAGTTGTAATTCCAACATTACTGTTTACTTTATTGAGCATTCTGCATTGTGCGTTTGGAGTGATACTGGCTGGCTGCTCACTTTTAAGGAGAGTAGCCACAGTACTATGTTGTCTCCACTTATAGTTTGACTGATGAATATCTGAAGGCATTAAGATTACTCTGAACTCTAAGTGCATGCAAATAAACAACTCTAGATTTCAGGACTTCTGAGGTCACTTTCTGTGTCAGGGATCGCTCACAACAGCTGATGCTGCTTGTGAATGGTATGCTGATACTGTTTAGGTGTTTTTATAAGTCAAAGTAGTTGTAAATCTGTTCTGTATGTTCTTTAACACCTGACTCCAGTTGATGTTTAGTGACATCAGAATCCTAGTGTTGCTATTACATTACATCCACCATTGCGTCGTATATTTGAGTGTGTTCAATAAAGACTTGAAAGATCACAACTTTATGAGCATGGAAATATTGTTTGTTGATATTTGTGACTGTGTGAAAAGATCACACTTCCTGAAAAATGTATACTGAAATCCAGAAAATGGCAAACTACCATTGCTTTTTCTTGAGAATGTAAATACATGGAATGCAAGAATAAAAGGGCGTCTAAATATTAAACTGCATCTACTTTTAAAATGTTTGTCAAATTATTAGATGAGGAGAAATGTTTTTTTTCTGTTTGCCTTTGTGATAGTAGCGGCCAGCTGTAGCACAGTTGGTAAGGTAGTTGACCATGGACCACAGGGTCAGTGGTTTGATCCCCGCTCCCGGCTACATGTCAAACTGTCCTTGGGCAAGACAATGAACCCCAAGTTGCTCCCGGTGGGTCAGTTGAGCACCTTGCATGGCAGCCACCGCCATCGGTGTGTGAATGGGAATCAACATTGTAAAGCGCTTTGGATAAAAGCACTATATAAGCAACTATTTACCATGTACCATGATAGTACACTAAAGGAATAAGGTATGTTTTAACAACATTGTGACTGGTATTCACAGACAATTTTGTGAAATCTTAAAATCTTTGTGAATTTGTAAATCTTTGTGAAATCTTAAAATCCAAAATTATTTTAAAAATAATTGTGTAGTAGGGAAAGAAACATATTGAAATTGGTTTAATATGCAGTATGTAGTGTTAATTTAGTCACAATCCAGCTTTACTTCCATTTTAAGGTTTGTCATGAGCCATCATGGGGATTTTGTGCCCAAGACATAATAAACTTACTTAAAAATATAATACAATAACGTGAATGTAAATTAAGTTTTGTTTTCAAGAATGTATTTAAAATTCACAAAAAAGTACAATCAGATTTGGGGTGTTTACAATCAAAATATGACTTACTGTAATGTTAAACTTGTGTCCATAATAAATGGATAATAAATAAAGAGTATAGGATAAGGTTACTGTGTAGTTACTCAAAATGTCTGGGTGGAATCACATGCAAGCAAAGTCTTGTAGCAATGAGGAGGTTGGCTCTTAAGGACTGAAATGATTCAAATCCAACATCATGTAAGGATGGATAGAGATAATGATGATTAAGTAAAATAAAACCTTTAAATAGAAGTACAGATTTTATATTTCAAATCTTAAACCATAGTTATTTCAGATTGCCACTTGTTTATTACTGTAGAAATGTGTGGAAGTCACTCCCTGCAGTGTTTTTTCCATAGTTTATCTGCCTTCTCTCTAGACTGGTGAAATGTCTTTGTATTTAGTTTTCTAGATAGCAGCAGGACACATACTTTAACAGCCAGCCAGTTTTTCACACAAATACACTATACACAAAATACACACACAGTGTGGTGCAGGAAGGTAGAGTGGTTGTCCTACAGTTGTTGGTTCAGTCCCCAGCTCCTCCAGTCACCTGGCAAAGTGTCCTTGAGCAAGACACTGAACCCCAACTTATTTGCTCCCAGTCAGAGTTTTAACATTGAAGATGCCATCTGTATTGTTTTGTACAGTTTGTTGTTTGATTAAGTTTTGTACCCTATAAGTAAATGTATAATATGGTATCTATGTCAGTTGGTTATTTAAAAATTTTGCTTATGTAACTAATTTAGATTTTCCTAAAGATGAACAAAAAAGTTAAACCCCCTCGATGCCTGACACCGCCCTCCAGTGGCCACCGGGAGTAACTGCTAGTTAACGGCAGCAAAACATAGAGCAACACTTACGGAAGTGCTTTGACCAAACTGATAGAAATTATTGTGAGATGATCCCTTAAATATGATTCTCTCCGCATTTCTTTGGTGTCTAAATTGAAAGACACCAAACACGTGAGTTTTTGAATCTGGGTTTTTTTGTGGCGCGTAGCGGACGTACTGATGCGTCGTTTGTCGGTGGGCGTTGTTTTCGACGCATAGTGAGTTGCAGAGCTCGGGAGGAGAGGAGCTGTGATACTTTCCCCAGTGGCAACGTGTAATTTCGCCCTTAGCATCCCCGTGTTCACCTCACCTACTCCTATTTGTCCCGTGTGTCCTGCATTGCGTGTTTACGCGTCCAACGGTAAGTGACTAAAGCAGCTATATTGAGCTGTTTTCCTGATTAGCATTGTAGGTTGTGTTAGCCGATGTAACCAGCGTACTGTACTTTCTGTTCGTCCACTTTTCTTCGCCACACCCTCTAAACCTGATTAATATTTCCCGTGTGACTCACTGACTGGTTCATCAGGCTACTTTAAAAGTGAGGCTCAACTATTTTGCAGATCTGGCAATTATGACATTTAACGTTTTCTAACGGCTACATTAGCCAGCGTTTCGTTGATAAGTTAGCATACAGGATATTACCCAGTTAAAACTGTGCGGTATGTTGTGTTGCATGCAGTTTCAGTTAAAGTGCGTTGTTTGTAGTGAATCTCGTAAATGTAATAAAAGTTAAAAAACATTTTAATAAATTAATACCATTAACCTACTACCATTTTGCTAGCTTATGAACGTATTGAATTCGCAGATGCAAGTTCTAAAACCTAACAAACCTTATAAATTGACGTAATGCAAGCTTTTACGTGACAAAGCCGAAAGAGTTGTATTTAAAAATATGTGCAGTTTACACAATACAGTTTTTTTTTTTTTCTGTGTCTTGTTTCTCCGCATTGCTTCCTGTCAGACATGGCTGCCCAATGTGTAACCAAGGTGGAACTGACTGTGTCTTGTGAGAATCTCCTGGACAAAGATATTGGCTCCAAGTCTGACCCCCTGTGTGTCCTGCTGATGAGCAGCTCTGATTCCCAGTGGTTTGAGGTCTGTATTTATTCAATTACACAATTAATTTCACTACAAGTCCGAAAATATCGGTGAACTGCATGATTGGCAATCGGTGAGCCAAAATAACTTTTTTTGTTTATTTTGAAAAGGGCAAGTGAATTGCTAAAAAAAGGCACTGCTCTTGGAAACTCCTAAAGCATGATAGGGACGTGTATGATGTAATCTATGTGTGGTAATTGAATCTCAGAGCTCTGTTGAGCAAACATTAAATTACAGTTGGTTAGGGTCATTATGTTTTGCAAAGGCACAGGATGTCCAGTTCCTGTCTTATCAGTGAAGAAGCACTATTATTTCTCAGAAATCTGTGTGTCTCATACTGCTGCCTAATGTTCTCCAACAGGTGGCTCGCACGGAGAAAGTCCAAAATTGCCTCAACCCAAAGTTTGCCAAAAGGTTTACAATCGACTACTACTTTGAAATAGTGCAGAAACTGAAGTTTGGGATTTATGACATCGACAACAAGACTGTTGACCTGAGTGATGATGACTTCCTAGGGGAACTGGAGTGTACCTTGGGTCAGGTAAAAGCTTTCCTGTCTTCAGCTCCTTTTCCATGTAAGAATCTTAAGTGAACTTGTACTTGTAGCAGGTTCTGGTTTTTGTTTACAGCTCAACTCACTTTGAAGAGAAGGTCCAACAGTTAAATGTTAGCGCTCCTCAGGAGGTAGTACGAAACTAGTAGAAAATCAACTTCCAGGTATCCATGGGGGGGATAGTGGGGGTCACCTGCGATTGGCTAAGCAAATGCATCATAATGTTTCAGGTATTAGCTTATTAAACACTTCATAAAAAGGGACTCATTGCAAGTTTGTGTGCCTCTTGTTTAGCAACTTTTTGATAAATTGCTCTGACTGTCGCCCTTTTATGGGGCAACTGTGGCGCAGGAAGGTAGAGCGGTTGTCCACCAATCCCCGTTGGTTCAATCCCCGTCTCCTCCGGTCACATGTCGAATTCTCCTTGAGCAAGACACTGAACCCCAACTTAGTTGCTCCCGGTGAGCGTCGGTCCCCCATCGGTGTATGAGTGTGTGTGATTGTGAGTGTGAATGGGTGAATAAGAAGTGCAGACCATTCATTCCTGGTCCTGGGAGCTCCCCCATTTAGTGTGGAGATGTGTCTATGTGTGATTTTGAATGGGTGAATAAGAAGCAGTGTAAAGTTAATGCCATTACAGTGGTATGTAAGTGCAGACCATTTACCTTTCTAGCATTTGTTTTTGCACATGCATTAATAAAACAGCTTTCTAAAAAAAAGTCATGTATGTGGTTGAGAAGCCGAGCCTCAACCTTTTGTGACTAGTAACCAACAATGGGAAAAAGAGGAAATATACGGTGGAAAATTAAACTAAAACAGCAATAACTAGAACAACACAAGTTCAGTTTATGGGAACCTCCAGGTTACAGATCACTAAGTTGAATGATAAGGCGGCTTTCATCTAAAAGGACATGTGTTGGCAATATATGTTTGTACAGAGCCATCATTTAACGTCTGTAATTAATTATTTATTAATTAATTAATTTTGGTGAAATTCTTTTTTTTAAGGTTTATGGAATCATTGTTTTTAAGGTTTTGTTTGACAGTTTCCTGTAGTTTAAAGAATAAACAAAGATGTCACAACCTGATCTTACAGTTGCAGCAGTGATAAGACAGATCTTGTAATAAGATCCCACTGTTTCACTATCTCTGAAATGGAGCAAACTTCCTTGATAAAAAACTTGCGGTTCTCAGTGTAATTTGACCTCTGATGTTCATTCTGCCTGGTTGTTTTTATAGTTTCTGTCTTGTGGCCTGGAGGCAGCTCTGTTACTAATTTACTTGGCTGCCTCTTTATTAACTGCTTGTGTTTTTCTGTACTCTTAGGTTGTGTCTAGTAAAAAACTGACCCGACCCCTTGTTTTGAAGAACAAGTCACCTGCTGGTAAAGGGACCATCACGGTGAGTAGCGCAGAAAGAGGCTTCATGCATGCCAGTGTTAGATTTTGCAGTTATTTGTTATTTGTTTTATAATAAATATATATAATATTTATTTCTCCTCTGGTCTTCTGTAGATTGTTGCAGAAGAAATTAAAGATAACAGGGTGGTGAATTTTGAAGTGCAAGCAAGAAAATTGGATAACAAGGTATGAGTGATTCTTCTTGAAATCTGTGCTGGTACTTGGACAGTCAGGTGAATTATTGGTGTATTTCTTTCCTTTCTTCATTTACAGGATTTCTTTGGGAAGTCTGATCCTTACCTGGAATTCTACAAGCAGACAGAAACTGGATGGCAGCTAGCTCACAGAACAGAGGTATACAATTTAAAATGTTAATGTGCTACATCGAGCCCAATTTATTTTTTAAGTAGTTTGTATGGCTTGTGTTTTAGCATGTGACATCTGCCAGCTTAATAAGTGCACTAAGGTTAAGTTGTTGTTAATGTTACACTGTTTGTGTCTATTTATCTATATCTATCTATATATCTATCTATATCTATATATCTATATATATCTATATATCTATATCTATATCTATCTATCTATATATCTATATCTATATCTATATCTATCTATATCTATATATCTATATATCTATATATCTATATATATATATATATATATATATATATATGGATGAGGGGAAAGTGGAGAGAGAAAATAAAAGAACAGCAAAAGCAACAAGACATCAGGCAGGTTGGTAGGACCGGTAGCAGCAAACTATAACTAACTATGAGTTTTAACAAAGAGGAAGGTTTAAAGACTAGACTCAAAAGTAGAGAGAGTGTCTGCTTCTCAAATCTGAACTGGGTCGTGATAGCTAAAGGCTCTACCTCCCATTCCACCTTTGGAACTTCTGGGAACCACAAGTAGGCCTGCATTCTGAGATGGAAGTGGTCTACTGGGATGATATGGTGCTATAAGGTCTTCTATATATGATGGAGCCTGACCATTCAGAGCTTTATATGTAAGAAGGAGGGTTTTAAATTCTATTCTACATTTAATGGGAAGCCAATGGAGAAAAGCTAGTGAAGGTGAAATATGATCTCTCTTGCTAGTTCCAGTCCGCACTCTTGCTGCAGCATTTTGGATTAATTGCAGGCTCTTTAGTTACTGGGGCATCCTGAAAGTAGGGAATTACAGTAGTCCAACCTAGAGGTAACAAATGCATGGACCAGTTTTTCGGCATCACTTTGAGACAGGATGCTCCTAATTTTGGCAATGTTCCGTAGGTGGAAGAAGGCTGTTCTAGAGATTTGTTTTATATGTGAGGTAAAGGACAAATCCTGGTCAAAAATAACTCCAAGGTTCCTTGCAGTAGTTATTGGAGGCAAGACTTATGCCATCTATAGTAACGATATGGTTGGACATCATGTCTCTGAGATTTTTAGGACCAAATACTATGACTTCAGTTTTGTCTGAGATTAGAAGTAAAAATTGTGGGACATCCAGGCCTTTATGTCTAGTAGACATGCTTGAAGCTTATTAACTGATTATGCTCATCTGATTCTATAGATAAATATAGCTGGGTATCATCAGCATAGCAGTTGAAATTTATGGAGTGTTTTCTAATAATGTTGCCTAAGGGAGACATATATAAAGTAAAAAGTATTGGTCCTAACACAGAGCCTTGTGCTAACCTTTGTGTGCACGGAGGATTCATCATTATATGTGTGTGTGTGTATTTTTTTTCTTTCCCGACCAAACTTAATAAATCTAGTGGTGTGTGTTTTAAATTTTTAAAAATTTTATTTTATTTTTTTAGGTGGTGAAAAACAACTTGAATCCAGCTTGGAGACCCTTTCGAATCCCCCTGCAGTCTCTCTGTGGAGGAGACTTGGAGAAACCGATAAAAGTACTTTACTTTTTAAAATCAACTACTTGCAAAGCTGGCAGAGTAACTTCAGTTTGTACTTGCTATAATTCTTTTTGGTTTGATTTCAATGGCACTTTTTTTTTTATATTCATGCAAAGGACACAATCAGACCGTTGAGCCTGAATATGAGAATAGAGTGAAATTAAAGTCAAGCGTTTTATTTTAAAAAATGATTTTGGCTCTGTATGCCAGTGAATTTGGGGGGTGAAAGATGTGATCAAAGTCTAGCTGACATCTTAAGGATTTGGTCAAAAATATTGAATGAACTGTAGGAAATCTTCAGTCCTCCAGCATAATAATTTTTCATGCTCTTCTGACTTTTGATATTTCTGAAATTACCAGTAGATTTTTTTCCTGCTAATCAATTTACCAGATAGCTCATTTGGTCACACTTCCTGTCTTGTTTACTGGCAGTGACAGCTCTTTAGACTTTATATTGACAGGTAACATTAGAATTCAAAGGTTACTACATTGTTAAAAAATAAACTCTAGACCCCTTTACTTGCTTTCTCGTACAACTGCTAAAAATAACACACACCTGGCCGTGAAACAGCTCAGCAGGAAACTGTCGAAATGCTTCTGTGCCACTACTATTTTGGGATTGCTGTAAGTTTTACGTGATTAATTCAATTATTCTGACCAAACCTAAATATAAATTGACAGCCTGCACAGTTGTTTTTATTTTTTTGGTGGAGTACACAACCAAAATGATGACGGTTGTCACTGTCCAGATACTTATAGAAGGGACTGACATACGTCTTGACAAGTAGTATACAGTATGAATAACTAGATTTATAATATATATAATATATATTTTTTAACCTCTGAAGCAAACATGTCAGGAAGGAAGCGGTTTCCAACCATGCAAGTGAGTTGACCACAGCATCAGTGTTTGTCTTTTCTTATCTTACCATCACTTTAATGGGTGAACTGTGTGAATGAAATAGATGGGGAAATGTACAAGACACTATTTAGGCAGGGTCTCCAGCCCTCCAGCCTTTCTTCATCCAGCTCGATACTGTCATAGAACATTTGTTGATGACAACACTCGCTCTTCTTTAAGCCATTTTACTGTCAGCATCTGTCTAGTACACAAGTATTACTGTTATGTTTTGCGTCTTACTTTTGCATGTTGCTCTTTTCTGTTCACGTCATAATCTTAAAGGGTCAGTTTATATAAAATGACAACCTTTTGTCACCTCACTCTACTGGTATCTGGCTGTGCAGATAGTTTTGGTTTTATTCCTTCAGACTTTGAGAGATCTGGACCTCACCTCAGTACAATAGCAGCAAACAAACCTAGAGATTTTTATACCTCGTTGAGAAAAATTTTCAATCTTATATAGAAAATGTAGAAAACTGCAATTTGTACGATCACAGCAAGGTCTGTTGATACTTTTTGTAGTTTTGGTGAACTGCCCCTTTAAGGTTGTTGTTTTCTTTTAAAACATTTTATTTTTTATTTTTTATCTTTTACCCTTTCTCTGAACAATTCAACGGTGCCTTGTCAGGTCAACGCCATCACCATGTGTTTTACCTTTTTCTAGGTTGAGTGTTATGACTATGACAACGATGGCTCCCATGACCTCATTGGAGCCTTTGAGACCACAATGACACGCCTCCAACAAGCATCACAGATTTCTCCAGTATGACTAAGCTGCAACAGCCAACGTTTCAAATATTCTTCCCATTTAGATCAGCTTAACATTGCTCTTGTTAACCTCTCTTCATCTTTACTTCTCAGGCAGAGTTTGAATGCATCAACAATAAAAAGAAACAGAAAAAGAAAGGCTACAAGAACTCTGGTATTGTGAGCGTGAAGCTATGTCAGGTATAGTAGTTAGTCATAAATGTTCTTATTTTAAAGCTGTACACTTGTGTACTAAGGCTACAAAAGATTAAAAAAAATAAAGGGCCTAAACATGTCTATACTTGAATAGTGGTATGTGTTTGCATTTACAGTAGGTGTTTCTTGTTGGTTCCATTTGTCTTTTAAGAAAACCGGTGTTTCTATCTCTTAGGTGGTGAAGGAGTATACCTTCCTGGATTATATTATGGGAGGCTGTCAAATCAATTTCACTGTAAGATTTGGCTCTTTCATGGCTCTAGTTTGTGTTACTTCAGTTCTTAAGTCATTATCAAACTTAGCAATATGCTATAATATGCAGCTGTCTTTGTATTCATTCCCTGCTTGTATGTCTGTAGGTGGCTATTGACTTCACAGGCTCCAATGGAGATCCTAGGTCTCCTCAGTCTCTGCATTACATCAGCCCTCAGGGTGTTAACGAGTACCTGTCTGCTATCTGGTCCGTGGGCAATGTAATCCAGGACTATGACAGGTATGTACATATTTCCCATCTACAGTAATTATTTATTTCAAAATATGAATCATTGGCAACATATACCTTGCACCTCAAATGAATTGAAATAATCAGTCATGTATTAGTGGTGTTTGTGTTTCCTTCGTAGTGACAAGATGTTTCCCGCTTTTGGCTTTGGAGCCCAGATCCCTCCCACTTGGCAGGTGAAGCTTACATTAAAACATGAGCCTAAATAAATGCAGAAGCTATTGTGACTGCATACATTTGCATCACCATATGGTGGTTTTTGCACAGGGAATTAAATATGATGGGTTTTGTGTTGCAGGTTTCCCATGAATTTCCTCTCAATTTCGACCCCTCAAATCCATTTTGTGCAGGTTCGTTCACAAATCACTGCACGGTTGATTTATCTGAACGCATTCTAGACCGTGTGAAGCAGAGTCTACGTGTACAGTTGTTCTTTAGCATGTTGGTATTTGTCTTATTGCTTCTGTGTGTGCAGGTGTTGAAGGTGTGGTGCAGGCCTACAGGATGTGTCTGCCCCAAGTCAAACTCTATGGTCCCACCAACTTCTCCCCTATCATCAACCACATGGCTTGCTTTGCTAAGCAAGCCCTCCAGCAGACCACTGCATCAGTGAGTGTTTACCAGAAACATGATCACAATAGCCAACTTCAAAGTCCTGCATTAAACATACATCTCGTTGCTAAAGATAAAGTAATTCTCCAAACACAAACAGAACAAATAAGGGCATGGTTGGACAACCACTTCCTGTTCAAGAAGTTGTCCAGAAATATTTAAACTGTCACTCAATTTTTTTGTAATTGTACATCTGTTCACAACTACAGTGGATTTAAAGTGAAGCCATCACCATGTCATCAAACTGTAGACTTTCAGCTTTAATGGGTTAAACTAAAGTTACTAAGGAATGACGTGTTTGTCCACAATCCCCATTTTCAGAAGTTTAAAGGTAACTGGACAAAGTAACGTAATTACCATTATGTTGTTTTTTTTTTTAAGTAATTTAATAAAAATCATTGCTTTTTGTTTACCTTCATTTTCTTCTGACCCTCTTATCATCTTAGCATGTAAAACATCAATTGAAAATATTGAAAATGAAAATATGAAAATACTTTTTTGTTTTTCATTTATTATTCCTTCTGTAGCTGTAGACTTCTATATGAATGCCTGGTAACCGTTTCTAGGGAGTTGATAGGGAATCTTGCCATGAAGTCTGTATCCTTCAAATACACGATGATAACTTCACACTTGTCCTGTCTTGCTGTTTTCCTGAAGCAATACTATGTTCTGCTCATCATCACTGATGGAGTGATCACAGACATGGACGAGACTCGCAATGCCATCGTCAACGCCTCTCGTCTGCCCATGTCCATCATCATAGTTGGCGTAGGGGGTGCAGACTTCAGTGCCATGGAGTTCCTGGATGGGGATGATGGACGGCTGCGTTCTCTGAGCGGCGAGGCAGCCATGAGAGACATCGTCCAGTTTGTTCCTTTCAGGAAATTCCAAGATGTACGTAGGTTTTAACTAATTATTTTGTGTAAAAAAATGAAAGTGCATGTATGTGAGTGTAGCTGTTTCTCAATTGAATCGCAAATTCTTTACTATAGAAACAGAATCTATGCTTTTCTCTTACCATTTCACTGCATTAGCTTCCATTTAACTGGCTCCAAAATTACAAATGAAAACATACAGTGGGATCACCGTCCAATGCCAGACCTAGCTGTTCCCCGCCCCCCAAACAGTAGACCTCACTTAGCTTGTACCTTTTTTCATTTATCTCTTTTCAGGCACCCAGCCAGGCTCTTGCCCAAAGTGTATTGGCTGAGTTACCCCAACAAGTGGCCTCCTTCTTCAGTTTATTCAAATTGAAGCCTCCTCACGATCCCAGCCCATCATAGGGGTACCCCTACTATTTGTGCCATAAAGCCCCACCACCATCCTAGTCTGTGCTTGGCCCCTACGCATTAACTGACCTGCTGATTCACTGCATCTGTCAACACATATAGTGATCGCTATCTTAATGTTTGTTAACTTTATTGTGCTTCCATTTACTCCGTTTTCAACATCAGTGCTGATTTGAAACTGTTGGACCCTTTGAGGTCGTGACTTACTTCAGAAACCTGCCCACACTTAAGGGAAAACTCCTCTCTACATTACTATAAAAAGCTATTG
Organism: Channa argus; assembly: GCF_033026475.1. Lineage (NCBI taxonomy): Eukaryota > Metazoa > Chordata > Actinopteri > Anabantiformes > Channidae > Channa > Channa argus. The sequence goes on along the minus strand of NC_090215.1, from coordinate 1,932,124 downwards.
CTGGTGTGATTTGTAGGTTTGTTATCTTACAAATTCTACATGCTCCTAGATAGAAATAGGAAAAGTGCTGCATGCCAACAGTGCACTATATTCAAATATTGGTCCACAATCAGCATAAATCATTGACGTGTAAAGGGGTGGAATTTTCCTTTAAACTGTCTATGCGTGCATGACTTTTCATTTACTTTTCATCCCTGCTCCCTTTATCTCATTACATGTGGTGGAAAAAACACAATTATAACTTGTATTTTTTTGTTTTTTTCTTTCTTCACTGTTCTGTAGTTTTTTTTAAATACATGTTTTACCATTTCAGGCTCCCAAAGAAGCTCTGGCTAAGGCGGTCTTGGCTGAAGTTCCAGGTCAGGTGGTGGAGTTTTTAAATACTATGAAGCTGACTCCACCCAATCCTGCACCAAACCAGGCTACCATCTGATACAAACCTTGTTTACACTATTGTCTTACGAAACCAGTGAGAAACCAGTATGCAAATCACGTAAAATGAGCAAGCATTCTGTTACGTCCTTCAGCCTCTTTACTTTTGACCAATCATGTGTTTGTGCCAAAAGACCAGACTTTTGTGCTCTAAACTTATTAGTTCATCATGGCATTATTAAAAGCATAGGATGCTGGTTTGATGTGTTATACAGGTTTGAGAAACGGATGGTGCTAGTAGCATCATTTTGTACATATTTGTAGCAGCTTACTCGTGTTTACTTTAGATTCATGTCCGATGCTGCACATGTAATAAGATGTAGTACAAATATATAATATGTATGATCTCCCTCAAATTTTGCCAAATTCTGTTGGTTGTAAACCCAATGCTGTTTTTACTTTAAAGTATACTTCTGAAATATTGTGATAACTGGATAGTAGTTTAATTGGTAATGATTATTCTCCAGTGTATTATTTTTTTTTAAAAGCATATAGACACTATGAAGTTGCTAAAGAAGGAATGAATAGCCATCTACAGTTTTAGGATTAAAATATATAACTTAGAGCCAGTTTATTGAAATTTAGGCATGTTTACTACTTGTGTCCCGTGTATTTTGTTATTATATGGCTGTACAACGATCTATTAAACAAAATGTATCTGACGCATCATGTTTTGCATTGTACAGGATGGAAAATGTGCCTTGGTGTTACCCTGCAAAAAAGTACACTTCATTCACTGTGGACAGTTTATAGAACCAACAATGTGCACTTCTACCAACAAAAGGTGACAAATAGGAAAAAATGGATCAATTTTAAAAATATTTTATCTTCTAAAACTAGGATCATAAGAGTTTTAGACATTACAGTATTCTATGGTAAAATGTGGGCTAATGGGTCTAATCACACACTACGTTTGCATCAAGCTCTCGGCATGTTAAAAGGAGAAATTAAGGTATTGTCCTCCACCTACTGTGAAGAGCACAGCATTTTGTGGCTCGTATTAAACCACATTTCTGAATTAGGCGATACAATTTATTATCTGGCATAGCATACATTCATAACCAATAACACCTTTAACTGCTTTGCCAAGATCTTCATTAGAAATCTTTAATCTATAATTTGGTGCCTATACTATATTCAAAAGATGACGACCAAAACAAAAGTTACCATCTTCCCACAATGTCCATACAATCTACTTATAACCACACTCAGTTACTTTATTGTGAAGAATACAGTTTGTTCAGAGTGTAGCCGAGAGTTTGTATCTAAAACAGGCTACTCACTGCTTAACATCTCTCAGCACTGACATTCAGGACAGTCCTGCCAGGTTTACCTCTGGTGTCAATGAATTTAGAGCCACAAACGTACTACACAACACCTCTTGTTAAAAGAGACTAAAACATTCTGTGTCCTCTGTTAACATGGAAAATCTGCACTTATTACCGTATTATCAAATGTAACCAGTGAATGTAGCTTAGCTTTTTTTTTTTTTTAAAACCTCCATCTCTACCAGCTCAGCTAGCTGCGGATGTATATCAGGCAAAGGACAGGAACTGAAGCATAATCCAGGTGTGGTTACATGTGGTGTATATTGTTGTGATCCATGAACTGCTTGAGGTTGTGCAGGTTGTCCCACCACGTAAAGAGGAAGGTGTCTGCAATAAGTCTGAACCAGGGAGTGATGTCCAGTTCCTTGCGCTCTGCTTTGTCCAACATCTCCTTTAGCTCCTCCTTGGTCACATAACAGTGGCTTTTGATTTCATTGGGGTCAGGATTTAAGTCCACTTCCTTTAAGGTCAAACGCACACAAAAAGACATAGTCCATAATCTGAATTAATTCACGATGAATCCCACAGCTGGAATGGTTGAAATGTATTTTTAAATGAGAAATCCAGGTAGTAAAGATTCTGCAAATAAACATACATCAGATATCCTGATGTAAATTGACTTTATATCCAACCGACATCACTGCCCTACCTTCTGCATGAAGAGGATGTAGTCGATCTCATGTTCTCCCCAAATGCCATCTGACTGGGCCTTGTAGTGGATTCTTGTTAGATATGTCATTTCATCTGGTGGCACCTGAGAAGATCAGACTAAAATGAACATTTACCATAAACCTCAATAATCATTCTCTAGTCTATTAAATGCAAATGCTAGAACTTCAACACCTGCTCTCGCACCTGTTCTATGGGGATTCCCAGTTCAGCTCCAAGTCTCCTTTGAGCAGCTCTTCTCACTCCTGTTGCATCCGCCTCCTCCAGCTCACTCTCAGTGTGTAAAGGATGACTGCAGCATGTGTTTGTGAAACAGCCTGTGCGTATGAGCATAAACACAAAATATTGTTAGTCCACTGTCTACTAATCCTGGGGCGACAGTATTTTTAATAGTGTTCAAACTGGGAGGTTGATCAGCTGACCTGGAAAAGTGATTTTGGCATCTGATCTCTGTTGTAAGAGTAGCTTGTCTTCACTGTTAAAAATAAAGACGCTGAAAGCTCTGTGTAACAAACCTGGTAAAACAAATGAGCAATTTACACTTAATACAGACACAAATCTGAAATGATTAAAAAACCCCAAAACAAACTACGGTAATTGTTTGTGCATTCCTGAAATGCACAAATACCTTTCTCAATGTTGGCATTAAGGTGGCAGTTTTTCTTTGTATCAGCTCCAATCTTGCGATCGTTCTCATCGATGAGGATGCACATCTCAGACAGCAGCTGCACCTGCTTCTCATCCAGGTGATCGGTGGTGATCTCAGGCATTCTGGCGGCAGACTGTAGGTGTCTCACTTTGCTGTAGCATGCAGGTACAGAGAGTAAGCAGGCAAGTAGCAAGTGAATTGTTTTAGACCACAAAAAGACCTGAGCTTGTTTTAAACACTATTATAAATACAGTATCTCCCCTAATAATCCTGGTGCACGGTGTACTAGCTTTTCAATGGAGCTACACTGTAGCAGATGTGGAGAAACCTGCTGAGGAAGACTAGGAGACAAAAGCTGGCACCAGAAGGACCTTAATTCTTTTAAAGTACAACAATACATTTTAACACTCCAATGATGAGTACATGTTACACACAAATTCAGAGAAGGTGAAATAGTGTCAGTAGTGTAATGTTAAACTTTTGCATTATTGAAAAACATCAGTTACACTTCAGTAACTTACTTCAGTTCACAGCAAAAAAAAAAAAAAAAAAAAAAAAAAAAAAAGGGTTGATCTTCAATCTCCTAGTTTTATACAACTTAAAAAGTCTAAACCTTAAATAATTATGTACAATGCTAAATATCTATTACAGAAAAACCTCGGCGGCCTCTGATAAATAAGTAAGTACATTTATTCTAGTACCAATTTGAGTTACATGTTCTTTACTGTTGTTTTCCCATATCAGGATATTTCTACTCCAGTACGATTCGGAGGGAAATACTGTCATTTTTAAACAGCTTTAGTTACTAGATACTTCGGCAGTTTTCAGTACAAATTAAATATTTCATAACTTTAGAAAGTTGACGAAAACGTTCTTTTGTTCTAACGTTAGCTAGTAAGCGCATTAATCAGTAACCGTAGAGTCAATAGCAAAGACGTAGCTACAAATAGTCGGTTTAGGATCAACAAGCGCTTCTGTTGCTCCTTCATTCCCACACAATGACCTGGTGCGGTTCCAGAACCATTCACCACGCTAACTTACCTGTGTATAGATCTGCTGCAGCTCGCTGTGCAGACAGGTGTGTTCCACCGTGGAGAAGCTCTTCTGCTACCGCTTGTGATTGGTTTTAGGACAGCAGGACCCTCGCGGGACACCATCCGGAGCACCGCCCACACACCCCGCACCATCGCGTGACCCCAACAGAACACCAATCACAAGGCCCGGGGCTGCGGGTGGCGCTAAACACCGGAGCGGACCTCAACCAATCAGGATCAGGGAGGACCCGCTGCAGAGGTGAATATTAACCAATTTAATTCCGTTTTTTTCTAATGATGTGAGAGTTTATGACAGTTTATGAGTTTATTACCCGGGTCAACATCTGGTGTATGATGTACACATCATACACCAGATGTTTGACAATTTCCTTACAGATAGATTCACTGAGCCATGTGTGTGGTAGGTAAGCGGTGTCCAAGAGCCAAACTCCAAAAATAAATTTTAAAAAGTCTATGTCATCCAAATAGAAATTTTGATTTATTAATAACGTGTCTTTTAACTCTTGCTCATTGCTTTGCAGGAAGCCATTAATATTGAGAACAACTATTTTTATGAGTGATTAAGATGCCAGTTATTTTCTGGATTCTTAGATTTGCCCATGAAATCTCTGAAAATATATACGTAAAAAATTTAATAATTTTTCATAGACCAAGGACGGAGTCAAGAGGGGGCTCTGGTTCAGTGGGTAGATCAGACTTTTAAGCTGGCCCTGACAAGACACAGAAGCCCAAGCAGCCTTTGGTGCCTGTTCCCTACATCTAAGAGCATCTGCCAAAACTTGATTATAGCGACATCTTCAAGTTGTTCGACCATCAGTCCAAATCCAATAGTTAGTCAAGTAAGTGTAGCTTTAATGTAAGCATGTTTAATTCAAAAATGTTTGTGAGCTATAGTGCTTTTAACACATAGTGACCAAATTGTAAATTACAATGGCCTAATAAGCTCATGGCTCAGAGATGACTTAAAGTTGACATTAAGACTGAGGTAGAGTTGTCTTTCAATATGTGAAATAATAAGTTGACTATCGAATTAAGGAAGATAAGAAACAAAGTTAACTTTAGCGAAGGCCTGAGAGAAACAGCTGATGTCCATGGGTCAACGGATTTCCACTAAATTTTAAATATGACAATATTGTTTGACTTCATATGTAGCTGTCTATTTACTTACAAACTTATAAACTTTGGTGGCGACGTGCATATCTGGTCACAGTTCTCTCAGTATTAATATAAACCTACCAAACTAAAGCTGAGACTTTAACATTCCTTTATTTTATAATGAGTTTAATGTACATAATGTAGTCATATGTATTTAACTACATCTGGTGGCATCACCACTATGGTCTATGTGGACCAAAAACGGTGGTAAAAGGACCCGGTCCAGCAGAGTCCACTTGGGGTTTTTGGGTTTTAACACGCCATCAGATCATAGCACAACCCGCATCACGCAGGCCTCCGACAACAGGATATTAAGTAAGCTTTGTGTTCTACATGTATTGTCTACAGAGAAACTAAGAAAACATTTACTTACTTACAAAATTCTTCCTCTTTCTCGATCAGATACATCGGGTGGTCCAACTTATTTTGCCTTTGTTTCCGAGTATATTTTTACAGAGAAATGCCACAGACGAATAACAATCTGGGCTTCACGCCTTGTGTTTGACGTCACGGGCTTTCATTGGATACCCTAGAGGCGGCGTGACCGCTCATTGGCTTTCTAAAGTGCAAACAGAAACCACATGATACGGAAGTCAGTGCACGTCAAAATATGTTGATAAGTAAAAAACACCGCGCTGTCATCTCGTACAGTTAAGTCACAAGTCGACGGCTTATAGAAGTCTACAGTCTAACAGGTTTACTTAATTTCATAATAAGTTAGGAAATCCATACACCTGCTAGTAAGTAGCGTGCGGCTAAGTTTAAACCTCCATGTTAGCTAAATATGAATTCAGGTTTCATATACGTTAAGTTAGGTGAATATGAATGTTGCAAGCTAAATGACCCTGTCAAATAACTCCTAGTAAGTTACCGTTATTTATCGGGCTTAACACTAATATTAACTAAATAAACGAATGTGTAGTGTCGAATTTACATTTTCAGATTTTTGCTTGTAACACTAACGTTAACCCTAACCGCTAGCTAAATGTTATAATCGAGCTGCCTAAAATGCTAACGATGATGATAATTCACCATAACGATACGACAAACCTCATGTTACTAAATTGAGCGGTAGCATTATTGCCGTGATGCCGAACACTGCGAATTTAACGTTATTACGCAGTGTTAGTATTTGTCATTACTTGTTGGCAAACGCGGGGACATGATTAGAGAATCTGTCGGGCTCAGTTCGCTGTCTACAACTAATCAATAAGGCATTTGGAATAAACAAGTAAAGCGTATTAATTCCACAGTCGTTCATGAGATGTGGAATTCAGATAAAGAATTATACCAAATATATGTCACTCCATTAAAGACTGCTTTAAATTGATAATAATACAGAATGAGTAAACAATGTGTTTTTCAAATAAAATAACATTTATTTACATAGCACTTTAAAATCACAGTACTTTATATACACAAAAATAAGATCATAAATGAATTCACAAATTAAAAGAAAAAAATTGGATCATTACAAACGAAAGAAGCAGATAACATGCAGAGGGCTTAAAACCATAATTATGTATGAAAAGCCAAAGAAAAAAAAAAGAAAGTCTGATTTTAAAAGCTGTCGGTTCTGAGGCTGAACTAACATTTAGTGGTAAAAGGTAGGACAGAGACAGTTCATTTAATGCCTCAATAACACAAATCAACTACTTAAACCCAATTTGATGAAGTTTTGCCTAAAACAATTAATCTGCTAAACAGTTTAACGGATTTTAGAAGCCTGTTGTAGGAAGCCTAGACACGGACCCTAAAACTGAATATTTGTTCACATGTTAGCAGGTAAAATCCCCCTCCACCATTAGTAGTTGCAACGGCTGCAACCCCTAATTTCACTTCCTTTTTCCATTCAGGTAGGTGGTGATAAGCAACCGGCCTAACCCGCCCACGGGCAGACCAGCGAGTGTGGCCATTGTTTACCTGCTTCTCAGAAAGGACGTGCACAGAGGGCAGGGCCACCCAGCAGGTAGGAGGGATGCCTGTAGAAGGCGGAAGCAGCAGCGGATCCGCTTCAGCTGCCCGTCACCCCAAGCAGAAGCGCAAGGCCCATAGTTTGTCTATCAGGCGCACCAATAGCACAGAGGATAGACCACCGGGGGTTCAGAGAGGAGACATGCTAGAGGGACAGGTGAGGGAGATTTGTGTTTTCTTCACATTAATCCACACACATGTTTGGGAAACGTAAATAATAAAAGACAAGTTATAACATAGGTTGTTTGCATGACCTGTACAGTTTTTTGTGGATCTTCTCAAAAAAGGTGACCACTAAGTTATTCTTTTGTTTGTTTGTGGTGTGAGGCTGTTTGTGACAGCAATGCTGGTACAGTACCAGCCGGTTTAGCAGCATTGCTCTTATTTTCGCCATTGTGTAGTAACAATTACAGCCTTATCCTATGGGATGTGTAAGATGTGGGCATACAGGATATTTCTTTGTATGAAAATTTTATCTAGATTTTACATGGTGTGAGCCTTTATAAATTACCTAGTGTAGGCATACATGTTGGTTACTGATTTCTTTTTGGTAAAGGAATCTCCTGTTGCTATAAGTTAGTGATTAACCATTCTCCACACAGATTATTCAGATTGCACCTTCAATTGATTGATTTCTCCCAGAAAGGAAAGCTTGTTAGTTTTTTGACAAGCAGTCAGTTCCCAGTGCAAACCAGGTGTAGTGAGCTGTGGAGCCTCTTTACTTCTGAGATAGAAAGAGTCTGTTTCTGTTTGATCAAGAACATCATGGTTGTTACATTTTGGGAGTTGGCTGTACATTGACTTTATTGAGAGTCAGATAAGGTTTGTGAGTGACTGATTTAGATTACATCATTACATTTAAACTGATGAACTGAAAAACAATGTGTGTCTTTTTTACTATCCAGATATTGGACTAATCTGTTTAAATTATTATTATGCTGGATTTTTGTCAGTTTCTACTAGCACAAGTTTGAACTCTGGATGGCCTTTGGGGTATAATTTCTCTATAATTTCTATTCAATGTCCTTGAATTATCAGCCAGGAAAACGAGAGCCCAGCGTGCAATTGCCTGCAGAGGTGGCAGATAACTAAGTACATTTTCCCAGGTTCTGTTATTAAGTAAAATTTATTGTTACTTGTACTTGGCTGGAGTTCCATTTTTAGAAATGTAGATTCCTAAGAGTGTGAATGTATTATTATAAATGAATTAGTTGTTTGTACTTAATGTGGTTTAAATCAGCTCCACCTTTACCTGCTGCTGTTTTTGTCCCCCACCGAGTTGCTATATTAACAGAAATCTTTGACCTTTATTTTGTAATTATTACTTGCAAGTGTATCACAGGGCCACACAGAGACCGACAACAATTCACAGTCACACCTACAGGCAATGTAAGAGTCACCAATTAATTTAACATCCATGTGTTTTGATCTTGGGAGGAAACCGGAGTACCCGGACGAAACCCACACAAGCACAGAGAGAACAACTCCAAACAGAAAAGCTGCAGCCAGCAGGTTAATTTTAACCAGAGACCTTATAGCTGTGAGGCGGCCACACTAACAGCTCCCTAACTGTGCTGCCCAGTCATCTTATCAACAGTGTCAAACTGTTAAAATACATAGTTTTAGAAAACCCTTCTTGCACGTTTTGTTTCTACAGTTTAGTCAATATGCTTTTGCTTCCGTAAAGAATTTCAAGCGCTACTTCTACTGTACCTTTTTAGGCAGATATATGGAATTCTAGTTGATGATTAAGTCTTTGTACCCCTACTGTACCACCTCTGCTGGCCTGTACTCATCAAGTTTTAATATGGGCCTCTTGTCCAGGTCTGATTAGTCTTTTCACCAGGCTCTTTGTCTGAGCTGGCTTTGTTCATGAAAGACAGCTTTATAAACCAATATAGAGTGTAACACACAGAATGCATTTTCTCCCACACGTTCAATGCTGTCATTATTAGCCAGAGTACGGTGCAGGTTTCAGGGCCACAACTAATCGGCTTTGAATTTGTAAGCGCTGCATGTTGTTTGCTAATTGACCTTTTCTTTCTTTCTCTCTCTCTCTCTCTCTCTTTTTTTTTTTTACAAAACGTGTTGACTTGTGGAACTGACAGAATGGTCAGGCGTTTAACGTCACACTAAGAAACGCTTGGTTTTGAACTCGTGCCATAGAATGAGCCACAGTCAATATTTGGTTTCATCGTCTTTCAGATGGCTGTAGAAATGAAGCTGTAGCTCTCAAGGCAAGGCTGTAAGATGCAGGCTTGTGACTACATTGTGTTCATGTCAGCCTTTATGTCTCTTTGTATGCTAGTCTGGTGTAGGCTGTTGCTCAGCTGTTGACTGGATTTCACCATGGAGGTAAGTCGTTTGAAATTTAGAGTTTGACTAGTTGGATCCCGACTGGTGTCTAGTTACTTAGTTGTATTTCTGTAGCTGAGTATTCACACAAGTGCTGTTGGTGGTTGATTAAATGAGGTAAACGTACAGACTGTGTTTGAGACTGATGTGAGCTGCTTTCAATTTGTTGAACTGCTGTGCATTCAATGATTCACCCAAAAGTCTCTATGAACAGTGATTATACAGTTTGTATAATCTGTGTCTTGGTAAAATGTTATTCCTTCATGTCCACACATGTATTTCTGTTTGAAAATATCAAATTATAAAAAGTAACTGTCAATATTTCTTTGTGTGTGTGTATGTACATTATGTGTATGTAGGTGGAAAAAAGTGATGTTAGATTTTAATAGTTAATTCTAAGGCCTAGCTTTCTCTATTTTTTTGTCCTGTGTTTGTGCCTGTCCAGGACTCCAAGCTGCCCCTCTCCTTACGAAACAACCTACTTGACCTTTTCGGGCAGATTGAGCGTGAATTTGAAAATCTCTACATTGAAAACCTTGAATGTGAGTGAACTGGCAGAAACACTTTTTTTTTTACCTTTCTTTGTTAATATTCAGGTGTTTATTGATGAACCAGATGGTTTCAGAATGTAGGCAGCGTTTCTTGTCTGAGGACTGTCTTTTTGCTAACACTTCAGTACGGCGGGAAATTGACTCCCTGAATGAGCGTTTGACTGGAGATGGACAGACTATTGAAGGAGGAGATCCCACCAAGGGAGCCTTGAAAACAAAAGGTGCAGTTTTTCCTTCACTTGTTTTGTGTATTTAATTGGCTTAGACTGAATTGATGCCATATCGTTTAGGAGATGGTATATGCAGCATTACAATCAATTCTACAATCACCTGAGTCATAGAAATTATTACACACAATGAATGTATTTTTTACTTATTTGTCTGATGATGGACCTACAGTACACACAGTATAAATAAAAAAGTTAAACTGATCTGCTTTTGCTGCTGTAAAGAGGAAAGCAATGTAGCTAATGTCTGATGAGTTCTTTCTGACTGAAAAGTTGCTTTTAAAACTGCGGGACCTCTATACGTTTTTAGAACAACAGTGGTCATTGACTCCAGAAGTCACTATTTTCCATAGTATAGTACTTATCTTAACTAACTTTAGGAAGAGATTATCTGGAGAAGTGTTCCAATACCAGGTGTAAACTGAAAAGTTGTGTGTTGTTCAGTTTAATTTCAGGGCATTCTTATTGTTTATCAGTCCAGGCTTTGTCAAACCTCCAAGCTCACAGTCTCTATTATGACTTGCACCAACCAGCCACAGCATTAAATCCTGTGGGTTTCATTGTTGCGGCTGATCGGTAGCCTTCCCATGCCATTACAGTAGTCCAGGGCTGATGCATTTTCTTTTAATGAGGTTAGGAGCTCTACATTTGTTTCTACCATGTTTGTAATCCTTAGCTTTGCTTTAATTCATACCTGACACTCTTACTAGAGTACAGCCTGGCCATGGCGGAGTTTCAGCCTTCCCTTTGATTATTCTCTTTGCAGTGTTAGACCATGAGTGCGTTGATTGTACAGACAACGGCAACACAGAATCTAAAATTCATTACATCCATAAAATGCTTTTTTAAGGGAATAAATGTGTTGCAACTTCCTTTAAGAGCTGCCCATTCCATCACAATAGGAAACAGTCCCTGAAATATATAAACTTGTTGCAAATAAATATGTTATTGTAGCTTAGCAATATTAACATCTCAATGACAGCATCTGAGAAAAAAACTGCAGATTATGAAACATTTGCCCACAGCACTGTCATTCCATTGTCTGTGTGTAGTTTCTGGTGCCTTGTTCTCTAAAATTTTAAGAGGTGCACTGGGTTTAAGTAACAGCCTTTAAGAAATAAAATTAGACGCGAATGCAACATGTCTTCATCATTTTTCCGCCTATTCAAAACCACCTTTTGTCAATGTAGGAAGTCAATGGTGGTATATACTTAAAATTAACTTAAGATATTATGTGTATACAGGAAATAGCCACGTAATGCATTTTCTGCCAGAACAACTGAAACAATAGTCATTGACATAAACAATTACTGACATACAGGTCAGTCATAATTTGAAGAACTTTTAAGCTTCTACAATAGTAGTTACATTAACCATCAAAAGTTCTGAATGAAGTGCATCTGGACCTCTCCAGGACCAAAACCAAGCGTTACCTTTGCTGCAGAGGAGCAGTTCATTAGAGTTACCTTTCTCAATTTATAGCCGAAATCAATGATTGCATTTACAAGTAACCCAATTACAGTTGGCTTTCTTGGATAAGTTGATTTCTTTAACCAATTTAACAAGATATCCGTTTTCTGTGATCGGTGCAGTGAATCAGGGAGGTAGATTTCTTTTGGAGATTACAGATTCCTCTGTCATGCATATGCGTAACCATGGATGGAGGTTGCATTTTACAAGACAAAAAATAGCATGTAGTGGTGTGGTTAGATCAAAGGAGAGATATTTACACAAAGCAGTTTCTCCTCCAATTAAAAGTCCACCCAGTCTGCTTAAACTGAAACCAAAACTAAGGTGCCAGTAGAAGTTAATGATTAATGATAATGAATATGTTCTGTAATAAATTTGATGCATTGAATAATTAAAACATAAAACAAACAAAGAACAAAGTAAAACCATTAACAGAAAGTGTGTCCAGACTTTTGACTGGTACAGTAGGTCAGACTTATTTAATTAACTTTAATAAAACAGATTTTTTAGCATATATGCATGATTTGCTGATGTAAATCTGCTGATGGCATAACTGGTTATCTTTATTAATCCCCACACCTTCCTAGAAGTAAAGTACACGATTAATCCCTTTCCTGCAGGCCACACAGCAGCAGTTGCACTGCATAGGCTTTCCAAATGTCATTAGCACCCATGCATTCTTTACAGTTATGTTAACTTCAAACACACAACAAGACATTGTGTTGTTCATGTGTGTATTATTTAAAGTCTTGACATAATTTATGGTCATTACTGCAGTGTTGAAACCTTCCAAGTTTGTTACTCTGGTGAATTTCATCTATTGTTCTTTGTCTTTACATTCCACAGCCAGTCACAGCACCAGCCAACTGTCGCAGAAGCTGAAGACAACCTACAAAGCTTCCACCAGCAAGGTATCTGACCACATTCTATGAGATCTGTCACCTGTATAAATGTTAGAGCTGTCAGGATTCAGGTCTGAGCATTATAACAGACTACACATGTTTGGACTCTGAATGCTTGAAAAAAATGAAAAATGGGGAAAGAAATGACTTTTTCCTTTTTAATCTCTTGCCGATGTAGCGTTTGTACAGTATAGGTGGACCTTGCAACTTCGGTGTGGCCACATGGGAGTTGTGGGGTGGAGATTCATGGGTAACTTCCTGAATGCTCTGTTTGTCACTAAGCTTCATGTGAAAACAGCTGTGGGCTGAGTCTCGTAACTACAGTCTGACCTTGACTCCTCTTCTCTTCTTTGCTCTGCACCCTGTCACAGGTCATTTGGCTCAACAGCTGCGTTTTTTCAATCTAGAAAACATATTTTTATAGTTCTTTAAATGGCTTCGCATCTTTTAGAAGTTTCAAATATTAAACTAAAACATTTTCAAATGGAGTAGAGTCTGGATTACTTTAGCTACACCTTCAGTCCATAACCATCACCTGTCTCAAGACATTAAATCCAATCTAGTGTGGAATGGTTAATTAACAACAGTTTCCTTACCGTGTAATAGTTCAGTTTAGATATACTGGCCTCAAACTGTGCAATGTTCAGAAAAAAGTAATCTCTCCTTTTAAACGTTAGAGAGCGTTGATACACAGGATCAAGGGAAGACTTGTTACATCCTGACAGAACTAGCTTACTAATCAGCTGGCTGATCAGAAATGACCAAACACTAACTGGACTAATGACTTGCACTAACTGTCTTCTCATTTGACTTACAGGGATGACCTTGACTTGAACAGACTATTGTTCTGATTGCTCACTGCTCATTCTGTTCTGGCAGGAAGCACATAAACACACAGGACAGAATGAGAGCATATATTAACACATTCTGACATGTGAACCGGAGGCTTTGCTGCAGCAGCTAATGACTGTCAGTGATCTAAGCTTATTGCTGTGGTCATCTGTCTGCTTGCAGCAGCATGTACAGTCCAATTTGCAACTGCTCTGTGACAAGTGAAACTACAGTTTATGTGTTTAACTGAAGGCCATATATAAACAAAGCAAAGCTAATCTTATTTTTAGATGTGCACCTCTTGTTTATTGTAAAAGTTCAGTATTGGTCTTGCCACAAGTACCTGAACTGACATATGAGCAGTCTTGATATAATTACTCGATGCAATTTCAAATTATGTCTAAACCTTATGGCAGTTGCAGAGACATATAAAACACTGTACCATAAAGCTAGTTATGTTTTAAATGACTTAGAGTACAGCAAAAGCAAACATTTACAACAGTGGAAAACACTAAGAAGCTGTAGAAGCACTAGGAATATTAACCATATGTTAATGCCACAGTCAGATTTTGCACTTTCACTAAAAAAGTATTACAAGCAAACACAGGAAATTGTTGGTAGATAAATATATGCATGATCAATCCAAAATGTTGTATTTACTCTAATGCAGTAAACCAGTGTGCAGCTGGTTGCATTAATATGCAGCTACAGTATAGTTGCACTTGAATTGTCTGTGTTAAACTGTGTGGTAATACAAAAAGTCTTCTATCTTTAACAATTGTTATGAGATGTAAAATCATTCTGCTTATTTATTAAAGTTTTTTCCATACCCTTGTGGGGTAGAAACAATAAATCAGTTTTTAGATCAGTTTGGAGGCAGTTAGCTGCTTTGTATTTCTTAGACAACTTAAGTTAAGACCAAAAAGGTGGTTAACTTAGTAATCTCACTTTGTTATACAGGTCCACTGACAAACCCTACTGTGTCTTATCTGTTGATGTGTTTGTGAAAGAAGCTGCAACTGTTATAGTATGTGTTTAGCCCATGTTATGGTTATGTATCAATTATCACAAATCAAAAGATCACCAGCTTTCGGCTCGTCCCTTCAGGGGTGGCCACATGTTCCGCACGTTGATTTTTATTTTTACGCTGGATGCCCTTCCTGCCGCAACCCTCCCATTTTTTTGGCCGGGCTCAGGACCGGCACCAGGGTTGCCCTTGGTAGCTGGGTGGGGCTACACCTGGTGGGGTGGGATTGGAACCCGCTGCATCAATTATCACAAATGATAAAATTAACATATATATATATATATGCAGGTAACTGTTCCTTAGTAAGTGAAGTTGGACACATGCTAATATTTCCATCAACCCATTTAGTCAAAGTAATCCGCATTCCTATTAGTTCTAAACAGCTGAATCGGTGCACCAACATTTTCTTTAATTTGACTTGGCCTTTAATTGAACCTAAACCAAACTATTTTGGGTTCACCTTGAGCTCATCCCTTTCTCTGTTTCTTTTCTCTCTGTCATCTCTCATCCCTTCTTGCTCAGATTGTGTCCAGTTTCAAAGCCACAACAGGATCACGGGCTTTGTGCCAGCTGCTCAAGGAGTATGTGGGGCACAGGGATGGGATCTGGGACCTCAGCGTCACCCGAACTCAACCAGTGGTCCTGGGAACGGCCTCTGCAGGTACGTCATGCCACTTCAGGGCTTATTGAAATCACAGTTTTTTAATACAGTTGATGCAGTGGTTTCCAGTCACACTCAAGACTAAAGTTGCAGCATGTCAAATTAGCTATTAGCAAAAACAAATGGAATTTGTTAGTTCCAATATTTGTAAAACTGTCTTTAAAAGACCAAAAAACTGTAACGACATCATTTTTGCTGAGCATGATTCTTTGATGTACATTATTACAGGGGACTTTACAAACTTCAGCTGTGCTTTTGCTGGAAATCAGCTGTATGTGTTTCATTTTGTGCACAGTCTCATATATAAATACAAAGCTAAAAAAAAAAGTTAATTAGACTTCTGAATATCAATTGCTGGTTGCTGGCTTTATCTTGTCCACCTGGCTCCTTCCTCACAGACCACTCTGCCATGCTGTGGAGCATAGAGACGGGGAAATGTCTCCTGAGGTATACAGGCCATGCAGGATCAGGTAATTATTCCTACAGTGAAAGAATCTTTGTCTACAGTGATACAATAATAATAATGTGTGTTTCATGGCTTTAATTAATGTATGTAGCCCACACGGTCTCGTCTCATCCCTTTGTCTAATACTCACTGGGTTATGTCTAAAAAATATTTTTTACTTAATGTAACAAATGTACATTTTATCCACAGTCAACTCCATCAAATTCCACCCAACAGAGCAGATGGTCCTCACAGGTATGAATTTCAGTATGTGTTTTTGAGTGTGTGCTTTTGTGCAGACCTGAATGTGCTGCCTGTTTATTGATGTTGATTTGCGCAGCCTCCGGGGACCAGACGGCTCACATCTGGCGCTACATGGTGCAGCTTCCTGCCCCACAGCCACCACCAGATGTCAGTGTAAGTACTGTTCCCTTTCCAGTGTTTCTATGGGACATATACTACTATGTGGGAATGTCATGGAATTATGAAACTGGATATGAGGCATTGCTGTGTCTCATAGGGCCGCAGCAAATCAGCGGCATGCTGTAGCTCAGAGACAATTAAGTGCTTCAAGCATGATAAGTAAAATCTGAAAATCAATGCACCTGGTAACCAGTGCAGAGAGAATAACACAGAGATAAGGAGCTAGGGTCTTTCGGAGTTGGTTCCCAGCAGCCATGTTTTCATCTAACTGCAGGTGTGAGGCAGTCAGTTGTAGTGTTTCACTTCTGCTCTGTGTTACTGCTGGTGTCTGTGTGCAGTGACTGGTGTTTTCTTCGGTAGGCTCCATGTGACGACGACCAGGACTCCTCAGACAAAGAGGAAGGGGAGGTGGACGGCGAGGGCCCTTGTGAGGTCCCCACCGTGCGTGTTGCTACTGCTACTCTGAAGAGTCACCAAGGTGTAGTGATTGCAGCTGATTGGTTGGTTGGAGGACGACAAGTAGTGACAGCTTCCTGGGATCGTGCTGCCAACCTCTATGAAGTAGAAACGTCTGAGTTGGTTCACACACTTACTGGTAGGCAATATATAACAATATAGTGTCTGAAATATTTCTTATCTGTATCTCATATTTGCATATTATTTTTAGGCTGTTCATATTTTAAATTAAGTATTTACATCATACTGAATATTGTTTGGCATTTATGAAATGAAGTTGTTCTTCCAAAGGTGCTGTTAGGTCAGAACTGGACTTGTCTGGAAGTTCTTGAAGACATTTCATCTTTCATCTGAAATGTCAGTTCTGGGAAATGTCTTCAAGAACTTCAAAACATATCCATTTACCACTGAAGTGCTGCTTTGGGGTAACCATGACCTGGATAACTCAGAGCCTTTACGTTTTCTAAAGAAGCAAACAAACCCTTTTAAATTTGTGCTTTTAAGTAGCACAATGTTTGCACCTCCTTTAATATTTTAATGCCAAAGGTAAATACAATACAATACAGGCTTTAAATTGTATTTATTTATTTTAGCTTTTTATGTACTTGATACTGTCTGTTTCTCGAAAACACCAGTAGTGTTAATGTAATGTAAAATTTGTTCATTTTATGGAAATCATAATTGGGATAATCATATCTCTCTCATATGTGTAAACTAAATATGAGGCTACAGTCTGGTTAGCATAGTTTTGCATAAAGACTTGAAACAAGGTAAACTAACCTGGCTCGGTCCAATTTGACCACCTTCACCTTCAAGTATCCTTCACGCTCACTAATTTCCTCAGATAATATCTTGTTTGTTCATACATATAAAAGCCAAAGTGTAAAAACAATGTTTTGTGCTGTGATGGGACAGTTTGTGTCTGTAACTTGGCTGTGTCCAAAGCCATTCCTTGTACATGAATCCACTATATATGGTACAATGGTATTAATGTAAGCATTTCGGTAACACTGCCACAGAGCAATGCTCAGCGATTTATCAATGAGATAATTACCATTGTGTGACTTAACAGCTGTTTGTGATACTGACAAATGAAAGTGATTAGTAAGTATCTGAAACCACTATGTATTGCTCAAATGAGTAAATGGCTGTTTTCCCTCTGTTTGCAGGTTTAACCAGCTCTTTTTTTTTTAAACTTTTGTCTTTATGCTCATGCTACAGCTTTGTTACTGCAGCATATATACTTTCCTATGAAAACCCTATGACACTTGTGTGTGTTTGCAGGCCATGATCAGGAGTTAACCCACTGCTGCACCCACCCCACACAGCGGCTTGTGGTCACCTCATCCAGAGACACCACATTCAGACTGTGGGACTTCAGAGACCCAGCCATCCACTCGGTCAACGTCTTCCAGGGACACACTGAGTCAGTTGCTCCTTTACACTCACACACAGACACAAACACACAGTGCACATTCTTGGTTTAGACATTACATAATCATACTTGTGTGTCGGAGCAGTTGGAGTGATGGCTAATTGCGGACTCTTTATTTTAGCCTATAGGTGGTGCTGTAGCATTTGTGAAACCCTCCAGCACCTTGTGCTTTTTCCCTTTTCCAGTGCCACATTAATTTACAGACCCTTTTGCTCTAAGCCAAATCCTCCACTTGCCTCTCATTCATTACTGAGCACTTCGCCTCACTTCGACAGGTTGCTTCTCCTTCTCTGTCTACCACTCTCTCCCCCTCACTCTCCTGTTCATTTATCTGTCCGTTTCTGCGTTAATCCCCCACTCTGTGTAATTTGGCACTTCACTCGCTGTTAACACTCAATTGCAGCCGCTCATTTTAAAACGGTGTCTGTCAGGCTTGTCTGTGGCTTTCAATGGCAGACTCTTTAACGGTGTTAGAAGTGTGTGTGTGTGTGTGTGTGCGTGTGCGTGTGCGTGTGCGTGCATTTATGTGCATGTCTAAAGGTGTGTGCTGGCTGCTACTCTGGCAGCCTTTGATTGCACTTGGGGGATTACATAGAGCTCATTATGTACAACCCAAACGTGTATAATTCCTGCAGATCCTACTCTAATTCTCTCCCATAGACAATTGGCCTAATGAGATTAGGCACCAGTGTTTCACAGTTAACAACAGGCCTAGTCTTTTCCTCCTTCCCCCCATCCCTTTTTTTCCCATGTGGCCATCTATGGTCTTTAAAGTGAAAACTTCCCTCCTTTGTTTAAAGCAACAAACCTACTCAGAAAAATGAATGATTCTCCAAACCTCTGCTGTCTAACTTAAAACAGAAAAAAACAGTTTGGAAAGAGACAGAAATACCTTTAAGAAATGGTTTGGCTGCAGTACATAATGGTGTGAAAAATGGTTATCACAACAAAATACAGCTTTGGAAGACAACTGCAAATAAACCCATCGGTCAAAACCCAAATATATTCTATTCACTGTGGTGTAAGACAAGGAAAAGCAGAATCTCACATTTGAAACTTGCTAGACATGAGAAAAATGTTCAGTGGACTACAGGAATGTCATTAATATTATATTCCAATGATTATTATAACAGAGCCACAGAGAAACTTGATCCATCAAAGCAGACCTTTAAAAACCAACTGTTAACTAATAACTAATTAACTAATCATAGAAATGAGTAGTAGCCCACTGTGTGTTAAGCATTACAGCTAAGTTAATGTACTTTTGATGAGAGTAGTATTCAGTACAATTTTGTGAATACAATAATTTTAACACTGCATTAAACTCACTCTGTTAAACTTTTAAGAAAATAATAAATAATCAAGTTAAGTTTAAATTTACCAACAACAAAGAAAAAGTAGCTCTTTAGGACAAGACAATGAAATCAGCAATTGATTATGGAAATTCCTGCTTCTTTCTGGCTGCTAATTGGTCCAGCTGATAGCGCTGCTGCTCTCCCCTCACATGCGCTGAAAAATATTTGTGAGTCACCCTAAGCAAAACTCCGGCCAGAAAGTTCCTAGATTTGTCACTATTCACTTAAATGTTGCTGAGATTAGCATGAAAGCCGCTAAGTTGGTACACTGGCCATGAAAACACAGCATTGCGCTAATGAGAGGAGGTGCCTATAAAGACCCTGCAGCTGTGTGTGTGTGTGTGTGTGTGTGTGTGTATGAACTTCCTTCCTGAGGAGAGCAAAGCCTGTTTCAGACATGAACTCTAGAGAATGTCAGGAGACATTGTCAGGACCTGATCCCTTTCAGACATGTAACCAACATCAGGAGATGGTCTGTGCGAGGTGTGTTCTGACTCCTAAGAAATACTGTAACTGGGCAATTGTGTTAACACATACAACCACCCAGGAGAAAGTCTGGAAAATGTCTGAATTCCAGTGCAAGTCTGAAAGGGGCTCAAGACAATGCAGCTGGCAGCAGAGTATCAATACTGTGGAAATTAGGATTAAAACATATTTCAATATAGGTATTAAAAAATTAATATTTGACAGTACTAGTAGTTGGCTACACGTGTGTATTTATTCAGCATCCCCATGCAATTGCCCCTTTCCAATTGTAATTAATTTTTATTTTAGCCAGAACCTACAACAATAGCAGGATTCCTTTTGACGGCCATTTCTCATGCTAATTTCCCGGCATCTCTGATATAATGATGTGGCATAAGTGGCATAATTTCCCAAACCCTTCTGTGTGAACAACAGAGGAGAGTGTGAGTGGTTGACTGGGCAGTAGAGCTGGAAGGGAGACAGCGTCTCCTTCCCACCATCATCACCAGCAATTAGAGGTAACGCTGCCTGACAGTGAACTGTGGCAGCTCAAAGGGCAGCACACAACCTCTATCCCACCATCCTGCCCTAATTGCAGACTAATGACAACTGCATGTGAGCTAACAAAACGGCCAAGAGCAAACGAGAAGTGACAGCACACTTGCTGTACAAATGAAATGCCATGTCACGTTTGTCTCTGCTGCCATTGATGGCTCTCTGAGACACTTACTACAGTTGATAGAAATGCAAGTTTGTGTGCGTGTGTGTGTGTGTGTGTGTGCAGATTTGACAGCCTGTCTCTGGAGGAATACACCAGCACTTACTAGGTTCTCAACAACTGTCAGCTTTTCTGTAGCACGGCAAAGTAACCGAGTGCACGTGCGAGTAGTTGAATTGTTCCATTTGTATTTTACCTTTTATACATTTACACTCTCATCTGAAGTGATTTCTAATGAATACATAGTAGGATGCTGTGAGATGTTCACACGTTTATACATCACTTATTAAAAGCATTCAGCGAATGAGTGGGGATCACAGCCTCAGTGCCAGAACAAAGTGCAGATTTACGTTACAGGTTTATTATATACTACAGGGCTACTAATGGGCGAAGGGTAACAACCAGGAAGGAAATGTGCCGTAGAGACATGTCAGAGACATCCTGCTGTCATATGCTTCGGGTCATTCTTCCCTTCTTATTGTTGTGCCTACTGGTGTTTTACGTGCTTTTATTTGTCATTATACATTCAAGTTTTACAAAAAATGTCACCCGGTCCCTAACGCGCATGTTTTTAGTGGTAGGGGAAACCGGAGCACCAGGATCAAACTTATACAAACACGGAGAGAGTAAACTCCACACAGAAAGGCCCCGTCCACCTTCTTGCGGCGAGGCAGTCTGCCACCGCGCTGCACATTAAAGAATGTTTCTAAAACACTTCACTTGTCAGAATATTAAAGAATAGTTTCACAGTTTTACATGTTTCGCTGTGTTCTTTTGGCGATGCACAGTGTTGTTTTTGTACATACATACATGACCAAAAGTTCAATTTGATCCTGTGAGACCGTAAAACACTTTCCCACTTGCTTTCGTCACAGTTGGTGTAAGTTTTCACAAAATACAAAGCAAATCAAAGCACCAAACTGTCAATAGATGTGGGCTGTTTATTGAATGGACGTGTTCCAGGAGTTTAGAATAAATCAGCAAAATGCCCTTAAAGTTTGCTCCTCTTTACTCGAGTGCTCCTCTTAACACCACCACACTATCAAAGTAGTCTAATAAATTAACAATTATAGTAAAACATCAACAGAGTTGGGCAGAACATCAAATAGCCTATATTAACTTTCAAACTATAGCAAAATCAGATTTTACCATAGAAACTTTAGGGTAAGGAATTATATTTGATCTACAGAAGCCAAGACAGTCATTTGGATTTTGCTAAATTCTTTTGTGATCTTGAGATAAGCATTTTTGTTAATCTCTAGGTAACGAGAAAAGTTATCACGAGAAAACTGTCTTTCTTAAGAAATGATGTCGTTATTAGGAGAAAATGACGTTGTAATCCCAAGATAATGAGTTAAGTATCCCCTTATCACAAGAAAAAAAAAAAGATTCTCAGCTTCTGTACCCTTTTCATCGCTGTTGCGCCATATTTTTCGACTTGTTTATGACCGTCCTCACCGTGTTGGTATATTGTGGTTTACCTAAAGCCTTGGAACTTTTTTGTACTGTTTTCCAGACTAATGCTTTGCCTTAGATGTTTTGCAGACCACGGCGTTTGCTTTAAGTCCCAACTAAGAAAAATCCTCCTGGAATAACTGGAATTTAAATGTGCTTAATTACTGTCACTTTAAGTAATGGTGGGTGTGTCCTGACTAGTAATGAACATCAGTGTGAATGTGACTGGTTACTTTGCGACTGTGGCTCAGGAAGGTAGAGCGGTTGTCCACCAATCTCACAGTTGTTGGTTCAATCCCCGGCTCCTCCGGTCACATGTCGAAGTGTCCTTGAGCAAGACACTGAATCCCAACTTAGTTGCTCCCGGTGAGTGTTTGCCAGCTGCATAGCAGCTCCCCCATCGGTGTATGAATGTGTGTGTGATTGTGAGTGTGAATGGGTAAATAAGAAGCAGTGTAAAGCGCTTTGAGTGCCAATAGGTAGAAAAGCGCTATATAAGTGCAGACCATTTACTTTGGAGACATTCACATCCTTTGTTATAAGAGGGTGTGTGCTGCTACACTTTTTTATTTTTCCCCACTAAACAATTTCAGTTCATTTTTTTTATTGAACTCACAGATTAAAGGCCATATTGCAGGTGGAAAAAAGAGATTTATCTGATGGTTCTGGATGTGTTTTTTTTTTTTACATATCAAAAAACCTGCCATGTTAGAAGGGGGGTGTAGAGTTTTTATATCCACTGTAAAACCTTTGAATGATTTAAGATTGTGGAATGCTTCATTGCAAATGCATATAAACGGATGTTTTAAAAGCTTTAAAGATGGCAGCACTCAGTTATTAACATCACTGTAGGGAGAAATTCAGTTCACCTTAACTTCTCCAGCTGCTGAGGTCTCCCATGTTTCCCTCTGCACATCTCTCTCTTCCTTTCCAGCTCTCAGAGTCTCAGGCCACAAGCAATCTTGACCTTGGCTGACAGAGACACCACAGAGAGACTCCCCTCCCTTGCTATTCATTCCAAAAACCCTTTAACCTTAATCAACCTTTTAATCAATTACCTTGTCTGATTACGCTCCCCAAGCAACTCCTACATAGCACACCCTATGTCTCTCTCTCCATCTCTTCAGAAGTCGAGTATAATCATACAGCACTTTCCTTCAGCCTCTCTAATAGGAAGTTTAGTCCCCTAATTACCCCTTAATGCCATGTCAACTTGAATTAAGAGGGAAGCCACTTTTAGCAAGAAAAGCTAGATGTGAAATCCTCTAGACTACATATCGCTAATCTTTGTTCAGAATTAAAAATCGCATCTAGCGTTTTGCTTGTATTTTTTTCCCCCAAAACTCCCTCGTACGAATAAGCAGGAAGAAAAAACTCTCAAGGAGCAACTGACATGCATTAACAGATTGGCAGTATTAAGCATTATCATTTAAATGAAGGCCTCACCTCAGTGCTATCATGTGGAGCAGAGCATCATGGCTGGTTGGAAAAAGTAAGAAAAGATATAACACAGTGTATCTAATAATATTATGTATTTGGCCTTAATGATTTTCTCTTCTACTTTGTAGATTGAAGTAATGTTTGCATTAAAAAAGTCCCCTCCAAAAGTATTGGAATGACAAGGCTAATTCATTAGTTGTAGGTGTTCACTAAAGAGATCAATGGTATTTACACTTCATCACCATCAGATCAACCACATTTTATCTCTATTTTATATATTAAGAAATTAAGGTGAAATGAATTCTGGAGTTTTTTCTGATATCCATCTTCGTATCTAAAATTCGTTCAGTCTACAGTAGAAACAAATTAGCCATGTTGTTCCAATCCTTTTGGAGGGTGATTAGTGATGATCCATTTCAAGATTGTACCAAATCTTAAAATGGCAGTGGTGTGAATGTGTGTGTGTGTGTGAGTGTGAGTGTGAATGGATGAATGAGAAGCAGTGTAAAGCGCTTTGAGTGCCAATAGGTAGAAAAGCTCTATATAAGTGCAGATCATTGACCATTTAAGTTCAACAAAATCAAGCAATAACAGGCAACAATATTCAAAGATATGTTGGATTTTTCATGAGGATATCATGTACTAACAGATTGTTGTAAAGTCATATGTTCTTCTGTAATGGCCCATTTAAATTGAATAGTTTTTTAAAAAGTGCAAATTCAGTTAAACATAACTGTGTTTAAATTAAATAATCAGTGACACTGTTTCTGGCAGAATTGATTATTTTACCTCTTAACGTGTTGCATGTATGTATGTATGCATGTATTGTAAAACAATTATTGCCATAATGCTGGATGCTGATTAATTTACATAATTACCCACTCAAGTTTGATTAAAACAGACTATGAACACAACTGTAATACAACCTAGAAATTAAGATTTGATCTAGAAAATATATCCTCATACATTTGAAAATCAAAAGCTAAATTTACGGTAATTAGTAAGCTGACAATCAACTTGAGAGACTGAGAGTCTTTATATGTATTTTGGACAGATTTCTACCATCAAACATATTATTTTTCTCAAGTGACAATGATACAGTGACTCACAGAATTTGATTCAGTGAACATAAACATACACATCCATTAACTATAAATGTTTGTCTTGGAACCTCAAATACGTGCTTCATTATTTAACTCGTCAAGGTTTTCTCAAGTGTGATCCTGCCCACGTTTCCTTTCTCCAGCGAGACGGTGATACTTTTAATGTTTTCGAGAATCGAGGATCCCTAACCCTACAGTGGCCGCTTTTTCCAGGTTCAAGTCCTCTCATTCAGACATTTCATGTCTAAAATACAACCAGATCAGTGGTGTTAAAGTCAAGGATCTATACTCCATCAACTCTCTTCCCTGCACTTTAATTGGGCCGTAGTGAACCGTGTGAATGTTCTAAACATGACACAGTACTGTTGTGATGTAGAGATTGAACACACAGGGGTCGTTGTCATTTTCTTTCAACAAAAGTCCTCTGTTTGTGTGTCTGTCTTTTGTAGCACGGTGACATCTGCGGTGTTCACAGTAGGTGACAACGTGGTTTCAGGAAGTGATGACCGCACTGTCAAAGTGTGGGATTTGAAGAACATGAGGTCGCCTATAGCAACGATCCGCACTGACTCAGCTGTCAACAGGTGGGTAAAAAAGGACGTACATTTTCTCGTAATTTTTAAATGTAGATAAAGGGAACTCAATTACACTAATCAGACACACAAAAAAAAATACCATTTATTTATTTATTTATTAATTGTGGAAAATTATCCAAACTTAAACTTCAATTTTTGGGTGTGAGGTTTGATCCTCTTTTGCACAAATATTTTTGACTAAATGTTTCCGGTAAACTTTTGTTCTACCTACAATTATAGAGCTTTATATGCTTTTCCCACACACTAAGAATAAAGATTGGATTATGTTCCTCATAAATAAATGAGGTACAGGTACATTGAAATGGCATGTAAGGGGATGTAAACCTAACCCTAATGCTAACATAGTAATAATATTATATTATTATAATATTTAGCCAGTACAAATGTTCCTTCATCATCTGTAGTGACAAAAATGGTGTATAAAAAAGATTTATTAAAAATTGAAATAATGTCAGTGCAAAAGTTTGATAATTATTAAATTAAAAAGTAACTGTAATTTCTGATAACGGAGCATTTGAAGTAGCCAATTGTGCATTAAATAAGATGTTGTTAAAATAAGGGGATTCAATCATTTGCACCCAACTGTGACTCTAACGTGTTCCAAAGGGGTTTTACAAAACTTTCTTGGGACACTGCAAAATCCCATGTGTCCGAAAGGTTCGTTGCCAAATGAGTATCCGGGCAACAAACTACACGACAAAAACAATCCAAACATCTCTGTGAAGTCGGGGGATTGATACAAGAACATTTCCTAGTCATGGATTATCTCTTGCAGTACAGGAAATTACTGTTTAGGGAATGGAAGGAACATGGCACAGGTCTTATTCTGATTAGTCCACAGTCCATCCTTAAAACACAGTGATTGAACAATTTGGAGACTAGTGAGGGAAGCTACCAAAAAACGTATGACTCTCCTGAAGAGGGTATCGGCTGTTGTCTGGGTTTGGAAAGATTACTCGTGGTTTTGTGTTCAGGCTGCTCTGCTGATGTTGAAGCCCACTGTCCACATGCAGAGACACCAGTACCAGCTGTCCTGCATCCTGAATGCCAGCAGAGACTAGAGATTGCTGGGGCAGCTGATGTCAGTGTTTAGTTTTTATGCTTAGAGATTTGTTTGCAAACTAGCAAGGAAAATGTACCAGAGTAAATTCAAGCTTAAATATTTCTGTAAATCTAGTGCTGAGTTATACAACACGCACTCGTTGATTCAGACGACCTACAGTAGCATCAATAAGTGAGGTCAGAGAAGAGTTCACTCAGGAGAATAAATCACAATTTGACTCCGATTGAAAGTGAACTTGGTCTGATTTTTCAGGTTAAGTGTTTCTGCTAACCAGAAGATCATCGCCCTGCCACACGATAATCGACAAGTGCGACTCTTTGACATGAGCGGAGTGAGGCTGGCCAGACTTCCACGCAGCAACAGAATGGTAAGGAAGGAGGGAAAAGTGGAGAGGCTGTAACCTGGGCTGAGATCTGCACTTGAGTTTCTCTGGGTCTAAAAGGATTCACATAGTAAACAAATCTTTTAAAAATGAAAGTTAAAGCAGAGGGTTCGACAACAGCATTAATACCAACAGAGTATAAGTCATTCCAGTGTCTTGAATATAAATATAAAGCTCAGATTTAAATTATAACAAAGACAGTTCATGGATCTTTTCACGATGTCCTCAAGTGAGTTAAGGCGGTTGTTTATTCAAATTAAAAAAAAAAAATTAATAATATCCCTACAGTACATAAGTGACATGCTGGTGTGACCAAATGAAGATACTGCAGCCGCTGATCAGCTTTATTTTTAGTTTTTTTTGTCACTGTGCCAACTTGTTCCGTGACCTTGTTGCGTGAGAAGTGATGTTTTTGGACGATTAAGTGCAGATAGTCTTTTAAGGACAAGGTTGTGCTTATGTGTGATACAGTGTGTAGCCAAATTATTGGGACCTATGAATGTTAGTCTTTAATATTATGCATTACATCAAATACAACAAATAAGTCAAATGATGTCTAGGACTTTATTATCTGCTTACAACATGTATCATATCATACTTGTAAGTGGAATAAGTGAAACAAATGATCTTGGATGTAGAAAGTTGAAAGGTCTCTGCAATACTGAATGGATTTTTTTGAATAGGAAGAAAATGTAAGGATCCGGTTGTCCTGCGTGAGTTTGATCAGTTAAAAAGGATCTTAAAATCTAATACTGATAAGTGTGTGTGTGTGTGTGTGTGTGTGTGCGTAGGGTCACAGGCGTATGGTGTGCTGCTCAGCATGGAATGAAGAGAACCAATCGTGCAACCTGTTCACCTGCGGCTTCGACCGACAGGCCATTGGCTGGAACATCAACATCCCCGCACTGCTGCAGGAAAAGTGATGCCACTGACACACAGAGAAGTAGGACGACTGATCAGAATCCATCCATGTAAATACAGTATGGTACAAATAAACACTGTAATCTGTGGCCTCACACACATTACTATTGTAAACCTCCCACCCTCAGCAGCTGGACAGAAGGTTTTGACAAGCACCATCTGTTATTACAGTTTGTGTTGCTTTTGAGGACCCTGGTTTTACCTATGAAAGACAGGAGACAGCTTCAAGTGTGTGTGAGGCCACAGAGTTCATCTTCTGTACTTGACCTTGTATCTTATTTAGCATGGATTGTGAATTGTGACATGACCCAGCTGGTCCATTTGTTCAACATATTTATTCACCTCAAACGACTGCTCTTGCATGTAGACAAACTCAGTTTGTTACTTGTAAATTAGTGAGAGAACAATTTAAAGGCCACAGCAGTTTGTAGAATATGATATAAAGACATTATGTGTATAAGATGCTGTGGCCTGATGAAGTGACCTGTGCTGCGGGTTGTTGCTTGTTAATGGATTCATATCTTACTGTACACTTGTCCACCCGTTGAGACTGGAGTTTGGTGAAGGAAGCGAGGTTCTGTGGAGTGTTTTTATCCTTTTAGGCAAATATTACTACATATCATATTCAGGCCTGCTTCAAACAGGATCCTGTCTGTTTTTGTCACAAAATCTGAATCGTTTCCCTGTTACCTTTTGATGTGTTCACTTCACAGCCAGCCTTCGTTTCTTCAAATGATACTGTCTATATTTCAAACGTACGATACCGTAACTCTGCCTTGTTGTTTGTTCTCAGTAGACTTTAAGTTTCCCTTCCTGTCAGGGTGCAAAGTGTAAAGAGCAAAGCAATAACGGGGAAAATGACTGCACTTGGCTCCTACAGGGATTCTTTAGACGTCTGTGAATCCTAATCATGATGTAGTAAGTGACTGTAACCTGCCCCGTATTTCCTCCCGTCCTCTCCGAGCCCTGTGTGTCAACTTCTTGTTTGCTGGTTCAGTGATTGTCAGTAATACTGTGTCAATGTGAAACGGTAGTGTCCATTCATGCCATTGAACCCTTGGCCCTGTTCAAACACCTTTTTATTGTAAATAAAACCGCTCCTTACCCAAATACAGAAGCAATAACCATGCTCTGATGTGTTTGGTGCTCAAAGTAAAGCCCATATTTTTTGGGGGGGAAACTCGGTGAACATGTCTTCAAATACACACTGAGAATTCTCCATTACTTGTCTGGATTTGGGCTCAGGGGCCTCTGTATTTGTTCCACTTGTGCAATATCCTGAACATGAAGTTTTGCTGTTTGATCTCGTTTAAGCTGTAAATCCCATCAAATAATTTATTGTTACCAGTGTGACTGATGGAAACGTAGCTCAGTGCACACAGGTATGCATAACTTTACTGCTGTTTCCACCAACAATGGAGCCAGAATGGGTTTTTGAAGTAGCATGAACCTAAAATGTAATGAGCTTATTGAAATGCCTTAGCATTGCATTGAAAATGGTGCATTAGCCTTATCCATGTCAGTATCAACGTGCTCCTCCAAATACTTGTTAAATAACTAATTGTGTTCCGCTGCCCAGTGCAGATAGGATTTTTATACCTGTTTCATTCATGGAACTCAATCTCACAGCCAGTGGTATCAATGTCATTTTAATCTGCGGCAACAACATCTGAATTGTGCCCATATGAGTTCCAGCTCAGTGGAAATATGATTTTGGATTGATAAATTGCATTATGGCATGATAGATTGGCTAGTTGAAAAATGCTCCGACTACTCTTCATCGTAGTGAATTATATACACCACAAACTTCATTATGTGATTTACTTTGCATACTTTATTGTGATGGGTTCGCACTCTCTGACACTTTACAATAAAAATGTGTGAATTTCTTTTCCAATTTCTGATGTCTCTTTTTCTCGTTTATGACATAAAGCACATCACCTTTTTTATTTCGTTCAATAATATATACTTTTAAAATTCCAATTTATTTATCTGCATGTGAATCTTGTCACTTCCAATAATGTCCAGTTGTTCATAAGTAAGAAACATATGGTGTATGAATATTTGTACTAAATGCAAACAGGACATTTGTTTTCTTTGCAAGTGGTTTTGCAGATAACAATGAGCCGTATTGGGGGCAGAGATTAAACATTCAAACTCTTGGTTCTTGCACATTTGGCTGCCCAATACTTTTAATTTGATTCACATAAAAAATGTTAAAAAAACCAGAATGCAATGTGTCTCCCATAAGTTTAAACCTATATTGTATTTAGAATAGTACAAAGTACTGCCACACGACTCAAGAAAGTATAAAAGTTGTGTATAATGCAAATTTAAAACCCGATGGAACGTTTAACAACTAATGAAGTTAGTGGCAACAGGTCAGTATCATGTTTGGGTATAAAGAGAGATTCGAAGAGAACCGGGGCCTTTCAGAAGTGAGGCTGATAAAATGATATTAAAAGATTAAGAGAATGTGGAGAATTCTGGTGCATTTGTGGGAGAACTACAGATTGTTAGCTTAAACATCAAGCTCTGAACAAGAGGAACTCATTGCAAGGACACTATAGTATGTAAGGGACATAATGTGAGGGATAAACCTGAAAACTAATTGCGTATGGCTGCAGACAGCCTTGCATCCAGAAGACGTCTTTTTCTGGGAAGGTTTTGCTGATTTCTGCAACAATATCATTCATCTTTCTACACATATTACAACAGCATGACTCAGTAGTAAATGAGGGCAGGTTATAAAATGACCTGTCTACAGTCGTGGCCTCTCACTCCCTAAAAACATTTGAAGCATTGGACTTTTTCAGATTCAGCCACTGGAGGATTTTTGCAATTTGAGATTTAAGTTTTGCGACACAAAAAAAATGTAATCAAATTCGCTCCCAGTATATTTGTGCAGCATTTCTTCTGAATTTTATCTAAGTTGTTCTGAATTCTCATGTTCTAATGTTCTCATTAATTTTAAATATGGAGGCCAAAACAGAACCACCTCTGAATATAATGCAGTGTAGTTTGGCTCCACCACCTTCTACGACCTCAGTAATATACAGAGAGCAGAATTACCACCTTTCTGGCAGGTTCAACTGAAAAACTAAGACATTATAACTTTGGGAATGTAGAATTCATGGCAGAGCTGCTGTATTAGATTATTGTATTATATTAGATTGTTCTTTTTTCATTCAAACAAAGTTTTTAAATGATTTTCATTCAACTCTCTTTAAATTTTACACAATGTACCAAATTGTCTGGAAATAGTTTTGCAGCCTAGTTATCCACTAATAGTAATACAGATTGGCACAGTTCCCTGTCCCAGCAACTCATGCACCAAAGCACCTAAATAAAGCTCTGCTGTCATTAATTTCATTGTCTTCATTATGTGCTCAGATTTACTGTATCAATCTTTAATATCTAACCTAATTTTGAGCAGCGTTAGAGAGCAGCTGGTGAACATAGCGACGAAAGTTTATGTGATAAGTGATGTTTTCATTGGCAACATTTAGAAATATTCAGTATTTATACTTCTTAATAATAATAATAATCACAAGCATTTTCAATAATCTAGAGGGAAATTTAATTTAATTTAATTTTTGTTAATGTCAACAACTCATCGGCAACCTCTGATCCCCTTGTGATTCACCCCATGGTGTGTGTTCTTTACTTGTTTTCTAAATGTACACATCTTAATCCACAATGTAACCAGTAATGACATGTTTGCCTTTGAAATGTAAAGTGGAAATATTGTACTTAAAGCTACAATATGCAACTTAAGTTGAGACTTGAAGTCAATCCACTCTGCTCTGCCCAGCTCTGCCTCTCCCTGCCCCTCTGTGCTCTTCTACACTTTTCTACACTTCTTCTGCACATGTTTGTCATCAGAAGCTACAGTAAAAAACAATGCAGCTAAACTGTAAAAGTTAAATAATTCTCTGATTGGCTACTAGTCCATGACCTGGTTATTTCCATCCGCGCTGTGTTAGGAATCCTAAAGAAGCCATGTGTTGGTGTATGTTTGGTTCAGAGCAGTGTATAATAAACGATTCATCATACTGTAGAAAGACAGAGCACTATGCAGGTCTAATGTTAAAGTAGTGCCGCTCTTAGTGTGTTGTGGCTCCTAGGTTTAATTTCTCTGTCGTCCAGTAGATTGTACAGTAGCCAGCTGTGACCAGCCACCGGAGCAAATTGTCAATTAGGATGTTTATTGTGGAGCACACGGCCAACTCCATGGCCTTAGGGGAAAGGGTGGATGCTGCAGAGGAGGAACCCCTCCCGAAGCCCTTCTCCTTCTTCTTTGCTTCCTTCTTCCTCTGGGATAATTTGCTGGCTGCTCTGTGTGACACCTGCTACCGAGCCTGACAGAGATAACCATTCCCCTGTGGTTCACCCCCTGGGAGAGACCACAGCAGGGAGGTGGCTTTAATATTTTTCTGCACATTATTTGATGTATTGATGTTAAAACATTTTTATAAAACAGTATACGCTCCATTGGCATCCATCACAGATAAATCCAAAACTGTCGCGACAAGATAAAATGACAAGATTTTGTGGTTTATTCACATATACAGTACAAACATTCACTTTTTATTACTGAAGTGCAATTTACAGACCTTAGCAGCAGTTGTTCATATACTTTAATATACATCAGAGTCAGACATTTTAGGCTCTTTCACGTGTTTGTCAACATCCTCTATACAGGTTTTATACATATGTACACTCATAGATACAATATTGCCATTCAGACATGCCGCATAATTATTATTATATCTC
The DNA here is from genome assembly GCF_033026475.1 of Channa argus. Classification (NCBI taxonomy): domain Eukaryota; kingdom Metazoa; phylum Chordata; class Actinopteri; order Anabantiformes; family Channidae; genus Channa; species Channa argus. The sequence continues at coordinate 1,899,805 of NC_090215.1, read as the reverse complement.
AAAATAAATCTGTTCCTCTGTTTGCGTGGCTAACGCAGCCATTATGAGACTGATAAATGTCGGTGAACGAGTAATGTTCTCTCTCTCTCCTCAGACAGACAGAGCAGATTTACACAAAACTTCATCTCTGCACTATGAGAAAGCAGATTTAGGATGTGCACTGCTGGATGGACCGTAAACAAAGAAATAAGACAATGATTTCAGGGCCTCCCTGGAGAACAAGTGTGCTCGGTCTTCTGGCAGAAGTCTCATATACAGGTTTTGTACAAATCAAGAAAAAAATAGTGATTTTTGTCTCCTATGAAATAATAACTGGCTAAGATGGTTCTTACTGAGTATATCAAAGGCTGTATGACATCAATCTTGGGTCCACAGGGGAAAGTCACTACAGACTCTTAACACCTGCCAACTATAGTGACACATCATGTGGCCAATTATGGAGGATCAGATCAATACAAGATCAGATATTATGGTCTCTTTAAAGTTTTTAAACTACTTTCACTCAATAGTCTCCATGCTTCATCCTGGCTGCATCTCACCTCACATATCTTATTACAAGTAGAATTACCACTTTAAATTAAACGTACTACTACAAGTACATGCATGCAATATGTATCTATCTATCTAACATAAATGTGCAACTCTTGTTTGGATTTGTTTGACATGAAAAATATGGCAAACATTACAATAATCTATAAGTGGTCTTATAGAAAGCTGCAGCAGGTAAAGGTGGAGCTGATTTTAATCATTATGTGCCGACAGTTGCCTCATCTATAGTATATCGTGATAAGTAAACGGACATTTTATAATAATACATCGGGATTTCTTAGTTCGATTTTTAACAATTACCATCTCCAAAAAGTAACTGTACATGTCATAAAATATAGTAGCAGTGAAGTAAAAAGTACAGTAGAGTATTTCCCTGTATTCGCGTGACAGTATATTAAATGTAAATAACACAGTAAAGTTCACTCACTGGCCACTTCAGTAGGTACAGCTGCACAATCTACTGCATCCAACAGCTCTGACATGAGTTCTACTTTCACAAGGTTATAAATTTTAAGCTTTTAAATTGAAACTTTCAGAAAGTTGATAATTCTACTCTCTGTTTTTCATTGCCGGTGGGCGGCTGTAGATCAGTGGGTAAAGGCTACGGAGCACAGGGTCAGTGGCTCGATCCCTAGTATGTGTCAGAGTGTCTCTGGGCTCTGAACCCACAACAACAGCCCGTTCCCCTCCCCAGCTGTGCAGTGCGTCACGAAGACTGTGCCAAATCAACATGCGGACAATGATCCGCTGTGGCGACCCTGAACTCACGGGATAAGGCGAAAGGACAAAAAAATACAAAAATGGGTGGTGGAGTCATACTGGAGTGTCTTATGAGAAGAGGTGGTTCTAGTGTTTTAGCCCCTTATTTGAAATAAATGAAGCGGCCAAAACTTTACAACCAGCTCTTATAATGAAGTGGCCAGTGAGTGTATATATACCTCAACATTTTACTTAAACACAATACTTGAATTAATATATTTAGTTACTTACCACCTCCGCTCCTTTCTGTCTTCCTGCAGGTAATTACTGAATCATTTTGTGCCGGGTCAAGTTTGTATTTTTACTGAGTAAAAGTACACAACAAACTTTCAGTGAGCCTCCATGTGAACGTGTATCTATATCTATGGTCCTGTGTAGTAAAATACTAGTTAGTGTCTGGTTGCATTGTAAAGCCGCAGACAGGGGGGGTCAGTAGGGGTCGGAAAGCAAAGCTTTGATCTGTTCACGCCACAATAGCACACAATAAAAAAGCACCAATGTCTTTCTATTTTGTATTTTGCTACTTTCATGACATAAAACTAGATGCGATGGGACATGAAAACTCAAAGGAAACATGAGATACTGGGATATTTTTTTAGCAGTTTAACCTCACAGTTTCTAATCAAAGACTCACTGATGAAACACATTATCTCAGTTCTGACAGTTAGTTTGATTAATAAATAATAATCCCTATGAATATTTTACTTGAAACAATAGCTTAGTCATCACTTGCTTGGTTTTCAATGTAAATCTTTGAAAAAAAGAATCTGACATTTGCAGCTCTGCACACAACAACCAAACTGTTTTATTTTATTTTTTAATAAATAAGTAAAATCAGATGCAGATCACATGTGGGTCAAATCCTCAGTTGTTGTGTAAATCTGCCTGTATGTGAAACACACACACACACACACACACACACACACACACACACACACACACACACACACACACACATACTATGACCTACAGTGAAGTGTAACAGACAGTGTGCAACATGTCCTCACTAAAGCTCTTAATGTTCCCACAGCTGTGAGGAATAAATAGTCTGAATGATGGTGACAAATGTGTGTTACATGATGTACGAATAAAAACAAGATTCAAAAATGTATAAGAAAATTTATGGTTTTCACATTTGCAAGTACACTGTTAAAAAAAGACTGATATACACATTTAATACTGATGTGTATATCAGTATTAGATATACAGACGTAGACACGATTGTTGGTGCTCAAACTTTTCTGTGATTAAAACTGACAAAGTGACAAAAGTAAGAGAAAAAAAGAAAAATTTGACTTTGCTCTTGATTCTCAGTTTAAGAGAATATTTTAAATAATACGACAAATGAAACTGGTCCAGACAGATGTGTTAGAAATAATTATTTATATAACTGTTGCCTATAATCATAACATTTTAATCCTGTCATCAGTCATTTAAAAACACATTGATTGTATCAAACTAGTCCCCTGTTTAGTTTGGTCTTATCCTGACACGTGTGGATCACTTTTCACTCACTCCGCTGTAGTTATGTTAAATTATTGTATTTGTTTCGGTTGTGCTTTATTTATTGCTCACAGTCTATGGTCTTTGTGGATTGAACAGTGCATTTGTGAAAAACAAAAATAGTGTCAAATGTTTTTGTTAAAAAGCCACATATGTCACCATTACTGAGAATATTTTGTCTCCATACAGGGTGGATGCTGGGGGGGCTCTTAGCTGGACCTGAGCTGGGGAAACAACAACAGGAGAGAACCACTAGATGTCACTCTCACTTCTTAGATTTGGCTGCTAGTTGCGGTTCAGGTGCCTCTTCTCAGTTTCCTATAGTGAACACAGCTATAACAGAACAATGCAGTCATGATAGTAATGAACACAGCTACACGCACACGCACACACACACACACACAAATAGAAGTCCAAATGCACATGCTAGTGATCAGAAATGTTGACTTTCAGCTGTTCTAGTGGTTCAATAACGGCAGTCATACGACGATCATGTACAATGTGTTGAAGGATGTCGTGACCACAGACAGGGAGCATCAGCAAGTCCTCAGGTCAGTGAGCCACAAGTCAAAGCTGCTTAACTGCTGACAAGCAGCTTTGATTCAGATGAATGGAACAGGCAGAAAAACCCAGGTCATTCAGGTCAAAGACAGAGAGAGGAAGCGAAGAAAGAGAAGGAGAAGCAGGGATAAATCCACCCACCCCCCCCTACACAATTCAGCGTCACCTCCACTTGTACTTTAGGCTGTAATGGCTGCATTTATGCACCTGGCCTCAATTCTTCTCTGTACCCAGGAGTGGGGGAAAAAAAACAGGGAGTATTAACCTGTCGTTATGTCACGTTAAATTCGGAAAGCAAAGAACAGAGATGGCGAGGGAAATGGAAGAAGGAAGGGAAAGACAAAAGGAGAAGGAAGTCAGGAGGACTGACAGAAACCAGAGAGGGGCAGGTGAAGCTATAGTCTGTCCTTCTCTCTTCCTCACTGCCTCTTCCCTTCCTCTTCCTCTATCGGCCGTCACCCTGACAGGGCCGGTAATTGGACGTGGGCTCCTCTCCCTCTCTCTCTCTCTCCTTCCCTCTCTTTTTCCTCTTTCTCTGTCTCGCTCTCCCCCGTGGCTCTGCTCCTCAGCAGGAGCCTTGGGGCCCGGAAATAGCTGATGACAAGATAGCAGCTGCCTTTCATTCTGCTCAAGGTTACCCCCCCCCCCACCCCCCACCCCCCAACAGCCAAAGAGGGGTGTGTTTGCTTAAATGTGTGCGTTTAAAAAAAAGGGCAAGTCCTAGAAAAAGTCCATCTTTTCAAATCTTTTTTTCTCCTCAGCTGACCTTCCCCCTGATGTCGTTGTATCGAGTAGATGATGGCGGTGATGGCCTTGAGTTGAACTCGCAGGCATTATGGTTGGACACCGGATGTTGGTTACTCTACAAAAATAAAGGTTGAACACACACTCGTCTTTAAACAGACAGCAAAAACTGTTCCTGCTCAGGTGGTTTCTTCACCCAGATGCCGAGGCCCGTTTCCTGCAGAGACCTGAACCAGTGCTGCTTCACTGTTTGGTAAGGACGCGCCGCCATCTTGGTCTCACAGTACATGAGTTGGCGGTCCGCTGAGCTGGCCACGTGGATCCCCAACTGAAGAGCAAGAGAGAAGACGAAAAAGACTAAGCGAGAGAGCAGTTGGGAGTCAAACAAAAGTTACACAAAGACAGACATGAAGGAGGAAAAGAAAGAAGGGAATAAATGGAGGGCGTAGAGGCTAAAGGTTTCGTAAGTGTGTGGGGGGGTGGGGGGGGTGAGCAAAACAAAACGAATGAGCCGGCACAAATGCATTTGGTGAGGCAGGGAGGTGGTGGGGGCGGTGGTGACTGGTGACGGAGGGGGGGGGCTTCAACAGCTGTGTAATCTCCCCATTTAAATTTCACAAGCAATTGAACATCTCTGTGCTTTTTGTGCATTTCTATTGTCGCAAGACGAAACAATGGAGATCGTCGGAGAGACAAGTGGAGAGAGAGAGAGAGAGGCAGAGGGAGAGAGCAAAAGTTTCTTTTGGAGATTAGTGTGACTGCTCTTGCGTGGCCCTTATATACGGCGCGCTGGGAGCACTTAGGGTGGGGGCCTCCTCGAGTACTTCTCCAAATAATTATGGTTTCATAGTCATTATGTTTTAACGGCTGCCATTTGGCGATGCAGGCAGTGTGTGTTACATAAAGTTTCAAAATGGAAATTAAAGTGCAGTGGATCTGTGTGCTGCTGTTAAAGATCCGAGCTGCCAGGTTTTGATAAGCTGCAGTGATGGCAGATGTTGCTGGGCCAACAAATGTATCTGTGGCAGGGTGGAAATTCCACACATCCTCTACAGAGCGTTCACCTGTAACCACATGCAGCACTCTGTGATGTGTCTGTGCTTATTGACTGAGGGGATGTTGGCGTGCACCTCTGTAGTTAATGTGTGGGTATCGCTCTGTGGATGATTTCTAACAACAAATGAGTGATGCAACCTGCTTTCAGCAGAGGAGCATTGACACAGACCACTGAAACATTTAGTCCTGTAAAATGTCATTAGTGTTCACACTCATACTAATTAAAGAGGACATCAAAATATTTTCCCCACTAAAGTCAAACATAAAGGGAAGGTGGCTTTTAATGAAAGTTTAAATTAATAAGACTTTTTCAGACTAGACATGTCTTAACAAGCAAAGTACTGTGTAATTAATGACATTAACAATGGCTGTATTCCAATTAGTGGTGGCAGCGGCTTAGTACTGTTCAGGCTAGTATTGGTAACTGGAACAGAGCTATTATTAATGTTACACCTGTGCTGTTCTCACCGTGACACAAAAGCCTAAAAATCTCTGGAGACAAAAGCAAATAGAAAGAGATGAACCACTGTAAATGTCCACACTACTGTTTAAATGTTTGTATTTGAAAGAGAAGCTGATTTCATGAGGTCAAATTAATGAGAAATACAGCACAGACAATGTTCATGTAAATGAACCTTGTAGGTGGAAACAGCTGGAAATCTGCACAGATGTACTGTACAAAGTTCCTTCATCCGCAAACATCAGACCTGTCTTCCAGCAGCACGTTGCGTTTGTTAATGTGTTAAAGTTATCTGGTCGTTAGAAAATGTTAAAATCTTCAGTTAGCATGTTAGCATCTGCGTGCTAAAGAAAATACAAGCACATTTCTAAGTGACCCTAGATGTCTGAAGAGCAGTGAACATAGTAACTTACACAGGAATAACAGTGTCTGACATACAGAGTCCATCATTTTTCACATATTTCTTAAAAAGAAACCTTCTTAATGTGGAAACCTCTCCTGACACAAAATCACTGAGAGATATTCACTTCAAGCATTTTGAGCAAGGCTCACCCCACTGACCAAGCAGAGAAGACCAAATATTTCTGATTAATTACTTAGTTTTGTACCATTCTTATTTATGGCTATGACCAACCGGAGGGCTGTGCATAGTGTGGTGGGGTGTCACGAGTGAAGCAAAGCTATTTCAGAGCAGGGAGAGGCAGAGCGGAGGCTCATGTTAAGTTGCACACTGTAGCTTTAAGGCCATTAGTGTCCGTAGACTGTGGACACCACCATAAATTATGAACTAAAATTGACCCTGAATCTGAAAGCTAACTCGTTCAAACAGCCGCTCATGATAGGATGTTTCTGAGCACAATGCTCTTAGTGACCTTTAGCTTGGTCTTCTCCTTAGGGTATTGTTGTACACATTCTTGGACCTTTACATTTTTACTAAATAACCTGATATTTTTTTTGGCAGTTGCTCATGTTTGGTACCAGTGCTTCTGCTGGGAGCTTTTCATTTTTATCCATGGAAGAGCTCCAACTGCGAGTCACCCGAAGGCCAATTCCTGCTTTCCTTGTCCATGAGGTTGAAAAAGTCTGCAGTGTATGATGTGTATTTCTACACACGCCCTAACATGTGGGGTTACAAACACATGGATTTCTGCATTCGGCCAAATATCAGTCTGAGCCCACAGACTGCGCATGAGTCAGACAGGTGAACTGGGAGCTCTACAGTATGTACCATTTACTGTACTTCCCATCTTTGGTCCTGTTTTTGTTTAGCAGCTGAACAAAGTTCTTTCCCTTCTTGCTGTCAGAAAGGTCAGCATGATGTTTCCTAGAGCACATGCGTACAACATGTCCCTGTACACCAACCCCCAACTGTTTCATGAATAAAAGCAAGTCTGTCTCCATCAGAGAGAAAATGGAAAACATGAATGGGACATAACACTGTCTTTGTATTTCACAGCTGCCTAAAATACAATTCCGCCATGAAACAGAAATATTGCTCTCGTATATTCTTTCTCCCCACTGATAATTTAACAGTCTATTCTGCCCTGACGTTGGTCTCCCTATGGGGGACGGGGCCTCACCTTGCGGTAAAGTCTGGTCCAGCGCGTGAACAGGGCGTGTTTGCAGAGGCGGGAGGGTGCTCCTGAGTCACGTCTCCTTCCCGTGGTGGTGTTGATCACCTCCAACTGTGCGTCTCCCAGTGTCCAGTTGATACTCACACTGGAGGCCTTGCCTGACTGCTGAAACTCGGCACTGCTCAGTCCTGCAGACAACCCAACAGAAAAAAATAACAGGTGTAACCTCCTCTGTGTGCAGCATAATCCCCATCATGTGATCCAAAACATCTTCCACAATCATCCACACGTGCATAGCCGAGTAAACATTTGCAGCCATGTGTTTCGCTACTGACTCTTTCCCGTTCTTGTTTCACTTAACCTTCCTTCACCCTTCCTCGCTCTCTGCCTGAGGCTGCAGGCAGAAATAAACTTTTGCAGTGCTGCAAAAAACTGCATTGCTGTTTATATGAAGCCTTGATACACCCTCAGAGACAGGGGCAGAAAGATGTGGGAATAGGGGGGCTATTGAGCACGCCAGCAATCTATTACTGCTTTTGTGTGACTGCTTGTCTGCGCTCGTGTCCCAGCAGTTAACAGTGTTTGAATGCTGCCCGCTCCAATAATCAACCCCAAAGATCAACCCTCCCTTGCACTGGACTGTCCCGCCTTCTCTACCTACTCTTTCTGAAATAATTAGCCTCACTAGCCAAGCACACAAAGTGATCAGCGGAGGAGAGAGGAGCGACAGGGGTAGAGGAAAGTGGAGGTCAGTTGCAGTCACACCGGGCTACATCCAGAGAATTAGCTGTCTGTGTTGAGAACACGGGTGTTGGCGGAGCTGCTGACAGCAGGGTGAGAAACAAATGAGGTCTCAGGGCAGAAATGTCCTTGAGGGGCCCCTGTGGGTGTTTCGCAGAAACTGGTTTGGCAGTATAATTAGGGTAAGTGAAATGGAGAAGCTTTGATTCAGTCTTTGAGGTTCTGCAAATAAACCTCTATAAAGGTTTTTGACCCACATTACCAAGTCATGTGACACTTGGCCACACACAGTTGACTGCACTGACACTCAATAGACTGTTGAGAGGTCATATTTCAAAGTGGAATATGGACGAGACAGTGAAACTAGAGTTACTGCTGCTGATCCAGGTGAGCAGTTGATAACACGCATGATAACCACGGTCATTGGTGTGAGCATGTGTATGAATGTGAAGCAACATTTTAAACCACTTCGGACAAAAGCGCTGAAAAAACTTATCAAACTGAAGAAATCGTGAAGGGATGAGGGAGGGAAAGCAGTGTTAAAGTGCATTGGTCCACTTCATTATTTTAGTGCCATAAGGCTTTTTTTATAATTTATTTTTAAGTTCTTTAGTTACCTGTAGAAGATAGTAATGATAAACCGGAACAAACCTTTGCTTATTTGCATATTGGAAGCAGGGGAAACAGCAAACCAGGCTCTTTCAAGAAGAAGTAGAATCCATGTACAGTACTCACAGAGTAATGTTAGTGAGATTTGTATGAAAATAATAAGTTGTGGTAACCTTCATTTTTTTGTGTCAGTGAGGTTATGAGTTAAAAAAAACTCCAGGATCCACAGTTATTGTTATTGGTGGGTAATAGGGAGAATGGGATTTAGAGGAAAACATCCCATTATAGCAACTTTGGAGTGTTTATGATTTATCTACTGAGTTACCAGCTTTCAAATGAGTGTGTTTAACCTTCTTAAAACTTACAGTTAACTTAGAGTTTGAGTTATAAATAAATTTAACTTCAAGTGATGGAAGCTTTGCCATCTTATTTGACAGTTTGTTTGCACTGTTTTACCAAATGGGAGAAATTATTAAGTGTTTCCAATTCAATTTCAAGAAAATTAAAATTGATATGCATTTCTATCTACTACCATTCATCTGAAGACACAGCTGGGTAACATTTAAACTCTGCAGAGGAGGAATTAGTTTTTGATGTGAATCCTAGAAAAGGTAGGAAATATGTTAAAATGTGATATGTTATATGTTTTCATTATGAGCAATGTTACACTGACATCACCTTATTTGCTTGGATCTGCTGTTATTTTACTGTTTTTCTGTAATGTTTTTGTCATATTATCATATTAAATTATACCAAAATAGTCTCAATGTGTTTTTCATTAAAAAAAAAAAAAACATCAAGTTAAATGGCCATGTCAGGAAGACTAATATATATATATATATATATATATATATATATATATATATATGAAAAGCACCTCAAAATATACATGCATGCTATAATTTGTCTTATTATGTCTTATTGCATAATCATCTGGGGACAGGTCTCTCAATAAATCATCCAGCCTGTAATACCATTATATGCATTATATGCAAATTAGCCTCTGCTTTATGCAGAAGACATATAACACTAACATTATGACCAGCTGTGCAATTGCTAATGTAATGCAATTCAATACAGTGGCTCTGCCATGAATTCTATTTTCACAAGGTCTGTGATATAATTGTGACAGAGCTAGGCTGCTTCTATTTTTCTGTCTTGGAGCTAAGCTAACCACATGCTAGCAGTACTGATATAAGGGTGAAAATTATTCTGTTACCTAAAATTATTTTAGGATATTTTTTATTGGGGAAAAAATTGAACAAGTGTATTTCCCAAAAATTCGAACTTCTTCTGCGCCCATTTGCTAATATTATGAAAAAGCAGAGCAGAGAAAACAGCTGATAGTCACACTAATAGATGATCTTTGTGTCGCCCTCTGAACATTATTAAAGCAGAAACTTTGATTGTAAGGTATTTACCGTAAATTACAGTAAAACATGTTGGAATGTGTTTTGTCACAAGTAATCTCTCTTTTTTTTTTTTTTTTGGGACTTATTGCTAAAAAATCTACGGCAGAGAGAATGTCAGGTGCAGTCGATCTCATACTGTCAGAGCTGTACTACTCATGGGTTATCTAGACTAAAAAAGCCTGACAGGAAGTTCTGCTTATATCTACTTCAAATCTGTAAAACTGTCACCAGAAGAACTCACTGTCATGCATTTCACCTTGACTTTTAACCCAGTCATTTATTACATCATACAGTGTTAAAGGTCCCCTACATAGGAAATCAGCTGACGGATTCTCCTGACGGGTGAACAACAGTCGCCTCTGATCTGTCTGACAGACAGCTTGTTATAGTACAATACCACAATACATGCCTGCAGATCATCTCCGCCTTTGCCACACTCATTTTCCCATCTTCACTCTTCCATTCACCAATCTCAGCTCCCCTTTTCTGCAGCTCCTTGGAGCTGGAATGAATTGCCTGCCACAGTAACAATCCTCCAAGTCTCTTATTACCCATCTCTTCTCTCTTTTGCAGATGCACCTCTTTGAACAAAAGACCCTCCAATCCATCCTGCCTTTTCCCTTTCTCCCGCTCTATTCATAGCTCATTTCATCCCTTCAATGGACTTGACTCTTCTGTTTCTGTAATAGCCAATTTGATTTTTCCCTTATTGAAGACTTGATCAATTTCTCTTCTGGGAAGTGTTCAGCAGACATGAAAGAGACAGAATTAGAGCCTTTGGTTATATGATTCATAACTCTACAGTACACATACCCACACTTCATATCTGAGACTGCTGTGGAACCACAATACAGGAAAGCCTGTGTGTTTTCTGTGTGCACATTGAGGAGCTGGAAGACTATGGTGGAAAAGCAGTGAGGCAACAGGTATAGAATAGATGGACGTCTTTTCTCAAACCCACACCAAGAGCAGAATAGCACAGATGTAACTGAGCAATTTCTAGTTTACATCCCTTAACCATTTGGTAAGTGTGATCTGTATTTGTCTTTAACAGCACTTTATTCCAGCCAGACACTAGTCTACACACTAAACTGGCACATGAAGGAAGCAGCACGTGCACTAAATATTCTGTATTCTACACCATAATTGGTAACATGACTCACGAAGATGAAACTGTGGATTTTCAAAAAGCAGCTACGTTATTCTACAGAAACTCTAAGGACTCATCTGCTGCTTAAATCCAGACAGCAAAGGCACAAGAAACCAGTGAAGCAGCACCACCTTTACAACCTCATGTGATACTTGTGCCCAGCAGCTAGAAGCTCAAAAAAGACCACCACCCACAGGACAGTGGGCCTCATCTCTTTAAGTACAAAGAGATGAGGCCTATTGACTACATACAATACAATACATGCACTTTTACTTGAGGATTGAGTGTGTGTTCTTCTACTACCTCTGTTTGCTGCGTATGGGGCTGTGGAGCTGCAGACCGCTCAGATTGACAATGCCGCCCCTAGTCCTCCATGACATTATGAAGACCAGCAGCGGTAATGATTTCCTACATAGTCTTCAAAAAAGTGACACATGGCTTTTCACAGCTCATTCTCTACACCAATGACAACATGCTTTGTTGGGTGAACTTTCTGTCATTAGAAAGACTTGATAACATGTTGAATTTAGAGATGTAGGTTTGATAAATTTAGCATCTTATAAAATTTGGTTAACAATTTTTTGGATCAAAACCCACATCCACATAAAACCCTTTGGTCTACATCTATCCTTATTTTACATGCAGATCATGGGTCTGATTAATGCATTTGGGTGTCAGAAACACGTACCAGGAGGGCTTCCAGCTGTAAACTTGTACATTATGTTCCTCCTTCTGAGACTAGTATGGCTCTGTCACACTGACTGTTTTAAACCTTGCCTTGTTCAGTGTATTAACAGGAGTTTGAGTCACAAGTCACGAACATCCGGTGATTCTTAAATGTAGATTTGTATGTAAAACATACGAATTTTATCGTTTTGGATTTGCACGTTTTCCTTCCCTGTAGCAAACTGATAAAGCTACAATCACCTGGTTTGGTTGAGATCTGGAGGCCTGTGTGGTCCTATTCCTATTTTTATATGTCTGTGTGTAAACTGGAGCTTTGTTGCTGCTTAATGGCACTTTTGACCTTTACGAAAAGAAAACAAGTAACAAGTAATTTAAATAAGTACTTTAAATGATTGGTATATCATATCATTAGTATATCAGTATATTAAGGTAATTACCTAAAATTGATCTGTAAAGAATAATGGGCTTAAAGGTTTTAAGAAACTTTCTCATCAATGTTCAAGTGTTCAAAAAGCTTAATTTGCCTCTTTAATGTCTTTTATATGTATATAATATATATATATATATATATATATATATATATATATATATATATATATATATATATATATATATATATATATATATATATATATATAATTTATTATACTGTATATATTTATATATATTGTTTTGAATCTATTTCCCAAAAAGATAAAACCTTGCCACTGTTTCTGCTGTTGCTGCTCTGGAAGTACACAACAGGACAAAAGTGAAGGACAAGTCAGTCCATCGATGTGTTTGACCCCTCGGGGTTCAGGTGGAGCTGCTTTGCCTGTGTGCGATAAGAACAAGCCTGCGATCCCTGGGAATTTCCTCTGGGGGTGTTGCTTTTAAATAGCCCTGGACACACAATGGCTGGTGGAGCCCATCAGAGCCCATGAAAGGATGGAGGAGGAAATGGGAGGAAGGTGGGGGCCGATGCACACGCAGACATCTCAATGCAAGTGAAGCTCTCTTTTTCCTGCCTTTCTGCCTCCCTCTCACTGTCCAATCTCCCTTCAGATTGAATGGCTGTCTGATAAAGGCTGTGATTACATTGATTTAGTGTAGGGCCATCTCCACTGTCTGTCCGTCTTCCTCCCTCTCCTCCCCTTCCTTCACCCTTCTGCCCTTCAATAGACTACTCAAGGTACTGCAAACATCTGACAGTTGGGGACACACACACAGAAAACAAATAATCATTGTAAAGCATTTCAGACTAGAGGGCAGAACATTTTCAGGGAACATGGGAGATTACACATATAGTCATTAAACTGCGTACTTGTAAGGTGTATTATAGTCAGAGTAAATAACTTAGCTAAGTTATAATAATAAGTAATTCATGTTTTATCTCAACATGCTCCGGCAGTGGCTAAGAGATTAGTTGATACATTTATCCCATTTAACCGTTTTTTGAGTGTAGGCCTCACAAAATGTTCATCCTCATGGCAACCTGGGAACAGAGCCCTGCAAATCCTCCTGGGTCCTTCAAGAACTATAATGTACACAGCACAGTTTTCTCTTTTATGTGATAGTCTCTGTCTTTGTTCTTATCAATGCTCCTAATAAATGCTCCTAGTAAAATGTGCCCTGAATCGCTGTTTGTCAGCTTCTCTGACTGGCCTACATCTAAAGTGACGCCTGATTAAGTTTTTACAAGTTGTGTGTCATTCAGATCCTTGTCCAAGATTCATCTCCACTACAAACGGAAGCCTCAGGTCTCAGTGGAGCCCTGAGACGAAGACATGCTTGATGATTTCTTAGTTGTTGCTTGTCTGGCTGGCACAATGTGTCTGTGGAGAAGCAGGGGTATGTTCAGTGTGTGTGTGTGTGTGTGTGTGTGAGAGAGAGATCTGTTGTGACTCATAAATTCAGAAATTGACATATTTATGAAAAGAAATCACTCAAAATAGATACTGTATATATGCACATGCACACACACACACACACACACACACACACACACACAGACACACACAGACACACACACACAGACACACACAGACACACACAGACACACACACTCACACACACACAGCTGTTATTATAGTCTACTTGTTGAGTTGGAATATAAGACATTATGAATAACGACTAAACTTAGCTCTTATACAGTGATTCTCAGCTAAGAGAGACTCTAACCTACGAAATAGGAAAATACTTTTTTAAAGTTTTTGATATCAGATTTCATGATGATGTGTCTGTTTCAAAAAACGGTTGTATTTTATAAATATTAAAGTGTGATTAATTAATAAAATTAAATACTGGGGGACTTTTTAAAAATGCCTGTGTCCTACAACCATTTAGCCAAAGACTGAATCATGTCAACTGAACTTCTTTTTCTTGGTTAGAGAAAATTCTAACCAAAGTCCACCAAAAACCAAAATCCAAAGTCTTTTTGGAATGATTCAAACTTCATTTAACCAAAACACTTTATTATTTTAGATTAGTTTGAATATAGCTACAGAGAGTGACTGCTGTGACAGATTTATATGATGTTATTATCACTTATCAGCAAGGCCACATTAAAAAGTGAAAGTTCATTTCAATAAAGATGACACAAAGATGTGTCTGCACTTATTTTCCACAAATCTTTACAATTTCACTAACTTGATGTTTCTGACCTTCTTGCAGAAATGAAAAGACGTGGAGACTTCTCAAAAAAACAAACAACCCAAAAAAAAAAAAGAAACCCGGCGCGCAACTTTAATATTTCACCAAGATTCTTCCCCCAAATAACTTTCCCAGAAGATTACTGTAGAAATATTGTTAACATATTTGATTAAAGACTAAAAATATATCTTAATCTGAATATGTAGACTCAGACTTGCCGTGTGTGCATAATGTGTAAATGTGTAATCTGATTTGTGAATTATCAAAAAAATCTAAAAATCAAAAATCATTCATTTTGTAAATGTGTACACAGACCTGAAAATGAATATTGAGAATTGTAAATAAATACACGAATCTACAAAAAAATGGTAAATGTGTATATGATTTCCAACACTGCATTGCTCTCATCATTTGCAATTCTGACTGAGGATGACGTATCCACCCTCCTCCTCTCTAATCATCCGACCACCTGCACTCTGGATCCAATCCCTTCCACTCTTCTTCAAGCAGTTGCACCTGCACTCATGCCAGCTATTACACAAGTCATCAACACATCTCTCAAACAGGGACTTTTCCAACCTCTTTCAAACAGGCCTTGATTACCCCACTGCTCAAGAAGCCTTCTCTTGATCCCTCTGTAGTGGAGAACTACAGACCTGTCTCCCTCCTTCCTTTTCTGGCCAAGACTATGGAACGAGCAGTCTTCAACCAACTCTCAGACTTCCTTTCCAAGAATAACCTCCTCGATGTCAACCAGTCTGGCTTCAAGAGGGGTCATTCCACGGAAACGGCACTCCTGAATGTTGTGGAATATCTTCGAGCTGCAAAAGCCACAGGTCAATCATCTGTCTTAATTCTACTTGATCTATCATCAGCCTTTGACACTGTGAACCATCAGATACTCTTGTCCACACTCTCTGACTTGGGCATCTCTGGATCAGCTCTAGACTGGCTTTGTTCTTACCTATCAGGACGAAGCTTCAAGGTATCCTGGAGGGGGCATCTTTCTCACTCTCATAGCCTCTCTACCGGTGTGCCGCAGGGCTCAGTTCTTGGTCCTCTCCTCTTTTCTATCTATACTTCATCCCTAGGTGCCATCATTCACTCACATGGTCTTTCCTATCACTGCTACGCTGATGACACACAGCTCTTCCTGTCCTTTCCACCGGACGACTCCACTGTCTCATCGTGTATTTCTGCCTGTCTCTCAGACATCTCAGACTGGATGAGTGAGAGACACCTTCAACTCAACTTCTCTAAGACCGAAGTCCTTGTCTTCCCAGCCAGACCTTTGATGCAACACAACATCAGCATCAACATTGGATCTACAGTGATTGTCCCCACTAATTCGGCCAAAAATCTGGGGGTCATCATCGACGACCAACTGAGCTTTAAGGACCACATCTCCTCAGTCTGTGCGGCTGCAGATTTGCTCTTTACAACATCAGGAAGATCAGACCCTACATCACGGAATATACAACCCAACTCATTGTACAGGCGCTGGTCACATCTCGTCTTGATTACTGCAACGCTTTGTTGATGGGGTTACCGAAATCCACAATCAAACCCTTGCAGATGATCCAAAATGCGGCAGCTCGCCTAATTTTTAATCAGCCAAAAAAGACCCATGTCACACCACTTTTTAGATCTCTACACTGGCTTCCTGTTGCTGCTCGCATCAGGTTCAAAGCTCTGTCTCTTGCTTACAGGGTTGTTAACTCGACAGCTCCCGCTTACCTCAACTCACTCATTCAAGTCTACAATCCTTCTCGCCCGCTGCGGTCTGCCAACGAACGATGTCTGGTGGTCCCAACACCGCATAGAAGACACCAAGCAAAACTGTTCAGCGCAATGATCCCACGATGGTGGAACGAGCTACTAAACGCTGCACGCTCAGCTGATTCTCTCCCAATATTCAAAAAACTGCTGAAAACTGAACTTTCTGCTCTCTTGCACTTGTATCTCGTGAACTGTGAACACTTTTCTGATAGGACTTTGCTTTGATGTTTTCTCCTTGACTTAGATTTTTGCTGCCTTGTACCTCACTTGTAAGTCGCTTTGGATAAAAGCCTCTGCTAAATGACTAAATGACTAAATGTAAATGTAAATGCGTGCAGTACAAATTTTAGAATTACTACTAACTACTAACATACTCACATTTTCAGATTCCATTTAGAGATTTAAAGATTGGTTTCCACATTCACAAATCCCAATATTTATTTCTAAATTTATTTTCATATTCAAAAATCTGACTTGTGGCACAAATTTATGAATTGGGCTGAGTTTCCACTCATAACACATGGAAATGTTTTTAATTTTTTTTTTTTTGAGATCACCACAGCGGATGATTGTCCACGCAACCCTCCCCAATTTCTATCGGGCTTGGACCGGCACTGCACGGCTGGGGAAAGGAACGGGCTGTTAGGGGTTCAGCGTCTTGCCCAGAGACACTTTGACATATAGCCAGGGCTGGGGATTGAACCACTGACCCTGTGACAACTGCCTTTACCAACTGAGCTACAGTCGCCCCCCATAACACATGCAAATATTGGTGCAATATTACCTCTGACATAGACTTTCTGGAGTGAAAACTGTCCTAAGTTGATATTTTTCTAATTGTATTTCTTCTCAACCTTGCGTAGTCATACCACTGAGCAGAGGGTGGTTGCGTCTGTATGAGGTGGGGAGTGGTCCCAGGCGCTCCTGCCTCTGGTTCAGAACTCGGCCAAGATGTCCCGTGTGACGCAGGCTTCCGACAATCACACTGTGCAAGTACACTGGCTCCAGGAAGTGGCTCAACAAGGCTCCCTGCAGGCCGAGGACGTTCCATCTGAGGAGACAGAAAAGGGGTGACATGCGAAGAATTACTGAAAGTGTGGGTGAGTAAGAGAAAGGTGGGTGATTGGTGTGGATGAAAGGAAAAAGTAAAAAGATTGAAGGTAACTAGAAGAGATAGAAAGAAAGGTAGAGGGGAAAGGAGCTTCAATGACAGGTAGAGACAATTTGATCATTATCTTGATGTGGGACGTGATGAATAACAGCTGCTGACCTGACGACACACAGAAAAACAGAGACCACAGCCTCTTTTCCCACATTTCCTGCTTCTGGAACATCATCATTCATTGCATGGTACAACACATTATCGTGTGTGCAGTCATCAGTGCTGCTAAGGTTAATGCACTGCACCGAGCTGCAGGACGGCCTCTGTCAAATGCTCAGTGCGAGGGGGCGATTCTCTCAGGGTTGGTTTAGGGAGATCCACAACTGACAAAAATCACAGTGGGGCTAATCCGCTCAGCTACACTGACACCTAATACAGTAGCCAGCTGGTCATGTGCCAGATACTGTTGAAATGCCCTCTATTTAACCAGCAGATGCTAATTTATGGATGGAAAATGATAATTACCTTGTTTATTATCATTGCTGCCCTTCATTGGGAAAAATCCTGCTGTGCACCTGAGCTGTGTACTCTCTGGTGCATTGGACTAATGAACTTGTGTGAGGCACAATCAAAGGTTCAACACTGTGCTACTAATTTTTTACATCATTGTTCTTCTTGTTAATCAGTCTCTTTATCATAGATGCAATTACATTGGGTGCTTGTTTCTCGCTTCTTTTTTTCTCGCAGACTTAATAATTGTTCATTATGGTTTCTTTTGCCTCCAGGGCAGCCAATTAACATTAAGAGCTTTCTGGGAATCACTAAATGGACTCACAAAGCGGTGGCTGCCCACCTTCGCTTTACCTGCAATCTGTCAGCGAGATCTGCCCTTCCCCCCCCCAGTAGACAGAGAAGAAGAGCTCTCCTCAAAATGCGCGCACACACATATTCACACACAACCTCAGTGCTCCAGCAAAACAGAAATAGTTTAGCCTAAAATATTAAATTACCCAGAAAGCGACACCGTGAATCAGAAACATCTTCTAATCTCATGCAAGAAAAAACAGCCATCTGGCTCGGCTGTGTGAATTTTAAGAGAGACCTCTTCTCGCTCTCTCATTCTGTCTCTCTACATCTATCCTTTCTTCCCTCCCCCGGTAAATGCGACCATTAAAGTAATGTGTTCATCTGCATAAAACTGCGGTGGAATGGAGAACATCATCGTTATATGAAAGCCATTTAGGCCCCTCAATTAAATTCAGCTGTCGACTTCAAATCAAATATTAGCAAAAGGGCTCCACTGAGCGTAGCTTAAGAAAACAAAATTATGATCACTAGGTGAAGCAATAATTGGGTGAAACATCAGCAATAATCAGAAGGACTTAGAGCCTGAAATCTCCTCTGGTCAAAGCAAAAGTAAAGCCATAATAAAGTGCAGGAACTGTAGGAAGTGGAGAAATAAAAAACTAATGTGAGGTTGCAAAATGAGTGTGACAGAAGACAAAAAGAGTGTCCCGGGGACCACTTTAAGATGGCAGGAGTGTCGAGCCCTGAGCTCCTCTCAGTTCCACCCTCTACCCTGACCTTGATAAACTGGTCCTTAGTGACCCACTCACTTTAACAAGGGCCACCGATCATCTACGGAGATATAAAAAAAAAAAACACAGAAGAGGCCGTAGAGCAAAAAAGAGTGTGTGTGGCATCTAGCCCGGTGGGTTTGGAGGTGAATGGATGGTGGGAGGGAAGAAAAGCAGGGTGTCTGGTCTCCCTCCCCCATTTTTTTGTAAAGTAATTGCTTTCACCTGCGTTGGTGACCTGGGTAGATTTAATCACACCATCTCCAGCCCTGGCCAACTGAATCAAATTGGTCAAATTAACACCGGCTCCACTGGAGAAATGGTTCACATCACTATGCGTGTGTGTGTGTGTGTGTGTGTGTGTGCCAGTCCTTTCACACACAGAACAGTGGCTCAGCTGTGGCGCTGTATGGCTCAGTTGGCACAGTGCTGTGCTTACTAAGCTAAATTAATGGCTTCAGTTCCTGTTGGGGCCCAGTCATGACAGAAAACCTGAAACTATATTAAACATTGATTTCAGATACTGTTAAGATAGAAAGTGCAGTATCAGGGGTGGAAGCCTACTGCTGAGGATCCTCGTTGTGTGACATTGTGTAAATCTTGTTATTACTGTGGTCCAAACTAAAATATCCATTGTAGAGAACAGACAGAGGAACAAAAATCTACAGGTGTTTATTGCGACCAGACAATTAATGACCCTGAAATATCTACTTCTGCCAGATAAAGAGTCTGTGTGTTTTCCATGTCGTTTCTGTTTTTAACTTGCTGATAGCAAATTGTAAAGAATGTGTAAGTATTTGGTATGTGGAAAGTATTCGGAGAGTGGGGATTATTTTTTCTCCATTGTGTATAAAGATTCAAAAGTCTCATTCCTGTGCTTTCATTCCTACGGGAATTATGATCACTGACTGTCACAGTCTTCAACTTCCTAGTTCTCTACAAAGTGTCTTTATAGTATAAGGACAATGTGTGGAACCTAATGTGCATTGTGGTATATGGTGCTAGTTAATACAGGCACTGTAGATTGATTAATAAAACAAATTTCAGTGGCTGAACTGGCCAAATACTTTGGAGGCATCGAGAAAATATGCCTAGATCCCCATTTTCTATAATTCTGGATTACTAATTTAGGAAACAAATCGGTACCTCCATTACCCTGTTAAAAGCCAAACTGTCAACAGAGAACCATGATAGTAAAAGTAAAAATCCATTTTTTACATTCTCATTCTCCCACATGATCCTGCATCTGTTTGGCTCCAATCTGATCCACTTGGACCAGCTGCACTACAACAAGACAACAACTGATCCAATGAAATCAAATTACATAAACGTAAAATTAGGACCTGGTCTGACATGGGTCCTGGCCACTGGATTACCACAATCACGGCTTGCCAACATGCAATAGAAAATGCATTCACAGTTTGACAACATACACAAGCTCACTTGTGTTATCGTTCACTATGGAAACCATTATTATTATTATTTGTTCTTTACAACCACTCAAATGCAATTTAAAAAACAAACTTCATTTGTTGGGCCAAGTAGAATGGCACTATAGAAACCTTGCCCTTGCATTTGGACGTAGACCCGATAAAGGCAAAATAAATAAGTAAACCACGAAGATATAAACAGTGACGTGGATCCACTCATTCATTAGAAGAGGATTTGATGTTTAAGACACTTAAGGGAATTCGATAGTTACCAGGAGGACTTAGAGTTCACAAAGCAAGGCTCATGGCAACACACACGTACTAAATATCAGACAAGCCTCAACCTGTCTCATCGAATATATATTTAAAATGCATTTTTAAACCTCTCCTTCTCGTAGGGAAGCTAATCTCCTAATAAAGTCAGCTCCTCCATCAATCCTTTAACCTTTCCTTTGCTATCACAGGCCAGAGACTTTCTGGGTGACAGGATATTTTGTAAGCACTTTATATTGGAGTGGCTTGTGTGTGTCTTCACAATAAGATCGTGGTAATCCATGCCACAAAAACACCAATGCTTAGCAGGGACTGAAAATTTAGAAATGATATTTAGAGACTCGGGCATGTTTTGTTGAACTTCAAATGTTTGAGATTTATGACTTTATTTTTATATTAAAAAAATAGCATCAAACATACCCTATGCTTAACACAATTATCAAATCGAGCCAAATCTTCCGTACGTAATTGCAAGACAAGACACCATTGGCCAAACACTCAAATCTTTGTT
Source organism: Channa argus (assembly GCF_033026475.1). Classification (NCBI taxonomy): domain Eukaryota; kingdom Metazoa; phylum Chordata; class Actinopteri; order Anabantiformes; family Channidae; genus Channa; species Channa argus. The sequence continues at coordinate 1,878,697 of NC_090215.1, read as the reverse complement.
TTCCTCAAAAACGAATCGGTTATGATATGTTTCTTTCCATTTATTTTGAACAGCAGCACCTCCGTAGATGTCCAGCAATTTTCCTTGTCTCTCTGTTAACAGCACCTCCTTCTCCTTTCTGTTGTTGACCTTTTCTATTTTTACTTTTACCTGAATGTGACATGCTGACACTGACTGATGACAACAGGCCATGGTACATATGCATACAGTGCACAGTACAGTGAGAAACTAAAAAATCAAAAACACTGCGACTGTGGCGCAGGAAGGCAGAGCGGTTGTCCACCAATCTCACAGTTGTTGTCGAAGTGTCCTTGAGCAAGACACTGAACCCCAATTTAGTTGCTCCCGGTGAGTGTTGGCCAGCTGTATAGCAGCTCCCCCATCGGTGTGTGAGTGTGAGTGTGAATGGGTAAGAAGCAGTGTAAAGTGCTTTGAGTGCCAATGGGTAGAAAAGCACTATATAATTGCAGACCATTTACCACTTATATGAATTCTGATGTGACCTTTTCACCAGTGGTTCCCTACAACATACAAAAGTGGCACAAACCTGTTTTCAAGGTAATGTAATTTGGTTTGTCAACACATCTGTAAAAAAAAACGATCTGAGTCAGGTTAGGGCAAAAAGATTGGACTGGATTTAGTAATGTCAACATATCAGAAAAAAAAAAAGATCCAATCCAATCAATTTCAAAAAAGAAAAAGAAACTCATCAATCAACTCAGGTACCAATCAGTTTGCAGCAGATCACACAATGACATTTGTAAAATGACACAAGTGAAATGAAGCACAATATTAGGTGATTGGGATTTTTAAATGAAACAAAATACAACCTTAAACCCAGAGTGTAACAAGCCTAGATGCAACATCTGGTAGCACTGACCTGGTGATCTTGTCCGTGCAGGACATTGTAATGAGCTGCTCGCCCTGTAACACACCATCCCAGGTCTGGACAGGCCCTCGGCATCGCACTGGCACTGTCCCCTCCCCTGACTCGATTTTGGTCCGCAGGTGGTTGCGGTGCTTCCTCATGAGGTGTCTGCTGCTGTGTACTAAAAAGACCAACACAATCATTCCTATGTTTCATGTCATTAATACACAGCCTTCCTGAATAACCAGTGTAATCACTCAATAATCAGGCCTAATGTTTCAACATAACAGAAAGGAGGAGCCAAGATTAATGCACTACACAGTATCTAAAGTCATGCAGACTATTTGACAGCATTTACACATAGATGTGAACACCAGAGCTGGCATTTGACCCACAACTTTTCTAAGTACTGGGGCGATACCCTACTAGTTCTAGAAAGCATGTGAATAATTACTATACAATGCAAATACTCTGATAATTATAATTATATTTCTATTCTCAAAACACTATATGTATAAATAGACTTTATCCTATAAAATGAAAAAATTCTCCTGTTAAAGTGAATTTCTCCCTAGGAGGTTCATAAATTCTTATCTTGAATTTTCTTGTACATCTGTAGCTGATCTGGACATGCAACAGAATGTGTGCTTGTGAGACAGGAATTGTGAGGATGTACTCTGAAATGAAAAATGATACAGCTGACCAAAGAATAATACACTTGAATGGACAAAATCTGCAGGTTCACCTGTTGCATGGAATTGATAAATGCTGCTGCTCGTCGTTGTTGCTTTGTTCTATAACAAGATTAAGACTTTATTTTTGCCACTAGAGATCAAACACTGCAGGAAGACTTAAAATTGTAATTTTCAGTGAATATTGTAGCTTGAAAGCTTGAAGATTTAATATAAATATAATCTCAAGTGAAAGACCTGAATGACTCAAATCCATGACTCCCACAGAACAGAATACATTCTGTCCCACTACTTTTACCATGAAGCAACCTGGGAATTCTTGCACTTTCTTTTAAATAAAATTTTTTTTTTTTTTACAAAATTAAATGTGAAATTTTGATTTCTGCTCTATTGTAAATAAAGCAGGTATTTGCCTGGATAATTGATGGACGTGTGGAACAAACAGTGAGGCCAAATCACTTCTGTGGACTGATGAACTCTGGACAGTGTAGATTAGGCACGGCATGAATCAAAGACATGTGCTCCTGCTAATGCTGTCAACAACACAAGTGTTCGTAATACATCATACCACCTTCTCTTGGCTTTGTGTGGGTGTTCAGGGCAGCTCTGTGGGTGCTGATGTTGTTAATCAGTAAACGGAGAAAAATCTCTAGTTTGAGCAAGAAGGTGACAGTATTTCTTGCTTTCATTAAAACAGAAACATACAGTATCTCCCATATACAGCTATACACTGTTTTTGTTTTAACATCCTCGCATTTATTGTGGCATGAAGGCTCCCTCCCCCTCTCTTCCTTATTTCAGCTGATCTGACAGCAGCTAAAAATTAAGCACCCAGCCCAGAAATGGTAGAAAGCAGCAGCAAGAAGGTGCTTTTTAATCTCTGACAGCGCCCTGCACAACATTTAAACGCTTTAATGGCAGCGAATGTGAAGTCTCTCAGAGTCTCTTCCAATGGCAGCATCTTTTCTGCCCCTCATTCAATCCTTGCTTGTTTCATAAAAACCTCACTATTATCAGGACTGTATTCACAGAGCTGAATAGCAGCTCCAGCATATATAAACACACACACACACACACACACACATATGTACATTCTACTGATGGAGAGTGCCTCCCAGATTACATTTCTGAACTCGTAGGTCACCGTAAAATGCTGGGCAAACCATCAAAATGAATATACAATTTATTTTTAGTGGGTAAGCAATAAAAATGTCATCTAGTCAGCACAGCGTGGCTGAAAGAGGCCAGAGATGGAGTCTGACATTAAAAGGATGCCAGCCTCTTGACAGTGTCTGAAGGGAAAAAGAGCTTTTAGAATATCTGTCAGAGGAAATGATCTCTCTATAAACCTGCAATACTGACTGAGAGAATGAGAGGAGAGAGTAAATGCCGGTATTAATATTAAATAGAAATGTATCATACATGTGCTAAAACAGCGGCATTTTTATGTTCTCAATGTCATCGGCCTATGAACACAAAGGAGCACACAGGTTTGGGGGTCTTACGGTCAGTGGTGATTTCGTACGGCGAGTTGAGCCTCCCATCGCCACACGGTGATGTGCTGATGTACATGTGGAAATGGACATTTTCTCTTAAGCGGTAGCTGCACTCCTTGTGCTGCACAAATATTGACTCCTCCCAGTCGTCGGGCCTTTTGCTTTTTTTAAAGAGAGAAATAAAAGATAGACAACAAGAAAGTGATGTGATGAGAAGGGGCAGGAGCATTTATCACAGAGAATATATTTTTTGCTTTTGCGATGATGAGGTGAGGCAGAGATGTGGAAGCTGGGATTCTCTGACCACAGCCCGTTCTCCTGCTGACACACACACCTGGACATTACCCGACCTGTCAAAATGTCTCAGGGTAAACCAGGAGAATGGGGAACCAATCACATGTTTTCATCCAAACCAACCAGAATAACATACTATGTGTGTTTGTGTGACCCCCCAACCTTAAATCGTGAGGTTAACAGCCAGCAAATGGGCTGAACATGAGAAGGGATATGATGATAAACATTGATCTACACCCTGAAATTAAGGTCAGACATTCTGATTATTTGTGGCAGCTTGAACAACAGCAGTCAAAAACACCCCATGGTGTTCCATTATAACACTGAAGGCAGAGTGTTGTGAGCGAGTGACCTGCTGAGACACAAAATATTAAAAAACAAAACAATCAATCTCTATTAATTATATGACAGCAGCAGCAGCAAAAGTGAAAAGTGTGAGCATTTTTCCGGTGAACACTGTCCAGTCTAGACTTTCCTCACACAACAATATCTGTAAATATTACAGAAAAGACTAGAAATGCAATGAAATACTACAAAACATTAATATTAAAATACAATTAGGACCTAAGCCTCTTAATGCAGAGTTACTCAGCCGTTAACACACAGCATTAACTAACTTCGATGCATGTCTAACGTGTGTTTTATAATGAAGGAATCATGAAACGTGGTCAGGACGTGTGTTACTCTAAGAGGCTGCTCTGAGTGAGAGATGAGAGATGATCCACTCCTGCAGATGATCAAATCAGACAACATACATAACCAGGTTTTGCTCTACATCATTTTTTTCAGCAGATTAAAACCAGGACACATATCAGGGAGTGGGCACATGAGAAAGTCTCTACATTCGCGCGTGTCTTTTTTCATGACTTGATACAAATGTCCTTCTTGCACTGGATGGGTGTGTGAATGATTTCTTTTCCTGCACATCAGTGGTGTGAAGTGTTCAGTCCCTGCACGCTGCCAACAGTGTCAGCCTAGACCAATCTCCTGTTGTGCTCCTCATGAAGGTAACACTGGTTCCTCTCAAAGTTAAAAGTTAACTGTTGATGTTTGAAATACAAACACTTAGCAGTGTTCTAACAATATGGTCTGAATACTAATTACTTTGAATAATTTTAACTATGCTTTGGTTTAAAAACATTTAAATTCTTTTTTTTGTGTGTGTTTGCCATGATTTTAATGGTTCACTTGCTTAAGAACAACACTTCGAGAATATGCATAGACCTCCTGGTCCAACACGTTTCAAATCTGAGAGATTACCCTGATTACACCGACTAAACCTGGGAATAATCCTACTCCAGAGTAGGTGACACATTGTGGATTTGTTGCCACGACAACAAACTCAACGTGACTTTTGAAGAATCACCAGATATGGGATCATATTAATTACAAAAAACAAACTTATTCAGCCAATCTGTTCACCCAGAAATATAGAAGGTGTACAAAAACATACAAAAACACTTTTGCAAGACAGAAATCAAAATTTGTTTAAAATGTACTGACATTTTGTCAAAAACAAAACCAGTATATTAATTAAAAGAATAAGAAAATGTTTCAAATAAATTGTTAAAGACAACAAAAAGTTAAGACACCATTTTCTTTTTAACAATGAGCTGAACACCCGGTAGTATGGTTAAGGTAAAACATTACAAATGCTTAGAGTTATATATTTATTCTATGCATCACAATGCAAAGCACGACTTCACTCTTTATATAACCTCTCCTGTGTCTCTAATGTCCTTTCACTGAGTGTAAATATGGCAGTTCTGGCATTTTGTTTGGCCATTTCATTATGAGTTATCTTCCCCATTAGCCATTTTACTCAGCTGCAAAGTCTCCGTACCTGCCATCCAGCATTGTGCTAAGACAAAAAGTCATTGCTGTGTATGCAAATATGACATTCAACAATCTACACTTCTAGCCACTAATCTGATGAATCAGCCTTGCTTTCGAGTTCTTTGGGGAACTCGAAAACATAAAATATGCTTGTGCACTGGAGGCAGTTAGGAGTCAAAACTCATCAAGATTGTCTCTTGATACTGGTAAACTTGGAGAAGAGCTTGTGTGCACCAGTGCAGACTGTACAGGTTGTGAAGCCACGCAAAGCAGAAGCTCTTATGAGAATGTTGCTAAAACAGGCCACCGAGACTGACACACTGACACACTTGGCTGAACCAGTTGAGCTTAGTTAACTGGGGGATGAGTGAGCAAACACTACATGTATGGCTTGTTGATTATTGAAAAGTCTCCAGTGAGCAATGCTTTTAGGAGGCTTATTATAGAGAAGAGAGCATTATTTGACACCCAAGCAAAAAAAAAACAACAAAAAAAAGCATGAAAAATAAGATATGCTTTTAACCGTGATGATATAAAATGTGATGTAATACATGTTAAATCGATAAGGGCACCTCGAAACCTACCTGTAGAACCTACACAGCGTCTTGACAAATCATTTATAATAAATTACTTGTATTGTACTTCTGTTTTTTTTTTTCAGGTTCTCCACATTTAAAAAACAACAGAAAATAAGATTACAAACAATACAGGAGACTGATGAGTCAAAGAATATAGAATATGATGAAGGGCTACATCCATGTTCAAAAGTTGAACATCCTGCTGCTTATTTCTGTTGCCGAGAAAACAGTTGGCTAAAATGGACGAAAACAATTATTCTCTTTTAAAGAAATCTGAAACCAATTCTTAAATATTCTCTGTTTATACCAGACACGTGGCACTTTATGTGGCTCGGGTTAGGGTTGTTCAACTACGACCATCACTGAGACCTAAAAGCAACAATGATCCCGGTAAGATCAACATAAGCCATAAGGTGCAGTTTCCTCCGTGGAAATGGAGGTTGGAGGCTAAGATCAAGGGAACATGGAGAGATGTTAGCCAACTATCGGAATTGCAGAAAGGCATGATGAAGAAGTACAACAAACTGTCCATACCTGAGGCTTTGGAGACTGCCAAGCAAAGGCTCATAGCCCTGGCTACCGCACTGAAGAAGTACATCAGAGAATTTGAAACCAGGAGAATAAACAGGATGTTCTCCACTGACCTATCCAAGGTGTACTCCCAATGGCAGGGTAATAATATGAGACCAGACTCACTAAGCCTGGAAACTGAAGAATACTGGAAAAGCATATGGGAGAAGGAGCCATCACATAACAACCATGCCCAATGGCTGGTGGACTTGAGAGCAGATCACAGGAACCTTCCTGAACAAGATCTGGTAACTATCACAATGACAGACAAGCAAGAGAGGGTCTCAAGTATGAAGAACTGCACAAGCACCAGGATCATGATCTACTGGTTAAATAAGCTAACCTCACTGAGTGCATGGCGGCACAAATGACCAAGCTGCTTGTGGATGGGACTGCACAACATGGACTGGAGCGACCATCAGCCACCTCCTCTACATGTATGACATCAAGCTCTATGACTGGAGTAAACGAGGCATCAACCCACTGATCCATACCACCAGGATATACAGACAGGACATCAGAATGTCATTAGGAGTGGATAAGTGTGGTTGGATGGGAACAAGGAAAGGAAAGGTAGTCAGAGGATAGCTACAAGTACCTTGGGATCCAACAGGCAAATGGTAACCATGAACAGGCCACAAGGAAAGTAACTGCAAAGAGTAAGGCAAGTCCTAAGAAGTCAGTTAAGTGGGAAGTCCAGGCGATTACCACCTAAGCCCTCCCTTTCATCAGGTACCCTGCTGGCATAATAAGCCGGCCAAAGGAGCAGATAGAGGCCACTGACATCTAAACAAAGAAACTCCTTACACTACATGGAGGGTTTCACCCCAAGTCAGGCATCCTGAGACTGAACACTAAGCGGAAGGAAGGAGGCAGAGGATTAGGGAGCCTCAGCGCCACTATTCAGGATGAAACAACCAAGATCCATGTATACATCAGGAAGATGGCCCCATGTGATGATGTGCTTTGTGAATACCTCAGCAAACAGAAACCACAGAAGCAAGGGAAAGAGGAGCAGGAATCCTCATGGAAGGTCAAATCCCTTCACAGTATGTACCAGATAGAACAAGTGGCTGATATCAAAAAATCCTAACATTGCCTGGACAAAGTTGGACTGAAGCATAGAGGAACTAATCCTAGCAGCACAGGAGCAAGCTCTAATCACAAGATCAATAGAGGCTGGGCTCTGCCATACCAGGCAGGACTCCAGGTGCAGGCTGTGCAAAGATGCCACTGAGACAATCCAGCACAAAACAGTGGGGTGCAAGATGCTAGCAGGCAGGGCATACATGTAATGCCATAAGCAAGTGGTTGGCATAGTGCAACAAAACATCTGTGCCAAGTACGTGCTGAAAGTCCCAAAGTCAAAATGGGACACACCTCCAAAGAGATCCTGTGGGACTTCCAGATACAGACTTACAAACTGGTAAGGGCCAACCAACCTGACATAATAGGTGTGGAAAAGCAGAAGAACAATGCTGTAGCGGTAGATGTAGCAATCCCAAGTGATAGCAACATCAAGAAGAAGGAAGCTTGACAAATACCAAGGACTAAAGGGGGAAGGTACAAGTGGTATCTGTGGTAATATGAACACTGGGGGCTGTGACCCTCAAACAGGGTGAGTGGCTCCAGCCGATTCCAGGAACAGCATCTGAGATCTCTTTTCAAATGTGTGCAGTCCTAACAATGTCTAAGATACTGCGCAGGCCTCTGGTAGAGGACCTGAGCTTGAAGAAAGGAATAAGACCACCCAAAAAAGAAGGGGCGAGAGGGGAATTGTTTCATCTCTTCAGGGTCTAGGAGCTCTTTAACTGGGGATCAAGCCATGAGTCAGGATTAGAGGATTCGGAGAAAATTACAAATTTTAATCAGCGACAACCACAATAAAAAAAAACAACTCTCTTACTGCCAAAGTTTGGGCTGCACACACTTCAGAAAACTGTTTTGTTGTCAGTATTACATTGGCCTGTAATCTTTTTCCATTTGTTTGGTTTCTTTATCCCCTCCATTTTTCTCTTTTACCCAAATACTTTCCCGTAACTCACTGCCACCCCCACCCCCCATCTCCCTACACACTACTGTTTTCATAGACTGAACAATATGAACACACCCAGACAACACACTGTTAAATACAGCACGTGTCTGTCGGAGGGCAGCAACGCAAAATAAGAGTGCAAAGAGTAAGAAGGGTCCGAAATGCCTGCTGGCGGAAATACAAAAACATCTGAGTCAACCTTAGTTCATGCACGCATGTTTGATTCCTGAACAACAAAGTTATGGAGATTCAAATCTTTGTGGAAACAATATTTTCAAAAATGTCTGAAGTAAGCTTTTTGGAAAGAGGAAATCTGTCTCCCAGTGGAGCCGTATGTTTGGCCAATTTAAAATAGTTTTTCCTAGACAGCACATACAAATAAGATAATCCAGGTTGTTGACTGGCAATCGATCAATCAATTAATCAATCAATAATTTAGAAAATCACATTAAGATTGAGGTTTTGAAAGAGAAATCTGATCTCGTGGAAGACTTCTTCCACCGCAGTGGAACACGTTTCTTAACATGAATTTAAAGAATCTTATGTGTATGTTCAGTAAAAAAAAACGGCAAACATCACCTGGATACTTATATTAGAATCAGGAGTGGAAATATCACAATGTTTACAAAGCCACAGGCAGCACATGCGTGGTGCGAACACAGCAGAAGTTAAATGTATTACCTCAAGAAAAGTTCAAGTTGAGAGTAAAGGAAGCGTAGCAGGGCTCTGCGAGCTGTGACTTCAGCATGACAGTCATTGACCACCTGTCCCTGATCACTCAGGTACTCCCCGTTGATACACTTGGTGCCCGTGGATAACACGACCACCTGGGCGTGCCTTAGGTCCAGCCCTGTTGAACAAATACACACAGACATCTTATTGTGCTCATCATACCTTCCATTCACTGCATTGATTTCTTAATCCGTAAGTTTAAAAAACCTGGGTTTAACGCCCAACACACCACCTGTCTCTGTAAGGCCATTTTGTCAAGACTCAAAGACATTCACCAAGAAGGAAACCAGAAACTATTTGTTTGACTGATGACATTATTGAAACCAACAATAAGGTGGTGAAGTGAAAAGCCAGGATACTAAAACAATATGCATAAACAAAAGACCAGATGAACTTATACTAGAAGCCTGATAGGAGGAGCAAGTAAAATCACAATTTGTCCAGCGTCTTTTTGTTTTGCATTTCATTCTTACAGGGCAGAGTCGTCATACTGTATAATTTATATAGTATTTTAGACAACAGTCTAAGTTGTCATAGGGCCTCTTCCTCCTCAATGTTCACCTCTGCACATTGCTAACCTGGCCTGAATATACGCCATGTTCAGAATTTGGAGTTAAATAAACCGAAATGTAGACATTGATAGGATGCATCTATTTTGTCTGTAGTAAGTCTAGAATCCATTAAAGCCAACAGAACATAAGCATTAACAATTTAAATATTAATACATTGGATCATGCTCCACTTCAGACTGTGGTTGATCTTTAACAATGAAAAGGTCCAAAGAAGAAGAAAACATGATGAGATTGTTGACCGGTGACTAGGAAATGACACAGAGACAATGTATCCATACTGTTATCTGAAAGTTCAATATGTGCTCTCAACATGTTGTTGCTTTAAGGTGCTGCAATGGAACAAACGTCTTACAGTAAGGATCTACAGCCACCTAAGCTTTTCCTCTGTCTAAAATAATATCTGACTGTCCTGTGATGATGGTACAGGGGTGGATGAAATGTACAATCACTTGGTAGCAAGCAGCAGAGGAAAAAGAACTTAAAACCAGTCAAACTAAAAGTGGTGGTGCCAGCGAACTCCAAGTGTGATAGTGTGATCCCAGTGTGAGACATGAAACAAATTCTATGAAAGCGATGAGAGATCGCAAAGTCATCTTCTCTCGTGTTGGTTTTCTCTTTTCTCAGTGAGGATTCAGGCCAGTGCAGGGCCATGTGAGAGCCAAGCTGACTGACAGATAGACAGAGGTTGTGCGGGGGGAGGTTGGAGCAGCATGTTAACGGCATGCCATTCCTTCCTTGGCTGCCACAAATCTCTCCCATCGCCTCTAAAGTCAGGCTTCACTGCCTCCTGGCAGACCCACAGGCACCACCAGCCCAGCACATGAGCTTTTATCAGCCTCGGCCCAGATGGCACTATGGCGGGAGAGTCCTGACACCTCCGTTGATGAGAAGAGGGAGGAAAAGGGGGCAGCCGAGGGGAGCAAAAAGTTAAGGGGGGGGGGGGGGGGGGGGAGTATGTGTGGGCAGCAGCACAGAGAAGAAAGAAAATCTGAGCTAGGTTGGAACAAGTTCAACTATTTTCATGAACTACATTAAAAAAGATTATTTGTCTAATGTATGGAACTTGATTTTTAAAAGAAATGATAAGGTTGATGGAAAAAGAAATAAATGTGCTGCGTATTTTCTAAAGGGTAGTGGACAGATCTGTGTCTGAGAAATTCTCAAAAACAATACCGCAGAGGACTTGCATGATGATCTTGTGAAGAAGGACATTAAAATGAGTGAGTCATGCTCAAGCCAAACTCACGTTCCACATATAATATAAGAACCAAACATTTCTCTATAATAAAAGTTTGGGTTTTTGCAATACCTTTGTGAATCAGCACAGTGTGTCTGACAACAGAAGACACCTTAAAACTGTGTTGATAACAGGATTAATAGCAGGTGTTGTAGCTTTTGAATAAAGGATTTCAAAAGCTTTGGGCCTAAAATGGCTTCTGTAAAGAAAAAAATATTTTTGAACTATTTTCGAATCTGATGCCGGTAACACATTTAAAAAAAAGCTGGGTTTCAGCTTCTCAGAGAAGGCAGCAGACTATTTGGATCCTGTTTATATATGGTTGTTTCTTTGCATGGAAGAGTTTGAACATACATTTGTGGATGCAGCAAAAAGCTGTGCTCCTCGACACTGGTTTTCACAGGTGTTTTCGGAACCTGCGCATTGATTTCTAGTAGAATCGTTTGATTTTAATGCAAAACTAAGGATATGTCTCAAAAATCAAATCCATTTAAATGTTTTTGTCCTTTTGGCCTTGCCTGGTGGACACATACTGTAGATTGCCCAGGTTTCTAATTATGTTATAAACTTTAGATTATAAAATCCTTTTTTTTTTTTTTGGTGCAAATTTTACATTATTAAACATTATTCTCAAAATGCTGAACACTATTTTTCACAGAGTGATGAACCTGGCCACATCCTTACTACTAAAACACTGAAAGACTGCATACTGTTATGCTTTCTTTACAGTATACTGTTAATAATTAAAATGAAGATTTGAAAAAATATAAATGTTTGGTAACCACTAAATGTACATACCTGAACTGGAGTTTGTATTACTACACAGAAAATACAATATTTGTTAAAATACTGTAAAAACCTCTTTATTATGATTTTACTACTGCCATTCCCCGTAATCAGTACACTCTGATCTTTCTTGGTGATAAAACAAGTAAAAAAAATGGTAACAGACTCTCTCAATTTCATTCTCCTGCTATTTTTTGCCGTTCCACATTGCAATTGTTTAGATCAATTTTGCAGTGGATAATTTCAACTGCACTGCTTGCTACCCTGCCATGAAATTAGCACTGAGGTTGCCTTCAGTTTGCAGGGGGAGAGGGGAGAGGGGAGGGGGGTGGAGAGATAAATGGAAGAGTCAGAGAGCCCCACAGGCAGTGTGCTGCTTTTTGATCAGGAATATTCAGCTACATCATAAAAAAAGAGAGGGTCAAAACGAAGATGGCAGGGTAAAGTCAAAGGGCTGAGGCACTCGTACAAATAAGCTCATCTGTTGATTACTGGATATTCAAAGACGTCAAGCCCCAGGATAACGGTGCTATCAGACAGCATGTATATCACTGAGATCTGCGTCTACACACTATGTCACCTGGACTATATTGCTCATGATGATAGTGTCAATAGTCAGCAACAGAATGACAACATACAACAGCAACTCACTCTTGTTATGTCACATGGAATAGCAACTTTTTGCAGAGAGAAGTTTACGATGGAATTAGGATGTTGATGAATCATGCTCACTTGCACCTACAGCAAATGGACGCGTTTTCATGTCAGATTTTGTCCACTCGAGCCCAATTATTACGTGTTTTTGGTGATGGCACATTCAGTTTAATAGCTTCTATTGTCCCACCACTGCCCTCCCAAGTTTTTTTCCAAGCAATGCTAAACGAATAATCAGCTACTATGCCGCAAGAAACACGGCAACATTTTTGAGTATGTGGCAAATGTTTTTTTATTTTGGTTTTGTCAGGTATTCGTGATATTTATTGTCTATAAAACTGAAGGTCTAATCTATACATACAGTATAACAAATCCTGGGGTAATGCAGGGGAGGGTGTGTAGTCACGTAGTACATTTTCCCTGTTGAAGGAGAATTTTAAAGGCTTTAACTCCTTATTCTGGTCAGAACTGTAAGCAATCAAATAACTGACATCTCAGAAGACATATCCAGATATTACTGACCTCCTTTGATAGAAATTTGGCCTTATTAACTGATTAACATCTACATGATATTCCGCAATGGAGACTGAATTTTTTGTGGGAGATAAAGTCCAAACTGCTCCAGTGGCAACAAACTACCCTATATGTAAAGTTCTATACAAGTTTGCACAACAAAAGAAAGTGAAATTACTTTATTAGTTGTTACTCAGCACCTGTAACTAAAGTATATTCCTCCTATTGTCCCCCCTCTTCCTCCAAATCTGCTACAGCACTAAACTCCATACCTGCACTGTTTACCACTGAATGTATCACAGTAAAACAAGGTTTTACCTGGCAAAGCCATCTCCTTTACCCGAGTGGGACATTATGACGGCAAATTTGTGTTTGCTCTGGGAACTAAAGCCACAGGAAATAAAGATTTGTATCAATAAAAATGCAGCAATTAAATGGTAAATGTTGTGCACGTATATCGCGCTTTTCTACCTATTGGGACTCAAAGCGCTTTACACTGCTTCTTATTCACCCATTCGCACTCACAATCACACACACCGATGGGGGAGCTAAGCAACAACTGCAGGATTGGTGGACGGCTGCTCTACTTTCCTGCACCACAGTTGCCTTGAGATCCTTGAGGGAGCTCCACCCAAAGCCACATAAGACCATGTAGAACTGATTTCAAACGCTGAATAGCAATCTGCATGTTGCAAAAACTGAAGCTTGTCTTCATTAGTGACAACGCTGCAATTTAGTGAGTAAAAATATCATAACATTTGTGTCATTATCACTCATTCAGAACATCAGAATAGTCTGATTTGAGAATTAAATGGGTTTTAATTACTGTATTATTAGAAGTCACGACTGTGGCAACTGCGGTGCACGAAGGTAGAGCGGTTGTCAACCAGTCTCGCAGTTGTTGGTTCGATCCCTGGCTCCTCTGTTCACATGTCAAAGTGTCCTTGAGCAAGACACTGAACCCCCCAACTTAGTTGCTCCCGGTGAGTGTTGGCCAGCTGCATAGCAGCTCCCCCATCGGTGTGTGAGTGTGTGTGTGTGATTGTGAGTGTGAATGGGTGAATAAGAAGCAGTGTAAAGCGCTTTGAGTTCCAATATGTAGAAAAGCGGTAAGTGCAGAACATTTACAATTCACAGAAATTTACAGAATAATTTTTCTTGACAATTCTAGGAGAGTAATGTTTTTCTCACTCGTTGCTAGAGAAAATGTAAACAGGTTGAAATAATCTGATCAGACCAACAAAAGCTCAATAGTTTGTATAAAAATGGAGTGGAAATACTTTTTTGCCCCGAATGTTGCTTTGGCACAGTTTCTACGCCAGATGTCCTTCCTGACACAACTCTCCCCAATTTCTGCCGTGCTTCAGACTGGCGCTGCACAGCTGGGGATGGGCTGTTGGGGGTTCAGTGTCTTGCCCAGGGACACTTTGGCATGTGGTGGGAAAGAGCAGGGCCCGAACCTCTGATCCCTATGGTTGGTAGGCGGCCACTCTTCCAACTGTCGTCCTGTTGCTCAGCCTGTGCAAATACTATAATCCAATAATACTGTACTAAAATACTACTAAAGGGGTAATGCATAGTATGCAGTGCACAGTTAAAGTAAAGTAAGTAGACTTTTTTTTATCTTAGTAGTAATTCATTAGTTGTCATGCGTTGTATTTTACTTGAGTAAATAGGCAACATTCAAGGAATTTGTGTAAAATCAGTAAGCGGCCCAAAAAGGCTCCAGCCAGTGGTCATTGCTAACACGGACTAAAGCAAATATCTACAAGACATTAAAGATAAAGCCTCAGTGACAAAGCTATTTCAACTAAAATGTGAGGCTATGTATATGTACTGTAATCATCAAAAGGAAATACATTGAGTGTAAAAAAAAAAAAAAAGATATTATTATAAATTTTACAATTATCTATTATTACAGAAGGCAACTACAATTGACAGACACAGCACAGCTATTATCAGGACGTTTTTCATTCTCTATGGTTATAGAACAGGGAAAATGTTGTCTAATAAGCCACTCATTATCTCTGAGAAACATAGATCAGACATTAAAACATTTTCTTCTAAAGCAGAACAATCTCCCAAGGTCAACTTTTAGTAAACTCACTTATACACCATCTAGGTTGAGCTCCTTAAATCCTATCTTTTAGATGTTCTTTCATCACGAGATGCTGGATGATTACAGTGAATGTCATCCAATGTGTGCTGTTTGAATCCTAGAAAAATCTCTGAAAATGCTCAGCACTTGGAGAGATAGAGTGGTAGAGCGAGAGCGAACTTAGAGAGAGTAGAGAATCCACCTTGTTGAATCTTTATTAGCTCGAACTCTGAATATATAAGGGCGTCTTTGTGAAATGCTGCTGAAGCTCTTAAATCTCTCTCTCTCTGCTGCAACACACCCCGGGCACATCTCTGCTCATTTTATTAGCCTCTTAGCAAGCTGTTTTGTTGCCGGATGTGATTAAAGAATATTAAAATTTGAGGCAGCCGGAAAACCAGATAACTAGTAGAGAAAAATCCCTATTTTGAAAATGGATATGCAGTCTAAGAACCATGGCATAACTGTCATTTGTAATCAACTTGTTTGAAATGCTTTGCTCTCATCTCTCTCTTTGAGTCCCTATGGTTTTTCTTCCCACTCTGCGGCTCGTTGCCTGCTCAATAAGAAAGCCTCAGAAGCAAATTCTCTGGTCCCATCCAAACAACAAGTTTCAAAAAGAGAAAGGAGCCTTTTTTTTTTTTTATCTCTAAGTGCCTCTGAGAAGTTCGTTACAATCTGTGCTGGCAGGTTCCCTCCGCTCCGCCTTGTTAAGCCAGCACGTGAACAACAACAACTAATGAAGAACTGTACGAGTCCTAAAACCTGGAAATCAGTTAGCGTTATTGGACTTTCAGTTCCTATAGCTGGAAGTCTGAGGCTGTGTCTGAAACCCCCCACTGCCAAGCAGTTCACTACGTAGTGAGCATGGACATGTCGGACACCGACCACTGTCACATCGCGTCATCATTTGAGGCAACTGTAATATTCTCATCTCTAAAACAGAGAGCATTGCATTGTGGGATTGATACCAGAAAACAGGGTAAATGCCTATTCTCCTTTTAGTTTAGATTAATGGGATACTTTGAGTGCACTACGTAGCGGATAGATTTACACAATCACCATTTGGAGACTACTACACACTATATACTTTAGTGCTCTATATAGAGTAGGGGGTGAGTGTTTTGATTTGCCTAAAATAAGCTAATCAACACAAGGCCAAGACATGTTCATGTTTGATTCTCGGACATGAAATTCACCCAAAAATACAGCTCTCTCTGTCTATTTTAAGCTTTTAGGAGTCTTAAAAAAAAAAAAACAAGGGTTACTAAGTGGCTGAATGAGACTGATGGTTGGGAACATCAAATGTCATCAGGGTAAGGACTGAGATTTATCTACCAGTCTAACCAGTCCGCCTTTACCTCCTTGTTGAATTTATAACTGATGATAACTAACTTTATCAGATTAATATGAAGAGAAAGGCTTTTGTAGAAGATGTACAAACTGGACGTTTAGTGGTGGTGACATTGAAGTAATGCAATTGTAGTAGATTAAGAGTAGATATTTACTTCTGACCATTGTGTTGAAGATGAAAAAAAAAAAAAAATCATAAAATTGGTGTTGAATGTCAGGTCAGCCTACAAAGAATATCCTTCAGGTGACGCCCTTAAAAATGTTAAAAAGCTATGTCGCTAACCGCAATGGCCAGCAAATAGAAATAACTAATAACATGGTAATAACAGGTTCCATCAGCTACTGTAACACCAATAGCAAATAAAATAGTGTAATAACAACAGCTAATAACATGTTGAACCAAGCTAATGACACATTTAACCAGCTAAAAACAAGCTAATGACATATTTAGCAAGCTAGCAACAATTGCTAACAACAGCTAGCAACAACAGATTAAAAACATGTTAAGACAGCTAACAGCAGCGGATAAAAACACAATAACCCGATTAAGTCAGCCAGTCAACTGTCCTGGTGGGGATCCAGCGAGGGTGGGGGGGCTCACTTGTTTGGCTGCAGGTACAAAGACAGACTGATTAATATTCCTGAAGCTAAAGCAGAGGCATGCGACACACGGGGAGGGACAGAAAGAAAGAGAGGCTGGTAGGACAAACCGGACTCCCCAGGGATCCTGTCAAGTCTGGTGTTTGACTGCATAGACAGTGGCCCCCACACCACTGCCGCTGCTGGCATCTCGCTGCGAGCACTTGGCAGCACTATGCCTGGATCTTTGAAGATAACGTGTGCTATTAATAAACAAACAGAAGCAATTACTGGGAGCCAGAGACGAGGAGAAGGATTGGATTAGGTCAGGATGAGCGCCAGTCCCACTGAAGTCTAAACTGATGAGCTGCAGCACTCCAAAGACAGCAGAGATACCAGTCCTTCGTCCATGACCCCTACACACACACACACACACACACACACACACACACACCCCACAGCCTGCAGCCACACAGGAAGATAAACTGCATGTGTGTGTGTGTGTGTGTGTGTGTGTGTGTGTGTGTGCATGGGCAATTTTCATATTCCACGAAAAGTAAAGGCCCCGTCTTTTGTAACAGTGCAGTAGGTGTTTTTATTATCTGCTTGCTTCAGTTTTTTTCACGGCAACATGGTCAGTGCACATGTTGGGCTCAGATGTGATACGTGTGTTGACAGTGTTGTGCGTTGGACATAATGTCCGTCTGTGTTTTTGTAGACTCGTGTATATGTGGGAGCTCCTGATGTGACATGCAAGGTAAATAGGACACGGCAGATAAAAAGCTAGTAATAAGTCATTGTAATAGTGTAATAAGTCACGCTATAAGTGTGAGGCTTCCTTCTCCCCACCGCTCTCCATCGTGGTAGGACTCAGACAGGTTTCAGATTAAGTTTTAAGCGGATCTAGTTAAGATTCCCGGAGTGACACCTAGAACTATCGTCAAAGCTGCCCGAGCACAGCAAGTCCAGCATGCAGTGGGGATGAGTGACACTCACCACCATGTCTCATTCTCCTCAGAGACTCTGAATAGTCAATAATTCATCAGGAACGTATACACTATTGCACAAGCCCAAGATACAGCATGGAGTGCAAACTCACACTCTCTTCCCAACCTCCAGTTTATCATTTCACACTCAATCTAGAATTCCTTTACCTCGGCATTTCTTGTCCCCCTCTCTCTCTTTTTCACCTCACCCACTCACTTTATATTGCATCACTTCAATAATTCAAAGTGAAATATAAAAGTCAATGAAATTTGCCATACCTCGGGTCATTACGATGCCTGCCAGGGATTTGTGTCGAGTGTGCGCAGGACTGCAGCTGCCCACCAGCGACCGGTACTTCTCCCTCACCAAGTGGAATATTGAATCGGCAAAGTCCTGAAAAACACAATGACTCCCTTAATTTTCTACTCGACATAATCTGCGGAGGCTGATTTGACACGTTTCATTCTGCTGTGGATTATTCCACCTCTCTAATCTGTTGTGGGTGAGACCGTGAGTTTCTGAACAAAAGGTCCAAAGGCCAATTTTAGGTGACTGGTTTAGATGTTACAAACAGAAATCAACCGAGAGTTAACTGCACATCGTTATGCATTTAACACTGGGGAAAGGAAGTACTCACATCATGTATTTAACTAAAAATTGCAATAAAATTGTATAGAAACACTCAAGCAAAAGTCCTGCATCTAAAATTTTACTTCAGTTAATGTACAAAAGGCATTAGCTCAAAAATATTTCTTGAACTAAATGTAAAAGTAGTCATTATGTCGAATGGCCCCCTACAGAATAATGTGTATAATTATAACTTATCAATCAATTTCTTCATTACTTGAATTTTAAACATGGTAAAGATAGAGCTTATTTTAACTGCTTTTTATGTCGTCCTGGTTTTGAATCTAATGATTATGATTTGTATTACTTTACCTGGTGCTTGATAGCTTGTGAATTTCACACCCATAATTAATAATATGTAATTACACCGTTTTATGTATTATTAATCTGAATTTAAATGGTAACTACATCAAAGTTGGAAAATACGCATTTGCGTTTGACATTTAGTAAAAGCAACGTTTAAGGTAGTAGAAAATGGAAAAATGAACGCTCACATGAAAAGGGAATTTTTGAAAATAATAGGCAATAGGTACTGTGGACTCATTGTATGCAAATGTCTCCCATAAAGACGAGTACACTGACAATTGTCCCAGTTCAGTCTCTCTTGATTGTTTTGTTTAGAATCTGGATCTAAGAAATGTTACTTATGTATGTTGTGTTTAAATCAATTTCTCCCCTCAATTTGTGTAGTCTCTAGAAACATTAGTTCACAAGACACTGCAGTTCTTCCTTTTATGCAAATTCTTTGTGCCATAAGGTTTGCAAGCAGATAAATCTAAGTCTCACAAAGTGTTACTGAACAACTTTACTGAACACTGTAAGCTGAGCTAGCATTAACCACAAGTCCCCAGCATCATTGCTGGCCGGTGAAGAGGTTCTGACACAGCGACCAGCATTGGTAGCATTGCAACATCTGTGTTAATCACTTTACCAACCTTGGCCCAAACTGGATTTTCTCATATTCACTAGAAAGAAGAGTCTATCAGATGGTGACTACATTTTTCACAATGGATTACAAAAACAATTGACTCCTTATATATGATCAGAATTTAAGATCGGATCGAGAAGAATTGTTTTGGGTGAAATATTTTTTTTTTAGTCTATGTGGCACTAAATAGCTTTTTTAGGAGTAAATGGGCACCGTGTTTTATCCAGTATTCAGTCCTTAAAGTGTAAGCCGTGCTTCCATTTGTTCATTCCATATTCGCTCCCTCTTCAGCCAAACAAACACTTCTCACCAGATATCCACTAATGCCACTCTGTTTAACAGCTGCTACAAAGACATGTGGTTTATATCCACATTCCTCCAAACCTTTAATGCTCTTTACTCTATTGGTAATTAAGGGCTTAGACTCAGAGTGGCCTTCACGCCAACTGTAGAGCATAAATGGATCACCAGGAGATGGCAACAGAATGGCAGCAGGGTGGGTCTTTTGGACAGATTGAGCCCACAGTAGCTAAAAGGACGTCAACAGATGCCACAGCGACAGACGCATAGTGTGAGAGAGATTAAAGGCAAAAAGACACAACTAGAGCGAGAGAGTGGCTGAATTAGTGAGCATATTGCACATTATAGCCCTCGTCAGGGCTGTGAAATACTCTCACAGTTGGAACTGGCGGTGGAGGTGATCACAGCTTGTGGTGTGGTGGGTGGTGTGTGTACATGTGTGTGCATGCATATCCACATATTGTTGCTATAACACTGATGTCAGCCTGAAGCTTTTTTGGAGAAATGCATGGGTGAGGTGTTAAAAGACAACACAGAGAACTATTCATTTACATTTACATTTAGTCATTTAGCAGACGCTTTTATCCAAAGCGACTTACACGTGAGGTACAAGGCAAGAAAGAATCGAAATCAAGGAGAAAACATCAAAGCAAATTCCTATCAGAAAAGTGTTCACATTTCAGGAGATGCAAGTCCGAGAAAGATAAGAAAGGAAGTTTTTCTTTTAAAAAAAAATAGATTTAAGTGCATAGGAAGATGCGGAAGAGTTCTGTTTTCAGAAGTATTTTGAATGTTGAGAGTGAGTTTGCTGAGCGTGCAGAGTTTGGTAGCTCGTTCCACCATCGTGGGATCATTGCGCTGAAGAGTTTTGCTTGGTGTTTCCTGTGCGGTGTTGGGACCACCAGACGTCGCTCGTTGGCAGAGCGTTTTATCAAGCATGTTGCCTGTCTTAAGCCCTGAAGTGCAGCTCATGTTACATTGACAAGGACAACACCAACAAAGAATCCAGTAGATTCTTTGTTGAATAGAAATTGAGTAGAAATTTCAGGCCAAATTCCGTATACGCAGGCGCGACCCATGAGTCCGATTTCGTAGAATTCATCTTGGGCTGTGATTCCAATTTTAATTTATTCGTTTTAACATTTCCTAATAATTGATTAGTTCAAAAAAACGATTAACAGATTGTCCAATAGTGAAAACGTGAGCCCAATTTCCCGATGTGTAGCATTCTTCAGTTTCTCTGGGCTGTGGGTAATAATCTTCTTTGATCACTGCCAAATGGCAAGACAGTATAACAAGTTTACACTCTGAGGGTTCATAACAGATTCATTATTTTCTGTTACACTCAATAATGTCCCTTGAGAACCAATAGCAGAAAGGAAACAAAGACACTCCTTAAGTTTAATATTTGTACAATAAATATTAACTACTATTACAGTAGACAGTAAACAAACCCAAAACATTTGCATACAGTACTTAAGATTAGAAAAAACCCAATGTAGAATACAGTAGATCACCTAAGCTGCTGTCACTATGAAAACATTTTCTTCATATTGACTAATACATTTTGTGCCTGTGAAGTTTAGGTTAGTGTTAATTTTAGTGTGAATGATGTGTATTTTATTAGCCCAAATTCTGCAGAGGTTTCTGATCCTGCACTGGAGCATGAGTAACATTAATGTGAAAAAAAGGACTTGTTCCTCGTACGTGAAAGTGACATCCAATTAATTCTAACCGAATCCTGCTCGACTTGGCAGCGTCAGCTGGTGTCGGTCACAGTTTGAACCCAGAGTTAAGTCCTCCATCTCTCCTAAAGGCCTTTTCATTGATGACATTACAGAGGTGAGAGAAGGTGGCAGCTCAGAAAGGCCTGGAGAGCAAAGGTGGAATAGAGCCTGGCACAGGGCCCAGATTTTTGCCCCTCCCTTCTTCTTCCTCGTCCTCCTTTGCTTTTGTTGCCTATTCTCTTTTCCCTTTCACCCCTAGTTTTTGTCAATTTGTTTCCTCTTCTTCTCCTCCATTCTTTTTAAGTCATTTTTTGTTCACCCTCTAGTGGTTGTCAGGTCTGTCTCTCATTCTGGGCAGTTATGTGCCAGGACAAAGAAGCCAACAGTGAGTCAGAGCCTATAATTTCCTCTTCCTGTCAGCTAGAGTGAGGAAACAACATAATCTACATTACCTGACACAGAAAAAAGGCTGCAATTTACAGCCTGGTAACAAACAAACCTCTGTCTTTGCCCCATAATTTGTTCTTGACACACACAATAGTCAGACACTAGATGGCTGCTACCATTAGTGTGACCCTAAAGTGTCAGAAAAATAGGGCCAAGGATCCTACTCCTCAGTCAGACAGAACATGGGCACAGCACACCAAACAGTGAGAGGAGGGCCGGCATGAGGATTGTTGGTTTCCCTTTGGATGAGCATCAAGAGTCAGGCTGTTCCAAGTAAAGTTGCGTTTGTGAGTTTTAATTCCATTCAATTTTATTTATATAGCGCCAATTCACAACAAAGTTGTGTCAACGCACTTTACAGAATAAAGTCAAGCCTATCTTAGGCTCCTTTCCTCAAGAAGAGGAAAAGGAGCTTAGTGTACCGGGGCTGGGTCCCAGCAGTCTAAGCCTATAGCAGCATAACTATAACTAACTATAAGCTTTATTAAAGAGGAAGGTTTTAAGAATAGACTTAAAAGTAGAGAGGGTGTCTGCTTCCCGAATCTGAACTGGGAGCTGGTTCCACAGGAGAGGAGCTTGATACCTAAAGGCTCTACCTCCCATTCTACCTTTGGAAATTCTGGGAACCACAAGTAGGCCTGTATTCTGAGATCAAAGTGGTCTACTGGGATGATATGGTTCTATGGGGTCTTCTATATATGATGGAGCCTGACAGTTCAGAACTTTACATGTACAGTAAGAAGCAGGGTTTTAAATTCTATTCTAAATTTAATGGGAAGCCAATGGAGAGAAGCTAGTGAAGGTGTAATATGATCTTCTCTTGCTAATTCCAATCAGCACTCTTGCTACAGTTTTATATCTGAGGTAGAGGACAAATCCTAGTCATAAATAACTCCAAGGTTCCTTGCAGTAGTACTGGAGGCCAGATTTATGCTATCTTGAGTAACAATATAGTTGGACAGCATATTTCTGAAATGTTTGGGCTATGACTTCAGTTTTGTCTGAATGTAGATGTAAAGCTTGATTAACTGATTTAATCCACCTGGTTCCATAGATAGATATAGCTGGGTATCATCAGCATAGCAATGGAAATGTATGTTTCCACAGTGTTTTCTAATAATGTTGCCTAAAAGAGACATATACAAAGTAAAAAGTATTGGTCCTAACACAGAGCCTTGTGGAACTCCATAGCTAACCTTTGGTCTGTAATTGGCTAAATTACCTGGGTCAAGAAAGGGTTTTTTAAGTAAATGGTAAATGGTCTGCACTTATATAGAGCTTTTCTACCTATTGGCACTCAAAGCGCTTTACACTGCTTCTTATTCACCCATTCACACTCACAATCAAACACCAATGGGGGAGCTGCTATGCAGCTGGCCAACGCTGACCGGGAGCAACTAAGTTGGGGTTCAGTGTCTTGCTCAAGTACACTTCGACATGTGACCAGAGGATCCGGGGATTGAACCAACATCTGACAACCACTCTACCTTCCTGCGCCACAGTCACCCCAACCAGTATTGGTTTTATTACAGCCACCTTATAGGTCTGTGGTACATAGCCTCTAACATATCTATAAAGGGTAAAGCTTCCTTGAGCAGCTTAGTTGGAATAGGGTCTAGCAGACAGATTGTTGGTTTACCCAGTGAGATCTATGGGTAACAGTCTAACAGGTATTGGGACTTTATTGATGATTCTAGCACTGCTGTACGTGAAGATCTATCTGTAATATTTTGGGGGGAGGATCTAGTGAATCTTTCTCTAATAGCTACAATTTTATTCATAAAGAAAGTCATGAAGTCGTTGCTGCTCAGAGTTAAGGGAAAACTAGGCTCAACAGAACTATGGCTCTTAGTCAGCCTGGCTACAGTGCTGAACAGAAACCGGGGGTTGTTTTTGTTTTATTCTATTAATGATGAATAATATGCTGTTCTGGCATAGCGGAGGACTTTTTTGTACATTTTTAAACTGTTTTTCCAGGCTAAATGAGATTCTTCTAAATTTCTGGAACAACACGTCCTTTCTAACTTTGTATTGCCTGTTTTAAGTTGCGTCTTTGTGAACTATACCATGGAGATCGACTCTTCTGGTTTACTGCCTTCTTTCTCAGAGGGGCAACACTATCGAGTATTGTACGTAGTGAGGCTGCAGAATTGGCAACAACATATTCTACTTGTGCAGGAGAAACATTAAGGAGGCTACTTTCCATTGTATTAACATATGGTGAAGCTAATGATAAAAGAATCGTAAGCATCTGCTGTAGTGGAATTTTTTCTAACTGCTGTATAGTCACTTATTGTAAATTCAAGTGTTAGAAAATTAGAAATTGGTCAGACAGAAAAGCGTTGTGAGGAAATATTGTTAAATTATCTGTTTCAATGCCATACGTAAGGACAAGGTCTAAGGTCTGACTAAAACAGTGAGTGGTTTTTCAAATCTATTTCAGGTAACTGATGTAAGCTCCACTTGGAGAACATCTGAGGTAGGTAGTGCTGCAGAGGCTGTTGTATTACTCACCCCACCTGGTGTCTTTCCTGCATTAGTTCTGACCAATTTACTTTAGCAATTCCTCTGGGCCTCCTCAGAATGGAGAAAGAAAACAGCGGGTAGTTATTTAGTAATTGCTAAAGCTCCAAAGAATAAGATTTGTTGCAGCAACAAACCACACATCCTAAAGTGAGAAGCAGTCCTGAAGGGCAGAACATTAAAACTTGACCCCATTAGTAAAAATGTAAAGAATTTTAGAGAGAAAGTCTAATTTAAGTGGCCTAATTATTGTTATGCTAACCGTTAACGGTTGTAACTTAATAATTTACGTGCCGATGTTTTCTTTCTAATATTTTTGGTAGTTATCAAGATGCATTCAGGCATATTACCTGTGTTTAGCCTGAGAAAACCAAACAAATTGCAGCCAGATTTTAAATTTGCCCAACTGAGATACACAGACGCACGTGGTCTTATCAGGAAAAAACACCTAGTGAAACCTTAAATCTTTGCAAAACAACAACAACAGATGACCCGAGAGAACCGCATAGAGCTGAGGGGAAGAGCAGAGTTGGGTGATAGTTCTCTCTCTTTGGGTTTAGTTTTCACTTGACATCCATTACGAATCAAAATGATTGATTATTGCTTGATTAAAAACTCCTGTTTTCCTTAGCTTGGATTCTGTACATTTACTTCTCAGCCAAAAAAGCTACACACTAATATTTTGTTATACAGCTTTTAGCTTTGATTACACATCATCTCAGTCAGGTTATGCAGTTTCCCAACATTTACTTCCCTCCAGAGTTGGATTAATTTTTCATCAAGGTCTTGCATTGATGATGGGACAGTCAGAACAATGTGTCAAGTCTTCTACAGCACATTCCAAATGTTTTTCATATTTTGAGCCTGATGAATCCTGTACTTTCAACTCGACATATCTCTGTGATCTCAGGAAAGAAAAAAATAATGGAAAAACCTGGTCATTGAGTATGTTCAGGTAGTCAACTACTCCCTGCACCAGTTGTGGTTAAATAACTTGTTGCCAACTGAGACGTATTAATCACTGCAGTAATTATCCAATGGAAAGCTGTTGTGGGTCTTGCATTAACAAGTCGAGTCTGGATTTGAATCAAACAAAGGTGTGGGCAACGGCTTGGCTCTGGTACCGAGTGTGCAGATGCAGCTTTGTAAAGCTGGGACTCTGCCTGTAAGTATTTGTAAAAGTATTTCCGACCAAGTTTTAAAACCATGTCAACTGCCTTCGCTACGTTGCTGACCTATTTTATTTTTTTACCTGTCCATCCATTCTGTGCCCTTCCCCACCTGTTTGTGCATGTAAACAGTTAGACATCTCTCTCCAAGGTAATGTGGAATGTCACCAACAATCCTCCTGCTGTCTTCCCTCTGAAGTCAATATTGTGCCAGAAACACAAAATGTCAACGGGGAAATTTTCTCCGCTGCTGTCTGACCTAGAAGTCTGTGCACGCTGGTAGGGGTGTGGGTGTGTGTTTGTGTGTGTGTCTGTGTGTGTGTTTGCTGTAAGGGAAGAAAAAAAAAAAATCTCCATTGTATAATTTATTGTTCAGTAGCAAGTCCCCAAAGAGAAACAATGGCTCCAGATTCATTATATTTTTAAGGCCAGAACATTTTCCATATGCTTCCATATGTTGCACCTCACTTAATTTGTGTAAAACTAAGGAAGCCATGTTGATAGTGTGTGTCTACGTGTCACCGCTCATGTTCTGTGTAACAGGAGGGGGTGGATATGGGCTTGATTTTACCCCACCCACAGGAAACACACACAGACACACACACACACACACACACACACTTTAAAACCCCACCCTCACCACCTTATCACCTGCCTGCAGAGTGGCCCAGGCAGCATAAAAACGGGACCATGTCTTATATTGCTTTATAGAGGTATTTAACAATTCATTCTCCTGAGTTTTAATAGTGTCTGCCCTCTGCCTAGATATCTTCCCTCCTCCACCATCACCACCACTAGCACACTCTTCCTTCTCCCTGTCCCTCGCCTGCCGCCAAGCATGAGCCTTTTCAAAAAGGATATCTATTCATATGGTGGAAGCGTTGCCTCTGGGGGCTTTTTAGAGTCTCAAA
This sequence comes from Channa argus, assembly GCF_033026475.1. Classification (NCBI taxonomy): domain Eukaryota; kingdom Metazoa; phylum Chordata; class Actinopteri; order Anabantiformes; family Channidae; genus Channa; species Channa argus. The sequence continues at coordinate 1,852,185 of NC_090215.1, read as the reverse complement.
AAGCCAGAGTCCTCACGGCGAGACAGATTTCCCTCTTGTTTGTTCTCCATATGACATATAGCATCACCCTCACTCCTAAATCTTTTTCTCCTTTTGTTGTCTTCTACGATCTGCATCACAAAGTCACAAAAAAGTGCTGGTGCTCAGATCTTCTGTTGTCTCACATTTATCGAGAGCAAAGGATGCTGTTGTGCCATGTGACAGCAGCAAAGTGCAACCCATAGAAGCTGAACTGTGTGCAAATTTGAATAGTGCTGTAAAACACTCCAGCACCTCGCCTCTAACGACATCCAACCTTTTCATGTGAACAGGCCAGATGGCTCTACAGCCTGTATGTGTGTGTGTGTTTGAGTCAAAGTTTTTTTTTGCAGAAACAGCAGGGCCTTGTCAGTCAGATCAGGCGGTGGGACACCATGCGGTCGTCATCATAACAAGACTTTTTCCTCTTTCAAACCACATGCTTGATGTTAGCGAGTGAGAACAAAGGCAGATGAAGGAACACAAGAGACAGACACAGTGACAGTGATCGTGCAATTGATCTGTCTTTGCCACAGCTCGCCCACCTTCTTTTCCCAGTGAGAGTGAGAGGGGGGAGATGGGACACTGCGCCGCAGGTTTCCAAGAGTAAAGCAGACCTCAAGCAGAGATTCCTCAAGGTGGGATCCAAGATGATAAAGTCTGGTGCATGTGGTAAGGATCAGAGTCAAGGATGAGATGCCACAAGAATGATGGCCTCGTCCAAAAACCAAGGGCACACACATCACATCGCAGTCGTGATGCTAAACATAGAAGTGGATCATTATTTTTTTCCTTATTCTCCACTCAGGGACACAATCAATCCCTATGGCCCAGTTCTTCTGTAAGGAACCATCCGAATGATAAAGCAAACTATATGAAAAAGGCCACAAACAGCTTTAATATACAGTACAGTGCAACAATGAGATTTTTAGTAGTGCTAGCTGCATCGGTCAGAGAAGGCTGGATTCAGAGGTGTTACACTCAAATTTAAAGGGATGTATTTTGGAAAAATAATAATGTCAATAAATTATTGCTATAGACATCATTATGCTTTGGACTGAAGCATAGCTTCATATTCTGATATAATAGATTTTTCTTACACAAACCACTAATACCATCATTAAGTGTGCAACTGTGCTTGAACGTCTGTCAGGAGGTGATGAGATAGTTTACAGAAAGGGTGTCCAGACATGGTTTTTAGGCTTTTTTTGCACCTCAGCATTGTGGTGTTAAATGATTTTGACATGAACTCCTCAAAAACTCATTCTAAAAGTTCACTGTGGACCTTGACGCACCACATCAACCCTGTCTTCGTGTTTTTGGATATGCACATCGCCCGAAACCTCTGCTGTAACACTGACACCACAGCAGCAGACAGGAAAGCACAGTCTAGGAAGTTCAGGAAAAGGAACTCGCAGGAGAAGCGGCTTGACTCTTTCAACCACTGCTCTGTGGACAACATGCTGATGTACGGCATCTCTATCTGGTACAAAAGCTGCTCAGCAGTGGACATGGACACTGACTGCTCATTGCCCTCACTGAAAGACTTATTCAGTTTCCCTTGTCTTAGCACAGCATCCAACATCTTAAAAGATCCATCACACAATTTATAAGGCCAAATAGCAATGGTCATTTTTAAGCCGGAGTTCTGCTTTTCTCTCTTTTATAACTGTACAAATATCAACAAATGTCAACATAATAAACTATCCATATTTTCACTCTCATTTCTGAAGCTGTCAGTGAACTTGTCCTATGCATAATTCAGCATTTTGATCAGATCTGATGCTAAGTGATGCTTTTATGTCTTAGTTGTATGCAATAAATATATATGCATAAAAGACGCATTATTAAAAAAAGCTATTACTGGCAGAAAATGTCACTTTTTGTTCAAATCAGGTTTCGGGAATCACTGCAACATTTTACTGCATTATCGCTTAAACTTCTTTTTATTACTTACTTATATTTAGTACCAACCTTGTTCTAATTACTATTATTTCCAGTGATAATGATTTATTTCACTGTATAATGCAATCACTTCTCTATGTGCAGTTTTAATCACAACCCAAACTCTCTCCTACTTATGACCCTGGTAGGTGGGACACCAGGGGTGGCTGGCCAGCTTTGAAGAGGTGGTCAGGAGTGTCACTGGCCCCCTGAAAAAGCAGATTGCCCCTGGAGAACCAAAGATAACATATAAAGCACAGAAAATGCAGAGCTGATAATGTCAGTATACAATAAATGATGTGTTTTGTGATGTGTTTACATGTACAGCATGATCACAAATCCAGCATAGTTGTTTTTCTCATATGAAAAAAAAAGACAGAAGAAAACAGTGTAAGAACCTGTGTAGTTTGCTATTATCTTATATTCATGGTTAACATAAACCTCCATGTAAAATGAACTGTAAAACTAAAACTTTGGTTACAACTAGCTTCATATGTCCGCTGATTAGTAACATCTGTTCAAAGCCCCTAATGCTCTTAAGCCTAAATCCAAACATTAATTTGGGAACTGAAACCCCAACATTCAAGCCAAAATGAACTGAAGCCACTGAATCAGAACCACCAACCACAGATGTTAGGCACAGTTAAATCTAAAACTCATTATCAATCTAAATTCTCCTCATCTGATCAAACAAGCCAGGCCAGTTCCGACAACATAGTTGCTATCAGGGCCTAGCCCATCTGTGGAGCCATGTTTAGTGTGGTTGTAACCTGGAAACTATGAACGCCAGGTCCCAAAATAACCTTCCATTGAGCCTTCACTGATTCCACTGCAGCTTTTAAATGCAGACATTTGCCAGAGTGGAAAAACTGCAGGGATCAGGAAGGAAACTGTATTTTATGACCCATCCGTAGTTATTTAGACAAGACAGTAAATGGTCCGCACTTATATAGAGCTTTTCTACCTATTGGTACTCAAAGCACTTTACACTGCTTCTCATTCACCCATTCACACTCAGCGATGGAGGGGCTGCTATGCAGCTGGCCAACACTAAGAGCAGCTAAGTCAGGGTTCAATGTCTTGCTCAAGGACACTTCGACATGTGACCGAAGGAGCCGGGGATTGAACCAACAACTGCGTGATTGGTGTGATGACCACTCATACCTTCCTGCGCCTCAGACAAACATTCTTTTCGTGAGCCTGTTTTAAAACATGCACAGGAGACAACAGAGCGCATGAGGGACAAAAAAAATGAAAGTTCAGGGTGGCAACGGTTGGAGCACATCTAAGTTGTTTCTGTATAAATCCCCCCTGATTAACCTCCACGATGGAGATAAAAGAAGTGATATGCCTGAAATGACTTAATGGCACGCACAGTGTAAAACACACACCAGTGGATTTATACATTATGCGCCAAAGGCCAGCAGAGGGATTCCTGTGAAACGATAACATGACCCCCCCCCAGAGAGCAGCGAAAGAAGGAGAGCGCAGGAGAGGAGATGAAGAGGGAGGCGCTTTGAGAGGGAAAGAGACAGAGGAGTAAATGAGAGGGTCAGCAATAAGGATTTAACAAGAGTCTATCATCTACAGTACATAGTTGACTAAAGAAGGATGGAGGATGGAGGCGGAGGAGGAGGCCACTCCAAAGGCTGCTGAGGGCTGTTCACACAACTACATAAATCTGCACATGATTCACCAGAGAGAGAGAGAGGGAAGCCTTGGTGGTGTTTTGGCTGTCGTATTCAGGAGGGACTTTTTATCTACAGATAGGAGATTCTATAGCAAGAATAATTCCCAACATTACCAGCTGTCTGGGAGACCGTCTATTAACCTCTTTGAAGGAACAAACTCATCAGTAAGTGCTTATCTACTGCGAGTAATTGTCACTAAAAGTCAACCTTTTCTAGATACTGGAGACTTCTCCGTATAAATGACAGGATTATTTTAAAGACAGGATTTAGCATGGCCATTAAAAAGCAGGGAAATACACACTGAAGGTCTCTATGGCAACTAAGGCTGAGTGAATGCCAGGAACTGACATCAGGAAATTACCCAGTATTTCTCATCAAACTACATTTCTGTTTTCTTAGAAAAATACCTGTGGGAACCTGTATGTGCCTCTCTGTTGATGTTCTGACGTTTTTGTGCTTCAAAAACATCATTAACTCTACTGTTAGATATTCTACCGTTATGCTGTGCAGCTTTAGCTGGTAGCTTGCAGCAGGGTTACATGTATTTTCGATTTTTGGTTTCAATTTTCACGTGTTTCATGGTTAGGGTCTACTTGTTGTGTGTTTCACTAAGGTTTTAGCGTATGGCAGCGAATTAAATCATTCCTAAATATTGCCATGGAATTAAATATTCGCTTTAATCAGCTGCAGCAAGGCCTCATGCTACATGTATGACATGGACAATACTAACTTATCCTTTACAATCACAAACCACATAAAAAGAAACAAAGCAGAGTCAGATCAGCAGCCCCCCCCCCAAAAAAAGACAAGAGGAGACAAGCAGCCAGCTCGAGGTGGTGAGAGTTCAGCCCTTTGTCTTTTATCTGCACCCAGCCTGTTCTGGTGTCAAGCTAAATGACACGGAATGTAAATTTTCAAATCATGTACATTGTATAAGTACATTAAAACAGTAAAAGTTGAGGCATTGTGTTAAATGTCAATAAATCAAATTGCAAATCCTTTGAAACCTATTTTTAATATAAGTAATATTCATTGTAAAACGTAACCTAAAAGCTAAAAGGCAACATACCAATATTGAAACTGCCAAATGTGAACTTTGCTCATTTTTAAGTCGATGCCAGCCGCACGTTCCTAAAACACTTGTAACCGGGGCATGTTTACCACCGTGTTGCATCGTTTCTTCTTTTACCAACACTCTGTACTTGTTAGGGAACTGGGGAGATCATTTGCTTGAATTTCTAAAGCCAAACCTTTTTCACTGTGGTTTGATATTAGATATTGGCTCAACAGTTTAGGGGCTTCGCTTTCATTTCTGTCATGTAATGCCTGAAGAAGCTGCAACACAAAATGCATCGCTTGCTTATTCGTTCATGTTAATAAAGAATGAAGATTTATTTTTCTATGGTGTAAGACGTCCTGCTAGATTACGGAGAGCCACCGTAATCAAAAAGAAAAATGTTCAGATTATGTCAGGATTTGCCTGGAGCTAAGAGGAGGAAATTCACTATCTTACAAATTAACAAGAGCTTCATACCTGTTGTCTTTTAGTTTTCTTTCCAGTTATGTGATATTAAAGTTTGAATAATTAAAATGCAAGCTTTAATGTAATGTAAAACTTTGAATCCATGAGTCATGCCAATAGTGTCAAATATCAATGAAATAAACTGTTGCAATTTGATTTGTACTATAACATCAGTTATTCTTAGAAAGAGCTTCATCAGTGTTATTGGAATTTCTGACTGGTTTCAACTTTCAAAGAGAATTGTTGCTTCATTACTGCATAAACTAAAAAAACCTCCATCCATTATCTGTAACCACGTATCTTGCTTAACGGGGGGCTGGAGCCTATCCCAGCTGTCCTAAGTCAAGTGGCAGGGCCCCTTGGACAGGTCTCCAGTCTCCAATCTCAGTGCCAACACAGAGAGACACACGCAGAGTCAATGACTCCATTACTGTACTACTCACTACGACAACATAATAGAAAAAGCTGTAATTATTTAATTCCAATCCTGATGTAAAAATCAAATTCCCAAAACAGATACTGATGTTTTTGGACTGAAACTGTCTCAATTAGATGTTTTCAGGCATTATGTAAAAGACTTAGCAGGATCTACTGTAACAATCTTTGCTTTAGTTTGCTTCTGTTGCTTCTTAATCATTGTGTGGACAAATATGGAAAACTACAGTCTGCAATGAAATGGTGGGTTGATGCAGCAATTCCTTCAGTCCAGGATACTCTTAGTAAATACAGCCCATCTAATATAAGACAGGAATCATGAGAAAATAATATTTTCTAGCTGTGGTCAGAGAATGGAGAGTCAGAGATCATAAACGAGGTTTGGGACATTGAGGTTTTAATAAAATCACATATTGTCTGCTCACAGCTTTATCAGTCTAACTGTATTCTCAGTCTCCCAACAGAGTCTGGAATCAGAGTAATATTTTACATAGCTGAGAAACAAGTAAAAAAAATAATGATAACAGGCTGCAGTGACACTTTAAAACATTTGGGACCTTTCATGTCTTGAAAGAGCCAAACCATTTGAATGACTGCTCTGAAGCACTGCAATGCTTCCCTCTAAACGGTGAATGATGTTGTCGCCCAGACGTGGCGGTCGCGCCTCCATCTCTGCTGCTCTTGAAGATACGGCTGTGGCTCCTTTGGGGAGCTTGACCCTGGCAATCAGCGAGACTTCAAACCTGGGCGCCACCCTTTGAACGCTCTCCTCGCTGCATGGAGATTAGAGGCGCAGAAAAGGGGAAACACTGGTGCTTTCAGACATTTCTCTGTCTCCCTGTCAAGCAATAGCTGTCAAGGGTACAATGCACTGCCAACGCCACTGCAGCAATATGTCAAACTGGGTGCAGAAATTCCAATGATGTCAGATAATTATCATGTGTACGTCCATGCACATTACATTACACTACCTGCTTGATGTTGTACTTTAGGAAAAATAATGACTCTGTTCCGAACTATTTGAAATTTTCAGCTTTTGTTTTTTTTCCTCTGTGTGGTGAGTCCATTTGCTTGTGAAGGAGTCATTCATCCAACTGCCTTCCCTCTGCTGGTGACTAAGTGTGGAGCAGACTCTATAGCCAACAGGCCCTACAGCCACCCATACATCATCAGATATTGATATGGTTCCACCACAGCACCACGGCTGACATTTGATTCATAGCTCCGAGTGCTCTTTCTGAATTCCTAAGTCAACAAGGGATCATGGGGGAAATGTCAGTGTTGTGTTGGTTTGGGGCGCCTCCTGACACCAGGGAGGCTGGTAAGAATAATGGAGGTGGTTGAGACAGGTAGTGGACTTGTGAGCTAAAGGCCCCGGTGATGATGTGGAGGCTGCAAGTTACTTTTGATTTTGGTCAAAATTTACTTTTAACTGCGTACTCACAGATCTTATATTCTACAGTATAAGCTATAGCAGTAAATTATCTAAGCTAGAAGGCCACTGATGAAACTCCTGCCAAGCTACCAAGGGGCAACCTTGGTGCCGGTTCCAAGCTGGGACAAAATGGGAGGGTTGTAGTAGGAAGGGTGTCCGACGCTAAAACTCATGCCAAATCAATGTGCGGAACAGATTCCACTGTGGCCCTGAAGAGACAAGGCGTATATCTTATAGGGAACGTAATCAGAGTTTGATTATGTTCTACTGCAATGTAGTTTTTGAATCAATGAACCGATACATTTGTTAAAAGACAGTGAGTCACAAGGAGGTTGAAGTGGAGGGTGGATGTACCATGTGCATGACCTGAGTCCTGTGTTGGCTAAATTTAGGCAACAAAACCACTTTGGTTAGGGTGGGTTTTTTTTAAAGTCAGACCACGATGTTTCTCTAACCCTAAACAAGAGCTGGAGAAAGTCAGAATCAACACTTTATTAAAACAAACTAGATTATAAACTCACACACCTGCCAACGGATTCAAGATCAACGGCTTTCGGCTTGTCGCTTTAGAGGTCGCCACAGCAGAACGTTGTTCTGATATCAAACCAATAACACCCAAAATCCATGTGTCTCAATAGCCTAAAGAAGCTATTTGCCTTAGTGAATGTTTGCAGCGGTTGCAATTAACAATAACAGCAACATTTCATTTTGATAACATATTCATAAAAACACATCTTTTCTTACAGATGTCTGTCTGTGAGATGCTTCATTAAATTTGCTGCGCTTCCTTTTGTCGTTCGGAGATATTGTGTGTGTGTGTGTGTGTGTGTGTAGAGGCTTTTGATAGCTGATGACTTGTCCCTGATCATCCGACTCAAATGCAAAACATCTTTGTTGTACAACTTTTGTCTTTTTTTACCTCTTAGAGTTGCATGTGTGGTGTCAGCAGACATGTTGCTGCCCCTGCTGACCCCAGTTTTTCCACACATTAACACACAACACGTTAACTCTCAAGCAACATAAAACGTTTATAAGTGTAGTCCAACATTGGACTACACTTATAAACGTTTTATGTTGCTTTGTTAGACCCAGCAAAATCTCAATCTCCAGTGTCTACAACAGCTATTATGGTACTTTCAGTACCATCAGTACTAACAAGTACTGACAAAGGGGTTTAAACAGAGCATGATTCCTTTTAATCTTGCAATGCCAACCTCTGCACTCCCCAACACACACGCACAGCTGTGCAACCCGAAATAATACACACTTCACAGCCTGCAGATGAAATGAATGCAAATAACCAGGTGAGAAGGCCTTTTGAGCGTGCCAGAAAATCAGTCTGTAGCCCCTGCTCTTTTAACATTTACTAAAAATCCATCACGTGGCGTTTGCAGAGTAAGCAGAACTCCAGATAGACTGTAACAAATGCACATGCTCTCTTTTGTCACCCTTTCTTCCTTTTCTAGCAAACCTTTTAAGAGTGCACACACACTTTATAAGCTCCTGCAGCAGGCCAGCGGGGAGAGCAGGAGAGGCGTGACAATAGAGTGAAAAGAAAGTCAATATTGGGATGAGGAGGAAAAAGGCCCCGGACACTGAAGGTCTGCACTCACTGCATGTGTATGTTTCCCTTTACCATCTCTGCTTCCTTTGACACCACTGCTCGCTGCTGTCTGATATGTCAAACTGTTTCTTTAATGAATGCATCCGTGCAAAGTCTTGTACAGGAGATTTAACTCGTCTTCAGTGTTCTTGTTCAGTGTGTTTTTGTCCTCCCTGCAGCTCATGGTGGATACCATGGCTACAGTACATTCCAGAAAGTGAGATGAAGGGAGACCAGAAAAGGAAACAGAGACAAATGACGGATGATTCACCAGCGACAGAGAGATTGTCATCTCTCCTCCTTCGCTAAACGTGGATGCATCTTCCTCAAACGCATGTTAGGTTCAGCTTTGTTCAGGTTTAAGAACAGCACTGGGAGAAAACACTGCATGTCAACATCACATCAATGTAGTGTCTGCTGTGTGTGTGTGTGTGTGTGTGTGTGGCTGCTACGTCTAAATAAGCCATACCTGTAAATGTGTTTGTAGAAATAGTTCAGAGGAGGAGATGCTTGCAGAGAAGACGGAAAGTAAAATCAAGAGGGAGAAATTGACAAAAGGAGAAAGAAGAAGAAAGAGTAAAGTGTGTTTTTGATGACAGAACAAACTGCACAAGTACTGACATGGCATCCAGCAATTAAAAAAACAATAGCATGTGAAGATATGAAGGAGCCAAAAATCTTACTATACATTTATTCAAATATTTATGCTTTGTAAAGAACAAAATTGACTTGTTTTTTCTTTAGTTTTTGTACTATTTTGTTTTTTACTGATTAACTTATGATTCAAACATTTGTAAACAAGTTATGTAGCTTTCAAAAAGTCAAACGCTGTTTCTTGTGAGCATTTCATACCCACACAATGGATTTGTATTTTTGAAATACCTCACTTTTATTTGTTTTCATTAATAGTTCATTGGTTTATATATACCCATGTACATACTTAGTACAGTTTTACTAACTGAATTTCCCATTTTAGTTTACTTTCACATTTTCTCTACTGCAATTCAAACAGAAATGTACTTTTTACTCTGCTATAATTATTTGACAGCTTTACTTATTTTAGTTACTTTTCTTTAAAAAAAAACTAAACAAACCCGAACTGATGTACTATTGTAGATAAAGCCGGTGTCAGTAAATGAAGTGGTTAAAATCAGTTTCACCCTCCACCGCTTGCTGTTTTGATCCCAAACTATATCTCCATGGTGCCACTGATCCGTTTATTTATTAACAATTAGAATTTTTCTTTGTCAAATGCAACATTATCAGCAGCATCTCATATGCAGCGTTGTTGAAACACACACACATACGTATTTTTTTGTTTAAAGCATTTAACTGGCTGATTGCTTAGTACTTTTATTGTGAAGCACACACAGGAAATACAATGTACTGATCTCAGAGGTTAGCACGGACAGGGTCATCAAAACATGAATGTTAATCATTTAATTTGTATGTTGACACTGAATCACGTTTACATGTTGTAGGGAGGAATGGAAAAAAGGTATGAAAAACACTTTGCATCAGATCATTGTTAGAATTACTTTAGACACATACAGTACTTTTCTTTACTGCGACAGCAACAGTGTGTTGCACCATAAACAAATACAGCTGCTGCTCTTCTGCGCTATTTCTATTTAGGAACACTGGATAATTCAGTTTTATTTAAAATCACCAAATTAGCAAATGCATGAGTTTCACTAGACAGCAACCCCTGGTTATATCTTTCATTTCGATCTTCCCCCTACATGAAGTCAATTATAAAATCTGTTCATCTGATGTCCTATAGGTGTATGTCTTTCTGTGTTGTACTTCAGTTTTGAATGTCGGCCTGTTTTCCGTTGGGACACACGACACGAAGGAACGAAAACATCTTCATCCAGAAAGACGTTAGATCTCACAGCACATGCTTTTAAGCTCCCTTTGTTTTTGCCTTTAGTGCAGAAAACTCTCCTTGTCAACCTATATGCACCCATCTACAACTGTGGCGTTTCATTTCTCCATCAGCAGGAACGGTGCTAGCTCATCATCCCGCACAGGAGAGTGCAATACAGGCCCTGAAATGCAGAGAGAGGAAACAGGGCCACAGGAATGGATTTGTTATGTACCTACTGACGTACAACCAGGTGCTAAGGCAACGAATGTAATGTATTAAAGGTCTGAGAGTGTGCATTCGTGCACTGGTGGTTGCAAGTTATATGCAACTGTGAGGACAACTCTGCCAACACTATTAGTAATTCATCATCTTTCTGCCAAATGGGATGGATAAGTACAGCGAGGCAGGTCAAACATTTTTAGTTTAAAGTCACAAAAAAAGAAAACTTTTTCCTTTCAGAATAAAGCATATGATAACTATTCATATTGTGAGCTGTGGAGTTTCTCTCCATACAGTATAACAAAATCTGTCAAAGCTTTATCACTGCTCTGTGTAGCCAATCCAATGGCTAATCAGCCCATCTAGCCAGAAGATTTTGTTCTACACTTTCACGCTGCTGTGGATACGTGGAGCTGTACCTATGAGCCACCTCTGTGATAGTCTGAATGATTGCCACCAATGTTGTAGGGGCAGGATTTTGTCTCGCCTCCAGAATGGCTCCCATTCGATCTGCTAAGTGCTTTGCAGGAATTCAGCATCAAGAAACGATATTATGACTCATGGCAACCCTGCCCGTCATCTGTATGCATAGTTAGTTCAGCCCTTCTTGTATCGGAGGGGAAGAAGAGCCATCAAAGGTCGCCCCACAAACATCCCTCTGTGACAATGACAATGGAGACGGTATTAACAGGCAGCTGTGGGTCCGCCTCTCAAATTTAGAGGTGGCGCTTGTGACCCGAATCAGCAATTCAGCTGTTCTGGGGGGGGGGTGGGGTGGGGGGAAATTCAGCTGATAGGAACAGAGAAAGAAAGAAGTTCAGTAAGAGTTCAGCTGCATTTATTTTGTGCATTCATACTACTTTAATTTGGCAGAGCTCAGCTATCGTGAAGGGCAACTCAGGAACGGAGAAATGCTGCTATACACAGTCAATACACTGAAATATTTCACCTGTTTACCTGCAACTTCTCCCTCACTCTCTCTCTCTCTCACACACACACACACACACACACACACACACTCAATCCTGATCACATTTACCAAACTTGTGCGGAGAACCTTAACACGGGGTGCAAAAAGCATCATGTAAACAAGGTGCATTACATACACAGTGTGACCTCTGAGTTTCCTCTTACTGCCCAGTGGGATCCCATAAAAATACATGAAGATGAAGATGGACCTCCACCCATAACCCTGTGGACAGTGGTTCCAGGCACAATGCAGGTCTTAACTAGCTGCCTGTTGTATACTCATGGGCAGGCAGGCTGAAATATGAGGGCTGAGGACGTGAGGTCTTCCCTGAATGCTAAACTTTCCCTCTCTCTCTCTCCACCTCTCTATCTCTCACCCTGTCTCCCCCCCCCCCCCCCACCACCACCACCACCACCGTGCCCTGCAACCAATCTGATGCCTAATTAATCCTGAAGGTCTTTTGTTCCGCTGAGGTTTTCCTCTCTTTCCCCCAACTGCAGTCCATCCATCCTCACCCCAACACACACACACACACACACACACACACACAGCCTGCCTCTCATCCTTTCCTCTTGCTAGCTTTTTTTTTTTTTACCTTCCTCCTCCCCACACCTACAAATGCACACACCTTTTTCCAGTTTCTCCCATTTTATGTCTCTCAAGGGAGGTGGGGGACATCCCCAGAGAGCAGGACAGAGGTAACAGATGTTTCACTTTTTCCTACATTTCCTCCTCTGAGTTAATTTAGTCAAGAGAAAAAACGTATGCCAGTTGTTACATTTGATTCCCAGTGTTCTACTAATTATGCTCATAGAGAGACTTCCGGTTTTTATTTATGCAGGTTTGCAGCCACATGGAGGCAGTGATAAACAGTAGAATGACAATAACTGAACACTCATCCAGATGTGCATTTTTAGAAAAGCAACCCTAAAGCGCTGAGCTGCAAAAGAGCACTTAGACATATTTATTTTCATGCCAAGACATAGTGAATTTGACACCTCTCTGGTGTCTGTACCGTGCACACGTGGCTCTAACCTGCAGCTTGATCTCTCTCTCTCTCTCTCTCTCTGTCTCACACACACACACACACACACCCAATTTAAAAAAAAAAGATTCACTGTTTAGGCTAATGTTCCAAACTATTTCTTAGGCAGGACAAAGAGCGTAGCCTCCTGTTAAAGATGGCATCAATACAACACGTGAAAATGACATATTATTATTTGGAGACATCGTTTGGTTTAGTGTGTTTCTTACTGTGTCCAGTCCTTATAAGAAGCTAAGCTAATACTAAAAGTCTCCTGGCTATAGCTTTATAATTAAAGGATGGATGCATGACTAAATTATTTTGCTTGATTAATTTTTCAGATACTAAAAACCAACAGCTTTCGACCTGTCTGGCTGGCAGGTGACCTCACCCCCACTCTCTCGTGTCAAGTTACGGTTTTTCCGTTTGTGCTCAGAAACATGAATTTCCTAAGACTGAGTTTTACTGAAAACAAAAATATTATTTGCTAAAAGGGCACATCTGTTTTAAACATGACCTGTCAATAATATTTTGTCATAATAATATGTCACACGGTTGTACGCTTCAGCTCCAGAACATATGCTGAAGTGAGACGTTTGGGTCTTTCAGATACAATAGGACATAGAGAGACGAGCATGATGATGAGGATTTCAACACATGCACATAAAACGTGCTCACAATTCAGTCCTCGGTCGTTCAGAGCATGTCCACAACATGAGACATGTTGCCACAGATAAGGCGGGAAATCTCTCGGGGAAGTATCTACGGAGGTTTAGGGGCTTCCTTTGGGTCCAAGTGATCAGCCAGGCATGTGAGTCGGTGCAGAGGGACAATCACTGTCTGTGTTTGTGTCGCTGATGTGGACTGAAATTTTAGACATTTAGTTAGTAGGTTATAATGTGCTCTGATAGCTGGTCTTTATTTCACTCAAATCAACAGTCGCTGAGATATTTTTCATAAATTCAGTTTGTTGAGATCCCATAACTGTAGTCCAAATGCAAAAACTACATGAACTTATTTATGATTAAACGCCAAACTGCTACAAAACAAAAAAAAATGTGTGCAAGTAAAATACGTTGGAAACTTCATACAATATTACTCTTCTGCTGATGTAGGTTTTTTCATTTTCTGTTTCCTCTAACAAAAGATGGAAAATGTACAAAGTTAAATATATTTGGATTATTTCTAATTATCAAGGCTTTACTTCAAACTTCACAACCATTAGTGATGGTTCTGATTCCTGGTTCTGTTTTGGAAGTTACAGTACATACACTCTTTCTGTAAGCTGTATGGGAAAACAAATCCTGAATATTGTTCTAACAAAAATTAGTTTTGAATCTATAATTAAAATAGTAGAAATATTCTCTGAAATGTATCTTATTGCGGGAAGGTCCTGTCAAAGCCTCCAGTGAGCAGCTGTGCAAAACATGGCCGAGTGTAGCAGAGGGTAGAAGAGCTTAGCAGAGCCAGGAGAGAGAGAGAACGGGGCAAAGCAGTGTCACGCTAACGCCAGCTCACCTGGGTTTCATCTGCCTCTGTGTGACAAAGTAGCCAGAAAAACAACCGCTGACGTTCTCTGCTGCATGAAAACCTAGTGATACATGAGCAAACATGGCAGATGTCGTAGTTTTCAATTTGCAAATATTTGATAGAATAAATACAAAATATGATATTTCTATAAGGGTTGCCTTTGTTTAAATATTAGTCTGGACTCCTACATATTAGAGTTAGAATTTGTGTTCTTGCAATAGATAGATGATGTTAAACTATATTCACGTGAGCCACACAGAAAACAATTTATTACTTATATTACTTATTTTGTAAGATTAATAACCATCAATATACAAGTTCTTCCAAAACCCTGAACTATCTGCTGCTGTATGAGTGCTAGTGTTTTTGTAGATGTCAGAAGTTTTAAGTGGTTTAAGGCGGTTCAACGATTCAATTTACCACCTGCAGCCATTAAAACAGAAATTATTTAATATAAACAATGCTCGGAAGAAAGGTGGCTTTGTGTAAAACCTTTTATTAAAATTATCCATAAACAAAACTATCTATTTGCGTGACAGTGACAGTGGCCTCTAGGCCTGTGATTATGGAGTCTGTATGGTTGGATGCTCCTCGTGCCAGTTGCTGTATATGTGTTAAAACAGTGCTGTGGTGGAAGGTCTGTTGGTTACTGTATGTCACCATGTCATGAACAAACCCTCTTAGCTGTGATGTGTCCTGCACGTCTCCATCCAGCCCGTATGACAGAACGGTCCACTGCTCCAGGCTGGAAGGTCATTTAAAGGCCAAACATCCAGACCTCTTCCCTTCTCTCCCTCCTCTCCTGCCTGAGAGCCAGAGATAATCCTACACATGCCAGCCACACAGGACCACTAGTTGTGATTTATCTGAAGCCATTTGGTACCTGAACGCCTATGAAATTGTAATGAACTTGATTATGCTTTTAATGAAGTGTGAGAGGTTCTTCAGAAATGATTATAGTCATGCTCTGGCTCCCAGCTAGGGTCTCTGAAGGGGAAGGGGGGGGGGGGGGGGGGGGGGGACAAAGAAAGAATGGAGGACTGTCACAAACAATGAGGACTTAGTGGCAGCAGCTGAGGATTCTGTAAGGTGAGCAGAGGTGAAAACAGCAGTACCACACTTCTGTGGAATAGATTACAGGGGTGTTTTACTGTATATGTGAGGTGACTTGACCCAAACAACCCCATTTTAATTCATTCCTGCAAAGGGATCTTCCCTAAAAAGCAGCATGCTGACAGGGTACGTTGGATTCAACAGCCTGCAGCCTTGCAGCTTACATTATGCATATATATTAGACAGTTTAGGATGATTCTAACCTTTTCATGTACAGGGTGCTAAGACTCAGACAGGAAATGTTTGAAATGTTAGTGTTTGGCAATGCAAACACACACACACACACACACACACAGTTCAATGCTGCTTTTTCTTTAAATACCAAATGATGAGGTAAGTGGCTGTTTAAAGGGCAGACTGATAGTACAGATATGATACACTGCAAGGCAAATTGTAATAAGATACTTTGTGTATGTGCATATGAAATTCCCCGCCATCATTCACAGAATTTAGAGATCAGGTGTAATCAAACACAGCAAAACCAGTGCATTTCTCCTCATGATGAGGTCTATTGAAAGTTGGATTTTGTTGTATTGTTATTAAATAGCGTGTAGCACATGTTTACTTGGACCAATCTAGGTCTGTTCATTGGTTATTACTTAGGTAATTACCATGATTACATTTTTAAACTATTACCTTGTTATTATTAAGCTATAATGTAACGTGCTAACAATGTCTTTATTATGCATCTGAAGAGCTTTTTGTTGTCAGTTTGTGGACAATTCTTCTATGTAATTGTTGTGTTGGTTAAAACCAGTGACTGTGAAGTCAATAACGCTGATTAACTCGTTACACTGGTACCTGTCAGGGAGTTATTACTTATTTAAGTTACTTATTTAAGCAGATGTGTGGGAAGCAGGAGAACTTGATAAGGACCAACCAAACGTGGTCAAGGAAGGACAACCGGTGAACTGGCAACATGGTCATGAGCCCCCCAGAGTCACTGATTCACATGAGGAGTGAAGGGAGTTACAGTAACACAAATTCTGGATAAATATGGTGATGTGATGTCTGATGATGAATCAACAGCTGTCACACTACTTTTGTCAGAAATATTAATGTTTTGGCTGATCACTGTAAGTATCTGTCATGTGTCTCTGACAAGGACGTTTCAGAAAATTACTTCATCAGTGCAGGACATTGGTGGTTGTTTTGGCAGGCCAACGCACAGGTACACAAGTCTTTGGAACATTTTTGTTACCACTCTGATACAAATCTGGAGCTTGTTGGGTAACTTTTTTTTTTGGCAACTGTTTTCTTGGTTTTTGTTGTGAACAATAGGATTTATACATACACTTTATAGAGTCCACACGTTCAACATGTTTTCAACCTGTCTGAAAAAAACCGCTCAGCAACTGGAGGAGACATTTCATTGGACTGGCTCAGTAGACAGTGTTGCAGATGTTTTACCAGGCTATTTACAGTGATAATCACAGTTGATCCAGTGAGAACAGTCTGCTGCAGTACCTGTCACTGTGTGTGCATCTGTCGCCGTCACTGTCCACATACTGAGGCTGTAACACTATCTGCAAGGTCTCCAAAGCTGTTAATCAGCTCCTCTGTAATGTGTTGTTCACACCTTCTCTCTTTTTCAATGACTTGGTGGATATCTATCTTAGACAGTGTGCTTGGCCGGGCGACTGCTGTCGCTAATTTGTTGTGGCAATATTAATTAACGATCAGCCTGTCACAGCTGTTTATATTGAAACAGATTAGAAGTGGGAGAGATTAGACAAAGAAAACAATCTGTGAGAGGCTCAGCGGCTGACAGGGGTCACCTTCACGTGTCTGAAATCATATTCAATTTGCTGTGGCAGAGGCAGGGAAATTACTCCACTTGACCAGTCGGCATCCTTCTCTATCTGTGACGTTTCACATTTAGAGATAATTAAATCAAAGTATTCTGAGCTATAGTAAACAAAAGGAAAGTATCCAGTCACATTTCATCTCAGCTGGTACGGTGAAAAATTAAAAGTATTGTTTCATGTTTGACACAAATGCAGCCTTTTTATGCTCTCTCTCCTCCATTAAGCCACATTGCATACAGCTCTGCCACCAACCACATCTCCCTATTTAAACGGGCCTTAAACCGAGGTGGCAGAGTGCGGCGTCCAAACTACTAACCTCCACGCTGTCCTTCCCCGTGGACCTGCTAACTCTCTGCTGTCCCACTGCTGCACGCAACTCTCAGGCTCAGTTGACTTGGCAACGGTGCAGTGCGTTGTGTCGAAGGGAGATTAAGTGGCCAATCAAGGCCTGAACAGTGGAGGTAATCATTCCACTTGGTAAAATGGGTGTCAGAATTACTGAACACTTTCTCACTTCACTGTGCAGCATTTAATAGGGCAAACACTCCAGAGCGCTGCGGATTGAATTTAAGAAGCTTCCTACTGACTAACACTGAATGAAGACTAAAAGTTTTGTTTTGAGGCAAATGTAACCTTGAGGTTAAGGACTGTGCAAAAATTCCCAAGGGAGGAGCCACTGTAAAAAGGATGGTACAGTAGTGTAACGTTTTATTTGCATGGTTCGAGCAGCTTTTGAGGATGAAAAATCTGATGGTGTGTGTCCTGTTTGTTCACCACTGATGCTGCTCTGTGTCTTGCAGCACCTGTTGCTTCAATGCTCAGAGGGCAAGTAAACTGTGGCAGCAACAACAGTGAAGAGGACATTTCAGGACTATAAATACATCCAAATCCACCACTACAAGTCTACTGAAGAGCAGTCATTCGCTATTGTTTTACCATGTCCAGCTGCATGACTGGATCCTGCATGCTGCTGTGTAACCTTCACTAGTTTATCACACACTCTCTTCCATTTTTCTGAAGATTGTGATGAAATTAGCAACATTTCGGTGCCTAAGACTTGCTCTCTCTCTATCTTTCTCTTTTTCTTTTTTTTTTAAAGTTAAAGTAAAATGAGGTTTTTATCCTGCAAGATGCTTCTAGGTCTAGTTAGACTGCCATAGCAACTAAAAAGGCAACCTTGTGTCTTAGGAATTATTTTTATACACGTACAACACAAATATGTGTTGAAATAAACATAATGGGGCTGAGATGATTGTCTCCATGAAGAAAATGTTTCTACGGAAACTGAACATAATCAGGATGATGCTCTAAACCAGGTTTTGCTGTACTCCAGCAAAAAGGTTTACTAGAGCAAAGCTTTCCGTATGCAGGGAGCATGGCGGTGCACTTGTTAGCATTGCCACCTAACCGCTAGAAGGTCCCTGCTTCAAAATTGACTGTGGCCTTTCCGAGTGGTGATTGCATGTTCTCCCTGTGGTTGCGTGAGCTTCCTCCAGGTACTCGTGCTTCCTCCCACAGTCCAAAGACATGCATGATACAGTAGGTTAGCTGGTTACCAAATTGCCCATAGATGTGAATATGAATGGTTGTCAGTCTGTGTATGTCTCTCTGTCTATATCTACCAACATCTATCCCTCTATTATCTTTAATTTATCCTGCCCACTGAGCCACCAGGCCTCTATGCAGTAGCAGCAATACTAATTATTTGGAAAAGCACACGACATCCTGAGTGTACATATGTGTGCACTATATGTAAGGATAAAGAAAAGTAACAGAAAACATGTTCACACCGTATGAAACACAGCATGTTCATTTGCACTAAATCAAAACCACCATCTTTTCCTAACCAAAGTGCTTCTGTTGTAGCTGTAAGGATCATTTATTTGGCAGCTCTTTCTACATAATAGAAAACGACTTTACTATCCTCGTTTTGCTCTGCTTGTCATAAATTATGATTTATTTTTAGATATCAGGAGGGTATTGCAGTTTTGTCTGGTGCCTAAAAAAGCAATAATAATGCTTGGGGAGGGCCTTGCTTTTTTATGAAATAAACTGTAAGATTCAGCAACCTCCCCCGCCTCAACAATTGTCCTTTAGAGACCTGGCTTTGTGAAAAACTACCACTCTTTCCTGAACTACTACTGCGGATGGGCTGTAAAGCAAGGCAGTCAACTCCCAACAGCACTAAGAGAGCTGCTAAATGTGGACGAGTGTGGTTGTAGTGATCATCTCTCAGGAATGAATCAGTAGAATTAGGTGAATATAAGGCGAGATGTCTCCGCAGAATGCCTTCTCATTTAATTTCCCAGGATAAATAAAGGTTAAATGAAGGAATAAAAAATGAAAGTCCTTGTTGAAAGATAAATAGCTGTTTAATGTCAAGCAGAGTGTGCCTCACTTGTGGTGTGATTGTTAAAGTCAATTTCTGTAGACCTGAGCGTAGGAGGGATGAGGTATAGGCCGTGTTACTGTGGGAAAAGGTCTATGTGCACTAGCATGCTTGTCTTGTCAATCTCCTCATGTAATTCTTCAGTATGAATGTGAAGCAAGGGAGGTCTGAGAAGAATACAGCACCGCCGAGCTGTGGTTGGTTTGAATATTTCATTTGGGGGGGGGGGGGGATTCTGGTGCTATCAGGCTCCCAGTTCAGCTGAGCTCAAGTTTGAAGGACTGGTACACGTCCTCTTCCTCATGTTGCACTGTGCTGACTAAAAGCATTATCCTAAAAAGGTTCCCAGTCCCCATTTCCGTCCCTCATTTTCAGTAACTGTCTTTCCATATATTTACAGTCTCCAGTAGCTGATTTCACCCTGTTATATGTGTCAGCATATTCTGATTTCTCTGAGTAAATATGGTGAGCGATTCTCTGGGCAAAGTAGCAAATGCACAGGGCCCCCGAGACCCACCTTTCCACACACATACATTTTGGGTCTATGTTTTGTACCAGCTACTTTTCCATTGTAACTCTACCTGCTAAAGTCACCATGGTTTGACATGCTGATGACTCATTAAGCTGCCATGACATCAAGTGGACACACAGAAAAAAGGAGAATATTGGGGAAATGCCATTGTGTACTTTTGTGTTTGTTATAGCATCATATACACATCCAAGTGGCAAGACCAAAGTTTTGGAAATACTTTTTGGAGTTACTATTCATTCATTTGGCCCAATAGAAAACCAAAATGGAAAGTCAAGATGATTGTGTGCAGTGGAAAAGGGGCTTTAATAAGGAAAATACAGGTACTTTCCTTAAAGTGTCAGAGGTTAGTGAAATATAGTGAATATAGAGAAACAAACCTGTTCATAACTTAACAGATGTGACCTTAAATATCAATGGCACATTTTATGATATACATAGTGCTAAATATAACGACAAAGCTCTAACGTGCAACAGGTAGCAGCCGGGGAAAATCAGGGGGAAAAGAACAGAGTGAGCTGGCATTCTACCATAATGTTTGCATTACCCCCAGGCTACAGCTGGTACCCACCCCCACAAAACGCGTCACATCTGCAGTGTAGTCAACCACTGCCCATGCAATCATTGCTTGGCAAGAAAAATATATCACATGTGCACAGAGATATTTATATAGCGTGCATGAGAGCTGGAGGGTTTTGCATTGACATTACTTTGCATTGACATTACACACACGTAGCTGCTTTATAAGAACACGCATGCATACATGATGCACTGCATGTGCACTTTTGTCCTTTACTGGTGAAAATAAAATGCCTCTTGAGCCTGGCAGACAGCACGGCTGACTTTCAAGAAATTCCGCAAGCGAGTGCTTTCTGGAACTAAACGGGTGCAGCAAATCCTCTTAAAATCCTTTTAGACACCGTGGCAGCAGGGAGAAAGAGAAAAAGTTTCTCCCAGGCAAACATGTGCAGGTTTGTTAGGTTGATGTTGTGCTCACTGGAAGGACACTTGCACCAGTTTATTTCTCCAAGGGTTTAGAAGACTGTTAATACAACACACACCCTGCAGGATGCACCGAAGCCCGATGTGGTGACAAAAAGGCTTCAGGGAAAGACTTTTGGAGAAAGCATCTTTGGATGTCAACAGCTCCATTTTTCAATTTCAAGACTTTGAGACTATGGTGATTCACACACTATTTTGTGTTGTATGAGAGCAGCGCAGAGAAAATAATAGGTTTCAGGTTTTATTTCCCAGTACATCAATGACCCGGACAGCTTGGATTGATGGGATGGTTTTTCTCTAGATAAAGAGCTAAAATCAGTATGACTATCTACTCGAAGGAAATTTCACTTTAGATGAAATTCTGCAGCTGAAATGAAGTTTTAAAATGCTGTCAACAAGTGTCAGCCAATTCAGCCACCGTGTCTTAAGGCTCTCTCAATTTCCTCGAGTTTCTCAAACTAGTTTCTTTGCTCTGATTGCAATTTGCATGTTTGGGTAAATGAGCATGGGATTGGGCTCAGTGGTTTGTTTGTTGATTTGCTCTTTGCTTTTCTAGCTCCTTTGGGCAACAGATTGAATTAATGTTTGTAGACACTGTGATGCCACACATGAGGAAACAGAAGATTTTTGCAAAATTACAGAACTCTTCCAATTATAGCGCTATAAACACATAAGACTGTGGAAAAAAACTAATTTTAGGTCGGGATGCAGATTTTTCTCGTGTCAGATGTACAACAATAATAATTAGCTTCATTTACGTGCTTTTCTATTTAAATAGACCAGCGCACAGATATTGTTTACACAAGACCCAGGCCTTGGAGAACACACATAACAGCATCCAAACACAAATCTGTGATATTAATTTTCACTCCATCCACTTTTCTCTGACAGGGTAAATGGCAGCTTTCTTACAGATATCCTTAACAGCTCTGCTACCATCCCTTCTTCTATCCACACTCCTTTTAGCTAATATCTCCTTTTCTGCTTAATTACTTGTTGGAAGGTGTTTGGCTTTTTGCTGCATGCCTGCTGTTTTGGTCATTACAGGCCCCTGTAGGAAGTGAAGTGCCTGCCAAAGAAGCTCAGCAGAAGGCAGGCGTTGGAGATGTGTCTGTACTCACCTGGGGTAAATGAGGACAACTCTTCCTGCTGGCTTTAAGGCCTGTCCTCCTCTCGGGGGCTGTCCTGATGTTGAAGAGGGCCTGAAGAGCACACTGGGCTGCCTGGATCTTTGCCAGCTTTTTGCTGCGACCGCAGCCTTCGAATATCCGTCCATCGACACGCACTGCCATTACAAAGCTGCGAAGCTGTCGGCCTTCAGCTCGCTCTGAAAGGCAAGCGTAGCGAAGGCCTGGCCGGAGCTCATTCAGCAGTGCCACGGGACTTTTGGGGGCCTCGGGCTGTGGAACTATTCCTCCCAGCCTCTGCTGAGCCTGCACCATCAGGTCCAAGGTGTGCCGAAGCAACCGTCCATGTCTCAGTAGCTTGCTCGATATGAGTTCGCTTTCAGCTGCTGAACTGCAGAGTGAAAGGCCATCGGAGCACGGTGAAGACTCAAATTCCTTAAAGAGCGTGTCGGGGAAGTCCGCCTGGTCTGAAGTGAAGTCGTCCGATGGGTCGGACATGTTTCCCATGGCTAGGTGGGCCTGAGGAGCGTTGGGAAACTGGATAAAGGACTTGAGGGCCAGTTCAGCAGCCCTCAGCTTAGCTTTTTTCTTTGTGGGACCTGTCCCCTCGAAGGTCAGCCCATTTACCTCCACAGCAATGGAGAAGACAGGAGCATGCACTGGCCCAGTCTGAGACACCATGCGGTACTGCAGGCCTGGTCGGAGCTCATTAAGCTGCACCAAAGCATTCTTTGGAGCCTCAGACCAGGATAGTTTCTTATAAATCAAGCGAAGCTGACACAAGTGGCCGTTGTTGTCCTCCTCCAGTGGCCTTTTCCTCTTCAGACCAGAGCTCCCGCTTCTTGTAGAGTCGGAGCAGAAAAGTGACTGACACTCTGCGGATCCTGTGGTGCGATCCTCTAAGTTCCCAATGTTTCGGTTTTCCTTCACCTCTGCGCTGCTGGTACCTGGAGTGAAAGCAGTAACAGAAACAAGGTAATTCAAAAGGATAAAAATCACTCACCACACAGAAAGAAAGAAAAAAAACATTCATTACTGTGTGACATTCACATTGATCCTGGCAGAACAAAATGAATCAAGGAAAATCTCTCAAGGCAGATTGAGCCACTTGATACACAATGAAATGGTAATGAACAAATGTACAATCATCTCCTGAGCCAAGCCCACTTCTTACCGCAGGACTCTATCATATGTAAGTGTTTTAAAATCCAAATCCCCTAAAACTGGTGATGTTATCTGCCAAATCATTCTGTAATCTGCCTCCAAATTGGTTCTGAATCTGTGTCGTAAGTGGGAAACATTGGTCCCTGTGGCCAATGCAAAGCATAAATCCTATTTGTAATGGGGGTGGGGGCAGCTTCAAGTGGCAGACATTCTGAGAAAGGATGAGAGAAATGTCTGTAGCCCGCTTTATTTCACACCTCTATCCTCTGTGAGAGCAAAGTCTGAACAGCTGTGATACGCTCTTCAAACCTAGTTACGGGGAAGTGGTGGCGTATTGCATTTCTGATGGGAAATGAACAGAAATAGGGTGTTCGGATCCTGCCACGAGAATGTTAATGGTGAAAAAGGAGGCGGGGATCAAATGGTGGTCTGAAGCAGACACACCGTAGTTTGAGATGATGAACAGTAAACGCAAGCTTGTGTCTTATTTATCACGAATACTCCAATTTAAAATGTAATGACTCCATTTTGTAATATAATACAGATTTTAACACACAAGCTGACACCCGTGCATAATCAAATAGCTCATTTCCCAAATAATTAATTATGTGGGTGACAGAGAGATCATTTACACATTAGGCCTGCCACCGAGGGAGTTAGCGCAGCGTGCTGGCAGGAGAAAAGCAACAGAAGCTTACTTAAACTGTCCTCATCCTCTGTGCTGCTGGTCCCAGGGCTTATGTACTTGAAGGGAGCGATCAATGCCGACAGCATACTGACTTTCTCTGAAGGAGAGACAAGAGACACAGCGAGTCAACACGAGGGCATGTTTTGATAGTTTTATTGATTGATGCTGCAGAGCAACGTCAACCCAACACAGGAACACAAGCATATGTGAGTAGGAATATGGTCACGGGACGCAGCGCATACATGCACACACGGGGACACACAACACATACCTATACACTCACACGCGTACACACGTATGGAAGTTTTGAAATATTTTTAAGAAAGATCTAAGAAATTGAATAAAATATAAAACAAACTCAACCTCACGTGAAAACATTTTTGTATTGTGTCCTTATATCAATTTCACAGCATTGAGCTTCCAGTCGTGCTCCTGGAAATATTTCTATTCTGTCTATGACTAAGATGAGAATACGGTGAGTCATGTTATACTGTCAGGTGTTAGAAAAGAGAATAAACAATAAAGATGCTAAGGCAGCTACGGAAATGTGTAATTTGCTCTGATGAAATAGTGCAATCAAATCAATCGTATTAATCAGATTGGGGTGTTATGATTTCAGGATTAATGTGTTGTCTTTCACGAAGAAGCCAGACGCTTCATCTGTTGATGACTTGTACAACAGACACAACAAGCCATTATCTTAATTTGCTCCTTTTAGAATTAGGAATTAGAGAAATTGGTGAAAGCCACTAATTCTCTCACATTCTGTCACACAGTACATTACAGGCTACATAAGATTGAATTGTTTCAGACATGTGGTTCTTCCCAATGTTATTTATTATTTTTTTGGCTCATAATTAAATGGAAAAAAGAGGTTACAAGCCACCAAAGGGGCACAAGTGTATTGCAGGGGCCCTGCTGACCTACACAATGTGGCAGTTTTATTACCAACCAGTAAGAGCTGATTGACAGAAAATTAACTAGTTAAATACTGTAGCATCAGTCGAATTATTAACTTTTTTAAAAACACTCAAAATGTAAGCTATGCTATTGAAGCTATGCAGTTTTTTTCCCTTTGAAAAAGAGCCTATGTTTGAGTGACTTTATATCTATTATGAGGACTTTATTAACAGTATATTCCCCTGTGGCTTCTTCACAATAAGGTTCAGAGAAGAGTTTGAATAAAAACTGTAGCTGTAGCAAAATAAATAAAAATCAATCGAAATATTTTCATCAATTAATTACAAAAAGTGTCACATAGTGATACCTCCACCTTTTTTTTTGTTGTTGTCCATAGTACTTCCACTTGTACATTATGTCCATAGTACTTCCATCTATATATTAATTCCTTAGTACTTTCACACATACATTATGTCCACAGTACTGCCGATCTTACTGTAGACATTGTATTATGTGCACTGTTTACTGCACTTCTGGTTAGATATTTCGTTGCTTTGTACTTGCACATGTGTAATGACAATAAAGTTGAATGTAATTCATCTAATAATGAAAACAATCACTTGATGAGGATTTACAGTGGACAGAACGATAAACTGTTTTCTACTTTGTACAAGTAGACAGAATAAAAGACTTTAATACACACTAGAAAAAAATACTCCTATATCATAGGCGATGCTATACTTCAAGTGGAGTGAACTTCAAACGCATTTGTGAATAACCAGTATAGATGGGCAGTCACTTTGTTTGCATGGTTAGTAATACAGAGCAATTGTTTATATTTATATAAACAATATATTAAAAAAAAAAAAAAATATATATATATATATATATATATATATATATATATATATATATGGCAGCTCAAATCAGCATGGTGGCTGCGTTTGTCCCTTTATTGTAAAGATATGTCTACATAACTGTTTCAAGTGTTATCACACCGCTGAATGGTGTATGGAAGTAGAATAGTAGCCAAATTATTTGTATGTGTACAGGGAATTGTGCGTACTTAGACTTGTATGTCTCAGTCTGTGTGTCTGTACTCGGATTTGTGTGTGCGTACACAAATCTGTAACTGTAAATAATATTTGTGTGTATGTAAAATAATGTACACATGTATTTACTCAAAAAACCAACTGTAAATGACTAATAACCTGAGAAAACATTTCGGTTTTAAGTAAAAGTGCCGGAAAGCCTCACAATTTAGTTTTTTTATGGGTGGAATTTTGCTACTGTGACGCAGGAAGGTAGAGCGGTTGTCCACCAATCTCACAGTTGTTGGTTCAATTCCCTGCTCTTCTGGTCACATGTTGAAGTGTCCTTGAGCAAGACACTGAACCCCAACTTAGTTGCTCCCAGTGAGTGTTGGCCAGCTGCATAGCAGCTTCCCCAGCGGTGTGTGAATGTGTGTGTGATTGTGAGTGTGAATGCGTGAATAAGAAGCAGTGTAAAGCGCTTTGAGTGCCAATAGGTAGAAAAGCGCTATATAAGTGCAGACCATTTACTGTTGTTTTGCTCGACTTTGTCCTGCTCAGCCAAAAAGTGTTTCTAGTGTTTCTGTACTGTTACAGTAGCTACAGCAGGTAACGTTAGTCGATGCAGGCAGGTCAACAGCTACAGCTAGTGTAGCTAACTGCGAACAAACAGCGGGAACTTTACACTAAAAGTGCTGATCAGTGGCAACTGCACTTGTGCTTGAACAAATCTTTCAGAGGACAGGGGACACGTCTTGGAAGAACTACAAGCAGCAGTCCAGTTTCCACTGAACAGCACTTTGCGATAAGCATGACCTCGATGACCCACAGACCCTCAACGTTACTGGTTTTTTCAATATGATCGTCAGCTTGTTGTGCAGCTCACGGGGTTTTAACTCATATTATCATGTCCAGTGACTGTATCTGTGTTTAGTCAATCTGGTTATTGCAGCTTTTATGGCCGTTAACTCATCACTGAGTCTTTGCAAACATCTTGTTCAGCACAATTAACCTCACATCCAAAATGCTGTAATCAAAAAAACGACATATCTCAACACCAATAAAAGTGTCACTCAGACCTCACCGACTGAAAAATATTACCTTGTGACTTTATGACTCTGACATTTCCTTTTATTTGGCATAAACCATAACATTAACATTATAATGAAAGGAGGGGAAACTTGGTTACTGTGTGGACTGTACCACATTAGTTTCTCCACAGAAATCATCAAAAAGGCTGTAATTTGATTAAATTGCCTTCTAGCCATTGCTGCATAGAGTAACAGTACTGCAATACATAACTATACATATCCATTATATTTTCATAGTATTTGTATCTGATGTTAAAATTTCTGCATTCCAAAACTGGTTTACTGACTGTAGCTTCTCTATTCCACCTGGGTAACAGCCTTTTTACATATATGCACAAACATCTGAGCACGAGGCTTCATGATGAAAACACTTCTATGTAGTCGTAGGGTGACTAGACTTGTATTTTACAGTCCACGCCTCAGCATAAACAGTGAGCCTGGGAGCCCGTGCTGAGGGCAAGGAAAACCTTACAATAAAGACAAATCGCTTTACACACACACAAATCTTGCAGACGGCAGAACAGTAGCAAAATTCCACACACACATCCGAGTACAGACACACAGACGGAGACATACAAGTCTAAGTACGCACGCACAATTCCCTGTACACATACAAATAATTTGGCTAATATTCTACTTCCATAATGGTGAGTTATCAGTCAATGTCGCCGAAGACCTGATTTACCTACTGGTAGAGTTATCATGAGTGAGACGTGTAGGAAACTGGTGACTTCTAGTGTTCAGTTGAATAGCATTGAATATCATTAGTTGATAGTGACGTTTGTGTATTTTGGAGAATATCTTTCATTAAAAAAAAAAAACAATTCAATTCAAATAGCTAAAGTATTTATTCATAATTTGATACTTTTATGTTTTATGAGTATTAGTGTCATATTTCATGAACAAATTATTGATGGCCATTAAAACCAACCAAAATGAAAAAATGCACTTCCAAGTCTCAGATGAGGATTGTTTTTAAATCACCATGTAATCTTCATTTTATTGAATAGCTTCATAAAAGAATGGATCACTGTGCTGTTGAAGCCTCCACTTGCTCATGTGCTTGACATTTTGTCACTATGACTTATACTTTTTGTGTCGTTGCCCATTTTGCAAGGCAATGACTGCCCAGGTTTCATTTTACAAAATGCAACTCGCTCCACTATTTAAGAGTTCAGCTTTATTTCTTCTTCTCTACATTTCTCCCATCATCCTTATTTCTTAGGGTCTCAATTCTTTTCATCCCTTCTTTCTTCTTTCCTCCTTCACTCATACTCCTTTGTAAACCCATTGTCTTCCCCTTTTTGTTCTATCCCCTTGCTTTCATACTTCCTCTCTCTTTTCCATCCTACCATCCATCCTCTTCCCTCATTTTCAATTCAAATGAAACCAGACAATGTTCTTTTTTTTTTTTTTTTTGCTTCAGTTGGTACTTCTGGGATATTAGTGCTACAGTTAGCCTTTGGCTACTTCTACTCTCATTGCTTGTGCATCTGATGCTACTACTACTTCTACTAATACTTGCAAGACTGCATGAGTGATATTTTATTCAAGGTGTCTTTACTCATTTCAGTTAAAAACTTCAAACACACACACACACAAAAAAAACCATCTGTCCCTACTTTGTGAGTTTTTTGAAAAAAAAGGTCCTCTGATTTAAAACCTTACAGGAAGTTATTTTTTGTAGAAATGTCCTTCTTTTCAGCTCCTCTTCTCTTTGTTTCACTCCTGCAGTTTCTTGATTGACCATGTCTCCTTTCTTTATTTTTACTAGGAAAGTGTTTGTTACTGAGACACTGTTTATTTCACAACACCGTCAATGCTACAATTGCTGTAAGAGATTTAGAACCTAGAATATTTCAGATATTTGAGCAACATGATATTGTGAGGATGCTGTGAAACATGCCAGAAATTCACAATAAAAGTAACAGTGAAGCCGAAACACCTTAAAAAACCTTGTCTTATTTTTTCTTATTTTTTTTCTTTTTACTGTTTTTTTCCTTCAAATCAATGTGCGATACACGTTCTGCTGTAGCGACCCCTGAAGGGACAAGCCGAAAGCCATTGATTCTTTTTTAATGTCATTTTTTTCAACTGTTTTCTTTCTTCATTTGTTTCATGTTTATCTTCACTTTTTATTATATGACTGTAAATTTTTTCTTGTTGCTTTGTTTCTCTTTTCTTTCTTTCTTCTCTCTTCTTTTGTCCTTGTGTTCTTATGCTTGTGTCATCCTGTTCTACTGTCATTCAACTTTTTCCATTTTAACTCCAATTTTACAATTTTACAATGCACAAATTCCTTAATGCTCACCAATTTATAAATGATCAATGTCCTTTCACCAGCATATCAGCTCTCACACATAATTTCTTTTCTAGATTTAAAATGTTTTCCATTTCATTCAAACACAGCAAACGCTTATAGAATATAAGACCAAAAACATAAGCGCATGTATTGTTTATTTCTTTGTTTGATGTCTCTTTATTTAGGCACTTTAAACCTTCCAAACGCTCAGCTTCCTCTCTTTATCGGTGCAAACTTGTCAACATCAGCTCTCTCCTGTTTCTCCCTGGGGCCTGTTGCTGTCCAGGTGTGCGTGTTGTTTACAGTATAAAGCCCTATTAGGGCCATCGCTTGGTCTACTGCTCTCCACGCAGTGCTGAGCAGAATTGACAGACCAGTCCGGCTCCTTAATTACACCCCTCTCTCTTCTCAACATCGCTTAATGGTCAATAAAGGAGAAAAGCAAAGGAGAAGCAACAAGAAGGAAGTGGGCAGAAGTAGGGAGGGTGATGAGGAAGAGGTAGAAAAAGAGGTCAAATGAGTTTGTCTAGGGGTGTGGAACATTTTAAGAGGGAGCCTGAGGTTAAGAGTCCCGTCAAACTCCACCATGGTCCTGGTTGGGTATTCAGGACTCCGGCAGCAACATTTGCACGGGGCTAAATGCTGGATAAACGAGGGGCCACATTACAGTGCAATAAACATGTTTTGATAAGAGCGCAAGGTTGTGAATGAGCTCAGCCCCCAGTGCTCTCTCTCTGTTCACAGCTCAACAGCTCTACAGGGGCTCAATGAGTCTGTCTGACACACATGGATACACTCTAAACACTGAGACTGGAGCTGTGCAAGTCCTCATGGGCCAACATCACAATACACGCATTTGCATTCTGACCTAATTACGAACCAAAGCCCAACACAAGCAGCAATTTGGCCCTAAATGGCTCCCTCGGCCAACAAGGTCATTATCCAGAGCACTTTCAAATCAGTCTATATTGTTTTTAAAGCCCCTCAAGCCCTATTTACAGTAAAAACATGGCTGTCTCGTGTGTTTACAAAAATGGCAAAATTAGGGGTGTTAAAAGGGTTTAGCTGGCTGGTAAGAGCATAACTTTGCTTATTTTTGCATTTGCACACAAAATGCACCCAGTTCTTTTGTTGCATGAAAGACGCATTTCTACATCAACAACGGAATTACATAGCTGTGTTAGGCCAGAAATGAACGTGAAGAAGAGCTACTGTTCAACACCTCTAACGTACAAATAACAATCAGGAGTTTTGCATGGAAGTCAATACCCCCCAAGTGAAATGGCCCAATGGGAAACCAGGACAGAGAGTGAGCTGATGCACACAGTATGTACAATTCTATAATTTGTAGAATGAGCCTACAAGTTGTAATACAGAAGCACTATGATTGACACTTAACTGATCTGCTTCGTAGCAAAGGAAAACACAATCATGGACCATAATAAGTTTCCTAAAATTGATGTCCGATTTACAACTGTCACATCAGAGAGTTCAACTCCAGAGTGTGCAGTTTAGGCAAGAAAAGCACTTTAGTTAAGGTTAAAGAAATACAATTAAAATTAAAGACATATTTTGGTGGGAAAACATAAACATTGTTGTCACCATTTAATATTAAGTTTGGTTGCTATGACCAGAGATTGTTAGTCATTCTATAATTAAAAAGCTTCAGGTGTTAATTTGTCATCTTTTTATGTTGCGTTTATACCTTTAACTCTTTATCTAATTATTACTGTGCTAAATGACCTTCAAGCATGTGTCACTATTGATCAACTATGGCTGACATCCTTTATATTCACATAACACATTCTACGCAGTATTTTTCACTCCTGAGTTGTATCAGACCCTTTTATTCAGATGATAAATGTTAATGAAGTTCACAGGCACAACAAAGTTTCTCACTAAAGAGCACTTCCTGTCTGTGTCATTTCAACCCTGCAAAACAAATCTTCACATTTTAAATGTCTCAGGAAGTAGCTATTTAGTGGAAAATATCATGTTTTCAGCATCTCCGATGCTGAATAGACTGTGCAGTGTTAGGCAGTGCAGTTGGAGGTCAACCTCAAAAAGCCACCTCTGATTATTTGTTTGTTGTGGTTTATGATAGTCACATATATAACATCCGGTATGAAGCGAGTCTTTATATATAATATATTATAAAAAAATATATTATATTATATATAAATTACTTATATAACATTAATAATAATAACAACAACAATAATATTAATGAGAGATGAGTGTTATGTCGGTTCAACATGGCGCCTGAGGAGGGTTAGCTAGCTAACTCCCTCAGTCCTCGTTGCATCGACGGAGCAGGTCTTCTCCTGATAAACCCTATGAATTTGTAATTTGAAATTCCCAGTACATCAGAAAAATCCGGACTCTTTCAGATTATCTAGCACAAAATCTAAAATTAATACCTGAGTTTGCTTGTACACATCTTTGAATGTTTCTCTTTGCGATTAACTCATTAACACGTTAACATACCCTCATTTTCTTCTTAACACATTCTCAGAGCACGTCCAGCATCTACTTCCGTTAACAAGATAAAAACCTACGTTCACCTTAAAAAGATATCACATACAGATGAACTTCTAAAAAAACAAATTTTAAAACATTTTAACCAATGAATTTAACATTTTAAATGTTTTACAGCAGACAATAAGACAGTTTTACCTATTTATGTTTGTAAATGTTTATTTATTTATTATTTATTAATTATTTTTCTACCACAATTCATTTACAAACCACTTATTACTATATTTATTTATTAATTTATTTGCAAAAATGTTTCACAAATATTTCCCATTATAAGAAAAATAAGCTGTTTTTTTTTATTCTTATTTGTCCAAAGTGATTTCAGTAGAGCTCCAGATTAAAATTAAAAGTCTAAATTTATGCAGACACTTCACTGTAAGAAATGTCTGTAAAATTAACAGCAAATTGCTGTAAAATCATGACATCAAAAAATGTAGAATAGAAAAACACCAATGCAATGTTTAACTTACAGTATAATTTAGTAAAGTGGTGAATCAAACACAGCCGTTAATTCTAAAGTACATATATGCTAAAATAGTCTTTTTTATTTTATAATTCACAGAATATTGTACCTTAAACACATAAAAACTGTAATATAAAAACCAATACAATAAAATTAAAACTACAACAATAAGGAGTTAATATAAAAATTGTTGTTCTTTTTTTAAAGAAAGATTTACATTTTACTAAATCATGTGATATTTACAGAGAAAGATCTGAAAAAATTACAGTGGGATTATGTCAATAGATTGCATCACATATCCTTTGAGGTATATTATGCTTCCTAAAAAACAAAACTCATAAGTAATTGTAAATACATTTTGAAACATTTGAGGGTTATGTTGGCCACAATGGGCTGCACTGCGGTGGAGTGGTTGGTGCTGCCACCCTAACAGCTAGAAGGTTATCGCACAGTAGACTTCAATGATAGGAAACCTGAAAGCTCCTTCATACAGGACCCTCAGTGTTCGTAAATGCACATCTCACAGACCTAAATTTCCTCTCAGAGTGTGTTAGGCAGAGGTTAAACTGTCAGGAAGGCTAGCGTGTCATTTTAAATGTGTCACTTTGTGTACAACACCTGTAATATCCTCCCAGTGACCTTATGTGACATTAGAACTACATCAAGGTGAATCTACAGTCGTCTCTGCTAGAGCCTCACTTCAAAGCTGAGAGGATGAATCCTGCCTAGTGTAAAGTTCATCAAACCACCAAGCACCACACAGTTACCTTACATGCCCTTCACGGTATCTGTCATCCATCCCCCTCTCATTCACCAGCGGGCTAGATGAATGAGACAGTGCATGCCAATGGTCTCAGCTCACTACTTCCACCCCTCCAAACACACACACACACACACACACACACCAGGACACAGTGAAAGGAGACGACTCATTTGTTTCCACCACACAAAGGCAGGGAGGCAGAGGGGAGCCAGGTTAGATAGGGAGAACCTTGGCAGATGGCCATACACTCCTGATAGTGACAACACTGGTCATTCACAATGAGCCGGAGAAGAGGCTCGTTCTCTCTCTCTCTCTCTCTCTCTCTCTCTCTCACTTGCTCTCTCCTTTTCCTTCCTGAATCAGTTCTGAGGAGAGGGTAATGAGCCCAATCAGATTTCCCCATGGCTCAGCATAACGAATGGGTCAGATGAGCGACAGGAGACACTATTGAAACAGGCGCTGGGGGAAATCATTGACTCCTGCTCTCTCTCTCTCTCTCTCTCTCTCTCTCTCTCTCCGTTCACCACCTGCCTCTCTCTCTTCTGTCTCTATCGTTGTCTCACTGTCTTCCTGCAACCTCACATTGAAAGCCACTGAGCCACTAAATGAGATGGTGCATTGTTATTCCTGTCACTCCTCTCATCTGATCTTTCAGGGGAAAAAAAGCTACATAAAAATAGACATTATGTTAAGTGTCCTCTCCACCTTTTGTCTGTGTACTTGTGGGCATATAAATGTAAAGCGTACAGTAAGAAACCCATGACTGCTGTCATTCTTTCTTAGAACTGGGGAGCACTGAAGCCGCAGGACACTGATGACGAGGTTCCTTTACTGTAAATTATAAGTAATAAAAAGGAGAAATGATCCAAATGCAGAGTTGATGGCTGCATAACAAACAGAGTAAAATCCACAATCTACTTGGAGCTGGAGGTCTTTACAGGTTTATATCATCAGGGACCAGAGTCAAATGGGTCCAAACGTGGTTGGATAGATTGTCTGGTCTATATACTATGTGACAATAACCCTTTATATACAGACCTCAAAGATTTGTATTTAAGTGGACCCTTCTTTGGCAGCTTTTGTAACAAATAGTTTTGATATATATTTATTGAAGAAATACATTTCTATTGGTCATCCATTCCTAATGACATTGGCATAGATGGAAATGTGTGCAGTACATAAACATTCTCTCATCATATTTGTTTTCTCCGGACGTTATTATGTTGCTGCTCTCTTCCCCCGCAGCTGCTTGTTAAATGATGAAATTAGGTGATAGTTATTGCTATCGCACCTTCACTGTCATGTCATTCACTTCCTTATCTGTTACACTTCCCTCATTTAATCACGGCTCTCTCACTCTCACATGTTATATTACACTTTGTTTGCATTCCACATTGCTTCCCACCTTCCATGTTATACAGCATAATTACTGGCTGCCAGTGCAATATGAGCATTTTCCTAATTAATGTGAATGATAAGTTGCAAATACACTGACAAGAAAGAATTCAAACTGTTGCCAGAAATGGCATCACAGTGGCTCACTAATTGGTCACACAATGTATGTCATGTAGCGGGACTTGTTTTTTGTTGTTTACTGTGTCCAAAACGCCGACGGTTGCGTTATGGTAACTTCAGTCGCTACGTCTCACACCACAGTAACACCTTTATACAGGTTTGCCCCCTGCTCATACAACTCACACGCTTTGTCGTATTTTTCAGGACAGTCTCCTGACAAGATATCTGACCTCGCTAGACTAGTTGTTCGTTTTTTTTAATGCTTGTGCTTAGACCCTGGCGCCATTTGGTTAAGGTTAGAGAGAGCCTGTGGTCTCATTGTAACAATCAATTTAACAACGGCACGATCTTCCTCTAACCTTAACCAAAGTGCTTTTGTTATCTAAACTTAACCACACTCTAAAGGCTCAGGTACCCAGCCGAACTGGGCCGATTGTGGCTGAGTGTTGGCACACGTTGGTTGTGTTCTGGCCAGGTGAACCTGGCCCAATTCAGGGTGTGCCAGATCCGGGCCATTACAAGGCCATACCGTTTTGGCAACCTGGGGCCAAACGTTGATTTTTTTCATGTTGCCTACCACAATATCAGCTAAATCACAGCACTATTGATTTTAGATTTCTGTAACTATTTAAATTGGTTAAAATCTTATTTCAGTGTACATTTGCATCTTGTGTTCGATCTTAAAATTTCCACAATCTCTCATTTCAGGTGAACAAGAGACTTGGTCATTTTATTTTCATGTGCTGCTGTCTGACCCCTGTTTAACATGATGTTATGAAGCATTAATAACGTTGATCTGTGATACAGAAGAAGCAGTAATTATCATATTGATACAACATACATCAGATTCCCAGGCCCAGGCAGCAGAAACAACTTTGGTGCTATGTTCAATCTTAAGTTGAACAGTGGATCTCCATTGTATGAATCTGGGGGGGGGGGGGGGGGGGAGGAGGGGGGGGCAGTGCAAGTCTCCTATTAAACCAAAGTAAAAAGGGTTTTACTTGATTATAAACGCTTGGATTGCAAATAAGCACATAAAGTAGTGCAATAACCTCTTCCGGCCATGAGAGAGCACATTTATGAAATATCAGACAGTTTGTGTCATGGATCGGACAGTGGACTCTACTCACCTTCACCTATTGGCCTTCACTGCACCAATGTACCCACTCACAGACCCTTCCCTTTTTCAATTCTTATACCTTCACTCCCCCTCTCTGCCCCTCCTTCTCTTTCTCTTCCTCTATTCCCATCAATCGCTGCCATTATTCTTATTTCCCCCCTCAACCTGTTTTCAACAGCCCTGCTTCCTGTTTCCTAGCTTTTATTTTGTTATCCATCTGTTCCACTTCCTGTCTAGTCATTTCATGTACTTCGTCACTCTTTGCATTCCCTATGTTCCTGGACACTGTGTTTTCCAGTTGGGACTCTGGCCTGCTCTGCTCTAACTAACTTCTCTTTGTGGATTCTCAATTTTTGGTCTGAGCTTTTTTCTTTGTTTATCTCCATCTGTTGGTCTCTAATAAATACTGGGTTATTTGGTCATTCAAGGTTTGGTTATATGTTCATCCTTATCTTTTGACATCTGTTTTATGCTAGTTTTTATCTGTTTACCCTTGTTTTATATTATCTGTATATATCTGTTTATATTCTATTATTCCTGCCTAACACTTCGTATCCGTCTCTACTCCTTGCACATTTTTTGGTTAACTGTCTGTTGTCATTTCTGCTTCGGCCCTTGTTTGTGTGCATCTGTTATTCTATCATTGTAATCTGACCCTGGTAGTTTTTTTTATGCCCCTTTTGGTTTATTATTACTGGTCCAGATTGGTGGTTTTGCCCACACTCTTCGCTTTTGTTAATATTTGACCGGCAGTTTCCTGGTCTTTCCTCTGTTCCCCCTTTTCTCAGTGCTATTGCAATTCATTTTTCTTATTCACGTAGCCTTCTCAGTTTCTTCCCCACGTTTTAATTTTGGCTTAGTGCTTAGCCCCAGTTTTAGCACTTATGTCCTTATTAATTGATTTTCTGTAGTGTGTTCTGTCCGTCCTCCATTTGTCAGTGATTTTCTGTACCTTACCACATTATTACACTAAATCCCTTTCTCCTCACAACAGTTTGTAGATTTAAAATTGCATGTCCGATCAAAAAGCATCCAAATCATCAACAACACAAACCCTGCTGAGGGATAATATGATCATTATCTTCTGACTATTTAAACGCATGTGATTTCTTAGAGTCTCTGACATTGGGTCAACATGTCTCCTGGGGAAACCTGTACACCAACCACCTTTAGTTATAATTACTGACAGGATATGGGTTGTGGTAACTTCCACCTGTCAACACCAATGTGTCAGGGATTTTGTGCAGGAAGGATGTGTTGAATCCACTGTTAGGCTGCACTTTCCAATGTCAAGCTACAGTACAGCAGGAAAAAACACTAGAATGATCCCTTTGTAGAGGGCAGAGGGAGAAGAGGAGAAGTCTTAGAACAGACTGACGGTTATTTTGCGTGTGATTAGTGGCACAGGAGAGGACAAAGTAGTCAGGCCATCTACGATACATGTGCTCCCCTACAGTAGCTATGAAGGCCAAGGACAGAGAGGCTTTACCGTAGACACCGACTCCGCATGTTGTATTATTGTCAAAGTTGTCTTTGTGAACAGATGTTGCAATCTGAGCTTTGTCAACAATAGCTTTTCATGTAAGTGCCTTTTTTTCATTTCATTAAATGAAGTCATTAAAACATGCTGTGATATGTGGTCATGTTGAAGGGTTTGGGTAAACGTATCACTTTGTACATGTATCTGTGACAGGTGTTTTTTGAGACTGGACTGATTTTCTTAGTCTCTCACATTTATCATTGGGTTTCTTTGGAAATCATACTTGACTTTCTAAAGTGACAGACAATAGAGAATTATGACCCACAAAGAAGTTGCCAATGCTAAACTTCTTCTTCTTCTTATAGGGGTCACCACAGCGAATCATGTGCCTCCATCTAACCCAACCTCAGCATCCTTCTACTGATATATTCACAGTTTCTCCTCTGAACATGTGCAAACCACCTCAATCTGGCCTCTCTGACTTTATCTCTAACACATCTAACATGAGCTGTCCCTCTGATGTCCTCATTCCTGATCCTGTCCATCCTCGTCCCTCCCAAAGAGAACCTCAACATCTTAAGCTCTGCTACCTCCAGCTCTGCCTCCTGTCTTTTCCTCAGTGTCACTGTCTCTAAGCCGAAGAACATCTCTGGTCTCACCACCACCGTTCCTCTGTTTTCCAGAGCAGACCTCCACCTCTCTAGATTTTCCTCCACCTGCTCCCTGCTCTCACTACAAATCACAATGTCATCAGCAAACATCATAGTCCACAGAGTTTCCCGTCTAACCTCATCTGTCATTCTGTCCATCACCAGAGAGAACAAGAAGGGGCTCAGAGCTGATCCTAGATGCAGACCCACCTCCACCTTGAACTCCTCTGTCACACCTACAGCACCTCACCACAGTCTTACAGCTCTCATACATGTCCTGCACCACTCTGACATACTTACATTTACATTTAGTCATTTAGCAGCTTTTATCCAAAGCGACTTACAAGTGAGGTACAAGGCAGCAAAAATCCAAGTCAAGGAGAAAACATCAAAGCAAAGTCTATCAGAAAAGAAAAGTGCGAGAAAGAGCAGAAAGGACTATTTTTTTTATTTAAATAAACTGATTTAATTGCATAGGAAGATGTGGAAGAGTTCTGTTTTCAGCAGTTTTTGGAATATTGGGAGTGAGTCTGCTGACTGCGCAGAGTTTGGCAGCTCGTTCCACCATCGTGGGATCATTGGCCTAAATGGCCCAGATGTTGTTCGTTGGCAGACCGCAGCGGGCGGGAAGGATTGTAGACTTTGCAGCAAGAGACAGAGCTTTGAACCTGATGCAAGCAGCTACAGGAAGCCAGTGTCTAAAAAGTGGTGTGACATGTGTTTTACGGCGGATGCGCTTCCTGACAAAACCCTCTGCGTTTTTCCAGACTTGGGACTGGAACAAGAAGACACTGGCTTGTGCCCCCTTGCGGTTGCATTCCAATGATAAACTCTATCCAAGAATTCAGAAAGACAAATAAGCATGCATATGTTTTTTGGTATTGCATCACATCTCAAAACATTTGGTTCCTTTCTAAAGAAATTGTTTTAAATATTAGTTTTACACATCCAAAAAACTACAATATTAATGTGGATGACTGATGTTTAAAGGTGCTTGTGTTACTTTCAAGTAGATAGCTTTAGCTTCAATTTTAGCATGTTTTAAAAGCTTAATTATATACAATGATCATCCAAAACAGCAATACCATGTGGTTTTTTGGTTTTTTTTGTTTGTTTTTTGTTTTTTGCTGTTCTCTTATTGGTTAAAGGGTGAGTCTCACTCAAAACAAACTTTTTTAAGTTTCTACACTCTTGTCTGTGCTGTTTAACACCAGACACAAAGCAAATACTGAACAAATAAGTAGAATTTGTCGACATAAAAAATACATTAATGATATGGTCCACTGCTCTCCTACTATCATACTCAGGTGTTAGGTCCAACAGATGAGTCTGCATTTGTATCCCCTCATATTTATTTACATTTCAAATCTATAATATGCAAGGCTGTGGTAACTGTCACTCACTGTGTGACACATTGGGAATCAAACTTTGTGGAACAAGACCTGAAATCAATTCACTCTGCTAAACCCAGTCTTCTAAACGTACAATATATGCACATGAAGGGCTGTCAAAAAATTGTCAGAATGCACCTCATTATATTAAGATACATGTGTGTCTACTAAAACATATTTGAAAAACAAACTGTAAAGAATGTAGCTTTTATTTTTGTTAGTAAAATGTCCTAGATACTGTAGCTCTAGTTAAAACAAGGTTCTGGCACCAGTTATATAATCCAAAAGCATTTGTTTGTCTAAGTTGGTTTGTCTCTTAACATTAGTGATGCCAAACATATAAGCAGCTCTATCTCTAAATGATCTGATAGAATAACAGTAAAACACTCACAGGACGTGCACAATTGATCAAAATCGGTATATTTGCAGATATTACGTTGGAACCGCACATTGTAGAAAAAGTGTGTGAAACTTGTGAAAAGTTTTTATTTATTCTAACTAAACTGGTATTACTTTGTATTCATATTTACATTTACATATTTCTGAATTTCATTTCAGTGCTTCTGTTGCTATTTATTGCTGCAGATACAGCAGCTGGGCCTGGGTGTGTAACACTGTATAACAGAATGAAAGATTAGTTTTATCAGAGCCTTTCAGAATTCATGGGCAGAGAAACTGAGGTGGCCACAGATACAACAATTTATTCCACTGTAAAGGAGAAGTAGAAGAACTTCAGTGGACAGTAAATTGTTTAATCTTTTTTGTGGCATAGAGGAAAATTTGATGCCACTTTCTCTCACTGTATATATATATTTTAATATTGGCTGTTCCATTTTGACAGTAGGACACCGCCGAGTACGTCCTTCTGCTCCCGAGAGGCGACTTGCCATGGTTGAGTGTCATTGAAGAACTTGCTCAGAGTGTGTGACGGCTATGGGTCGTCACAGGCCCGGCAGACGCTGTGATGGCACAGCTGGACCTATGATCACACTGCAGCCTAACACTGCTCACATCTCTTCAAGTACTCACCTATTCGAAGCTGCACTTACTTTCCCTGGGATAACACCTGAGAATAGCATCACAATAAAAGCTTTGTAATGTCACATCTCATGCTTGAACTGAATGGCTTTTGATGCTACACAAAATATAAAAAATGCACTGCATCTTCCCTTTATTTGCATCCTGCGCCTTGAATCAAAATCCTGTTTCCCTTGGACAGGTTTGCATGTGACTGCAAAAGCTTTTAGCACTAAATCTGAACAACTGTGCCTTGGTGTGCGGAAGAGGGCTTTGTGTAAAAAACCTCGGCAACATGTCATCCTAAATATGAACTTATCTTCAGCTTAAATGTCAGTGCGGCTTGAAAATTGGGAAGGAATAGAAATAAGTCAGATGAATCCCATATGCTGTTGCCATCGTTCCCGCGAATACCTTATGGCAATTAAAAGCATACAGGCATGACTTCTTTCCCCCCCAAAGATATACACAGATCACGATTGCTTCCCGATAAGTGTCGGATTTAATGCGCACTCACTTTCCTCCTTAACAGAATATTAATGTAGGCTGTCATCCATAAGAATGACTCATTTACAAGCATGCAGAGGAAGCTGAGGAATCAAACCTGGATGAGGTTTGTCGCCTCGCTCATTTGATAACAAGAACTCAAGTGTATTTACAAGGCAGAGCGAGCGAGATAAGTCAGTGGTGTAATGACACTAAGCAGGCCAGGAATGTCTCTGCCTCTCAGCATGTTGTTGTTCATCTTCCCACTACGGTTATCCCTCTTTCTGTCAGGAATCTCTGCTTCTTTGCGCGGCCCAAAGCCGCACAGTGCTGTCATCTGCGCCGCAGCAAACCAAGAATATCAAACGCCGGCGTTCTCGAGTTTGACATGTGAATCCTTTTTTACTTGCACGGCGTTTTGTGCTCGGAGCTCCAATCCCGTCCTGCTGGTGCACTCAGAACACGGAAAACATTTTGTTGCCCGTTGCCCGCATTGGCAGTAAGTGCACGAGCACGCTGACATGGCACTCAGATGGTGATGTGACCCCGCATGCGGTCTCCAATCTTGGAGTGTGTGGGAGTCAGTAGGTAGGTGTGAGGTTAGATACAAATTGGCCCGTTCATGTCACAGCCGTGCAGTCACCAACTCAAGCCTGAACGGCAGCTAGAGATGGAAAGCAACACGCCGAAGACAGGGGAGGTGTGAGGGAGAAAAGTAGCTGAAAGGAGTGTGATTATTTTTGGTGCAACTTAATATGAAACACAATTTATGTGTTTGGAGGCCTGAAAGAAATTTGTATTCCCCGCTGTTACTTTTGTGTTTTTTTCTGTTCTTTTACACTGCTAAGCCAGCTCACCTCATTTCGTGTTTATTCACCCCCCCATACGTTCATAAGTTCACCTCCATCCTGTCCTTTGCTGTTAAATGGCCTCCCTCTCTTCTCATCAACCTTCAAGCTTTCGTGTGATCTATCCCAGCAGTGTTTTATGCCTCGCATTATGACATGTATAATCAGGCTGGCTGTTTGCACTACTTTGTTCAGCACAAATTGCTGCACCAATGGTCGCGGCGAAGCACAGATGGGACGTGGACACTTTTTCATCGGCTGTTCCATACCACAGAGCCCAACACATCTGGTATGCAGCGAGAAGCATCTTTGTACTAATTTGTTTGTCACTATATATTGAAGGGACTATCTGTCATCCTGCCATGCTTTGGTTGCAGCATGATGTTTGAAGAACATGGCTAGTCATAAGTTTCAGGCAGCCTGGCTGGCTGGCCGCTTGGGACTCACTCACACAAGCCATCTGATTGTTGGGAGGGGGAGGGAGAGCGGGGGGGGGGGACGACATGGGAAGGAAAGTGGAAAAAGTACAGAGGATTTGGAAAGTTCACTTTGAAGCAGCAGCTTAACTCTGAATATTCACGGAGAGGTGAAGAGATAATCCATTTTCACTTCCTACCCTGCAAATCTCACACAAGCATGCATGAATAAAAAATACGAATAATTAATACGGCTTAATTAGAAATGTGAACTGTGTGTATGACCACAGGCAACTTGAGTGATAATTGACTGTTGCGCTGTTACTGTTGTTATGTCTGTCAAGCTTTTTGTTCTTGTCAACACTTGCAATTTTGCTGAAACCATTTGTTCTTAATTTCCTATTAAAGGAAAAAGGCTTTATTTTATATGAAGTAACTAACAAGTGAGGAAAACACACAGACCAGGAGAAATATAAGGTTCACATGTCAGTGTCAGAAGCTTCATGGACACTTCGACATGTGGACCTGAACTGTGGGGCTTATGGTTAGTGAACAACCAGCCACCACCGAGCCTTCATTTGGTCTTTGTTGGGATGGGAAAATGGTAAATGGTCAATGTTCTGCACTTATATAGCGCTTTTCTACCTACTTTACACTGCTTCTTATTCACCCATTCACACTCACACACACTCACACACACTGATGGCCAACACTCACTGGGAGCAACCAAGTTGTCTTGCTCAAGGACACTTTGACATGTGACCAGAGGAGGCGGGGATTGAACCAACAACTGTGAGATTGTTGGACAACCGCTCTACCTTCCTGCACCAGTCGCCCCCAACAAAGAAAAACAAAGATCTTCTTTTATAAATGTTGTCTATTTATAATCAAACAGGTTTTAAATGACTGCAAATCATCATCAACTTTTTTAAATTATATTTTACACAATGTGGTTTGTACAAACGTTAAGATGTATTGATTAATAGCTGCTGGAGGTGGAATTCTTTAGTCTTCATGGCCGTATTGTCTCCTAATATTTAATGTTAACATTGTGTCCTTTTAAACCCTGGGGTCAGGGGTCTTAAGTTTGCAACCTCTCCAAAATGATTTGGTTTCAGTTTCTGTCCTTCAGCACCACCTTCCGCAGTTTGATCTACTTTAGGTACTTCACTCATGATCTCGTGTCCATCCACTATCTTATCCTCTGCTGCTCTTTGTCTGCAACGTGCATTGTCAGCAGTGCTTCTGTGATGCTGTAATTCTTTATTCCTACTGCTGTACACTGGCAGAAAAACTCAGACTTGATGCCATTAATTTTAGCCAAAATGGCTTCTCCATCTACACCTTGGGCCATTCCTGCAGTTCCCCATCTTATGCCTTGTCATCACCTTTTTAAGCTACAATGAAGTTA
Organism: Channa argus; assembly: GCF_033026475.1. Taxonomy (NCBI): domain Eukaryota; kingdom Metazoa; phylum Chordata; class Actinopteri; order Anabantiformes; family Channidae; genus Channa; species Channa argus. Next base: position 1,808,682 of record NC_090215.1, on the reverse strand, counting down.
GTTCACTTTGATTGCTTTGCCTCTTGTCTTGTTTCCTAGCTTATATTTGCCAGACAGCACCATCATAATATCCAATAGAACCTTTATCTTTTACAGAATTTAGCATTTCAGGGGAAATTACTCAAATCGAGTTACTACTCCCCCAGACAGCATAGGTTCAATTCAGTCTTTACACTTTTGATTGTTTTTACAGGATAAAGACAAAACAAAAATTTATAACGCACCTTTCAAACGTTTTCATTGGAAATACAGTCCACAGTGTGACAGTTGTAAGTTATGACCGGACATATCCTCTTCAAGAAAGGGGTCCAGATTTTCATACACTGACATGAAAGGTTATGAGGGAATATTATTAGGCCCCACTTCCGATTTTTCACAGGTTTCTCAGCCTCCATACAAACCCAGAGTGAGTGAAAAAAAGAGAAGAACATGATGAATGCAATCTGACAGCTCATAATATCCCTTTCCCCATTCTATGCTCCACATTTAGTGTGATTATAAGTCAATTAAAGAACTGTTTGATGTTGATGCATCCAGACTTAAAAATTAAGCCTCAGTCTGGTATTTTGTTACCTCGTCTTCATGTCCCTGTTTACACCAAAATTGTCCTACAGGCCACGTGGGCCTGATGCCGCTCAGATTTTCGTAGGACATAGACTAACAGAAAATTTTAAAATTTTCTATTCAGCTTTGGATAAATACACTGAAAGGCTGCACACTTTTTGATATATTTTCATCCACAATAAAAAGAAGGGAAAGAAGAAAAGCTGCGCTTTTGAGTGAACCGTAAATGGCTCGGTGCTTACACAGAAATCAATTTTTCAGGGTAGAAAAAAACACTTTTATCTGACGACAAGCACTTTGCTGGGCTACTTAAGAATGACATTAATGTTGCAGGGGGATGATGACGATGTGGTAATACTGGTTGCAAAGGGACTTGGAAAATTCCAGGGCACTCAATATCTTGGAAATATCAGTTGTACATTTACTTCAAATGAAAAGGGAAAAATTGCTTGTGGCTTGTGTTAGCCCAAATGTGTGCCCATTTTGTTCCCAGTTTGCCCAAATTCATGTAATTCAACTGTCTGAAATTGTTTTTATAAATGGGCACAGCCAGGTGAGACAGTATGTTCTGTACAAGCCTGTACAAGCTTATGAGAATATTCAAATTATTGGGGCATAAAATCCAAAGTCATTCGGGAAAGAAAAAAATAGACATCTCATTTACACACAGCGCACACACAAATAAAAATCTGTGTTACCATTGCGCTTGCCTCTTTGTCACTGATTGGCTCAATAGTTGGAGGGAATCCTGACGGACCCACTTCCTCCTCCCCCTCCTTCCAATGGGAACAATTAATAAGAAAATTAAAACAACTTAAAAGCAACTGGAACTGGTGTTATACAACACTAACTGTACAGTAACGCAAAGGGTTTGACAAAGACTTGTCACAATTGCTTTCCTCTTCTACAGTAAACGCATCTACCGAGCCAACTACAGTCCTGCAGAGCATCATAGGCTAGAATTATCATATTGATTGCTGCAATCCTCTGCAGAAAGCATGGTTAAGCCCTTAGTAGTTGTTTTGAGTTGATTCATATAACCAACGTTTATTCCCAGGAATCTGCGGCCTGTGCACGTTTAAATTAGTTGCACCACACAACATTTGCATTGCATTCAGAAGCACATTCTGATTTAAAATAACATGTACAAAATCGGAGCCTTCACATGACATGAATGTACCGTTAAGCAGAGGTGACGCAAAAGAGAAGAGATACATTCAGTTCTCGGACTGTCACCATTTTCTGAGATGCATGCTGAATAATAGAAGAGTCACAGTAAAAGGTTTTTGCTGTATTGTACATAAGTATCTTCACATGACACAAGCTTTAATGTTCTCTGTCCCTTTGTATCAAAGCCCAAATCTTCATTATCACCCTGTTTTGTTAAGCTTTCATTCTAGCAAAGATTTCATTACACTTGAAAAAAGGTCTACATTTACAGCTGTTATTAAATATTTTTAATCACTGGCTGATTTATGTTGAGAGACAACGTATTTTTGGAATGAATGAAGCACTACATTTATTAACTGGAGGTGGTTGGGATGGATGGTGGTGGAGTCTGGGGACCGTCAGGGACCGTCCTCATGCTCTAAGGAACAGGCTGTGGATTCTTCCCTGTACTAAACTAGACCATAATAGCTTCTCTAACCTTGTGCTCTGAGACTCGAAACAGGGCCATAAACCAGTTTAACAATGCTGTAGGATATTGTACTACAAGACTGGATGTATAAGAATTATAAATTCAGCTTTATTGTTGAGGTCATCGTTAAAGGTTGTGCTGTATTGGGCTGTTGGATCAAATTGGATTCAGTTGTACATATGGATCAAATTCAGCCGGCGTTGACCTGCAGATTAAGTATGATTCTCATCAACACCCCTTCTCAGCAGAAACCTCCTCACGCTTATTAAGACGTTTATGTTGGTTCACTGATACAGTAACTCGACTGTGGACAACAAATCCATCTCCTGTGTGACACTGGTGGGAGCTGGTACCTTCACTTTTGAAGCTACTCTTCCACCTTTTCCATGACACCTTTTATTCACTTTTCATTCAAACTCACACTCCAAATACTTAAAACCACTTTTCTTCAGTTGGGGACAGCTCCTTCTCATTCCCAAGGTGTAAAAAAAGCGTTGCGTTATGCAGTCCCTTCTGCGTTAAAAGGTACTTCTTGGCGTCGGTGATTGACGCTTACAGCTTTCAGTGTAGTTAATTAGAAACCCTAAAGCAGTGATTTGAAATATGAAGTGAGAAAGTCTCACAGGGAGATAGACGGTACAACAACACACAGGATTGTACCACAGGAGGCCAAGGTTCCACCCTCGTGCAGCTTGTTGTGCGCTTTATTGATTACACAAACTTACCTTAACCTTAACGTTTTTGTGCCTAACCCTAACCCTTGTTCCCAGGGCTTCAAATAGTCGTGCTCTTGCAGCGTCCAACAGGAACGCCAGAGGGTACCTGTGGCTTCAGCATGATATGCAAAGGATGTACCAAGCGGCACAATTTGATGCCTTAGGAAGCGTCATTATCTGACGCTGTGGGATGAGAACATGTTGTTGGGGGCCCCGGGAGACTACAGGCAAGCTCTCAACTCCATCTTTAGGCAGGCAGGGCCTCGCTGTTTGCCCAGCGTACTTGATTGGCAGTTGTTTTACCAAATGTTTTACAGTGTTTTCTAGTGTGAATATTTCTTTTAGTGTCTCAGAACAAGAAAAACGGCACCATCTGCATGGGCTGATAAAACAAGACTTCCAGTGCAGTTACTGCAGGTACCAGTGAGCGTATCCTATATAAAAGGGGCTCTGGGGATAATGTACTCTATAGTATCGCTAAAAGGGAGCAACCCTGTCTCATACAGCTTCATACTTTAAAAGGAGCACTCAGCCCTCTGAGGCTGAACCTCTCCGGAGATTTTCAGAGGTACAGGTGCCTAACCAAGTAAAAAGCTTTTATCTTGGTCCAGTGATCAGCCGGACTGGACCAGTGCTCCATGTTGTGGTGCCCACTAAGCTCACAAGAGCTGCCTTTGATTAGAGGACTGTGGAATAACACGATATCAATCCCTACATCTCTCAAACTGCTTGATCTCTACCCACTGTTCTCTGATATGATTAAAATAAGGTTTTTCTGCCTTGACAAATTCCTTAAAAACTCAAGTAGCAGTGATTTATTAATGCCAGTATATTCTTACAGTTATTAGTAAAAACATGACAAAGACTCATCTGTAGAACCAGGAGGTGTGATTAAATAGGATTTAGAAGAACTATGCTGACGCTTAAAAGAATTTAATCGTTTCAGTCTGACAAGTGAAACAGTGTCATCTCTCTTGTCTGAAAAGATGTGGACTGTCTGTCAGAGTTATGGAGCCTCCTCCAGGAATTCACTGTTTTAGAGTTCAACCTGATTTTAATGGTTAAAATCACTACCTGAAAACCAAAAAGCCATCACATGTGCTTAATACCGTATTCAGCTCCTGTCAGACCAATACATTTTCTGCTTCTGTGTTGGGAGAATATCCATCTATCTAAAAGACTTTACCTTGTTCTGAACCAACAGGATGTTGGGCATCAGTTCAGAAAAGTGGTAGATCCATAAAATGTTTTATGGGGTCCAGACTGGGGCACAAAAGGTGGCACTTATAAAAATAAACCGTATTATAACAATAATGTGTTTGTTGAGTGTTATTTCTTCTTTCTATTTGTAATTTCATTATAAAGTTAAAACATTTTGTCTCTGAGGGTTCATCACAATTTTTATCAGGATTTCCCCCTGATAGGAAGTGGAAATACTTGAGTACCTCCAAATTGTGCAGTACTGTAGTTAGTTAGCTTTGACCACTCAATTCCTCATCCACCTGTAAGTGTATATGAACTGTGAATTCAATTGAAAGTTTTAAAATGATAACAGTACTAACATCATTTTTATGTATTCCAAAAAACAAAAAAGTCCTCAAATGTTGCACATTGCTAAACTTAATAACACAAACTATGCTCCAGCCCATCAATACATGATAGCTAATCAAAGATCAGGATTTGTTACTTTTTACGGCTAATGAACCTGTCAAAGCCTCTTCCAGAGAGGGAGATATTGAAACCAGACTTAATCAGGGAAAAGTCTACACAGATTAGAGTTTAATGAAGTCAGAATCTTCAATGATGATTTTTTTCTAGCTTTATTTCTGAGGTGTCTTTCAGTGTCTAACATTGTCTTTGCTATTTCTTTGCGTATCCGCCATAACATCTATAGCTGAGCCTGGTTCATTGGTGGGATGTTATGTGTGCATATAAAGGTGTGTGTGTTTGTGTCTCTTTATCAGATGGAGTTCCTCAGTGTGTATCCTCTGTGGATTCTCTGTGGGAACTTACAGTGTAGATCCAACTTCTCACTGTATTTATATACAGGTGACAGATGATGTATGAGCTGCGTTATTAAATACAAGCCTGTGTAAATGTTGGACCCCCTCATGATTTCTTCTCTTTTTATGTTTATCTCATACAAAAATCTTCAGATCTTTAAACTAAATCTAACAACCTGAGGCAAAAGCAAAGGCAACCTAAGCTTGAAATAAGAATTGTATTTATTGACTGAAAGGTGGAGTAATACCAACTATGCCTTTGGGAAAAAGTATTCACCCCTTTAGTTAAAAGACTAGCAAAGTGAAATCCATCAGTCTGCTTACTAAGGCTCTACGACTCCCCAGATCCAAAGTAAGACACTCTATCTACAAATGGAGAAGACTTAGAACAACAGTGAACTTCCACATTGTATGGTAGATCTTCCAAAATTAGTTCACAAGCGCGATGACAATTCATCCAAAGATGTACAGTTAAGGTCAGTGAAGGTCTGTTTGGAAGACAGTGGTCCTGTTACATGTGGTGTAAACTAAACAAATTCAGAAAAAAAGACCACCATATCTACAATCAAGTAGCTAGAATCCTGAAGGAGAATGGGGGATGCATAAGACGACCCCCCACCCCCACCCCACCCCCACCCAAGAATTTGCGATGGGGCCTTGATGTGAACTCTGCATGACCATAGCAGCTATGCGGTTCAGATGGTGGTGACTTAGGTATTTAATCAGGTTTTTACCTTCACTAAATATAACTATGATTACAAACTTGTATTTGCTGTTTGCTTAGGTTTTTAACCATTCATTTTGTGTTGAATGACTAATTAGCAGTCTAACTATTGCAGTTCTCATGCAGTATAAAAGTTTAAAATAGTTTAGCCTTTTTGTTTTTGTGAAATGTGACCAGAGCAGATCTTACACTTTTTTCAATTTTCTAAAGCGTTTTACATTAGTATCATGTAGTGCTGCCTCAGAGTGTGAGCACAGCTAAATTCAGCTGCATAAATAGAGTTTATCAGCCTTTCAAACTGCCATAAAGCACTGGGACTGAAATTCTGTCAGAGTAGGTGCATCCAGCTGAAGTCAGCCATAGACAGAAGAGTCTTGAGCATCTCCAGCAATCACACCACATTTAAACTGAAGATAAAACAGAGCTAATGAGGCCATACATAGCAGGGCAAACGTCACATGAAAAGAAAAGTGACTATTCTTCTGAGGGGGCATCATGTCTTCTCCAAACTACTCCAAATCGCTTTCCATTCACGCAGTTCTCCTGCACACCCCCCCCCACCACCCCCATCACCTTCTGCGAGCCTCCAATCCACAAGCCAGCACTAGTGTACCTTCCCACCTCAGTGGTGAGTGAATGAACGATGAGTAATGGTGTAGGAGAGTGAGGTCATTATGAGACGTGGGAATTTGAATCGGCACACCGGAGGCCTCATTTGCACCATTCACCACGTCTTTTGACTTTGAAGTGTGCAGCACACCTGACTCCTAGTGGGGAGACTGGTGCTCATTTCCGCTTAGTCTTTTTAAAGCTAAGGCAGATCAGATCTATTCTGGAAAGGGCGTCTACAGTACTTCTCTAAATGCCGGGTGGAAGCAACATGGGAAGCAGCAGGAAAATGTGTGTTTTTGTGTGTGAGGGTTTCTTACCCACAGTGTTTCCCATTGTAGGTGTGACAGAGACAGGGAGAGAAATGTGAAATTAGCATCGATGTATCTTTGAATATTTTACTAATGTAATATTTTAGGATTATTTTAACCTGTTGGATGATAACCAACACCTTGTATACTAAGCAGGTTTCAAGTCCACTTACAATAATCGTAATTTAAACATCAGAAATGTGATTTTGCATTTCGTGCTTTTTGTTTCCTGTTTAAAGAGTACGTGTATATAAATGCCTGTTCTATACTAAAATAAATCTCTCCCAAAAAACCAAAACCAAAAAAACAAATGAAATGGTGTGGAGGAGTTTTTCAGCTCAGATGATTTCATCTAGTTGCTCATACTACAGAGCGTGTTGTCGTGGTTAACCTGCTCCTTTAAAACTCCACATGGGACAAAGACAAAATATCAAATTCGATTTCTTGAAAATGATCTGATCATTTTAAATTTGATGCCAGCAAAGTTAAATGGTAAATGTTCTGCACTTATATAGCGCTTTTCTACCTATTGGCACTCAAAGCGCTTTACACTGCTTTTTATTCACCCATTCACACTCACAGTCACACACACACTCACACACTCACACACCGATGGGGGAGCTGCTATGCAGCTGGCCAACACTCACCAGGAGCAACTAAGTTGGGGTTCAGTGTCTTGCTCAAGGACACTTTGACATATGACTGGAGGAGCCGGAGATTGAACCAACAACTGTGAGATTGGTGGACAACCGCTCTACCTTCCTGCACCACAGTCGCCCTTAGGAAGGGGATGTTTAATTCAATTTAACTTTATTTATGTAGCTCCAGTTCACAACAAAGTCATCGAAAGGTACTTTACACAATAGAGTCAATATACTATAAACATAGTATATACAATACATACATAGAAAACCCAAATCCCCCTTGAAGACGCCAAAGGCAACAGTGGACAGTAAGAACTCTAGCAGAACCAGGCTCAGGGTGGGCGGCCATGTGTCTTGACCAGTTGAGGTGAGCGGAAAATGGCTCTGTGCCAAAAATGTCAAAACTAATCTTTAGTAGAAACCTTTTTATTTCTGTTTAGGTTATTAAAGTTTAGCTTCATAATGAGTCCAAATATAGAAACCATGATTACGCCAGAATTTTGACTTTCAATGTTCCTCAACAAACCTTCCTCCATCCTTCATCTCAATGCACTGTACTTGTTTTTTCCTCTGCAGTTCCTACTCACACTGTAGCACACAGCAGATTCTGCACTGAACCTTCATAAATCACGTTAGCAAACATGGTTGCTAGGAGTCTTGTGACGCAACTCCCAGTCCCCTAAAAAATATCACAATGTTATTATTATTTCCAACAGAGGTGTTTTTGGGAGTGGGAAGATGGAAGAAATCACTCTACATCATTGTTTGTGTCTGCCTCCTGTTTCCATCCTGAAAGTCTTCTCTGAATCACCCTCTGGTTTCATTGTCTTTGATCTCAAGTGGATGGTGGCATTTTCTAGGATGATGCCTCATATTTCAAGGTTGTGCTTATTTCTGAACTACAAAAAAAAACAAAAAAAAAAACGAGTGTATTGATATCCTCCCTTTTGTGAGCAGGTGAAAAGAGACTAAAACAAAGAGAAAACTTCACAAGACAAAAACAAACCCCTCACAGGGAGATGTGTCTTCCACACATCTCCCTGAGTAAATAATGGGATCAGAGATGTTATCCACTGTCTGTGTAGGCAAAGCATTTTGCTTGTGGTGCATGACCCAAAACAGACAAGCCCACGAAATGGAACAGCAGCTTAGCATTGCTCTAGTAGACTCAAACAAATAGAGTGTGGCACTGCTATCCTGCATAGCAGTGTGATACAGTGTGTCCAAAATGCTCTTTGACAGTAATACAACTGTTGGTGTGTTTAGATCATGGGTGTATTATGAAACCTGGATACGATGCCACCACGCAGCTGTTCACCCAGTCGTCTCCTGTGGCCACTCACAGTATTGCAACTGTAATTCTCCTGCAGCCCGTAAAACAATTGGTAGGACATATTCATAATGAATCCAAATATAAACGAAATTGGTCAGGACTCCGACTCCGAAAATGTAATCCAATCTTCATGCTAAATAATTTTTAAGACACAGTCAAACCAGGACATATCAAAACGTTTTTCTGCTCATGCTCCTGGTGAGACATCTCCATTTACAGTAAGTGCCCGGGCACCTTTGTTCTCCTTTCATCCATCGTAGAGTAGCCACCTTTAAAAATAAAAACGAAATAAGTGAAACATTGTTTTGCTTTATATAACCATAAATAAATTGCTAGACATTGGAGACCTGAGCACATACATGGAAAAGCCTCCAACCATTTTGTACATAGAGGAGTTTAAGAATATGGTTCAACCCGCACTGTATGTAATATGAATACAGCACCATAAATATGATCTTCTTCCCTCCACTGAATCTTTCTGTAATAAAATGATCACAGTAATTGCAAACTTGGGTTGAATTATCTTATTATAATTGGTGATAAAAACCTTAGCAGAAAAGGATTGGGCCATAACATTATAACTTTTAAGTGGATATTTAAGACGGATGTTACTTTGTAAAGAGTTAGCAAGAAAGATTAAGATGGCTGCATGGTCTACAGAGTTTCTGACCTAATTCACAGAGCTACTCACACTCGTGATTCTGAGATAAAGATTGAAATTTGTGATCATTATAACATCTCCCACCTATCAGAATGAATTACAGTCACTGTTTTTCAAAAGGGCTATGAACAGTGGCATTTAAAATCTGTCATTTTATAAGTGTTAACAGATCTTCAACAGTACAGTGTTTCACTAAGCACTAACCACTGTGGTTAACACTGCCACCTCACAGCTAGAAGGTCCCGGGTTCGAATCCTGGTTAACTGCGGCCTTTCAGTCTGGGGTGCGAATGTTCTCCCCGTGATCGCATGGGTTTCCTGAGGTCTGTTTGTGTCTCTCTGTGTTAGCCCTGAGATGGACTGGAAACCTGTCTAGGCTGTACCCCACCTCTGTAACAGGGTCCAGCCCCCCATGACCCTGAACACCATAGGTGTTCACATATTAGCTAGCTAGCTAACTTAGGTAGGCAGCAGAATCAGCCCAACAACATATTGGACAGTCACAATATTAGTTTCTATGGGAACTACTTGCATCCTAACTATTCATCTGCCATGATCTGAACACAAGAAACTGTCAGTTACAGACCAAAACCAATCGATCACAGCCAGTAACTGAATCCTTTTCTTTTCTAACTTAACTTATTTCTTTGTCTGAATATTGACTTTAATGTAAATTTAAAGACATTGTGAATATATCGGTAGAAGGATGCTGAGGTTGGAGCTGCGAGGCAGGAGGTCTAGAGGAAGAGCAAAGAGGAGATTTATGGATGTAGTGAGAGAGGACATGAAGTTAGTTGGTGTGAGAGAAGAGGATGCAGAGGACAGAGTTAGATGGAGGCACATGATTCGCTGTGGCGACTCCTGAAAGGGAACAGCCCAAAGGAAAAGAAGAATGTAAATTTAAAGACCATTTCATAAATAAGAATGTGATGAAACTAAGTTAAATCATTCACTCATGTCGTTAAGTGCATATGTCCCACATGGAAATCCTTACAGATTATTCCCAAGATTGTCATTTACTGCATGTTCAGACTGAAACAAACCATTTTTAACCTTAACGCTATCCCAGTTTAAAATTGTGTTTTTAATTTTTAAAAAATTAGGATTTTATGAGCTGGTTGTGTGGTAAATCGGAGAAACACTCAGACAGGATTATAAATCATATATTTCTTTTATTAATTATGATCATCAAGGCAGCCTCAAGTGTAAGACTTGTCCTTGTAATCACTGCCTATGCCCTGTGTTATTGGCTGTTCCTGTCTCTCTGCCTCCACCTTGTGTGTGTGTGTGTGTGTGTGTGTGTGTGTGTGTGTGTGTGTGTGTGTGTGTGTGTGCATGCTTCTGTAAGCCTCTCTACCTTGCTGCCTGTCAAACCCACTATCTACCTATCAATCTGTGAGTTTGTCCGCCTGCGTGCGGTGATAAGGAGCCGTGGGTGTCTGTAGCCCTGACACCAGCTGATTTATGCCGGCCTCTTTCCCTTTAGGGGGGCGATTTGTGAGAAAATCCCCAGCGACTCATGCTGACTTTGTGTGCGTCAACGTCTATGTGATCATCTGGTTGTTTGCATGTGTGTGCTGTGCCAAGATCATCTTTCAAAACAAAGATGACAGGGAGCTGTAACTCTTTTATTTCCATATTTCAACTCATGTACATTACTGCAAGCTCATTCAATATTTGAACTGCCCTTTTGTAAAGTACATGAAGTAAGGTTTTCATTGTCTGAGTCTCTTCCACCCAGTAGCGGGATGAAATCAATATGCAATGAAATATAAACGAGTAAAAGCGCAATGTAAAGCTGAATCAACTTAAAAATGGATGACTTCAACTAATAAAAGAAGGCTGCAGTTTTTGCAGTTAAAAATTGATGTGGGAATCTGCCTGGGATCTTTCATTTTGAATTTTCTTAAATTTCACTTTAGATGATCAGGTTTTGCTCATTTTCTACATGTTAAAGAAAATATTGCTAACTCTCAACCCCTCAGACACATGAAGAGCCTAAAAATAGCAGTAAACATACACAGCAATTAAAGTAAGGCTTTTTAGTCTGACTGAGGGCCTTAGAAAATATATTTATAGTTTAGTTTAAAAAGTGGATTTCTTTCAGTCTCAACAGGGAAACACACAAATTAAAAACTGCTCTGAAAAGACTTAGAATTTAAAGAAAACCATCTAACCCTAAGCTCCATTTTAGATCTAGATACACAAGGAACGTGGATTTTGGTCACTTCACTTCAAGGGGCTTTCGGAAGAGACAGTATGTGAAAAGTATCAAGATTAAGACTCATTACTGTCTGATCTCTTTCAGTACTAATGTGTGTGCCTCACTGCAGTTTTAAGACATACGAAAAAAAAAAATTGTGAACCTCTCTGTTGAGGAAAACAAATTTTATTTTGTATCCTAACTTAAGAAATTACAGAGAACAAAGCGGAAATACCTTCTCAAAAGGTTAAAGTACTAGCTTTGGGGCCGATGCTTATACAAAGTGCATTGTGTAGGAATAACAACATCTGAAGCCATGCGGCATCAATGGTTGTATGGTTTAGGCTCTAAATCGTGTGGATGGAAGCTCACATGACAAACACCAACCCAAAAGGAATAGCAGACTACTGCTCACACAGGCACAGAGCACCCAGTCACTCTGGGCGTCCTCCCAAGCAAACAGTGGATGTGATGAAGTAGTGTGGTTTCAGCTTGTCGTATGGAGCCATACGCCCCTAACACGTTGTGACTTTAGTTGCAGTAATGCTGTCGTTGTGTCTTATGACACACCGTATCCATATCCTCTCACACAATATCCTATTGTGAGCAGCTGTAACCGTTGATACGCCTGCATCTGTCCGTGCGTGCAGCCACTTCTTGTTTTGTATTCCTGCTTCTCCCTGTAAATACAATTTAAAATTGCACCTTAAACGCATATTTGCAAAATTACACTGCAAATTCTGCTTTAGGATTCTACCGTCACTATGTAATGAAAAATATAACAGAAAAAGCCTCATATAGCCAAAAAAACCCCAACCTATAATTTATGTCAAATACCATTAACTAAATTATCATTACGTTAGCCTACAAGTGATCACTGCAACCTGGTGTCGACTCTTCTTTATGTTCCTTATAGGTAACGTGAGCTTGATCCATTTGAGCGCCTCATGTTTGTTCATGAATACAGTAAGTCAAGCTCTTATTGTGGAGCCGGAAAGAAACACAAGGAAACACCATCAGTGGCATATGGCATATAGTGATACACACTGAGAGCATCACCCTGGCTGTCAACACATTCTTTAGTATGGCACATGTGAGTGACTCAGCTTCAGTAGTTGAGCTGCATAACCGTACTAAAAGACTGTGTGAAGAGCGTGAGACAAATCATTCCGATACGTTTAACAAGCCGGTCGTCTTCCTGGTGATATGTTATTTTATCTGCATTTTTAATAGGTTTTGGTGAAAGTCACTTTATTCAAGCCCCACTGAATAAGTCAGAAAACAAATGATAGAAATTTAAAATAGGCAGAACTAAGTTTAGTAAAACTTAATGTTGTAATGTATCTATAATCAAATTATATTATAAATCTAATCTACTTTGGCATTAATGAAACCTAAAGATGTTTTTTTAGTTTTCTTTTTGTTTAGTAAGCTGTGAATATTTGGTGTTGTTTAAGTTTTAGGGTTTTTAAGCAATTATCTAGCAAAATTCAGGCATTTCAGACTCACGGCTGATCAAACATCAGTATTGCACTAGTTTTAAAACACCTCATTCTATTAGTCTTTTGATGTCAGTTTTACAAGCAGTGCTTTCAGAAAGTTTCCAGACTCCCTTCACTTATTTCCAGCCATTTTGGATTATGGGGTACTGAGTGTAGATTAATGAGAAAAAACTGAATCGTCCTATCAGGCTGTAAAGTAACCATAGAAAAAAAAAAGTCAAGAGGGGCAGGGAATATTTTTTTGAATGCACTGTACATAGAATACAACACCTTCAAACTTCAGCCCTCTTTCTGACAGCCAACATAAAGATGACAGTGTTGTTCTGACTGACTGACCGTGTTGGGGTTGAGGACCTGGGTCGGCCTGTTGTGTGCATCCACCTGTCATTTATCACAGGGTGACAGCCACCTAAGTGGCTCTGCCCCCATTTGCCAGAAAGCCACTCTCAGAAATCCTTTGCACTGAGACTTGTGGATTGACTTGGATCAAGGGTGCTAACAGGGAATGGAGAAGCGACTCTAGTTAAGGAATAGAAAGACCCACTGGGTGGCATTCAGAGTCGTCTCTGGCTATGTGTTACTGGCCACTCAATGATTTTATCCCTACTTCATCTGCTGGTGTCTTTTAAGGTTTTCAGGTCTGTGGCAAGCGTCAGGCTGGAATGACACAGAGGAGACAAGAGAGTCAAAATAAAACAACATGGCTTCAGTACTGGGTTGGCTTCAGTACAGCTCTGTGGATAGAATGTATATTCAACACACCCAGAGCCTGTTTGCTGAGATAATTAAATTCTCAAAGGATGCACGGAGACGCAACACGTAAATTAATTTGAGCTGCAGAAACAGACAGGATTTATGCCGCTTTGGCTGCAGCATTCACTTCCAGAACAAATAAATGGATGTTTTTGAAATTAATTACTGTTCCAGTGCGCCATTAAAGAGTATCAGTTATCAGATGACTTTGAAATACACACTTGGCTCTTTTGATGTGTTAATGATGACAAAGTAAATCATCCTGCCTGCCACACTGCAGTTAGAAAGACAAGGAAAGAGACAGAAATAGAAAATGAATTGAGCTGCGAGCATCGCTGAGAAAAAAAAATGCTAATGGTAGGAAAGAAGACATGAAAGGGTATAAAAAGCATAATGTAACAGTCCAAACTCATGAAATAATTTGTATTTCAGGCCAATTAATATTAGGGCTATGGCCTTCGTGGCTCAGACACTGAAACATTTCCTTCCTTTTTTTCCCCGTTTACCATCGCTGAGAAGGTTTCAGGTTCAGGTCTGCCTCAGTCCCCTCTAACGCATTGAAAATTTACTTTAAAATAAAGAAAACCCTTCATTTTAAATGTGCTTCTGAATGTAGGCCAGACTTACAGCAGATATGACTGATTGTGCTCAACTCTCTCTCCTCTGTTGTAATGTAGGGCTGGATTTAATAGCCTGGCTCTTAATCCATGTCAAGGAAGGCAGAAAAGGCCCATTTGACATGGGCTAACTTCCCTCTGTAATTAGAAAACCTCATTAAGTTCATTAAGTCATTCCCTGTGTTGGGGGAATTGTTTTACATGTGCCGCCAACAGACTCGGCCACCGCTGGCAGAGCGCAGGATAACTGAGGCCGCTTTCAGAGCAGTGAGTGCAGTGTGAAAAATGTTTGACAAGCAGAAGGAGAAAATGGTTAAAAATATTTTACTGTTTTGCTGTGAAACACCTTATGCAATTCTGATAGTGGTGCTACAACTTTCAGTCGCGATCAACTTTCTTCACTTAGGAGGGACCTTGGCACCAGCTTTCAGTCTAACAGCTCCAAATGGGAGGAAGGAAATATCATGGCAGGACTATTTTGATGGGGAGGGATATGAGTGTGACACATTTCTGAAAGGCCCTTTGTCTTTTCCATTTATCTGAGGCCTTGAGCACAGAGAGGAGGGGGATACCTAGTGCGGCCTTGGGGAGCAACACACTAACAGATGAGTAGACACCACTGCCAGAGGCCCTCTGTGTGTTTTTTTTTTTTTTTTTTCCCTCAGTTTTGGCTCCTAGACCCAATGATTCCAATTTGGGTGTCAGTGAGAGCAGCGATTCATCATTGGCTGGATTACTTAGTGGGCCGAGAGCAGAGGGCCATTCATCTCTGTAGCTGACACAGCCGCGGCCAGAGAGACGCCGTGCTGCCAGAGCTACCTCTGCTGCTGCAGGCACAAAACTAAGTCCTAGAAAAACACTCACATGCTCCCAAATACTCTACACTCAGTCACAGTCACTTGGCTGAAGACGCAGAGTTAATATCCCCGTGCAGAAAACGAGTTGAACCCTTTTTTCAAGGTGTCAAAAGCTGCAGCGCTTCACGCTGCCCCGTGTTTAACATTTTTATGTTTAGAGGAGTAGCTCAGCATTTAGGGTCATACACATATCTGCTTAAAGGAGAACTTTCTAAATAAATCGCATTGTCCACTGTCAACATACAGATGCTAAAGCCAACACTGAATCTTCTGGACTCACGTTTAGTTAGTTGTCATGTTCCTCTGACCATGAGGGCCATACCTATACCATACCCATAGCTATGGGACATTATGTATAGAGTGGTCCCTCCGTTGCCATTACGTTCCATCACAGACTGTCCAGGAGCTCAATTACGCCCTGATCCAGGTCTGGGAGGACAAGCCCTTCTTCAGCCCAGACAGTGTTGATAAGGCGTCAAATTGTGCGGCTTCGTACATGATTTGATGTATCATATTGATGCCACAGTTACCCCTTGGTGTTACTAGTGGACACTTCGGGAGCACCACTATTTGACGCCCTGGGAACAACTGCCTCCGGTATTGACACTATTGCCGTCAGTATTAGATTTTGACCTTTCACCTTTTGACGCCACAGGAACGACTTTATATACACAAGGGACAAAAGGGAAAACAACTTCAGGGTAACGTTACGTTAAGAAACAATGAATTGGGTTAGGAACAAAAACTTTAGGGTAAGTTTAGGTTAGAAAAAAAATGACACAAAAACAAAGGGCTACAAACAATAATAACGGCACACGCACGTACTTCCTTACTATATTATTATGAAAGCATAATAGCATGATGTTTGAATAATCTTAAAACATCATGCACTAGGGTCAAACCGTGGTCTCTTGTGAAAAAGTCTTGTGTCTTTTGCCATCCACCTTCCTATTAAACATTTTTACTTCATATTTTACTTTAGCTTCTATATAACTACCCTGAAAGATCTGAGCATCAATCACAAACTATGTTGACGAATTATTTTTAGTGCTTTGTTCACCAAACTTTGCCCTGCATGCCTCTGTGTCTGGGACTCTGCTAGGTGTTATTTGTTGTGTCATACTGTGACTTCAATTTCTGAAGGTTTAAACAGTAAATTACAGATTAATTTCAAAAGAGATCATGGGACATTCATTTTATCCTTAGGGTTTAAAAGACACAGCCATATTTTGTTGGGTATATCATCATGCATATCATTTAGCAGGGGTCAGCATGGAAAAATGTAAAATAATACTGATCACGATCGCTTGATGTCAGAACACACAGAGAGTTGTGCTGTGCGTCCACAACAAATTAAAACCATCCAGTGGAGTTAATGTTGGTCCGTATTCAGTAAAAGCACTGGGTTTGCGCACACGGGTGTGTAAAAAACATACCTAGAAAGCCAAGAGTAAAGTTCTGTTGCTACAGGGCGACTGTGGTGCAGGAGGTAGAGCAGTCATCCATCAGTCCCACAGTTGTTGGTTTAATCCACGGCTCCTCTGGACACATGTCGAAGTGTCCTTGAGCAAGACACTGAACCCCAACGTAGTTCAGTGTCACCCCAACCGGTGAGTGTTGGCCGGCTCCCCCATTGGTGTGTGAGTATGTGCTTTGTGTACCAATAGTTAGAAAAGCGCCGCATAAGTACAGACCATTTACCATTTAGCTACACAGGGAACTCCAACTTTACTATACACACACACTCACATACACACACCTCCCCCTCCTGCCAGGCCTGAACACCACTTTGTGCTGATAAGACAGAGACACCACTTGCCTCCCTGCAGGTGAAAAACAAGGTGGACATTCACACACTGAGCCTCACACAGTGAGCTGCATTTACAATACACCTCTGTGGCATCGACATAAATCTGCAGGGTGTGCTCATCCAGGACACGCATGATTTAATGCCCTGGAATGAATGTCGGAGCCTCTATTCGTTTTAGGGGAAACAATAGAATGAAATGCATATGCACACGGGGAATAAAAGGGTTAGTTGGAAATGGTAAATGGGCCACCTCGAGGTGAACTAGAACATTTTCAGTCTTTTAGTGGCACACTTTTACTTTGGTGAGGAGTTAAATGAAAAAAGGAAGAGAACAAAAGGCAAAGGACACATGGCATTTGAGCCCTATCAGCCGCCGTACACATATTTCTTTTGTCTTGTTTCTTTTGTGTCGTCCAAAACCACTAAAGTGTTCAGCACAGAACAGCGAAACAGCCCGGACAATGAAGCAGCCCGTTCGCCATCTGTACTGCACTCTGTGCACTGTAGGCTGTATGACAAGTCAGGGAAATGGGCTTCAGTCATGCCCAGTCATCTGAAGTGCCACAACTAAATTATCAACTATCGGCGAGGAGGGAGAAACACTGAGAGAGAGAGAGAGAGAGACACATACAAGGAGAAAGGAGAGATTCCATCTAATGTCCGCTTATTCTTGTGAGTCGCATCAAAACGAAAAGTAATTAAGTCGGATGCGGATGTTATTGGAAACGAGAATTCTATCTGTGAGGCTGTGGGCTTGTGATGCCTGCAGCTTATCCAGCCTGTGTGAGTGTGTGTGTGTGTGTGTGTGTGTTTGTGACTGACACACTGCCGTGCAGTGGAAGATGAGACCTCTGTTGTGTGTTTGTAACAAGCGCAGCCAGCCGCTCCTCATTAACCTTTGGGGAGATAAGCCTGTTTTAAGTCCATGTTTGAACAGCCTGTGTGAAGTATCTCCCACTGATATGTAGCTAGTCAGCCACCCAAACCGTCCTTCCCTCCCCTTTCACATTCAATATTCCTCTTCCCTCACCGCCTGCCAGATTACCAGAATTAAATTTCAATTTTAATCACAGTCCTACAAATCTCTATAAATCTACCACCTGAGCCACCCTTAATTACAGAACAAGCATAGTTGGGCGGTGTGCGGCCGCGGCCCACTAACAAGGTTAAAAGGTGCAAAGTGTGTGTAATGGGAAGCAGAGGAGCTCACTGAGCAATTGTTAACACCATGTTAGCTCCTCCACTTCTTTGTCTCTTGCTATGTTCTCTCCCTATTTTCCCAACTAGCAAAATAAACAGAGCACCTTGTTAGAGGCGCTAGGCTAGAAGTAATGTAATTTAGCTAAGTGGTGAATGTGGAGGTGCCAGATGTGTGCTTTGCAGAGGATGGTGTCTGCAGCAGTGATGGAGCAGGCTTAGAGAGGCAAAGCTGTTACATGATTTGCTGCTTGCTGGAGTGCTGTAGACGTGAGCTGATAATTGGCAAAAAGGTGGAATCTGTTTTCTGGAGGGACTCTTTTTTTGTGTCTCTTTGTCATCTTCCAAAAGTATCTGAAAGTAACTTGAAAATATACAGTTTTTAAAAGCTTGGAAAACAGTGGATGCCACACTTACAGTATATCTGTATCTCCAGGACAATTTATTCCATCTGTTCATCCCACAATAAGGCTTCATTGTAGATCCAAGCCAGTCCTTAAAAAGCACTCTATACACTCATTGTTACATTTTTGATATTGTTTATAGTTGCTGTCTTTTCGGCATTAACCATGACCCCAGATAGTCAAATATTTGACCTTTGGATCTAAAGAGCCTGCTTCACTGCCAATCCCACACTCTTCACAAAACAATTCCACCTCTACGAGGGTGTTGAATGTCTCATTTTTACATAGAATTGCTTGGTTTCTCCAAATAATCATGATATGTTCTTGTGTGGATATCAGCCTATTGCAAATTCTCTTAATAAAATTTTTAAAATAACTTACGTGCCTTTTATTAGTCTCTAGACGGCGGGGACAACACATCTCTCTCCGCCCACTCTTAGGTCCAAGCCAGGTGAGTTCACTCTTATTCAAACTCTCTTCCCTTTCATTAACTCCTACACTGCAGCCTGAGCTTATCTACACCCGTTATCACTGAGTAAAGTAACGTGACACCCAGCTTATAGCACATGGTTTTTTGTGTCTTTATCATTATAAATCAAATGTACAATTAAGCTGTTATTGATGTAAACTGTATATATGAAGGTTCATGATTCATCACTAATTAATTTGAGTAAAAATAGCATCATGTATGAATTGTAGCACTCAGAAGAAGTTTGATGGTGTAAGGTTAGTACAGAACGATGGAAGCTACATTGATGCTAAAGATATCGATCAAATACTGAACCTTTCAGCTTGTTCTGTGAGGTCAGGGTCGCCACAGTGGAACGCTTAGGTGTGATATTTTATAGGTAGAAACAAAATCACCATAGAATTTCATTTAATTTCAAAATGTAAGGAATGTAAGAAATGTTTTACATTTTTTGTAAGTCTGGGGAAATATACATTTTACAAAAATGCTTGTTCCAGTGCCTGCAATCTGCAAAATAGAGCTAACAGTTGCTTATCAGACCTAAGTTAGTATATAGTGTATATTTTTGGCTGGGACCAAATGCAACATGTCCAATATGGCGGACTTTGAGGTGTCATGTGATTTGGGATCTGCTTTATCTGCTTGGGTTTCTTTATGCCTACCTTAATATACAGACACATTAGAAAAGCTCATGTATTTCAGGTGAATTAAGGCTGTACATGGATGGACCCACATTTATCCCTTTACAGCGTGCTGATTTTTATTCACTGTAACGTGTAAATCAAAAAATCAACACGGTTAAAGTCCCTGTTTGTCTGTTTTCTTTTACCATATTGCCCACTGTGATGGGTTTTAGTCTATTGAGGGAATCATCACTTAGTCTGCACCGACACAAAGCGGGACATCCCACAAACGGCCTTTGTTCCACAATTTGGAACCCGTGGGCTGTGAATTACTGCGCGACAATGTAATGCAGACCATAATACAATTATGCGTGAGAGGACTACATGTAGGAATTGTGAAAAGGGTTTTGTGACAGGATTTCATGAGTGCAAAAAGCAACTTTAATTAAGCAGTGGTGCATAATAGGGGTCTTTGAGCTTTCCGCTGTGTGAAATCGTACGCCAATTAGATAATCATCTGTGAAAACGTCGGACATGAAAGACAATTCCACGATAACAGTATGATTTTACACAAATGTAGCATCACAGTAATTATGCATGTCATTCATTTTGTGCAAAGTCCGTGTGATTATTATATTATCACTGCACAAACACACTCCCGTTCCCTTTTAGCGTGGCCTAACAAAAACCAAGTACAACAATAACCATTAAATTTGCTTTCTGTTGACGCTGTTGGTAAAATATATTTGCCCGTCTTAAACACATAAATGTAACTGTTAGAGACTCATTTGCACACGATCCATCCTGACAGCTGGCCAACTAATACAGCATGGCTGCCTTGTTTTGTTTACACGTTGGCTTGATTTTGATCAGTGGTCTGTTCAGCTTTCCAGATGTTTTCCCCACATGTGTGTCTGCCATTTGTGAAAGCTGAGACTGTGGACACCAAACAAGCCTTTGCCAAGCCTTCACACTTCACATTCCAGATGAATCCAAGTGCCCAGCTGCCTATCTGGAAAGCAGAGTTTTTCAGCATTCGACTGATGTTCTCTAGCACACAGAATAATCAATATGATTCCAGGAGCAGTGAGACTGTCTGATAGAACGGGGGAAGCCCCCCCACCCCCACCCCCCAACCACACACTGATTTAACATATGGCTAACCTTTTGGAGATAGCGCTGCTGTTTACCTCCCTGCTCAGCACTGATAACATCCCAAATAATTACCCAGACCCTCAACTTGTAGAAATGGACCCAGCTACAACAAGTTGCCTACACGTGTTTAAAGGTGGCAACAAAAACAAGAAAAATGTCAATGTGAAGCTATTTTTATGCGTCTGGCTGAAAATGTTTTTTGGTTATTGGTCATCAGACAAAATTAAGATCCTGCATCATTTCGACACTTGTTTTTTTATTTAAACATTGTCTTTCGATGAAAATGTGCACTACATTAGGTTCATTCTCAATTAGTCCCAAACCACAGTTTGCTGTGTTGCTTATCAGTTCTCTCGCACAGTTGGGCACAAAGTGATGAGCCATGATACATGAGCAAGTTATTGTTTACATACAAATCATGATACAGTTACTAAATGTACCAATTACTAATTTGGAAACACACAACTTTGTGACTTCAGAGTGAACATGTGAGTATGTGACTTCTTCGGACAAGAGAATTATCCCAAAACTCCTTGTGGGTTGATGCAGGCCGATCACATGTCACTCGAACTGTTCAATCAGTGAGTCCATGTACATTTGTATTTGCATTCCAACAAACTCACACACAACCAAAACAGTACATCCCTGAGTACATACCTTCATCCATGAAGGTTTTCCTCTGTGGTGTCACATATTACTAAGACATATATATGAATTTGTTTGCAGCAGCAGGTGAGTCTTCCTCACATTTGTTGACACTATCGACTAAAGCAGCTGTTTTAGTCGATACACAAACTGCTAATTTTACCATCTACTGTATAACCTGAAAGTAACTGCAATGCTCTTCTCCTCGGATGTTTCAGTGGTGTAATTATTTGATCAGCACGGCCTTGCTGGCAGGTGTCCTCCATTTTTATTAATTAGCTTAGTTTGCTGATCAGTTTACATTTGAACAGCTCATTACAGTTAGATTATTTTGAGAAAAAATGACCATAGTTTATTATATGTCATATGAACCTAAATCAAGCTTCTCTTTCCTTTTTCTACTGTCCGTACAGTTTGTGACATTCAGGGTGTAATAATGAACACGTTAATGTAAAACCTCATTTCCACAGATTCATGCCGACTTTTTTTTGGCACCCAGGTCAAACTACGTAGAAGTGTTGCATATGGATTCATAGGAGTTTTCTTTAGCACAAATTCTAGGTCTTTTCCAAGTTCTTTACTTTGTCCATAACTGTGTAACCTTGTTGTGAATCGTGACCTAGTGCTTGTTTGTGGCAAAGCTCCATTAAAGTTGCATCGATAATGTCGAGGGACTTTAGTCTCTGTGCTTCCTAACAGCAGTAAATGAATAGCCCACTTAGAATTAATGACTTCCTCACTGTGGACAAATTTGATTGTGTAAGGCTAACGACCAATCCTCAGTGAGAAGCAGACCAACATTTAAGTAGAGCTACGATTGGTTCCGCCGCTGTTTGAGACCTTTATTGATGGTGCCTTGCACGCATTGCATGCACACACTGAGCTGCTCTCACAAATGGGTGCATACCCACACACACAGACACATGCACACACACACACACACACACACACACACACACACACACACACACACACACACACACACACACCTTGAAATCAACACCTTCCCTCTGTTTCACAGTCAAGCAGGGGCAGCAAATCGCACCGCTCCCCAGACAATATTATCTCATATGCACAGACAAATTACCTCTTTGTTTTAAGGACATGAGTATTTCTCAAAAAGAAAAAGAAAAAATCACTCACACATTATGAAAATCCCTCTATAAATAGGAAAAAGAAAGCACTCAAAGAAAAACTAAAGTGGCACTTATGGATACTGTTAGCGTTTTTGCTCTGGTAAAAGAAATTCTCCTATTAAGTGGGTCTGTCTGTCTCTCTCTCGCTCTCTCTCTCCGGCTCGCTGCAGAACAGATCAAATGAAGGTTACGCTGTCCTCTCTCATGGCCTACATCCTGATGCCAGAGCTAATTGCATAATTTGTTTCAGAATTAACAGCTAATAGCAGTCTCTTCTAGGCTTGAGCCAGCCCCCTCCCTCCATATACCCACCTGCCTACTTGTTTTTTTCCAACCTCTCATTCTATTATGCCTGCGTTTGCACCAGATTTAGACAGTATAGTAAAAATCATGCTGGAGTAAATTACATTTACATCCAGTGCTGATGAATTACATACAAATTCCACCACTTGGCCTTTGCTTATTGAATCTAATAGCATTGTTAAAATCTGCAATGATTATTTTGTTTGTTTGTTTTTTGGTTATTATTTAAGTTAAGATTGTGGATATTGGGCTCAGTCTGATTGGCCAACAGTTGCCACAGCATGTGCAGAGAGACGCTAAGAGACGCTATGGAGAATAGAAGGAGCTGAGAAATACAGATGAGCTGCTCAGAAGGTGGCCACTATAAGTCAGTGCCCCCTCACACCAGGCAATAACCTTCCCTCCTCCCTGTGTAATAACCAGCCTGATTTTCAAAACCAAACAAACAGAAAGGGGAGTGAGGAGGGGGGGGGGGGGGGGGGGGGGGGGGGGAAGACGGAAAGAAAGACAGGTACTGCAAAACAAAGACTCTGGATTCAATCAATACTGTGATCCAGCTGTCAATCACTGGCTATATTAACCTGCAGTTGGAGGGTGGGCAGCAGGGGTGTAACCACCAGCAAATACAGTGCTTGGATATGGACAGAAAAGGCACTTGGAACAGCTACAAACAGCATATGAATTTCGAACGTTGATATTTTTCTCTATAATGTTTTCTCCCTATTGCTAATGTTAGAGCACAGTGTCACAGATAACCTCCCAGTCATTACCCTGATCCCGCTTAACAGTAAAACTATAAAACTGTTTCCTAAAAGGTACATTCCTGAACAACTATAGTAAACTGCAAATGCTAGGAAACATAACTGCAACCAGATTCTGTTTCCTTTTAACATATTGAGTATTTGTTCAATTGGAATGTTTCGTTTGTTGGTACTGAACATATCAACAATGTTCCCAGACAAATTATCCAGTTTTGCAGCACAACATCCAGTTATTAAACTTTGTTATGGCTGTGTTTAGGCGCTCACAGCTATTCATTTGGCTTAGAATAAGATGAATGTTTGGGTTAATATAGAAAAATGTAACAGTAACTTCACAAACAGCATTTATCTGCTGTTAAACACATTTATGATATATTTCTAACATTAACCAAAGTCCTTTTATTGTCTAAACTTAACCATAAATGAGGCTCTGGAATTAAATTTCAAAAATATGTTGCATTGGAACATTGGAACATTGGAACACACTCATCACACTTGCTTCAAAAACTCACACAGTTTGGCTGCACAGGAACGTAGTTTAGGAGACGGTTGGTAGTACGGGGTATATACTAGGTTATCAGCTAAAAGTGTCTGCACATCAGAGGTGAAAAAATTTAAAGATAGAATTAAAAATTTGTATTTGGTGACAATCTTTAGTAGCTTAATTAATTTAGTAGCCTGTTCTAACAGACCAAGAACAGTTGTACGATACTTATACTGTACTACATACAGTGGATACACAAAATATTCACCTCCTGTGAATTTTTCACCAATTACAACTCATGCCAAAGTGAAAATATATCTGTGCAAAGCAATCAAATAAATAAAAAGTAGTAAAGTATAGTGAATTTTTGCCATCACACTAGACATCAGTTCTATACTGGTATGAAAACTGGGCCTCAGTAGTTTCGTGTACATTTGTTGCCCATTTCAGCTGCTGGAGCTTGTAACTTCAGAGGGGTCATAGTTCAGTCCACCTGAGATCTTCCACAGGTGTCATTGACCAGCCAACCTAAGACTGCTGTCCATATAAATGTCATTGAAACATAAAAATATTACACACTAAGCAAATGTTGGTCACACTAACGGTGTCTGTGACAGACTAGTGACAAACGTTTACCCAGCCTCTCACCTGATAACAGCTAGATAAGGCCCCAGCCCCCCTGTGACCCCACATGGATAATTAATGAATAAAAAGATACATCTCAGCAGCTAATTCATATATCTACAGCATTTCTATGTTTGGTTTCTGGTTTGCCCATTTCTGATGTGAATAAGAAATCATATTTGAATCTTTTGTAAATCTTTTATCTGTCCTGGACCTCAGCCACCAGAGCAGTGTTTCTCTCTTACAGCAAAAAATGTGATATTTGGCTGTGGCCAACAATAAACACTTCACAAATCAATAAATCTGCACGCAGTGTTATTTTTCTGTGGTTACACACCCTCACTCTCAGCGAGTGCGTTTTACACAGCAACAACTACTTCTTCACATCACGGAAACCCTACAATGCAACCTCCTCCCATTTTTCATACTAAAGGTCACTTTAAGCTAAAAACTGGTGACACTATGGCAGCTTGTGAATGAGTTTACCCGCCTCCATCTGTCGCGGAAACAACAAACACATTTGATTGCTAAGTCCAAAGGGTGATGAAAATGTTAATATTTTTTCTTAACCACACAACTTGACCAGGGCAGCCAATGATCTGTATCTGCCGCTCGCTTGTTCCTGATGTACTACAGCTTTCAAACAGAGCCCCAGGCACAAAAATCTTAATTAAGGTCCTTTACCAATGTGCAACCTTCATACAACGTCACTGAAACTAAATTGGAAGAAATAATAGGAAAGAAACACTTCTTTACCATTTAGGAAATAAAACGACTTGTTAAAAAACTCTCGAAACCTGCGCCTGCATTTGGAATTTGATTGTAACCTCAGGATGCCTTTTCTATTATGATGGGAAATAATGTTACAATGCACAGTATCACCTTTAAATTGAAATGTGACAGCTCTACCAAGCAGGAAAGTGAAAAACAGGAGACTCTGTATTGGATATTCAGCAAGTGGATCCCCCACTCTTTTCCCTTTCTCTGCTTTTCATTTGAAAATTAGCATTTTTACCATTTTGTTGTGGTGGAAAGCCACCACAATCAGTTTTTCTTCACTTAAATCACCTTATTCAATTAACGTTAAACCAGCCAGAACATACAGTACATGACAATAAAGATGCGCAATGTAATTTTTCTACACATAATAACAAACTGACATTTCACAAAAAATCTAAAGATTTTTTTTCACATATATTAAAAATGTGGAAAACTGAACCCTTCCATTTACGAAGAACTAACTCAGTGCTCTGTAAATGTTTGGGCAGTTTAAGCTATTCTTCCTGCTAGATCCTCTCAAGCTTCATCAGATTGGATGGGAAGTGTCTGTAAACTCTCATATTCAGGTCTCACCACAGATGTTCTCTAGGGGTTTGAGTGTGGGCCACTCAAGTCAGAAGTCTGTACTGAAGACACTTCAGAATCATCTTGACACCTCAGTCTCAAGTCTTTTCACTTTGGAGCAGGTTTTCTTAAAGCACTTCTCTGCATTTGGCTGGAATAATTCTTCCCTAAATTGTAAACCATCTCTTGGTGATTGCACGATGCTGCCTCCACTATGCCTCACAGTACGGATATTATTAACCAGATAATGAGCAGTGCCCAGTGTTCACCAATCATACTGTTTGGAGTTCTGCCAATGTAACTGAATTTTGTGTCATAAGACCAGAGAATACTTCCTTCCTCACGCTCTCTCTTTTAAATATCACATAAAATCCAAACAGACTGTGACTCTAACCAATCAACCACAAAGACATGATTGATGAAGTGTTACTAAGATGTAGGTCCTTCTGCCAGCTTCTCCACCTCTGCAGAGAACTCATGAAGGTCTGGACACCCCTCTAACCAAGGTACACTGTGATTACTCAGTTTAGCCAAGGGAAGGGTCTAATGACTCCCAACCTTATTGAGGCCATCATACTCCTAGAAACACTAAATGTTTAAGGAACCTTTTCCTGCTCGGATCTGTGCCTCACCACAGAAACCCGACCGAGAGATGTACAGAGAGATCGTTGTTATTTCTCCTAACATACAGAGTGAAGTGTGGGAGCATACGCTCAGGCTCTATGTCAGGACAATTCACCTCACCTGACTACAGTTTGGAGCTTCAGCAAAGGGTGTGGACACTTTTGGAGGGAGTCTAAATTAGATAATTAAATAAAGTCTAAATATAAATTCACTTTGTTGTTATAGGCTAGTAGGTATTAATTCATGTTTAAAACAAACACATTCTGAATTTAGCATTAAGTCTACTAACTAAAAGGTTAAAGGATCTTAAAAGCACTGCAGAGCCACTGATTTTATCTTTTAGTCAGTCAAAGTTCATTTCAAAGTGGAAATCCTGAACCTAAATCCGTTATTCAAAAGATGTACATTTTCCATCCAAAACCTTCTGCTCTTCAATCTCTAACTAACGTCAAGTAGTTGCAGCAATATTAATTAAACAGCCATGAACACAAAGTAACAAGGACTCTGTGTGACCCTTATAACAGGGTAGATATTTCTGCGGCTTTATTGTCAAAACAGTCACAACCATAGGTGGAGTTTGACATTTACCATAGGAAAGTTAGAGAACTGGAAAATTAAGAAAACACATGATGAAAAACTGAACACTCTGTCTAGTGTGATTTAACCAGGGTTAACCTACATCAAGCAAACAGCCTTAACATTAATATTGCAGCATTAAGGATTTTTGTACAAAAAACTACAACATGCACTAGGGAACCAATAGCAGTCATTAGCCTGTTTCACAATGTCTGTAGAAATCGGATTCTGGACATTGCCTGTATTTGTGGTTCACATACTGTATGAAACACACAGCGGGAGACCATCGGGGTGAATAGCATCTTAAACTGGCAGTCAAGTGATAGAAACATCTTCAACACACATTCACTCATTTTAAATCCTTCCAACATTTCGGGAAAGAGCAAAATGCTGCACACGCGAGCGTATGCACAGTCAGTGCATCCAGAAAGTATTTACAGCACTTAATTCTTTCACATGTACATAAGTATTCATGGCCTTTGCCATATCACTCAAAATTGAGCCCTGGTGCATCCTGTTTCCACTAATCATCCTTGAGATGATTCTACTACTTGATTGGATACCACCTGTGGGAAATTCAGTTGATTGGACATGATTCAGGAAGGCACACACCTGTCTATATAAGATCCCACAATTAACGGCGCATGTCAGCGCACAAACCGAGCCATGAAGTCCAAGGAACTGTTTGTGGACCTCTGAGACCGGATTGTATCGAGCCACAGATCTGGCGAAGGGTAAAGAAAACATTTCTTCAGCATTTAGCAAGGTCCCAGTGAGCACAGTGGCCTCCATCATCCGTAAATGGAAGAAGTTAGGAACCACCAGGACTCTTCCTAGAGTTGACTGGCCGGCCAAACTGAGCAATCGAGAGAGAAGGGCCTTAGTCAGGGATCTGATGGTCACCCTAAAAGAGCTGCAGCATTTCTCTGTGGAGAGATTAGAATCTTTCAGAAGTATAACCATCTCTGCACATGACAGCCCACCTGAAGGACCATGAGAAACAAAATTCTTTGGTGGCTATGGGACAATTCTGTGAACGTCTTTGAGTGGCTCAGCGAGAGCCCAGAGTTAAGGCTGAACGTTATCAGCTGATACAAAATAGATGATCACTTGAGCTAAGTGGTGGTAGCGGAACTTGTTGAGCATGTCTATTGAGTCATACAAAGAAAATTGTATTAAATGTTTATTGTTTTATTGAACATTGTACTGTAATTGGCATTTCAGTAACAATCACAATTGCATCATTCTAACAGACATGTAAGCACATGACAAAACCCCCCAAAATAAATGAATTTAGATCTATTTCTTAAGATTATTGGATTCTAATGCATTAGTTAATAGTCTATATATACATACAAGACATATTTCTATTGGACCAACTGTACACTATAGGTGTAGGAACACATTTCAGCTGCTGGGGGGGCTGCTGCTCATAACCATCACAGAATCTAGTGCTCTGACAAGATCATTGGAGCTAACAGCTAATTTTCTGAGCTCTCAGGTCAGGTTTGCTTCATTCTCCAATCACTGATGCCATATCGGGAACAAAAACAACTTTTCATACCAATTTCCTGGGTCAATTTTGCTGTGTGCCTGCAAACCCATCTTGCTGATGACGTTTTAAACCCATCTATACAGTCTGATAAAGAACCAGGATCAACGCTGCTACCATTACTGATCTTAATTCTTAGACAAATAGAAGGTTTTAGTGACATTTTACATTCTGTAAAGTAGTCATTGCTGCATTGGGGCACAACCGCTCAAATCCTGTCCAGTGACAGTCACACTGTCACTGTACTGATGTACAGTAGGTTACTCAGAAATTATCCAGTTGTAACCAGGGAATAGTGGGTGAAAGTGTTCTAGTGAGTCTGTTATTGTGTGTGTGTGTGTGTGTGTGTCATAATTCTTTCACTTTCAGCCATGCCCCCTGTAAGCCCCCCACAGCCGGAGCAATATCAGCTGCACCAGAGACAGCATGTGACCCAGCTTTACTCATTTCAGCTAAACCCGTCTCTGACCCACACGCACACACGCACACACACACACACACACACACACACACACACACACACAGACATCTCCCTCACTCACACATCAGCAAATACACATGCATGTATACACACCCTTGCACAGCAGCACAAACGTATACTGTGAAAAGCACAAAACCTGAGAGGAGAGAGCTAATAAGTCTTACCTGCTCCACCAAGTCAGCAGCAGCAAAGGCAGTGAGACAGAGGAGAGAAAGAAAAAAAAAGCTGATATAAATGGCAGCATGAAAAAATATGCTGTATGCGACAGTATTGTGATATAAACAGGATATTAGCTCATGCAAAAGAATGGATTATAAATGAAATCATGGTAGAGGAAAATATAGCTTCTATCCTGTACAAGCAGTATTGTTATTTTTACTGTGTCCAAATTAAAAGCACATTTACAACAAAAGAACCGTGAGTCCAGTCAGAGATTTTAGTTTTGTCTGCACTGAACAGAATTAACACACTGGAGAAGATTTTTCCATTTAGTCTTTTTTTCTAGCCAAAATCTGACCCCTTTGCCTCATATTACACAATATTTTCCAGCAGAAGCTGCACGTTGGCTAAACCAATGATTCAACATTTGGGGACTTATTTGCTGTCCAGCTGAAGGTAGCTGACAAGATACTACTCAACCAACAAATCTAATAAATAAATCGAGAGCACAATGGTTTACAAATCATTTAGAAACTATTTCGGATAGTAAACAGTTCAAAGACAATAAATAAAATGTTAAAATTAAGAAACATTAATGCTGAAAACACTCAGAAACACCCCTGAAACCCATTGTCAGTGAATACAGTTTGTCTCTGCATCCACAAATTAGTTAAAGTTAGTTAACTCTAATATGTAAAGAAATATAATATATTATATATTAAAAATCTCTCTCTTTCTATATATATATATATATATATATATAAAACCATATATAAACAGGGTCTCGAAATGCTGTCACCTTCTCTAAGCTAAAGATCATTTAAAATGGACTGAGACGAAGTGGAGAACTATGCTGTGGTCAAATGAGTCAGAATTAATTTTTTTAAAAGCCAACATTTGTGATGGTGTGCGGATGCAATAACACACATAGTATTAATAACTTGCATGTGTTAAAGCTCAGTTTTTGCTGGACTATATTTTAGGTTTTGGATCAACATATGACTTCATTAATTACCAAATATTTTGACTATAATCATTGTAATTATACTTTAATTGTTGCTGTAATGGTGTTTATGATAAAGGACAACAGTTTGCTTTGATCCCTAGAGTAAACAAATCCCCTCTGAGGTGCACAGGACATCCAGCCATTATGGTAAACAACATGTTGTTGCCACAGACACATATTCCAAAAAAACAAATTTTCATACCCTGAAAAGCAAGCGTTAGTGGCGAAGTGAAGGGAGGAAAGGCGTTAGGGACACGCAGACAAGCTGATTGGCTTTTTAGAGCAAGCAAAACCGGGAGATTTCAATCAAGATTTCTGACAGTCTATTAGGATTGGCATAGGTTATCATTACCTTGTGTGTCAGCATCCTAATGCATGTTTTCCTTATCGACATTTACCACATTGATAACACCAGAGAACAGCAAAATGTCATTCTCTGGCTAAAGGTAAAGCTATATGTGTCTGGCAAACAATGCAGATGCCTTCAACATAATGAGCTTTATCGTATAGGGACAGATTTTGACCCTCAACTTAAGCGTAGACTGAAGCAATTTCACTCTTTTGCCTTTTGTAAACATTACTGAACCTGTCAATTAGACCAGTGCATGTCAACACTTTTTTGGCACAGGTAGTAATATAAACAGCACTTGCAAGTGATTGGACTCAATACAATTTCTTGTTCTTTCTAAATCCCTAACTATCCTCCATTGTCATTAATGCCCATAACCATACCATAAATCATTATAATTATTAATTGTTTTCTGGGTCTGTCTGAGCAGCTTTTGAAAAAAATAACACAAAAGCAAACCTTCCGTCTCTTGTTGGGATGTTTGAAGTATTAAGCTCTTTCCTCATATTGATGGAAGACATTTCCACTGATTTTGAAATAAATGTGTACAATTAAGAACTTTGTGAGGGGGTCAAAAAAAGAATATTACACCAAAGTGTGTATTGTTTGTGCCAAAGTGCCTACAACTTTGAGCTAGGGAACCTGCTAGCATGTGGAGCAGGTCCCATTTCTATGGTGCAATAAACAAAAGATTACGGCCTTTGAATGGTATGATAATGAAGCAGATGTATCTTTATCATTACATTCACATCATTACATTACATCATTACACTAATATAAACTAAGACAAAACAGAAATTGAATATCCATGAAGAAAAATCTAAACTAAATATAATGGAACCAGCGGTGGAAGTACTGTAAACTCTAAGTGGATAAAGGGAAATTGAGTTTGAAGCCACATATTGTACTGACAAACATTTACTATAAAAATTTTAAAAAAGTAGAATTTAAAAACTACTATTATTATACTACTAACATTATAAACTACTGCTAAACTGCTACTGTCATTTCAAAACATCATGTTAAAGGAGTAAATCTCAGTAAATTTCAAAGTATGCAGAACCATTTATATGGAGAATGTGGAGAAAGTTGAAGAGATTCTCCAATGTGGAAGAAAAACTGTATAGAATACTGGAAAATGGACAAAGCTCTGAGGCTGATCACATGACCTGATTCAGCTGTGTCCATTACCAACATCCACAACAGCTTTCAATTTTCTGAGTCACTCACATTTGCTTAAACAAGTTATACATTTTTACTCGCAAAATGTGCATAAGTATTAGTCCTATTAACAAAATAAAAAACTGTGAATAGCTTCGCCAAACACTGTGATATACTTTATTTGGAGATACTCAATAAAATGAAGGCAGGGTGGCAATTTAGAACTTCCCCCATTTATGATTTGAGAATTTCTGGACCTCCATTACATTTGGCAAAAGAACACAAAAATATTTCTGTTTTAACGTATAACGTGTTAAAACATGTAAGTTGTAAGGAAAAATGAAACAAGTTGACTGAAGAAAAAGAAGTAAAAAAGTTGATAAAAGTTGAAGCTATGAGTTAAACATGCTTGTGATCTCACTCACTGCAATAAACACTAATAGAGCAGTTGAAAATTCATCAAAAACTACCTGAAACTAAAACTAGGATTATTCAAGAACAGTAAAATATATTAAAAGGTGCAATACAAGGCAGATAGCTGAATGTCTTCTGATTTGCTGAAAGTTTGAATGGTCTCTCTAGGCCAAAGTAGGCCAAACTAGATAAAGCTGAAAGAGGACAAAGCTGAAGAGTAGCTGAAGAGTCTCTCTATTCATTTGAATGAGAAAAAAACGCTGAAAAAAGCAGAATGTTTTAGAAAGTACAAAAGATAATAAAAAGCACTTTGCACACATGTGCTTGGTAAACTGAACATTTTGAAGTTTGAATGGTGTTATTAGCTGAAAGTACGCTAAAGTAGTTAAGCGCCAAAAACACGTACGGAACACAGAAATAATAATAATAATAATAATAATAATAATAATAATAATAATAATAATAATAAACATAATAACATACAGTGGATGCTTACAGTAGATTAAAAAAATCAAAGCTGGAAAAACAAAGGCTTTGGTTCTGCGTATTGGTTCAAAACAAAGTCTACATATCTGCCTTATGCTAGCTGTCCCCCTGGAGGACCAAGTGAGTCCTTGTTCAGGTGCAGATTTGCTCGGTACTGCCACCTATGGTCTGGATGCAAAGGGACCCAATTAGATGGTAGTAATGAACAGATACGAACCACAATAACGAACAGAAACAATAGAAGAATACATATTTTTTTAATCCAAATATTTTGATACATTAATTTAACATTTTTAACTGAATTGAAACAGGGAATTAATAACAACTGGAATCAATAATTATAATAGCAATATAAATAGCATTTAAAAGTAAATACATTCGACCGCAACCTCACCATGTACAGTATTCAAGGAGTATTTGCAAAGGACAAACGGATGAACTGATACCAAATCCCGACATAATCTCAGACTGCGTACCTACAAATAAGCAAATGCAAATGAGAGGGAAATGGGAAGGAACAAAAGAGGCACTGATACATCGAGACAAAGTGAGAGAAAGGGTTGGACATGCCACAAGACACCACGAAGCTAAGCAGGTTTTTTTGGCTGAAGCCCAGACACACACACGATGTGTGACTGAACAGACTTCCTGGCAGGCTTCATTCTTGTCTGATCATCCAGTTCTGACCAGATGTGGATTACATCTGTACCAAGGTGGTTTTGCATGCAGCTGGCTCTATATTCGCGTTACAACAAAGATCAACGGCTTTCAGCTCGTCCCTTTCAGGGCTCGCCACAGCAGAACACGTTCCGCACGCTGATTTGACATGTGTTTTTTTACGCTGGATGCCCTTCCTGCCACAACCCTCGCATTTTATCCGGGCTGGGGACCGTCACCAAAGTAGCCTTTGATGGCTGGGCGGGGCCACATCTGGTGGGTTGGGATTTGATCCACCAGGGCCCCATGGGTAAAACATTGCAGCTAACATGCACAAACTTGATTTGACCTCTTGTCACACCCCCAAACTTTAATGTCTAACATACAAATAAATGCATGTGGAGATGCAGCATATGCATCTGCATATGTTGAAATGCAGTTACACATA
The DNA here is from genome assembly GCF_033026475.1 of Channa argus. Lineage (NCBI taxonomy): Eukaryota > Metazoa > Chordata > Actinopteri > Anabantiformes > Channidae > Channa > Channa argus. The sequence continues at coordinate 1,774,679 of NC_090215.1, read as the reverse complement.
GTGGAATCAGTAAAATAAAGTTTTAGCACAAAGTCTAGAACTTTTTCAGGGTTTTTCTTTTCTCTATGTGAGATACTGCATATCAATCCTACATCCTGCCAAAATATGATACCTACAATAATTTATATCAATCCAAATATCAATAGTAACCTATTTCTTTACCTTATGCTGCACATTGGGAAACGACTGATCGAGTTACAGCATTTTATGCTATTGTCCTCAATTTGCTGACATAGTTGCCGACATATCTTTGTGATGAAACTGGAGCTCCTGGACTCAGCACTGAGAAACAGATACATAGACCGTCACTACACAGATGTTGCAGAGTTGTAAAGCATAAGTCTCTCGTGATTTGATTGGCAGGCCAAGCCAGAGTGCGACATGGTGCTATAATTACTGAAGGCGATGCTATATGTGCAAAACAAACACTAGTCAACACAGAAAGCTACGTTGAGCTGAGCTGCACCATTCATCTAAACAGAGGCAACATCCTCAGAGTTGTGCTAACATCATTCAATCATGCCGGTAATTGATGTATTTTTTTGTAGCTACAAGCAAGCTCGGGGGAAGGAGCTTTTGTCAGTGTGCTTTTTTCCTCCTCACTGTTGCCTTTTCCTCTCACCACCTGCCACATGTTGCTCTGGCAGACAATCGACTGCACAGATGCGAGGAAGAAAGCAACGAGAGGGAAGTAAGAGAAACGCTAAGATGCAATGAGAAAAGCAAGGCGCTGAGAGAAACCTAGAAAAACACAGACAGAGGGGCCAAAAGAGAAACGCTGAAACAGTGAGATGATTGAAAGCAGAGAAACTGGGAGTCAGAGAGGAGAAGGAGGAGGAGGAATAAAGGAATAAGTAATAATAGTAATACAGTAATACATTCAAACACAGCAAAACACATGAGGGTGAATGTGTGACAGAGTCATGCTGGCAGCCATCCATCCAGCTCACTGAGCCTGACACTAACACGCGTGTCAAGCAATTAGGACCCAGCCATAGTGGAAAAGCCATAAATCCTCAGCAGACGTATGAAACAACGCACTAGTTCATTATGTACTTGTAAATATTGATGTGGATTTACAATGCAGTCACAAGAGGAAGAAAAAATAGCATAAATACGGCCAACAAACAGACACCTATACACCCGAATAAGGTGTAGAATAAGCTACAGCATTTCTGTACTGATGAAATAATTTTTTTTTTTTTTAAATAAAAATAATTAGTTTAGGGGTTAGATTTTTGTAATATGTAACTTTTTGACGATCCACTAATTCTGCGTGTCTCCTGATTCACTAACAGTTGGATCACTTTTTTGGTAAAATCGGATAAACTGCAAATTGGACAAAATTGGTTTGGTTTAGAATAAGTGTCATGTTGCTGAGTTCTGGATACGGCAGCACACAGAGATGCAGCAGCTCGACACACTTTGCTACCATATTTCATTGCACTCACCTTTCGGTGACAATAAAGGATTAGATGATCTGCATCTTTTGGTATGTTGTTGCAAGCTCGTGGTTCTCAATTGTACCTGCCAAATTTTGCGATTTATTATTACCCAGCTCCAAATGAATAGACGTTTTCGCGAAAACATGGTGTCTTTCGTGTCTCTGAGCGAAACTCAATGGCTACTAACTGTGGACTTACACTTTACATAGTGATATGGGAGGTGTATGAATCTTTTCATATCTCTAAAAACATCTAGTTATTGCTATAAGAGGACCTGAATTGATGTTTTGGTTCTGGAACCACCTCTGTGCACTGCATGGTGGGTTTTATTTGTTGGTTATATTTGGCCCTTGATGCAGTATTTTACCAACAGCTGCCTCTGTTTTTATTTCAAGTATATTTCGACCGATTAGTCACCCAACTCAAGACCGGAGACAAATACGTGTGAAGACGCCCCGCTACACCAGAGTTCATGATATTATGTGGTCTGCGATGAAAGTTGACCAATTTGTATGTCGCTGAGTGAGCCGCAGTAGAAGGGAAGGCAATTCTTCTGCCATCTGCTCCACACAGAGCCACCGTTGCCCGCTGCCCCCATTGATTTTGACTGGCCGGAGGCACGAATGCTGAGCCAGTTAAGACACAAGGAGCATTCAGGTCTTGCCAGCTCCAACTCAGCTTGGGTCCACAAGCTCACTTGTACGAACTAGAGAGACAAAAAGCTAGATAGGTGACAGTCAAAACAAATCGGAATAATGAGCTGTTCAAAATATATGATAACTGGCATCACATCTGTTTGTCATTTTGCTGAACTTTCTTTCATAAAAAAACAAAACAAAACCCAACTGACTAATTAGAAATAGGTTAAGCAGTTAAATGTAAATGTGTCATTATTTTGTGAAGGCAGTGCTTTTGCTGCGAGGGCAAGCATTTCAGTGGTGGAGCCTAATTAAATCTGGGTTTGTCTGCACACAGCCAATGAACCTTGATGAGTGATGCCATCTCATTAAATCCCAGCAATGAAGAGATGGACGGATGGAAAGACAACTGTCTGGATAGATGGATGTAGACAAAAAGTTTGAAGACACCCAAACTCTCAATGTCGCTGTCAAAACAAGCCCAGAGATGAGCGCGTATAAAAATACACAAACACACAGACACAGCGAGTCTAACAAACAGCTGGCTACTGACAGGAGTGTCAACCTGCCCAGCATCATATCTCTTTATTGGACACTTCATGCGTGACCGTCGTGATGCTGCTAAGTTTGGAGCACCCACAGACAAACAACAGGGGCAAAGAAAGTTGTTTCTGTCAAGTGTGTCAGAGGCGGACAGAGCGAGACAGGGCTGAGACGCCCACTGCTGTCTCTAACAAACAGATGGTTGCCAGTTTGGTGAAGAAACAACCGAATCCATCCGCCCAATCATTAGTGTGCAGTAAATGCACTTAATTACATTGTTGAGAAAGTAATAAAACCGTTTAACTTAGCGCATGCGATTGAGCTTATTATCAATTTATTTAAGAGTATGACAGCATAAAGCGTGACTGCCAGCGCCTGCCAGCACTCACACAATGTTGGCACGGTAGGCTTTCACAGAATATTTTCAGACTTCTTTTTTTGTGCACGATCTGTCTTTAAGGCTAAATATACCACTCAGAGTAGGCGCATGGCAGTCATTCAGATGTGACTCAAGAAGTAACAACTAATTGGCCGACCATGACTAAAAAACAATTTTTAATATCGCTTCTTGGAGCAAATACCTCGTTCTAAATCTGCAGAGTTTAGTTTCACCCACAGATAAGTGGACCATCCCACATTTCTCACTTCCTCTCATTGTTAGCTGTCTTCCTGGCAACATTCTTCATTCTTATACATTTTTACATACTTTTACAAGGCTTCTTGCCTTAAGGCATTAAACACGTACACTTATCATCCAAAACATTGATGACACTTGGTGATGTTTAAGTCCATATCCCGCATGTTTTTATCTGCATATAAACGTATGCAGGTGCATTAATCTGCCAGATTTCCTTGCTGCTGCTCTTCTGCCTGTGTATTGTGAGTGCATGCATGTGTGCTTGATTAACATGCTTTTATTGGCTCTCTCTCAGGTAATCCTGCTGCTGAGGCATGAGCATGGCAGTGCTAAAGCGACACAGGGATCATCACCATCAGTGCCACCAATATGAGTCCGGTTCAACGCACTGAAGCGTGTTGTTTAGTGCCTTCCCTACCATTAACTAACTCTCAGTGTGTGTGCTGGAGTGTAAAAGCATGCATAGATGTGTGCATGACTGTGTGCGAAAGAGAGGAGCATTTCCTCCGGGGCCCCTCTGGAAGACAACAAACACTTCAAAGGATCCCTCCGCGATGCTGAGCATGATATCTGCCTGAAGACACGAGGTTTAGGAGCTGATCCGCCAATGTTTTCTTTATGATTAGCCAGGCGGCAGAGCAAAATGTCATTTAGTCTAACACTGTTCTGGTGGATTTGCAGCGCTGTTTGTCTTCTTAAATCTACAACAGAGGCTTTGGCAAATGAACTCTGAGCCCTATGAATAAAACAACAGGGGAGGAGAGAGGTGGTGAGAGAAAAGCCTCACTCAGTTTGAGCGTTTAAAAAACAGCATGGTGCAGAAAGCAATGTGACTGAAGTCGACAGTGGCAGGGCAGTCACCTGCGCACGAGCAAAAAGCCCAGTCTGCCTTTGCTCAGAAGGGCTTTTAGCGTTCTCCCTCAGCGAGGGAGCGTTTAGTCAGTTGTATTAACATGGAAGGCCTGTGTGGCTTTTACTTCACTGCACCGGAGTCAGCAAGGACAAGTTGTTGCCTTGTTTCGTTTGTGTTCTGCCATGACCGCTTTTACGGCTGTGACCCAGAACACACACACACACACGATCATTAGAGTTATTCATCAAGGCTCTTGACAATTCATAAGCTGGACGATTTGCAAACGCTGTTTCCAAGGCACAGTCAGGTCCCTAAAGAAGAACCTGAGACATCACTTCTTTAGCTTTGTGTCATAAGCTCAAGCTCGTCTTAGAAGAAAACCAGATCAGTTGTTTTAGTTATTTCAAAATTGATATTTATTTATTCGTCTATTTACAGTCTGGGGCCGCATTAGATGTTAATGTGTTCTGCCTTATGTGATCACTGTTGGAGATGTTGAGTAATGAAAAGAAATGGCACTATTCGTAATTTCCTGGTTTTCTGCATTATATTGTTGGTCACATCATTAAATGTGATGTGACCTTCTCACCAATATCTACAAACACACACACACAAACACAATATTTCTAAGCTGATAAAACACAAACAGTCGTGATCTTTCAAGTCTTTATCGAACACAGTCAAACATACAAAGTCATGGTGGATGTAATGTAATAGCAACACTAGGATTCTGATGTCACCAAATGTCAACTGGTGTCCAATCCATGCAACAAGAATAGAGGTGAGGTTTAGAACTACTTCAATCTATAAAAAACACTTAAACCGTGTCAGTGCGCTATTCACAAGCAGCATCAGCTGGTGTGAGCCATGCCTGACAAAAATTAATCTAACAAGTCCTACGATCAAGAGTTGTTGATTTGCATGTAGTTTAAAAGGGTTTGCGAGTAATCTTAAAGACTTCAGCTATTTATCAGTCCACGGTTACACATATTGTCTATAAAAGAAGACAATTTACTACTGTGGCTACTCTCCTACTGACCATAGAAGTGGGGTGTCCAGTCAAGATCACTCCAAAAGCACAGTGCAGAAGGCTCAATGAGAAGAAAAGAACCCTAGAATAACAGCTAGGATTCACTAGATTCATTTAAATTGGTTAAGATCTCAGTCCACAAGCTGAGGCTCCGTAGAAGCTGGGCGATGCAGCAGGACAATGACCCTAAACACTGAAGTAAATCGACTACAGAACGACTTTGGAGACACAAAATCCACCTTTTAGAGTGGGCCAGTCTGAGCCCAGACCTCTACTCAATGGACAATGCTGTGGAATGACCTCAAGAGAGCTGTTCACACCAGACGTCCTAAGAGTATGGCTGAGCAGTTCTGTAAAGAAGAATGGTCTAAAACTTTGTCTTTGGACAATACAGCTCATTTAGAAAATGACTGAAGTTGCTCTTCAGTGAGCATAAAAGGAGCAAAGTCCTAATTACTGTAGCTGAAGTTAGCAGAATAACAAGATAGAGGAGATGGAAAATATTCTGCCTGCTATATTTCGTGTTAGTGTGCTAACATAAGCATTTAGTTTAGTTCTCACATCATTGCTGGTTGTTTAATTGACTATCAATTAATGGACGAATCATTTCAGTATACCAGCAGAATATGAGCCACACTATTAAAACTAGTCACAGTGTTTGATGCAGGTATGTGATACCTGATATGGTCGGATGATTCCCGGTGCCTCGTACCAACAGATCATTTGGTGAGGAAAAGCCGACATCTCCTGGACATTACAACTCCTTCTAATGCAGACAGGGAGGTCGTTAGTCCAGGGAGACGGTTTGGCCCAGTGACATTTCAACTAGCCCAGTCAGTCATTCCTCACTAATGAATATGTTAGTGTCTAGCCAAGGAGAGCCTGTGTAATTTTTCCCTCCTTTTATCAGAAGCTTGCAGGCAGCCATGGCATACGTTCAACACTCTGTGGGAATGGACAAACAGTCTCGGCAAACAAGATGGAGTTTTTATGTATTTCCCACCTCTCTATTAATATTCAAATACCTCTGCCCACTGGCATTTTGCGAGGGCCTGTGGTACACGAAGCACTGCTCTAGTTTGATATCCTATCTCGTGGGTATTGATGACAATTCATTGAGCCCTCCTGACCCCACTGCTTCTAATCACCATCATAATCCACCCCCTCACTACTGCTCACCTCCTCCATAACAGACCACAGTGGGGTCATTAACTCATTGTGTCAAAGGAAGCTTATTTTATGGTGGAGGTAGGTTGGTGCACATTAATTAGTCCAGTACTTGTCCATATGCATTATTCAGCTGTGTAGGAGGCATTTGGGCTCAGGAAAGCCAGAAAGAAAAATGTGATTGCTTCACTCTTCGCCTCCATATGAAGGGATTTGCAGCTAATCAAGCCGTTTACATATTCAGATCTGAAAGCTCCGTTCCTTTGTGTGAAGAGCCATAACTTCTTGACTAGAGTTACTGTAAAAAAACAACAGTTTGATTTTGTCTTATTTCGGGATCTTTTTGGTAAATAAAAGTTGTTTTGCTAGTGAGTCAGTTGATGATCAACACTAAAAGAAAGGCGAGGGTTGGTGAAGAAACACATCCAAGCTTTAATGGATCATTAGAGGCAACTTTTGGCGGATAAAAAACGTTTTGGATGACATCTCAATGTGATAAACTGCCCCAGCGAGGTTTTAGATGGAGCTTGGAGGCAGACTGCCAATAGCGATAGAATGCTGGCACATTCAGGCTAAACAAGTGTATTTAAAAGACCAGTTTAAAATCCATGAATAGGCATGTGGCAGGGATTCAGATGTTAACAAGTCAGTACTGACAGTCCAAGCAAATATTTTTGGCCATAGACAGCTGCTGTTTGAAAGAGCTATTAAATAATTAATGAACTATCTTGTCTATTTCAGATGTTGAGACGAATGATGTGTTTTAAATCACCAGGGTGCAAAGGATGCGGTCACAGAGTAAAGTCCAGAGTGGTACGAATACAGAAAATCAACAGCTTGTTGTGTCGGGTGGGGATTTGCATGTATGTCGGTTGGAACTAAAATGATCACTCGCGTGGGGCAGGTTATGAACCAGTGCGACCCTAGGTGCTGAAAGGTGCAGCGAGACACCCAAACTGAAAGATTTAAATGTCTTGGCTCTGTCCTCTGTAGTCTCTTTGAAGCAGAGTTGCATCTCTTTGTAGGTGTTTTTATATTTTTTGCATTTTTTAAAATATTTTTGTGTTTCTGTCTTTTTGAAGCTGTTTTGCCTCCTTCTAAGTTTCTTTTGTCTCTTCGTAGGGGTTTTCCATCTCTTTGTGGCCATTTTGTGTTTCTTTGCAGATGTTTAGGTCTCTAATTTAGTTTCGCATCACTTTTAAAACATTTGCATCTTTCACAACAACTGCGGCAGAGCTCTGAGGTTCTGGTGCTGGTTCAGATACTACACACATACAGTAACCCATCCATACTTATCTGCACAAAGACTGCACCCCTTCAAGTGAGAACACTGTCAATCTCATCTTCAAATTCAAATTCTTTGAACCAAACAAGTATGATTATAGGTCAGAACCGACAGCAAGGATAAACTACAGTGTAGCGACTGATTTTGGTTCAACTGTCAACAAGTTTAGTTTGACGTTTAGCCAAAATTGTACATTAGTCCTCCAAACAACCATCTGCCAAACCAGAAATGAGCAGGAAGTGGAAGGCAATCATCGCTACATTTTATTAAAAACTCCATTTAAATGGCTTAGTGGCAGCAGCAATCTGCAAAGGGCACCTTCAGCAATCAACAGCGTTTGAGCACAGCTGCCATGCGAGGGGCACTGTGGGTAGTGGGGAAAGCTGAACAATGCGATTAATCCCACAGGATAAGAGAAAAAGAAGAAATTCCACAGACAATCACAGTGCCATGGCCTATTTGCTATGCACAGGTCCGTTTGAATAAGTGCGTCATTTAATAATAAATGATTGAGGAGAATTCTGAACAGTGGACGGAAGGTAGTGCACTGGTGACACCCTCTCTCTCTCTCTCTCTTTCGCTCTTCCGCTCGCTTTTCCTCCTCTCTCCAGAATTGTATTTTGTGCTTGAGTGAATTAGGTGATCATTTTTTATCTTACATGCCGCGCTGGCTTCTGGAGTTTCTAGCTCCAAGGAAATTGGAGGGGAAGAAGAAGTCGAACATTTATCGCATGCCGAGGTTAATCTCCTGAAATGGTGGGATTTGGTCAGAGAGGAAGTAGAAAATCCACGCTTGCACTCGCAAGCTGCATTACAGTCACATTTCCACCGTTATTTTTTTTTTTCATTTTCTCTCCCTCCGTCCTTTTCTCGCTCTCTATCCTGCTTTCCTCATGGTGGAAGTAAAATCCTTTGAGCTGAGCAGTGGCGACAAGACAAAGTAGCAATGCATAAATTAAGGCAGTGACTGTACTCATCACTCACTGTCTGATGCGCTAATAATACTGTGTGATCATCTCTCATCGTTGTAAACACCTGCACTGTTGTGTTTTGTCTAGCAGCAGAGCATACGAAATGTTTACTACAATGTGATCATAGATGGCTAATGATTTCAGAGAGTGCCGCTAATTGCTCCACTACAGACGAGAAAATGAAACTGAATGCAGGTGTCCGTCTTAAGAAAGCTGATGCGTGAGTATAAAAAGCCGGTTTACAGGTCAAGTTTAGTGTCAAGTCTTATTTCTTCTTAAAAAAACGTATTGTAAGTAACTTTTAAAAGTGTGTTAGTTAGTAGTAGTAGACGATCTCACTTTCTGCCACTTTGAAATGATTCTCATCAGTAGATGAGAGTTCAGTGCAGTGAAATGATGTTCACATTTCCATCAGTGAAAAGTGTTTTTAAAAAGTGCTTTTAGTAACAATTCCCCTATTTATAAAATCTCATGTTGAATTACAGTGATTTTTAAAAAAGAGTTTATCAAAAGAGTATTATCTTCATATACACTATTTAATATGTTTTTGCACAGAATGGTGAACTGAAGACTTTGGACCTCATCACTCACATAGAAAGACTATTAACAGTAGGAATGGGTGAGAAAGTGTGACTTGTGCAATTGAGCTATATTCATATATTGCTCTCCCCCTCTGTCTCTCTCTCTCTTTAAAAAAATTCCCCACTCTGGTCGTTTACCAGAGGCCTGGGAGCTTGAGGGTTATGTGCTCTGTTCCTAGGACTGGACTCCTTTGGACAGAGATTTCAGATGTTGTTCCAGGAACCTGCTGTAGCCACTCCTCTGTATGTAACCACTCTCGCTGGGGTTACTTGTATACTTGTAGCATTTCGATAGTTTTGATAGCATTTTGATATTTCTCTGCTCTTGTCAATGAACTCTTTTGTTCTTGTTTCAGTAGCCCATTTCTCATCAAGTCGCCCTGGTTTCCCAAAACCTGAAGCAAACGTTGTTGACCTGAGCGAAGTCTGAGCCGGTGTTTCCAACTCTCATTAGCAACGAGGTGGGCAGGTAGCGCTTAGGGCCTCACCTAAAAGCTCATATATATAGTCTTACAGATCTCACATCATCGCTGTACTAATTCTAATGCTCTCACTTTTCTTGTACCCTTTTTTTTTATGGCAGAATACATTTGACAATTTTTCCAACTTTGAAAATTGTCACAAACGTACATGACCTTTCCATAACTGGCCAAATTTAAAATTTAAAATCTGTAACCATCTTTATAATAGCAATTTGGCCATTCAGAGCAGTTGGCCTTCAGTTATGGCTTGTGGACAAGTTACACAAACTAGTCACGTTGTGAAATCTTGTCTAAGCTCTGCCACCCACTGCTTTGCCATTTATACAAAATCGTAACTTATTGGCAAAACCTTCCCCCAGATGTTGTCTGAAATGTTCACATATTTTGCAGATGTCCTGAATAAAAGCACAGAGAAGGTCTTTATTTGTAATAGCTGGAGTTGTTATCCAACCCTCTGTAGAAATCCTCTCAGAAGGCTTGCCGTGATTGCAGGACATTTGTTAAAATCATTTTACAGCCCCCAAAGCTTTCTACCTGTTTTTAGCCTCATCAGAAAGCATCCATCACCACTGCGTACCAGCCATTTCCGTCACTATTGTACAATAAGTTTATTTTTTTAAAAACAGAACTGGAGAGGCCTTTTCACTGTAAACACATGCTTGACTACACGGCTGCCGCTGAAAAGCCCAGAAGCCTCAGATTAAGTGGATCTGGTTGGGAGATTTATACCTGCACTTTATGGCATTTGCAAATGACTGCCTCTGTAGTGGCAGAGTAATTCCATCCTGTCATACTTGTCTTTAGAAAATGTGAGAAATTACAGTGAGTTTGCGGCAAGAGAAACTCTTCTCCACCATGTTCTTGCTTCCTTCTCCTCTCTTCCCTTTGCTTGTCCCCTTTTTCCACTTTCGGGCCTCCAAGATAAGTCGCTGATGGCAAGATTGCAGGGCCATCCATTTACAGTGTGTGGCGGGTGACAGGAAGACATGTTTCATTCTGCCTCGTGCTGCATGATGTGGTTCTCCCTTTCCCCTCCGTGTCTATTCCCCTTCCTCTTTTCTCCTACCCTCTCTGAACTCCCTCTAGCTTTCACTCCTCCATCACATCTTTTCTTCTTTACCTCCCTTTCTTTTGACTTTATTTCCCCACTTTCTAGAGTGCTGTCTGTCAGCAGAACTCAACCCATCAGCTCAAGGGACAGGGTAGGGATAATTGGGGTGTAAGTGTGTGTGTGTGTTTGTGTGTGTGTTTGTGTGTTAGTCGGTGCTTTCACAGCAGACATAACTGCTGTTCTCTTTTCTACTAGCTAAAAAGGAGGTGTGACTTTTGTCTTGTGGAAAGTTAGATAGATCATACCACCCTCCCATCACCACAACCACAACCAGCGCCACACACCCACACCTCCCACTGACCCTCTCTTTTCCTCCCCTTTTTTTCTTGTCAATAGATACAGCTACAGATCCGTCTGTCACCCAGACAACAACTGAGGTCTAAGCGCCACAGCAAGCAGTGTGTCAACACATTGCATATGACTGCATCAACCAACTAACACCAGTTTCAGTCCAAAATGTATCTATGGTTTCTATAAAGACTGGGTTTGTGGGATAAGCTGCAACCAGCCAGAAGTTATGGCTCATTCCCAGTATATAACACAAAATGTGATAAATTTTTGTTTTGTTTTTGAATGTAAAAAATGCCCAAATCTCAAAATCTAGATTAGGTTGTTCTCTGCTGGTACTTAAACACCTTCTCCAGCAGTTCTATAGGAGTAAAAACAGTAATGGAAGCTGTCATAGGTTGAGTGGGATGGCGGCATGTGTTATCTTTGCCAGTCAAAACCCTGAAGTAACAGTGGTCGCAGCAGTTGAAGATGATGAAATAATACTAAGAAAAGGTGGTCATGTGACCTCAATGATGTTTGACAACTCTCTTGTCCCTGATCTCTAAAAAATCCCTCACGTGAAGCTTTGACAAACGTTCAAAAAGGAAGATTTTGTCCCTCTCAAACTCTGTCCCAAATTTTTGGAATCTCCTTTTAAGCTACCACTTCCACTTACTTCCCCTTTGCTGTCATGTCCTCTTATTCATTTCTGTCATCACCACTAATCACCGATAACCAGCTCACCCCAAGTACCTTGAGCCCATCGGTTTACTAAAGTTGTCATTTGTCCATTTCTTCACAACCACCCCCATCTCCACCTTATCCTGAGGGTTACACATTAACTGTTGCACCAGCTTTGCTAGTGATGATTTTCTTACGTTGATGTTGCAGTTATGGCCCCAGTTAATGTGGAAAAAAGAGGTATCATTTTAAAAAATAAAGCTATTTTGATCTGTATTTGGTTTAAATGATCTTGTTATCTGTAATTTTAAGTAATTGCTGGGGGGGGGGTACTCTTCTGCGTACTCACTTTGTGAAATAAATGTCCAGAGCAAGTCAAGAGTTCAATCAAGTGAGATGTGCTTTTATTTTTTGCATCTTAAATTGCAATATTGCATTGCAGTGTATCTGTTCCATGCAATCATTTATAAAAAATAACACACACATTACCGCTGGGCTTAAATATAGCAGTTCAAATGTCTTGGTAACACTTACATCACAGAAACTATTTCTCTCCTGACTGACACACAGGGGGTCTATTTCAAAGACCAGTGTTTGTTTAGGCTTTTCTAGATGTATGTGAATCACACACAAAGAAAAAAACAGAAAAAAAAAAAACCCCACCTTAACCTGCATTCAGCCTGACACCGTCAGTTACAGCGATGAGTATTTAGCCAGCTCACTCCCTGTTGCTCAACCTGTCAGCCACTCTTACAAACCACTTGCTTGTTGTGCTGGCTTGTACCTCTGCAGCAAGGCCGGCAGTCTCATTGCTCAACCACAGAAGTACCCGTGTACAATATCTCCTCTCATTAAATGAACTATGTGTCCCACGGGCAGGAGTCGCACGTAATGTGAAGCCATCTCATTAGCTGTGTCACGTCACTTTCATTTAGAAGCCATCCAACAGCATTGCGCCACGCACCTCTTTGAGCGCTCAGGCGCTCCCGGCCCAGTTCGGCATGCCCGATGACTTATTGCTGCTTAGCGCTTCGGATTTCCTTAACTTTCACTCATTACTGGTGTATTATAAAAACATATTCCCTGCAGAGTTCTGCCAATTTAATCTTTTGTTAAACGTGTAGGGTAGAGTTTGAATCTAATAAACCTCATTAGTAGGAAATAAGGCTTGATGAAGACGAGGACATTTACAAGTGGCCTGCTATGGCCAGCCCGCAACTAATTGCTCAACTAGCTTTGACATATATTGTTAGGCAAGATTATGGAAATACAGCTGCTGCTTTTTAGCTTTAAAATGGAAGCTGAGGGGAAACTGCTTCTGTGGATTGGGAAGCCATCCCTCTGCTGTGATTTCAAATGTTTGTAATTCTGTATTGTTCATGTTGAACAAATCTTTTGTCAACTAATGCAGATGTTTTTAATTATTTTTACAGTTGCAGAACAGTTACAGTTTAAGCAAATTAGTTTCAATTGCCTTTAGAAACTGCAAAATGTATTAAAACAATATTACTATTGAGCTGAAGTGATTAGAAGAGGAATATTGCACCCTCATAATCCAAAACAGCCTCCAGGCTTGAATGTTAATGTGAGCATTTGCTGCAGAGCATTTCTCTCTTCATTTCGACAAATAGCTGCTCATTCAGACAGCTAGTTTTCTTCCATACTTCAAATACTACACCTGAAAAAAAAAACAAAAAAACAACTTCAGTGAAACGTGTTTATTTCAATGTTTTCTCAAAGAGAAAGGAAGGAGCAGCAGACAGAATCTGAATGTGGGGTTGGAAGTGTTCATCCAAATCAATGGATGAAACCTGAGATGAAAATAGTCACTTGGGAGGTGGCAGTGGGTTGGGTATTGATTTGTCCTCGCAGGCACTGCTGAAATAAACTGAGGGAAACCCCAAAAGGTGACGATTACTGCTGAGTGCATGTGAGCAGGTCCAATACAGAGCATGAGAAACAAACAGATACAGTGCTGTTCTCAAATGTTCTCATGGGGGAAATTATGCAGACATCCACAAATAAATCACTGACCACTGACCTAACAGTAATTGTCCAATGAGGGACTGTGTGGAAAAGAAGGTTATGTGTATATATTTTTTCTTTTCACTTCAATGAAGGTTTAGTATATTTTAGCTCAATCCCAATTCTCCTCTTAGTCACTTTTGTGTCTCATGTATATGTGCACCAATATAATGTACAAAACCAAGGGCTGTTTGATGGCTTAATTTTTCCCACCACAACCATCTAGCTAATTTTACTAATATGCCAGTTATGAGAAACACATAATATATATTGATTTGAATTGATGATCATTTCAGGTGGTACAGCTGATTTTTACAGTTTTCACACCATTTACTGGGGTTTTATTAGTCAATATCAGCCCATAATTATGTTTAAATATAATTATGTATATACTAATAATAGATAATTATATTTACTACAGCTAGTAAATATGGCTCTTTAAAGACAGAAAACGTTGGCTTAGGGAGGAGGACATATGTCCAAATGTGGTGAAAAGGTGACTGAACAGAAAAGTAAGAGACAGCAGTTTGTTTTCTATTTCAAACTGACTAGAAATGTATTTACTTCAGTATTTACTCTACTGTAATTGATGTTTTTTGTGCCTAAACTCAACCAAATGTCTTCGTACTTAATGTAACCACATGGACTTGGTGTTTAAACATGAGGAGTTTTTTCTAACCATTTAACCATGAAAGCAAAGGTTGAACTCACCGATAACAACCTACTGATCCTTCTAGAAGGAAGAAGTTAACCAATAAACTATAATTATGGGTTGATAAGAACTCATCTACATTTGAGTGAAATGTATCATAAATTATTAGATCAACATGTGTTGTGTCGTATACTGACACTATACTGATTAATGCTGTGATGCAGCCTTGGTCACTGACAGCTATTGGTCCCAAACTCTCACACACACACACACAGTGATTACACAGTTCATGCGGTAAAGTTTAGCCCATCCAGAGTGAGGTCTTTGTATTTTTAAGTAAATATTTGAGTTTAGTTTGACAAAATTATGGAAATTTTTACTGCAAAATTAGAAGATTTACAATACACCTGAGTGAACTGGAAGTGGTATGCACAATAACACATACTTAATAATCGGGGATACAGTTAAAATGAATTTGAAAGTAAGTTTGATCCTGAGAGGAAAATTTTTAATATAGTAAATTGGGATTGTGAATATTACCCGGCCTAGTATTATAATATAAGTATATGGATGGAGTTTTATCTATCACCCACTTCAATAGTAAGAGTCTGAATATGAATTTCAGCAACATAACATATTATTTGAGTCAGATTAAAAAACACTTTAGTGTGATAGCTGTGACAGAAACATGGTTCAGCGATCAAACGATAAAAGATTTTCAAATGCAAGAGTATGAAATGTTTTTTGTTAATAGAACTTATAGAAAGGTTGGAGGCGTAGCTTTATATGTGGATAACACACTGAAATGTAAAAAAAAAATCCAAAGTATGTCAGTTGGAGTTAATGAAATTATGGAGTGTGTTACTGTAGAAATAATCTCAGAAAAATACAAACATATATTAATAAGTTGTATGTAGAGAGCACAGTGGCCTTTTATAGATGTATTTAATGATAAATTTGTCAACAAGAAATATGTTTTTGTTTGTAAAATGTTCTGCACTTATATAGCGCTTTTCTACCTATTGGCTCTCAAAGCGCTTTACACTGCTTCTTATTCACCCATTCACACTCACACTCACAATCACACACACACTCATACACCGGTGGGGGAGCTGCTATGCAGCTGGCCAACACTCACCGGGAGCAACTAAGTTGGGGTTCAGTGTCTTGCTCAAGGACACTTCAACATGTGACCAGAGGAGCAGGGAATTGAACCAACAACTGTGAGATTGGTGGACAACCGCTCTACCTTCCCATTGTGGTGACCTCAATATTGATCTTCTAAATCCACATGGACATAACTCAACAGTTTTTTCAAGACAATGTATAGTCTAGGTCTGTTTTCACAAATCTTTAAACAAGAACAAGAAGAATAAGTGCAATTCTTATAGACAACATACAGTATACAAAAATATAACTGAAGGAAAACTAGTAGGAAGGCTGCTCTTATATTATATCAGTGATCACCTACCAGTTTTTATAACCTGTCAAAAAACAGTAAATGGAAAGTAAAACAGCCAGTGCAAATTAGAAACAGATCACAAAAGTGAATTGAATCACTAAAAAATTTCAACAGAACTGAGACCTGGTATGTTGCCGAGGTTAACGAAGGTTATCATTCATTCATAAAAATACTTGTGAATACTTTACACCTTTGCCTCAACCACTCCAGGTCCATTCACTCAACAACCAACTACTACACAAGGTACTGTTTAAAACCAAGCCAGTTCCCCTTAGCCATAGACAGCCGTTTAGAAAGCCTTGAGTTCCACGTCATCGATTCCCCTCTGCATCCCCTGGTCCTCGGCATACCATGGTTGGAGACATATAACCCAAACATTGACTGCCGAACCGGCAAAATTCTGGGTTGGAGCACCCCATGTTTAGCTTCATGTCTTCATTCTGCTCAGACTCCCATTGTCCCAACTGAAGATCACCGATTACTCTGACCTCTCCAAAGTACCCTCTCAGTACCATGACCTCAAGGAAGTTTTAAATAAGTCCCGTGCCACCTCTTTGCCCCCTCACAGACCATATGACTGCGCCATTGACCTGCTACCCGGCACCACTCCCCCTAGAGGCCGCCTTTTTTCATTGTCCACCCTGGAACGTCAAGTCATGCAGAAATATATCACAGAGTCATCTTCCCGTCATTGTCCCCAGCTAGAGCAGGGTTTTTGTTTGTGCGCAAGAAAGATGGGGGTCTAAGGCCGTGCATCGATATCACAATCATGAACAGATATCCACTTCCACTAATTTCCTCAGCTTTCAAACTCCTCATAGGCTCTAACATCTATACTAAGATGGACTTACGCAACGCTTGTCACCTGGTGAGAATAAGGAGCGTGATGAATGGAAGACTGCTTTCAACACGCCGGCGGGCCACTATGACTATCTGGTCATGTCTTTTGGCCTGACCAACGCCCCGGCTGTGTTTCAGAATTTAGTCAATGATGTGTTGGGAGATATGCTGAACAAATACGCGTTTGTTTATCTTGATGATATTCTCATTTTCTCCTGATCTGAGACTGACCATGTCCACCATGTAAGAGCAGTCCTCCAATGTCTCCTCCAAAAGCAACTATTCGTCAAAGCAGAGAAATGTGAGTTTCACACCACCACTGTCACATTCCTCGGGTACATCATCTCACCAGGCAGCATCACCATGGATCCAATTAAAGTGCAGGCGGTAAAGGACTGGCCACACCCCGGACTCCCTATGATGGCTCCGAAGATTCTTAGAGTTTACCAACTTTTACCGCTGCTTCATCAAGGGATACAGTTCCATAGCAGCACCTATTCATCAACTCACCTCCTCTAAAGTCAAGTTCACGTGGTCCACTCAAGCCTCTACAGCCTTTAATAAACTCAAGTCACGTTTTACCACAGCCCCCATACTCACCTTGCCCAACCCTGACCTCCCATTCATTGTGGATGTTGATGCCTCCAACACAGGAGTCGGTGCTGTTCTCTCACAACGTTCCAAGGACGACAATAAAGTTCACCCATGTGCTTCTTCTCTTGCCGCCTTTCTAGTGCAGAGAAGAATTATGATGTTGGCAACGGAGCCAAGCTAGCCCTGGAGGAGTGGCGACCCTGGTTGGAGGGAGCTAAACAGCCCTCTCTGGTTCTTATAGACCCTCGTCAGGCCAGGTGGACCCTCTTCTTTGGTAGATTCATCTTCACCCTTTCCTACCGCCCAGGCTCAAAGAATTGAAGAAATGATTTTCTTAAACAAATCACTGAAATAAGTGTTAAGGATGAGGTAAACCGCTTCATTGCTAATATCCTCGGTAAAATATTTTAGGGTGGAGGGGATGAGATTGAAATCATAAAACTTCCAAAGGATTGTGAGGGGAAACAATCAACAGACTATGATGGCATTGAAATGCCTTTACTCAAGTGCATCATTGATTGTGAGGTCAAGCCATTTATATATCTGTAACATGTCTTTTATTACTGGAGCATTTCCAGATAAGATGAAATCTGTAAAAATCCTTTATATAAGTCAGGTGAGAGTGATTTAACTTAGAAACTATAGGCCAGTATAGTTATTTCTCTAGTTGTCCAAATTATTTGAAACAGCGTTTGCGTCCAGGTTAGATAAATTCATAGAAAGAATTCAATACTGAATGACAAGCAACATGGTTTTAGAGCCAATGATTCCACTGCATTGGCACCATTGGAATTAGTTTAAGAAAGAAACAACACAATAGATAAAAAAAAAGTACATGCTCAGCATTTTTGTTGACACATCAAAAGGCATTTGACACGATTGATCATTAGTTACTGCTACAGAAATTAAAGATATGGCATAAGAGGTGTAGCACAAACATGGCTAAAGAGTTAACTTGATAGATAGATACCAGTATATCAGGCTAAATAATACCGATTCAGAACTGGCAAAGGTGAATTGTGGAGTCCGACAGGGATCAGTCTTAGGCCCAAAAGGATTTAATTTGTATATGAACTTGGTACAGTGTCAAAAGTGTGTAAGTATAGTTCAATGTATATATTTTTTTTCAGGAAAAATATTTAGATAGTGTGCTAAATGAAGCCACAACTGTTAAGGTTGTTCTCATTTTCTTTTAATTTATTCTTCCTTTTTCATATATTTTGTGTGGTATTGAAGTATATTAAAGTATCCAGTTTGTTGTGTAAAGCATTCTGTGATCATGCGGTTGGAGGGAGTTTTTAAATACTGACTGTTCAACTCATCTCCAAATGAACTATTAGTATTTTATTTCATTTATTTTTACTCCTCTAGCTGGGTTTTTTTCTTACTTATTGATCAGTTCAATTTGTATATTCTTATTGTCTTGGTTTGGTGGAAGTTCTTTTCCTTTCTTTCTACTTTCACGTAGAAAGCAGCTGTAACAAGGCAACACAAATTTCCCTATGGGATCAATAAAACTGTCGAATCTTGAATCAGTAAAAAGTGGTTTGATATTAATAAATTATCCTTGAATCTTGCGAAAAACATGAAATGAAATATAACAACAGACTGATCTATTAGGATGTGAAAATAGAAATGCATGATGTTGACATTGAAGGGGTAAATGAAACAAACAAAAATGAACAAACACATAAATTCAATGAAATCAAAAATCTAAAAAATCTATTGCAATATTCTACAATATAATTTTTTAATTGGGAAAGATTTGTATGAAAAATAGATGTGTTTCAATCAACTTATGGAACAAACTTGAGGATGAATTAAAAACATGCAAAACTCTGATTGGTTTTAAGCGAATGAAATTAATGTGCTGTGAACAAGTACAAGAAAGTAGTATAATATGACGTATCAAGAGGCAACAAGTTGTTCTGTAATAAGATGTCTTCTTGATTTTGTTTGTTTGTTTGAACAACTTGAAAACTAGTATATAACTTTATAAATTGTCTTTATTATTTGGGACATTCTGTGAAGAGGAATTGAACAGTAAATGTGTAGGTGATTACAAAGGGGTAGGGATATAAATACGCTTTGGCCTCAGCCTGCTTCCTTTTGGTCTCATTGAGAGGACATCAAGTATCATAATGAATAACACTGACTGTAAATTGTACAAAGAGGCAATGGTATGAACGAGGAATAGTTAATTGTCAAGACTCAAAATAAATCCTTATGAAATGAAATGGTTTTGTCCATGTTTACAGCCACCACCTACTGTCACTTTCCTTAAAGACCAATGTTTTTCTTTGAGATTGGCAGATCTCTCCAAATAAAAGATGCAGAATTAGTCATTAACAGTTTCTGTTTGCAGTGTACCCATGGATGAACTGACAACTAACATTGGAATATGCAGATACTGGAGAAAACTAATGACTATTGAGTGAGTTGTGTTTGTGGCTCAGGGGAACAGCAGGGTGCAGGGTTGGTGGTTCAATTCCAGGCTTCTCTAATCCGCCTTTTAAAGTTGCTCCTGGTGTGTGTAAGTTGCTTAGAGTCTGCCAACCGACGAAATTCTAAGTTCTGAAGCTTAAAATACTTATAATTAAATTAATTGAGGGTTGTCCAGCTCAGCAGAGTGTTTAGTGCTGCTGCCTCACAGCTGGAAAGTCACTGGTTCAAATCCCCGGCTGGCTGTGGCCTTTCTGTGAGTTTGCATGTTCTCCCTGCGCTTGTGTGGGTTTGCTAAATGGCTGCCCAAGGACACTTTGACATGTAGCCAGGGATCGGGCCACTGACCCTGTGGTCCGGGTCAACTGGCTTACCAACTGAGCTACAGCTGCCCCGTTTCCTCCCACAACAACAGTTGAGCAATAGAAACGTCATCAACACACCCACTCACTCACTTTTAATGCTCCCAATGTTTCAGCACAAAGATGAGAGCTACATGCACGAGCTCACGCACATAATATGGATATTGCACTACGGGGCTCGAAAGATATAAAGTTTGGATAAGGTTGGTAGTGTCTCATTTGGACCTTTGCGTTCACACATACACCCCCTCCGAAATAATGTCAGAATTCCAGTGCGTGTCTGAAAGGGGATTGAGTCTCACTGTCTTGACCCTGAGACAGACTGGAGACCTGTCCAGGGTGGACCCCTCTTTCGCTCAATGTGAGCTCGGATAAGCTTCAACCCCCTGCAGCAATGACCAGGAAAAACGATTACAGCTCCTGATGTTGTCTTCAGGAAGTGACAAACTCATACATTCAGGTTTATCCTGAATAGAGCAGGCTAGAATATCAGCCATTTAATTTCCAGTTCAAATACGGTTATGCTCATTGGCGTGTATGGGGAACATTATGTTAGCACCTCACAAATATGTATGTCTGTGCAACTGTAGTGATCATCTTTCCTCTAAAATATAATTACCATGGGACCATTTATTATATTTGAACTACAAGTGGCAAGTTAACGCTGACAAATCTCCTGGGCTCTTTGCAAACACATTACGTGCAGTTCACATAATACCATTTTTGATTGACAACAAGCCGAGCAAACATTAAAGGAACAGCGGGCTGTGTGTGATACTGCTGACTACACAAACCCGCCGTTTAAGTCCCACTCTTGCTCGACGAGCTGAGCATTTTTTTCAGCTGCTTTTGTCCTTTCAGCTCTCCTTCGCTCCCCATCCCCTTTTCTCTTCTAGTCTCTTCTCCCGCCACCCTACTTCATTTGATCCCACTTTCTGTCCCTTCTCTCTCCTGTCTCCCTGTTTCCCTTCCCCCTCTCTCTGTCTAAAGCTGAGACAAATTAAACGAGTCCCCTTGTAATGGTGGGAACACAGGCCTCTGGCAGTGCTCTATTAGCCAGGGTGCTTATTTGTTAACATGCTGGATTAATGTGCTGTGCTTGGTATGGGAGGCCACCTGCATGGGCAGTGAAGGGTTTTCACAGGCTCGCAGGCCCACTCACTAATCTGCCTCAAAGGATGATTACAGGTTTCTGTGGCATCATAAGGCAGGATAAGGATGTCGCATCCAGAAGTGGTCATGTGTTTGATTTCCTATGTACATTGATTTTGAGTCTCATGCTACAGCTAGTTTGATTTCAAACAGCTGAATATTGTAACTTTAACAACATAAATAGCAATTTTATTGTCTGAAATTATAAAGTTCTTTTGACTTAAAGTCCTTTAACTTAAGATGGTAAGTTAAATGTGAAATATGACAGAGTAGCTCATTTGCACCAGCTAACAAATATGATCAACAGATATGAATAATTATAATAATTATAATGACACGTAGTACTTAGACCCAGAACACAGGACGTTCACACAGAAAACAGGAGTTTGAGTCAAGTGTGAAACAACAGCTATTGTTTGCAACCATATTCACATGAGGTATGTTATGTGAAATGTTTAAAGGTAAACTGCTACTCTTAATGTGTACAAAGGTTAGTTATGGAGTTCCACACAGCTCTGTGTTAGGACCAATACTTTTTACTTTATATATGTCTCCTTTAGGCAACATTATTAGAAAACACTCTATAAATGTACATTGCTATGCTGATGATACCCAGCTATATCTATCTATGGAACCAGATGAAAAAAAAATCAGTTAATCAAGTTTCAAGCCTACACGAAATAAAGGCCTGGATTTCCCACAATTTCTTACATCTAAATTCAGACAAAACTGAAGTCATAGTATTTGGTCCTAAAAATCTCAGAAATATGATGTCCAACCATATCGTTACTATAGATGGCATAAGTCTAGCCTCCAATACTACTGCAAGGATCCTTGGAGTTATTTTTGACCAGGATTTGTCCTTTACCTCACATATAAAACAAATCTCTAGAACAGCCTTCTTCCACCTACGGAAAATTGCCAAAATTAGGAGCATCCTGTCTCAAAGTGATGCCGAAAAACTGGTCCATGCATTTGTTACCTCTAGGTTGGACTACTGTAATTCCCTACTTTCAGGATCCCCAGTAACTCCCTAAAGAGCCTGCAATTAATCCAAAAGGATTATATTTCACATTTATTCCATATTTCCGATTGAAGACCTACTTGTGGTTCCCAGAATTTCCAAAGGTAGAATGGGAGGTAGAGCCTTTAGCTATCAAGCTCCTCTGTTGTGACACCAGCTCCCAGTTCAGATCCGGGAAGCAGACACCCTGTCTAGTTTTAAGTCTAGGCTTGAATCCTTCCTCTTTGATAAAGCTTATAGTTAGTTATAGTCATGCTGCTATAGGCTTAGACTGCTGGGGGACCCACCCCCCAATGCACTGAGAACCTTTCCTTCTTTCGTCCCTCTCTCCTCTCCTCTCACCCCACATTTATTTATCACCACTGTATGACATCAATTTTGTGTGTTCTTTCTCCTTCTCTTTCTCCTTCTCTCTGTTCTTTTCTGCAGGTGTCGATCCTGTTTCAAACAACGGTATCCACTATTTTGTTGCCTGGCAACAAAAGGGGTGCAATGACAACAGAAGCCCATTTTTCAGTGTAGCAGCAGTATTTCACTAGTTCACTGGGTCATGTGAGAAGGACATATGACCTTTATATGGTTGTAAAGTCTTTGGGGGTCTGTAGCATCAGGACATTCACCTGTTTCTGCAGATGTCCATGGCTTTGGAGCTGTGTGTCTTCCAGCGTGCAGCTACTGGTCCTACCAACCTGCCCAATGTTTTGTTGTTGCTTTTGTTGTCTTATTCTTTTCTCTCTTCACTTTCCACTCACCCCAACCTGTCAAGGCAGCCGACCACCCTGAACCTGGTTCTGCTGGAGGTTTCTTCTGTTAAAGGGAGTTTTTCCTCTCCACTGTTGCCTAGGGCTTGCTCAAGGGGAATTGGGAATTGTCTCTATACATCTTTATAGTCTTGACTTTATTCTGTAAAGTGCCTTGAGATGACTTTGTTGTGAATTGGCGCTACATAAATAAAGTTGAATTGAATTGAACCTGTTCTGTTAAAGTTTGTATATACTGCACTCTCTTTAAGCATCTCTTTCTCTAATAATACAGTTTTTCTGAATTGCTAAAACACCTGAAGCCCATTCTCAAAACTATCAACTACCAAAAGTGATACGTTTGTCACTGTTAACACACTACAAGGATAAGCTGTACACACTTGTGTCTAGTCAGTTATTCGTGAATCCTAAACAGAAAAAAAAATGCAAATTCAGATGCATATGGCATGTGTGAGGAAAGGAGGGAAACAACAGAGGAGGAGAGTAGCACATGTCTGAGAGGCCGGACCACCACATTCTCATCCCACAGCATCACAAATGAACACTTCCTAAGGCATCAAATTGTGCCACTTTTTTACATCCTTTGGCGTATCATATTGTAGTATTGACACAACAGGTATACTTTGGCATCAGTATTGGACACTCCAGGAGCGACACACACAACAAAACTACATTAGGGTTAGAGAAAACAACTTCGGGTTAAGGTTAAATTACAAAATAAATTGCATAAGAACAAAACGCTACAAACAGTGATAATGGCACAAATGTACTTCCTTACTATAGAAACCATCTGTGTCATGTTGTGTAACGATCATAAATGAAACACAACATCTCGCACTAGGGACGAACCACGGTCTCCAGTGGAAATGTCCTGTGTCTTGTTGTACCATCCACCACTCCGTTCACTTTGCTCTGAGACTTCTTCTCTGCATGTGCTAAGTTAATGCTTTAGTGGTCAAATCTTGAAGGGCCAAGGTTTCTAATTAACTACCTGGGGCGACTGTGGTGCAGGAAGGTAAAGTAGTTGTCCACCAATCTCGCAGTTGTTGGTTCAATCCACGGCTCCTCCGGTCACATGTCACACTGAACCCCAACTTAGTTGCTCCTGGTGAGCGTTGGCCAGCTGCAAAGCAGCTCCCCCATCGGTGTGTGTGTGTGTGTGTGTGATTGTGAGTGTGAATGGGTGAATAAGAAGCAGTGTAAAATGCTTTGGGTGCCAATAGGTAGAAAACCGCTATATAAGTGCTGACGATTTACCATTTACACCGAAAGCTCAGAGCGTCAATCAGCGACACAAATGGGTACCTTGCGTGTCAGCATGTAACACAAAAGGACTGGACGAAGCGGCGGTTTTTGACGCCTCGGGAATAAGAAAGGGCTGGAGAAAGAGGAGTATGAGAAGGAAGGCAAAGATCAAGGGCAGTCATGTCAGATGAAATTAGAGCAATAATCATAGATCATGTTTTGGCCTCATTCCCAGTGGTTGCTATGATCAGGACATTCAGAAAGCTACACCTGAAAGTCACAGTACAGTGAAAGTCCCCAGTCAAATGTTTCCTTGTCTCATGCATTGCTTACCTGTGCTCTACATAGGTACCATTATACATTATATACATTGGCTGGCTTTGTGTGTCATGTGACAGTAGTGTTTGGTCAGTGCTTTGTTAATGCAGTTTAAAGTTTAGGCTTTGTGTTTAGTGTTTTGAGAAAAGGAGAGAAGATCTCAGGAAATGTGTTTTATCAATTCACTAAAAACTTTTATAGAAAAGCTAAAAATGGATCATTTTCTGTGCACGAGATTGTTTTTGCTCCAGAATACACCATCACAAAAGACCCAGGCCCGTATTGAGCATCAAATATAAAGGCTTCGATGAATCAGTATCATATTCCATCAATCAGAGATTGCAGGAGAGCAGAGCAGCTATTTATTACCGATTCGGTTGAACCACTAAGGCCATTGAAAGCACATTTTGAAAAATTTGATTTTCAGTAGGCCGCAGCAACAATGAACTGACTACTGTAGAAATGCAGAGAACAGAGAAATTGATTTCATCTCTTTGTCAATAGATTTATTACTTTGAAATGAACACCAAACTATGCTCCGTAAGTGAACTGATTTTCACTGTCGTGAATTACCGGTGTGATTCAAAAAACTCACACCTCCCCGGTACAATGAAACACATTTAATTGTCTGTTTGAACAGAAAACAGTGACTCAATGTTCCATTACTCACAATTCATAAAGCTGTGGGCCACTTAGATGAAATCATGTCCGACAGCACAGTATTGATACACTGGATGGTGTCCAAAGCACGTTTGTGAGGATGCAGTAGGTGTCATTCAATGTGCTAACAAACAGAAACCGCTAGCTTAATGGCAAAAGGCCTGGAGAGTTTGCAGTCTGCAGCAGGTGCTGATGGGTTGAGGTTTGGGCTCCTTTGCAACACACAAACACACACATAGGTGATGTCACGCGCTGTCAGGCACCCTAGGGCAGTACTGCGTGTACTATGTCAGGGAGGAGAAATGATCTGTGAATCCCGAGGGAGCAGTCAACTAATGTGCATGGAGCTCTGAATCCCTGTACAACCTGGATAAATGGCCTTTAAGATTTTCTTTCCTCTGTTCAGGATTCTTTTTCCTTTCCAGACATTTTCTCATTGCCCAATCAGGCCAGAGCAGATGCAAAACGACTAGACTGAACACAGGTCTACTACATCAAATAGGGGCTTTGCCTGGAAATAGTAGAGTAGATATTCATAAACATATCAAAAAGTAATAATTTTAAAAACCTTGCTCAGAAGAGGAGGTGCACAGAACAAGTGAGGATACAGGTTTAATGAAACTTAACTATCAGATACTTTTTTTTTTTTTTTTTTTTTTTACAACAAACAGGATTCAGATGCATCTCAGGTCATGGGTGACCCTGACCTGACAGACTCATTGGAATATGGGGGAAATCATCTGGGCCACTCCACCTGTTTTCAGAGACCCCCCCCTCAACCGTCCATCACAAGAGCTAAAATGCTTCTTTATGCCTGCTGTGGCCACTGAATGACTGAATAAACCAATAACTGTCATAATGAATATAAAGTCTTAAGGTTGTTCTATTGTTTGCTGATATTAAGAGTAGTAAAATTCGTTTTTCTACTTGTATGGGGATGTAAAGAACGATTTTTAGATTTGTTTAGGTCTAGTTGTATCCGCTTTGGCTTTGCTTTTGAAGTCATTTTTACTCACCATGTGTCTAGTAGTAATGTTTAAAAAGAGGTATTTAAATTTCTTTTGTTGCTTTAGGTATCATCCTATTATATTTGGCACATTGTATTTGCTTGGTTTGTCTTACACGGGAAGAAGTTATTTTGATCGCAAACACATTGTGTATATTTAATTTGGTCCAGTCGAAGTGTACACGATACATATACCAAGATGTAACATCCTATTCACTCTGTCAGAGCTGTGTCAGAGGCTTCCACTGTGACTCCTCCACTACAAACATCTGCTGTCAACTCTATGTGGGAATGCAAAGCAGATGAGCAGAACTCAAAGTCAACTGTACTGAAAAGTAACATCACTGTTCGTGCATTTGTACTGCAATGAATTTATATCAATTGATATAAATATCTATAATGTCTAACTTTGTTTCCATTATTTAAAACCTTATCAGTTTATCAGTTTATTTTTTATTGAGCATAGAATGTTTGGAATTAAGCAATTTAACAATGCATGTAGAAAACTGAATACTAACATCAAAATATGTTTTTTCTGATTTCTGGTTTTGAATATTGTCCTGCTCTGTGAAAAAATCTAATGGAATCACTAAGGAAATCTATAATCCAATAAATATAATAGTATATGTGGGTTCTACATGCAAAGTATTGCTTAGATAAGATGTTTTGCTGTTTAACATCCATGGCATGTTGAAACTTTAATAGCTTCATAAATATGCAAAACCCCATTATTAAATCAGATTTGTCAATATTGTCTTTATGGAAATTGTTTTTTTTCTGTAAAGATCAATTTTATTGAACTTTATTTATAAATTTAAAACTGTAGTTAATTATTTTAACAATATTTGAACATATGAAAAAAATCATATGCAACATTTTAGACAGTTGGTGAATAAATGTTAATGTTAAGGTTTTAACATCAAACATCAAAGTAGATTCAATATTTCCACCTGATGGTTCCAAACATATTTTGCTGTGTGCTTGGGACTTTTAGCTTTAACCCATTAGTATGACGTAGTTTGCTACATTAGAAATATGATAGCAACAGTTGCCAGCAAGAATTAAGAATTATGTTTTTGTCCCAATGATGTGAAATTAAGGGCATAGACACACCAAGCCAACGTCAAAGACCCCGTGGTGATGAAGGCCGACTGTTGATCCCCCTTCGTCTTGGCCAACAAGTGACACTTGAACACACTGCAGTGACTGCAGCCAATGACCAACTAACA
Organism: Channa argus; assembly: GCF_033026475.1. Classification (NCBI taxonomy): domain Eukaryota; kingdom Metazoa; phylum Chordata; class Actinopteri; order Anabantiformes; family Channidae; genus Channa; species Channa argus. Next base: position 1,747,213 of record NC_090215.1, on the reverse strand, counting down.
TGCAAATTGGAGGAACTAGGACCAGCCATACAAACCATTCAGCATGCTGAAATCCACTCCTAGGGGTCTGACTGGTGCCAACAATGCAGGACACGCAGCAAAGACGCGGGTGACAGACATCCACCAAAAGCCTGACATCAGCATGGTGTGTCAAGGCCCTAAGGATTCCTGAGTGGTAAACCTCCCATGGTGGCACGGTGACAGGTAACAGTCAGTTTCACCTACTGCACTAAACAAATTTGCTAAGATGGAGACATGGTTCCTCTTAACAAGCCAAACATTTGAACATCTAATTTTAACCAAATAATCATTTATTTCCTCTTATATTAAAATAAGGCCCCTTCATACCGCACTTGATGTGTGACCAAAGAGAGACAAAGACGGCAGGGAGAGGTTCAGACAAATGGGACACATCGCAGAGAAATGCGTAGAGAGAGAGATAAATATCAGGAGAAAGACTGAGAGAAACATAGATGGGTGCCTCCACACTCTGGAGTGGGGTGACAAAGCGCAGGGCCCGAGGCTATAGCCGTCATAAAAGCAGTAATAGAGTGAACACACATTTTCATTAGCTATTGATTCATTTCCAATTCTCCATTAATTTCAGGAGGCCATCGCTGCACAGTGGCCTTTCTCCTCCCCAGGCTACGTTCCTCAGCTCCGCCTGACATAACCATGGTAATTACTGCGCTCCCGCCCCGCAAGCTGTTCACAGTCTCATACCAGAGTAAAAATTGAATGAGTATTCTAGAGGAAAGAAAAAAAAAAGAAAGGAAGAGAGGGAAGAAAAACAATGACTGAAAGGGAGAAATCAAAGACAGCAAAGCTATCGCCCACAGGCGTGCGCTTTGACAAACTGAATTACAATGGCCATGAACACTTGTGCTATTTCAGCCCTAACTGTCAGAGTGCTCGATCTGTTCAAGGCTCCGTGCGTGCAGCTGGGGCTGCTACGGTCGGCACAAACATTTTCCCCGAGTAGTGTGGAGAGAGACGAGGCTCGTAATGATAAGCAACAGTCAATAAGCGTAATATGAGTCAATGTGAAGTCCGACCAACCCCCGGGATAATTCTCGACTCAGAAGTCATGAGCTAGGTGTGCATTAAACTCTTCTGGCAGATGCTGAAACAGATGAATATTTATATAATTTTGACAGGGAGGTTTACGTGCGCACAGGTTTTTTTTGGTCTGTTAGTGGGAGGTCACAGATTGACTCAAATGTCAGACGTAATAAAACACATGTAATGAAACGTGTGCAACACCAACAGCGACAATGATAGAAAAAGAGATCTTACCTGGTTGACAAAACCCCAAGAAAGGCGTGGATTAAAAAAAGAAAGAAAGTGTTAACATGTCATTGTTACACGTCACATATGAGTATTTAATCCATCTTTGAGGTCACCATACATCTACATGCCATTCATACAGGTGATACACACATATTCGGAGACACATGTTTAGTAATTGGGCAACATTACTATTGTCCCATAACCTGCCCAGAAAAGCACCTCTGTTCAGTACACTGGAGGCTGCCCAGCAGTACTGAGGGGAAAATGAACTCCACCGGGTTCATCTATCACACTAGCTGCCTCATGTGCTCCACAAAAGATGAAAAACAGGGGAAACAAATGGCAAAGCAAATCAATTACACGAAAAAGAATCATGTCACCTGTCAAATATACACTGTGTTCTGTGTCATTCCTTTTTCCCTTCCAACAGCGCACACATTTTTGAGATTGAATTTTGAAAACCTTATACATTATTAACACCCTTCATGCTTTATCAATTTGCTGAGTATTTTTTTTTCTTTCCTTTTTCCTCCCACTTTTTTCCCCCTCTGTTTCTACGACACAAAATCTAATAAACACAGTGTTTGGTCTCGACATCTACAGTTTTTAATCCAACACATTAAGAGCCAGTGCCGCAAATGAAATTCAACAGGGAGCCCCTTCAATCTCCCAACGGGTGATAGGCAGAGAGAATCGGACCAAAAGAAAGTGAGAAGGAGAGGAAAATCAACCATCAAACCCTCTTGCCTAGTCAAAAAAGAACCCCATGATGCGGGGGGCTTAAGAGGTTGGACAGACAGAACTAGTGTGGCTAAGTGAGAAAGGATACACATAAAGAGTTTTCATATCCGCTCAGATTAAGGGTACCTGGAAGAAGGGTGAAATAACGATGGTGTTGTCAAGGAAACAAGTGCCACGGCGACACCTTAATCTGGAGAAATATAATTGGAAAAGGAGTGATAAACATCTTCCTATCTGAGTGTGTGATGTACTGAACAGTATTCAAAAAGAAGCCTCCGGAACACTCATTACTTAAGTTATTGTAAGAAGAACACTAATGAATAAATTTGGAGAGATGTCCTCGGGGGCGAAAAGAAGAGGCTGTGATGTAGAAACAGGCTTGTAGGGCTTTCGTACAGGATAAAGTAAAGCTTAAAAGGGCTTCTTGCACATTCCCCACGTTGCATATAAATGTGATGAGCAGTGGTGTAAATAGCACTTGTACATAAAATGACTCTGGATTACTCAACAAAACAAATATTGGATCTTGTGAGTGTACAGGTGCACGCTGCACATGCTGCCTCACTTGCTACTTCATCTGCATGAACCCAGTTTGAATCCACAACACAGGCAAGTCCCACCGTAGGACACAGTATCATTAGCGACTCAACCTTCACAGATGAAAAAAGAAGTCATAAAGAACTCTGTGCAAAATGACATGCAAATAAGGAAGAACTCAAGAAATCTTTGCCATCTCTCACCAATTATCTTGTTAATTACAAACCATTGTGAAGGGCTCCCACTGTCGACGGGCTCCCTGATTATACAGTGCATTTGTCCCCACTTTCCAAAGCCTAATCAGTAATTACTACCTGCAGCTGCAGCTCAGTACAGAACGGGCACGGCCATCTTGGGACAACAGGGAACACTGGGCAATTTGAAACATTCTGTCAGCAACGCACTTATTTAGTTCACTCAGTAGGAGTTTGTTGCTGCAGAAGGCAGCTCTTACGGGACTTCACTGAGTTTAGTCACTCAACAGTCAACAGTTCTCACTTTCACACCTCTCAGCTTCCGTTATCAGTGCTTTGTGTAACGTTTTAATCACTACTATTTTTTAAGTTGCCGGTTAACTTGGCTTTAGGTTTCCAAGGGGACTGGTAGCTTCTACGTGTCTCTAAAGTAGATTTTACACAGTGTGCATTAGAATAGGCAGGAGACCACACAAATCTCTTAATGATTCTTACCCAATTTATGCATTTGGACCAAAGTGCAGCAAAAACATTTCAACTTGATATCAAGTAAATGGTCTGCACTTTTGTACCTAAGCACTCAAAGCGTTTTACATTCCTTTTCACCCATTCACACACACACCGATGGGGGAGCTGCTATGCGGCTGGCCAACGCTCACCGAGAGCAACTAAGTTGGGGTTCAGTGTCTTGCTCAAGGACACTTCGACATGTGACCGGAGGAGCCGGGGATGGAAACCAACAACTGCGAGATTGGTGGACGACCGCTCTACCTTCCTGCACCACAGTCGCAGTAAAGGCATTACTCAGCCTGGGTACAGGGCAGCTGACAGCTATAATCTATTAAATATATGTCCAGCTTGAAGGACTAGCATGTTTCATCAACCCTACAATATTCATTATGACTTGTTTACAGCACCATATCTATGGGCATGTTTAAAATTCTAGCAGGCTCAGCATGTCATTATTATGGAATATTATGCATCAAAATGTTTTTGCTTTAGGCATAAAAATGTTAATGATTGTGGTTATGGTTAAAATACAGAAACAATACTGACTGACAACTGGGACAACAAGTGGTGTCTCTTACTTTACTGCCATGTGTTTTGTCAGCCACCTATCTACCCTGACTCCCTCCCTACAAAGAACGGATTTTAAAATACATCACAACTCTGGCTCGTGGAAAACTTCTTCCCTTTAATAACTATACCAGTATAGGTAGCAGATGACCTGCTGAACCATAACTAAAGGCTGATCGTTTTGTTTTTTGTCGTACTATTTTCAGCGAATCAATGTGTGTCTGTTTAAAGTTAGCATTTTGCTTTGGCATTTCTATGTGCAGATGGATTTAATAAATAAAAGCCGTGACTGCCTGAACCCTGACATAGTGACTGGGTGTTGAGCAGTAGAATTATACATGTAAAGCAGCCTTACAATACCTACTGCTCTCATTGGACTTGTAGAACCAACTTTGTTACAACTGCAGAAGAACATCATCTGTGTGATCCCTCTGGGAAATGTTAAAAAAGCCCCTCAGGTTATATTTAGCTGCTATCTTTGAGCCTATGTCCCGTAGGACAAGCTGCCTCCGATTAATCATTGTTTGACATGATCCTGAATTTGTCACAAATACAGAGTTAGGTGAAGTTTTGCAAGTTAAAAATCACTCTGTACCAAAGAAACCAAAAGTGGAGAATTTCCAGTTAAAAATTTAAATTTAACACTAACTGGCATCCACTATTGTCGATTCTGTGTTTAATGGAACAGACACATCGCAATGGACGTAATACTTTGTCATGTAGTGACATCAGTCGAGTGTTTTGTAACACACAAGACTTGGGTCTTAACAGTTCTTGATTTCATTATTTTCTCAGGTTCGAGTTTCAGTTTTTTCTATAAATGTTCAGTTGGATTAAGATCAGAACTCAACCATTTCACAACTCTCCAGAGGTTTTTCTTATCCGTGCTTTTAGAGGTTTTCCTGTGCATTTTTGAAGCTGTCAAGCAACAGCAAAGTCAGGTCTCATTCACAAGCTGTCCCAGCTTTTTGAATCCATATGTACGAAGAGAAACCAGTAGCTGCTTTCCTGTTGATGATTGCCACTCCATCCAACTTAGCTCCATAGTTAAAAGCATTGCATATCAGTGGGGCAGCTCTATTATGGAGGTGGTCAGGAAGAGAAGGATGAATTCTGTTCAACTGCTTCTGAGGTCAGGGAAGGTTGAGGAGGGTGTTAAGGTCTGGGAACTGAGACCAGATGGCTCCTCTTACATGACCTATGGGAAAAAGTCTCTCAGCTAAGAGGACAGACAGATTCAAAGAATTAAAGTCTGTGCGTAAAACAGCTTCTGTTTCAAGTACCCCCCCACGGGGATTAGTTAGAATCTAGTCTTGGTTACATGTCATTTAGCTGGGACAGCATTATGACACCACAACACGCTAATGAAACCTAAGGCATCTTAACACATGAGTAAACCTGAGACTCACAGATATTCAAAGCTCTGAGTAGCCAGTAAACACCAAATACTGTCTCGGCAGACAAGCAGTGGTGCATTTGATTGCTTATGTGTGTGCTCTTGTATACGGTTACAAGCTGTGTGTGTGCTCATGTGGCTAGTCAAACAGGAAACACCCTGGCGACCTTCAGAGGTCACGGCTCCACCGTCATCCTATTAATCACGGCAGTGTCTCGCTCCTCTGTTGCCACGAAGAGAGAATGGCTGAGCTCATTGTGTTTAGCGCTGATGTCTGAGTGTCAGGTTAGACATCCAGCACTCAGGCTCGGTGCCCACATGTCCTCTCTGTCGAAGAACAAATCCCCCAGCAGGTAATCCAAAGAGCTCTACTGTGACTGAGCTGCTAGTATCTATTGTAGCCTAAAGTTAAACAGTGACAAAAGTTGAATCTGTTATTTTAATGGTGTGGCACCAATCTGATAATATAAAAAAACATTTAAATTGAGTAGTAGCAAAATTGTTTCAAGCACCTTAGGACTCAACGCCATATATTATATCTTTATTATATCTTTATCCTCCCAGATGCAGTTACGCACAGATGCCAGACGGCCACAAATAAAACTTTATCCAACGGCTTGAAACAAAAGTAATGATCATTAGTGACACCTGGAACTAGTAGTTCATAGAAGTTAGCACATTTTGCAAGTGGGCAAAACTCTACACATCTCTGTACATTTACATACTTTGCTATGCTGCAGAATGTTGTGCTGTACAGTCTAGATGTTACATATAGCAGCACTGCAACAAAAGCAGGTTTGTCACCTCTCTTCCTTATGATGTCCTACGCTTACAAGCTAATTATTAAAGTCAATTCAATGTAATTTAATTCAACTTTATTTATACAATGCCAATTCACAACAAAGTCATCTTTACAGAATAAACTCAAGACTAAACAAGTATCTAGAGGAAACCCAATAAATCCCCCTTTAGGAAGACATAGGCAGCAGTGGAGAGGAAAAACCCCATCGTCCATCTGCCTTGACCGGTTGGGGTGAGTGGAAAGTGGAGAGAGAAAAGAAAATAGGAACAAAAAGCAACAACAAAATATTGGGCAGGTTGGTAGGACCATCATGAACATCATGTTTGAGTGTTTTCCTTGTTTTGGCCTGACACGTCAGCTACATAACCCAATTATCGGTTAAGGCGGGCACAAACTTTAAGCCTTAGCCAAATTGGATGATGGTAAAATTGACCCAGATGCAGAACATTTAATCCTCAATTTAAAAAATGTTTGTGCAAAAGAGCACAGCAGTGAATTTCAGTACATTTTCAATTTACCAGATATCTCTTCTAACCTCAATGTGTAAATAATCACAAATTTTGCCACGAGTTATGTGCTACATGTGGGTGGATGCTTGATTACTAAGGTGCTTACTCAACCCGTGCTACTGAAAAGGTTATTACTGAGACAGAGGAGAGTTGACTCCTGTCCAATGCGTTGATTCTATTCTTTTCTGAAAGGCAGCATTTTTGCCTTGTTGCCCTAATTATCACCTCATACAGAACAAGCAGCTGTAAACTGTTCTTGGCATTTATTGACTGATCATAGGATGGAATGAATCTTTAAAAATTAAATCACCAAATAACATTTTTTTTTTTTTAACTCAGCTGGACATCTGGAAGTTGTTCTAAGTGCTGAAATGGTTTCTTGCTACATACCTTCAATGTGTCTGTGTGTGGGAGGGTGGAAAGCTGAGAGGAGGGAGAGATGAAGTAATGACAGAGGGCTGAGATGGGTGGATAAATGAAGGGGAATGACAAAGATGAGGGAGATCACTTCTGCAGCCCTGATGGGTGTACAGGTATAGGAAATCAGTGTGTGTGTGGAGTGTATGTTTGGAGGCGGGGGGGGGAGGCGGGGGGGGAGGCGGGGGGGGGGGGGGCATGCGAGGTAGTGGGAAAGGAAAGGCTGGATGGTGAGATTGAAGGATGGATAGAAGTGGAGAGGAGTGGAAGGAGAATGCTTCAGTGGCTCCACTTGACAGCTGAGTGAGAGTGGAAGCAGAGTGGCTACTCTGTGTAATTTGTTAGCGGGTCCATGATGCATGCAGGCATGATACCACAGCAAGCCTCGTGAACACAACATAGGATAGAGAGAGGGAAAGACAGACAGCTGAGAGGAAGCAGGGAGGAAAAAACAGGAGTATTCTGACAGATCAGGAGACATCAAGGGAAAGATCAGTTGCGGGGAAGAGAATGGGGTAAAGATGGAGAACCACATGGCGTTTTCTAGTCTCGGTCGGGCCGGATGTGACCAACCAGCGTTTCAATCTTCTATATTGTAAACAAGGCAGTGGATGTTTTGAATAAAGGCGTCTGCATCCCGCACACCTTCACGCCCTGCTTTGAAACCATTGTCTCCCCGCTATCTCGACAGCTCCGTCTGTCTTGCTCCATGGCAGGTGCATCTCATCTTCGCATAAGCCACTCCGGATGCACTGCAGATGCAATTTGCCCAGGTTTATCTGGTTTAAAATGACACAAATCTGGGCATCAGCCCGCTAATAATGATGCCATGTTGATGAGGGGCCTATTTTGTGGGTGTGTGTGCATCAAAGTGTGTGTTTGTGGCTTGTTGATGTGGGACTGATCCAGGATGCCATGGCAGCTGTCTGCTATAATTACCTGGGAGCCCGATCTCACACACAAAACACACCCATACACACACACACATCTTTCCTGATTACCTCAATAAGGCGACGTTTGTCTGATTAGCTTCCATATTTCCACCAAAGACTTGTTATTAATGAACATGTGTTCAACGTTTCGCTCCACTATACTTTGTAACTCTCTGAACATTTGGAAGGCAATCTTTGACAATGTTTGAGGAGCATCACTGATTAGATGCCACATCCCAAAAAAAAAAAAAAAACATAACAAAGCCCGTTTTGATTGAAAATTAACACATTTGCTGCATGTGTATACATTTTAGAATGAGGCTTTTGGTTGTTTGTTGTGCAGGAAATGGAAAGAGAAAAGGGGGAGCAGAACGAGGACACTCGGCCTCCCACCTTGGAAGAGAGCAGACATTAGCTGACGGTATTTCTGTGGAGCATGTCTACAAGACCGAATGGCTCCATCAACCAAACACTCTGCTGTCTGACACACATATACACAAGGCACAATCATACCCACGGGCCTCAGCCCACACCTTTTTCTGTCAAATATTAGCATAATGAAATGCACTGTTATTTATGTGTCATCAGACTCTGCAGGACCTGAAAATGAAGTGCTCGTTACCCGTATGTGTCTCTAAATAGATCATCAGGTGCCCAGTATTGGGACAGGCACACAACAATGACTTCTCATCTTGGGCACACTCCAGCATTTTTCCTCACTTGAATGCCACAGATTTGAAAATAGAAATGATGCTTTGTTTACAGTGTGCATGTAAGCATGCATGGGATTGTATTGAGGCATCATCTCCAAATATTAGAGAGTACCAGAGGAAATCAAGGATGAAGAAGTTGCACTATATAGACTGATTAACCTCAATATAAACACTAATATGGAGGCTCCATGATGGCCCCTGTCCACCATAAATGGGCACTAGCAGGTGGTGTTAATGTTGTGGTAGTGTAAGAAGCTCTGAAGGACTGAAATAAAAATGGTGGTGAAATGATGGAAAAGAAGATGAGAAAGAGCAATAGAGCAGAGCAGAAAGTAGCAGAGCATCAGTTCAGTGTTGGCTGCAGAAAGGGACTGGGGGTAGCAGGGGTGGTGGGTTGTTCTGTTTTCTCCAGTCATGCCTGTCCATGTTCCCTGGAAAGCCTGTTTCCCATTTGTTAGGAGGTCATGTGTGGAATGCAAATGGCGGCCGGCGCTGCCTGCATGTACTCTGAACGGCTGAGAGACCTCAAGGGCCACCACTTAATGAGCTCTCTTTAAAGCCTTAATGTGACAGTGAAAGACGCCGATCTCGTGACTAGCTGTAAAATGCCAGACAGGGGACAAATAGACAGGAGGAGAGGCAGGAAAACAATAACCGCAAGAACAGGTCAGGTCCATATATTTACAGACACTTTAGCTGTTGGCCAACTGAAGATGGAATATATAGCAATGAAACTTAAAGTATACGGCTTTGTTTGCTATTTCAAAAAGAGATATGTACTTATAAAATGCTTGGTAGTGGCTCAGTTGGTGGAGTGGCCACCCACTGACCATAGGGTTGGAGGTTCGCATCCCGCTCCTCCCGGCCACATGTCAGAGTGTCCCTATGCAAGACACTGAACTCCCACCTGCCCATCCCCATCCCCAGCTGTGCAGTCCTGGTCCCGAGCCCGGTTAAATTAGGGAGGGTTGTGTTAGGAAGGGCATTCGGCTTAAAAACTGTGCCAAATCAACATGTGGACTAATGATCCACTGCGGCGACCCTGAACTTTTGGATAAGTGAAAAGGACAAAAAAACTAAGGTTTGACAATGATTTGGAAATTTTAATTTCCAAGCATTATCGCTCTTGCTAGCACACAGTGGAGTCCTTAGACTTGCTGAACCGAATAGGAAAATGAAATCAAACTATCCCACATTGAATTTAAGTTGTTTATTTACTTAAAACTTAATGGTGTCTTCTAGTTTTCTTAAAGCCATTATATGAGCCATTATATATGAAAACTCCTCCAGATTACATTGTTTTTCAGTTTAACACTATTCATTGATCCATTGTCTTAAACGTTTGTCCTGTTAAGAGTTGCTGAGGTGCTGGAGTGGACCCCAGGTGTCGGCTACACCCTACACAGGTTGCTAGTCTGATGCATAAAGACAGACCAGCACTCACAACTAGAGGCGATTTAGTACATGGGGGAGTCCATGCATGCACAGGGGAGAACATGCAAATCCAGTAAAGGAATCAGTTTTCACACACATCCGGGTATTGCAATAAAGTGGTGAACTGACCGACCCAAATGCAGAGGCCCCAGAGCTATGCTGCTAGCACGCTTAAGAACATTTAAGGCAAGTTACACAAAGAATGAGGTGGAATGAGCGGTTGATTTACCAGTCTTACAGTAACCTCTACTGCAGTCAGCTCCTCAGACAGCAGACTGGACGCTGAATGACTATAGGTACATAGAGAGTGTAAACACTGGGCTTTGTCTCTGTGGGCACGCCTACACGAGGAGAGGAGGATTTCTTTCCCTCTAATCCTCCCGTTTACAAGAGCAGCCACTTTCCAGGGCCATTGTGGACGGTCGTCTCCCTCCATTTACTCCCCGCATGGCGCTCATTCCAGCTAGTTTAACGCTGCCTAGGTTCCAGCGGGAAGGATTAGGATGTGACGTGCGTTAGTGTGGAAACAAAATTGACTATGGAGCCCTCTGTCACTCTGTGTCCACAAGTGTGTCCCTGAAGGGCACCCTTGTGGTCTTTGTGAAATTCTCCGCATGGATTTATGCTGATCATTGGTGCAAGTGTGCATTCTTAAACCAATCACGATGGGTTTGGCTGCAGCGGCAGGGGAGCAGCAGTACACTTTACCACATTCAGAGGGCTCTGTTTACTCCTATTAGTTAGGCTTTTTTTCATGTCTGGGGACTCGAATACAGATTTGGGGAATTAATCTTGCCTAATTTGTTTGGCAACAACCAAACTTTTCAGTGAAACCGTGAAAAAAATCCAAACTGCAATTATAGACCTACATTCATGATATGTTCAGTCAGCTTATTCAGTATGTAGTGAGCTGTGATCTGTCCGTATTAACTCCTTATTCTTATTGTCCCATTGTAGGTGCTGTAAATGGTGGTCCCTAAACAATAGCATTTTTTTTATTACTGAACACTAGTGACAGACATACTGTATCTAAACTTAGTGTGACAATATTCTGATCATCAATCTGACTACTACAAAAGTTAAAACATGAGCAGAACCTAAAAAAAGTGACCCTTTCTTTCCTTTGGAAAATTTAAATGGACCTTTTTACTGTTTTACTACCAGTTAGATCAGAGGATTAAAGAAACTGTTGTGTGAATGCTATATATGAAGCTACAGCCAGCAGTTGGTTAGCTGAGCTAAACAGAGAAACAAAGAAAAAAATAAAAAACCTGCTGATAAGTACCTTAAAGTACAATTTTGTTATATCTGTACTTTGAGTTTTTCAGTTTTCCCTTTAATCAACTGTAGTTCATTAGGAAATATTCTACTTTTTACCTCATTAAATTTCACTTCAGCTCTTTATTTCCAGAGGCAGATTCAACTAATAACCCACTAATATTAAAGAGTTATTTTACCTTTGGTGTTTTTCAGTATTCAAGCGTATTCATTTGCAGAAAGGTTGGAACACGCTGTGTTAAATGTAAATTAAAAGAGAATGCAATGATTTGCAAAACATTTAAACTGTGAGTAGTAAATGACAACATTTGAAATGTTAAAAACTAAGGCTTTAGAATTTTAATTTGATGTCACAAGCAGGGTATGTTTAATGCTGTGTTGCATCGTCTCTTCTTTTAACAACATTCTGAAAGTGTTTGGGAACTTGGGAGCTCAGCTGCTTTATTTTGTGTCAAATGTTTTAAGTAGGCGGCAGTTCGAGACTGCAGGCAGTCGAAATCCTGGACCCGTTTACTACTGAGCCCTGTTGTTTGAAATACATGTAGAATGTGGTTCGATACTGTGTTTCTGAAATGAGCAAAGCCTTCCTTGAAAAAGACGCTGTCTAAATGGCAGCACGTGCTGCTCCAAAACCTGTAGATGTTGTTAAGCACTAATGGAGTGTTCAGAGATGTGCCGATACCATGTTCACTAATATACCTATTAGACTTAAAGAATGTGGCAGCGGTTATAGATCTTGGTTTAATATAGTTTTTATGGTTAAGTTTTCACTTGCAGTTGTGGATGTGGCGATAAATTGTGTTCACTGACATTGGTTTTCAGAGTTGTTTTTGAGCCCATACAGCGATTTCCACTACAGAATCATTTCAGTATTTAATGCAGTGCTGCCTGATGGCTCAAAGATAATAGCCATTCAATGTTGGCCTTGTCCCTCGAATACAGAGATTTCTCCAGATTGTCCGAATTTCTTACAGATTAATGTTTCATACAAAACACTAGTTATATAATAAAGTTCTCAGTTGAACCCGATACATATGGTGAAAAACACTCATGCTGAGACAATGGTAGTAAAATGAGAATTCAACAGTAAAATGTCCTCCCCCCTAGTGCTTGCTGATTGACAGCACAGTGAGTCTGTGGATTAGCAGATTTCACAGTACTCACAGTGGAGTCCAAGGCTAATAGCACGTCACTTTCTGAAATGGAGCAGCATAGGTTAACCCCACACGTGGGCCAACATCTTTTCATTAAGTTTGCACGGCTAACCAAAAAGGCGATTACCGGAGGAAGCAAAGCTATTAAAATGCTGACCTTTTCCCTTTGTGAGGATAGCTGTATGTGTGTGTGTTGGCAAAATGCCATAATAACTTGCATTAAGTTGGTTAGCATGATTGAGTGTTTGCAATGTTGTGAGGTAAAGGGCAATATGTCATTTTAGGGAATGAGTACAAGTGTGTGCACAAATAGACACATGCAGTTGAATGTGCAAACACACAATCCTACACTGACTCAATCCTTTCTGAGGCTATTATATAGAGATCTTAGTGATGAAAAGGGAAATTTCTGGAATCACAACAATGTTTCATGTCCCTGTTGTCAGCTTAGATCGCTACAGTTCACTTCAGATTTTAACGTTCATTAACCTTCTGCATCTTTGGTTTTGAACACTTTACTGACAACAACTATGTCACCTACAAATGTAGGAATGTACCTTGGTTGCTGTAGAGACTGAACATTATTTGGGACAAAACGGAACCTTATGGGGGATCACTTGACGGACAAATACTGTTCAGACAGAACACTTTTGCATGTTCACTTTGCATGTTCAACTGTGCATGTTCACAGTCCATTTGTCAATATTTTGTCATTTTAAAACCACAATCATTTTTTTCCAGCCAATCTATGGGGCGTAATGATGCTTAAAGCTTGTCACTGTGATGTTGTCAGCCTTGGATATTGTTTAAAATGTTTTACCTGTGATACTTTTTCAAAAAAAACGATAGTCATTGCTCTCAGTGCCTTTAAACTGGAGCTTTGCCTTTTTGCCCTTTGACTTTTCACCTTTTCTCTATCTAACTGACAACTGGAGCAGGCGTTGGAGCTTTGGCCTAATGTGTGTGTGTGTATACTGTGTGAATATTCACCCACACAGCACTTGATACAGAAACAGCACCTTGTACATCAGTCATTTATAGTTTCTTACAAACCCCAGACTTCAATAAAGCAATCAACGCATATTGGAAAGCCAATAAAAAATAAACTAACAGTTGTAGTTTGTCTAAAGTCTGAATATATTTGTATAAATCAGTGCCCAAAAGCTTGATTGCTTATTTATTCCAACGTGCCATTAGCAATTTCTGGACAGCATTGTGCTCCTATGCTCAAAAGGAAATGGTCAGAGGTACTGTCAGTGTTCTTTTGTGTAGAAATCTCTCAGAAATGTCCTAATTAAGTCCACTGGTAAGTGAAGGAACTCAGCCACAAACACAGAGAAAAAGCACCAGGAAAAAAAGCCAATTCCTTCCCTAAAATGCGGAACAATGGCAAAGATTGCCAGGCCCTGACTGACAAAAGAAGAATTTACAACAGCTGAGGTGCAAAGGCATTTTTTTTTTGACTTCCTATTATGTTCGTACCTTGGAGATGTTGGGATCTGATTTTCCAGCATGCCATTCTGTTCCAACCTCCCTTCATTCACCCGCACATCAGTCCATTATCATTAAATATGTGTTTGATTTTATCTCAATACACTCATTCCACACAATGAGCAGAGACGTAGAGAGTAAGACGAGAGAGAGAAAACACATTAAATAAATGGCCTATGAGTGAACGACAACAATAAACATATTTCCGCCGGGAGCAATGAGCAATGTTTATAGTGATAAATGATGTGTAGAAGTGGATCGGCCAAGATGCACAGCAGAGAAGAAAGGTGGGGGGGGGCAGTTAATGACAGAAGAGGGTGAGCGGTAAAACAGGTGTTGGAAAAAACACCTAGGCTGAACAGAACAATGGTGGAAGGCTCGTCAATACAGATGTTCGATAAAACTGACCATGATGATCTTCTCTCTAAAAATCCAGTGAATGTTTAAATCAACCACCTTTATGTAAATTTATTTTAGAATTACAAGAAGCAAAAAATAAAATAAAAGAAATAAAACAATAAAACAATAGATCAATACTAATAAACACATACTATGCTTTGTTGTTGAAATATTATATTCAAACCCAAGAACCAACACTCTGTGATGCCACTTGAGGAAATAATCGAAAATGACCAAATTCATTACCCCTGGGTACAAATTTCTATCCGATGAAATATTCTGGTGCAGATGTTTGTAGATTTCAGACTGAACCCACTACCACACCCTATGTATAGCCACACTATGGAGTCCTTGCACATTCTGGGGGAGGTCTTATTCCTTCCTTCAAGCTCAGCTCCTCTACCAGAGGCCCGGGAGCTTGAGGGTAATGTGCAGTATCTTAGCCATTCCTTTGGACAGAGATCTCAGATGCTGTTACTGGAATCTGGTGGAGCCACTCTCCCAGTTTGGGGGTCACAGCACCAGTGTTCCCATTACCCCGGGTACCACTTGTACCTCCACCTTCCACATCTTTTCTAACTCCTCTTCCAGCCCTTGGTATTTCTCGAGCTTCTCGTGCTCCTTCTTCCTTATGTTGCTATCACGTGGGATTGTTACATCTACAACTACAGCCTTGTTCTTCTGTTTGTCAATAACTACTGTGTCAGGTTGGTTGGTCATTACAAGTTGGTCAGTCTGTATCTGGAAGTCCCACAGGATCTTAGCCCTGTTTTTCTCAACAACCTGTGGAGGTGTGTCCCATTTTGACTTTGAAACTTCTGGCACGTACTTGGTGCAGATGTTTCGGTACACTATGGGATCCACTTGGCTATGGAGTTTCATGTATGCCCTGCCTGCTAGGATATTGCATCCAGCCAGCACCTGGAGTCCTGCTTGGTATGGTACATCCCAGCCTCTATTTAACTTGTACTTAGAGCCTGGTCCTCTTTCCCTTGTGGATTCACTAAGCAAATCATCACATGGGGCCATCTTCCTGATGTATTCGTGGATCTTGGTTGTTTCATTCTGGATAGTGGCTCTGACACTCATTAATCCTCTGCCTCCTTCCTTCCACTTAGTGTACAGTCTCAGGATATTGGATTTGTGGTGAAACCCTCCATGCACTGTAAGAAGCTTCCTTGTCTTGATGTCAGTTGCCTCTAACTCTTATGCAGAACAGCAGCGGGGAAAGTGCATCTCCTTGGAATATGCCGCACTTGATGTATACTTGTGCAATTAACTTGATGTTCACCTCTAGGTTTGTTTTTCACTTCCTCATTGATTCTTGATGAATGCCGCCAGGTGCTCAAGGAGTGAGATTAGCTTCTTTAACCAGTAGTCATGGATTTTTTCAGGGCCTGGTGCTGTCTTTATACCTGAGTCATTCTTTTGGATGTGTGTCAATGTGATGGTTACTAGATCTTGTTCAGGAAGGTTCCTGTGGTCTGCTCTCAA
Organism: Channa argus; assembly: GCF_033026475.1. NCBI lineage: Eukaryota > Metazoa > Chordata > Actinopteri > Anabantiformes > Channidae > Channa > Channa argus. The sequence goes on along the minus strand of NC_090215.1, from coordinate 1,731,355 downwards.
GGATTACACCTTGGAAGGCTCAGTGGAGACCACCCCGTTCTCCCGGTTTAAACTTCGATGGTGTGCCTCTTCAGCAGGGTAGCCAGGGCTGTGAGCCTTTGCATGGCATGCTCCAAGGCCTCAGGTATGAACAGTTTGTTGTGCTTCTTAGGTAGGTTGTACTTCTTCATCACCATGCCTTTCTGCCAGTCTGATAGTCGGCTAACATCTCTCCGTGTTGCCTGGATCTTGGCCTCCAACCTCAGTGTCCATGGAGGATACTGCATATGTTGTTCTTATAGCCAAGCATCTCAAGGATCATGGTTACTTGTTGTTTGTTATATCAGCTTGTTGGTCTCAGTGATCGTAGTTGGTTATATATATTAGTGTGTGTGTGTGTGTGTGTGTGTGTGTGTGTGTGTGTGTGTGCACTTTGTGCTCATTAAATACTGGTTCCCACCAAAGATTACATGTTTTTAAATGAATCTTCTCTTCTAAACACGCAACAATGGGCCTAATCAGGGGAGCGGAGGCATGACATGAAAGCTTTATTTAGAGAAAAGGCAGTAGCTGTCTTAGCAATATCAATGTGTATTCAGATGATCTGTTTCCATCTGTCTTTATTTCATTTCCTCTTCACTAGTATGCCAGCTTTCATACTTACATTTTTTTGTCATACCTTGGCTTTTTGTGTGGAATGTGTCCAATCGAAGGGTGTGGTTTTGTGTATGGACATAAGGACAATATTTAAGGCCAAATGCCCAGAAATGTCACTACAAATATTTAAGCAAAATCGCTTGCAAATTCTTTGGTTTGATGTGATCTATTGGAATGACTGGTCAAGTGGCACGTGATTGGTTAAATTAGACCCCTGACCTGCAACTCAAGCTTTAAAGATACATATAGTAAATAGACTACGGTGGACAATAAACAGCAACAACCCTCTTTAGATCATTCAGCAGCATTTTGAACTGACGAGAACAGTCAGTAACTGCACTTGTTTCCAGTTATTTGCAGCTACAATCATGGTGTCTGTCACCACAAACTAAAGATTGTCAACAGTTTACGCTGTGTTGAAAAGATAAGACAAAATTCTACAATAATAAAAGCAGAAAATAAATCAACAGAAACATGTAAATTAGAAGGAATTAAGAGGAAACGTCGAGGAATGAACATCAGGAAGATTCCTAGATTTTCGGTTTCCTGTTGAAATGTGTTTAATGGCTTATAACAGCAGTCACTAATAGGTGGACCGTGGTCCGGGTCTGGACCAAGGCCTTGTCCTGTCCAGAGGTGAAACTGACATATCATTGAGTTTTTATTTAGTTTTGGGCGAGATTATATTTCTTGAGGCGACTCTTTTTTGTTTCTACAGCACTACTCAGCAAAAGGACATCCTACCTTTTTCTTTATTTTTCTTCTTTCTTTCTTTATTATTGTATATAGCCCTGCAGAGTCCAGAGTTTCACAGAAAATAAATATTGTAGAAACGGTATTCAATCATAGCTTTCTTCAGTTGATTTGAGTCATTGACTTCACACAGTGCAGATGCTGATACAATGACAATGCTACTTCAATATATATAAATGAGTTGTAATTACTAAATTATAATGCAAAAACTATGTTGCGTTTGATCCTGCATTTTTCAACCTGCTGTTTAAAATATAGGCTACCGTTTTATGAACAACTTGATCCTTGTATTTCTTGCAGTTGACTCATGTCTTTTCAAACCTTAACAGGTGTGAAGGCAGAAAACATAGAGTAGGCCAATCTAGTCGCAGGCACAACAGAGTTTAATATCAGCAGCAGTGAAAGCCACGTTCAGGTGTCACTGACTGGAAATCAAAGAAGAAGAGCTTCTTTTAGCACCGACAAACAGTGACAGTGGGAGAAATCTATTATGGAGGAGGATGCCAAGTTTTTCAGTGACAGTGCCTCAGTAGACCAGAATTCAATGCAGCTGGAAGACAGGTTTTATCTTGAGCAAAAGGGTAGACAAGAAATGTTTTTTTTTTTTTTATCATAAAACACTTACCCTCATACTTTCCATAATCAACATTTGAATGACTCCGATGATGTTGCTGAAAAGTTTTCTGGGAAATTTAGGAATACACCAAAACAAGCAAAAGTCAACATAACACCAAAAAAAAAAAAAAAACACAAGCCCTCGCTCTCGCTGTGTCAGTATGGACCCCCTTCTGGTGACAAACCTCCAATGTTACTCAAACCTCCAGGCAGCCACCGGCCCATTAAACCCATCCAGAGAAGAGCAGTGTGAGAGAACAGATCGACACGTGCTGCAGCACAGGGACACTTTATCCAGATTAGGAAGTATTGCCTGTCTGCTACACTATGATACCCAAGAGCTCTGGGACCCCAGTGTGTGTGCTTATGTGTGTGAGACAACACAGAGAAAGCAGATATGATGTAGAAAAAAAAAAAAAAAAAAAAGTTAACTATAATGTCACATAATAACCACATGCACAAGCACACACATCAGGCAGACATGGCTGTGGATCAAGAGGGGAGGCTCATCATCACCCCGCACCCTGAGATAACTGTGAAGAAAAGCCAGGGCACTATGGGTAATGCTGCTGATTAATAGCATTCAGCAGACATTAAGGCGCTATGATTATCTCTCCCGCACTGCGCCTGTCTCTCCCGCTATGCTAATTATTGTGATGTCGCTCTGAGGGGTATTTCTTTTTTCTTTTCCCTTTTTCCCTAACATCTCTCTTAAACATGAGTTTTTCTCTCTCTCTCCCTGCATATGATATCATTTGTTATCTAATCATCAAAACTGGCTTTTATCAGCCAAATCACTGATGATTAAGTGAAGCAATGGCTGATGACTGACAAGACACTACCAGATGAAGATATTAGGGAGAATCATAAATCTTTGTTTAAATCTTTCCTTCAAACAAATCTCTGGTGATTTTTGCTTGATCTTTCCATTACTGGAACACATTATATTTAATTGCACTTTCTTAGAATGATCGGTGGTAAATGGCCAACTGAGAACTGCTCAAGCAGGTGTTGGTTCTGCGGGGAAGTACAAGTCTGCATCTATCTAAAGATGCAATGTCACAAATTGTATTGCAACTAATATCCATATGTCAGATTGTCTGTGGAGGTGAAATGTAATAAGTATTACTCTGTTGGCATTAATGGTGATAGCAGTAACCAGTCGCGCTTACAGACATACACAAGTGCTTCACCCATAAATATTCAAATGTCAGTCGGCCTGGTTAAAGATACAGCATGTAATTTTGTTTTACCAAAAATATCCCTCAGTGATGCCAGTTTAGCAACCACATTGCCACTAGATTAAGTTTTTCAGACCTCTTTTTTTAAAAAGTCACCAGTGACCTTGACTTGTCACTAAATGTTCTCTCCTGTGGCGAAAACTCAAACCGTGTGTGTGTGTGTGTGTGGGAGCGCAGCAGCAGGTTACATCAATCAATCAGAAAAGGTGTGAATGAGCTGTGATTGGGCCAATTACTGATCTTTGTTGCCCTCAATAAACTACTTATTTTGTTAAATTAATTTTAGTTAAATTAAACTTGACCACTTTTAATTTTTATTACAGGAGTTTATTCGTGAGTTAATTCCATTGTTTGGGTTCACAATTTTATTTCAGTCTATATTACAATCCACACTGAACACTGTTTGATATTAGAGGTATTTTGATGCATATTGATGTGATAACATCAATGCAATTTTGACCTGGATTTTCTTTTTAGGTCATAATATCTAATATACAAACTGATGTGTTTACATACTTGTAGTGACTTTTCCAGGAGGGTTTCACTGCTTTCTCTTCAAAACTGTTGGCAACAATGTGCCAACACAACAATGTGTAAAGGTTCTTCAGCCATCTCCCATTAAGTCAGACTCACAAAACTTCAAAAAGTCCATACAAATATCCTGGGTCCTGGTCCAGGACCGGGCAAGACACTGAACCCCAAGTTGCTCCCGGTGGGTCAGGTGAGCACCTTGCATGGCAGCCACTGGGGTGTGAATGGAAATCAATTTTGTAACACGCTTTGGGTAAAAGCACTATACAAGTGGCCATTTACCATGAGGCTCACCATTCTAGCCAATCTGACCAAAGAGCATTCAATTTCTGCAGCAGTCTTATTTTAATTAATAATAAATACCCAAAATGTCAGGTACTAGTTTTAGGGTTGGACCCAATAAGGCACTTGACACAACTACTTAGTTTAAATAAGGTTTATTATAAAATATAATAGTTGGCAAAACAGGATGGAGATGTAGTAAGTCCTCCAACTCACTGGATGGTGCTGAACTCCAGTCTATGAGAGGACACAAAGATGAGTTTTTTAACAGTGACTTCTGGGATATGGTGTCTGAATATGAAAACAAAACAAAACAAAAAAAACTTAGTGGGGAGACGGGCGGAGTCTAGAAGAGAAGCAAGCTTCTTATGGAGAAGAGTGGGGCATGGTCCTGGTAGAGTAGATATATTTTGAGATGTGGCGAGAATTAGCAACTTGAAGAAAGGGTAGGGAAAAAGTGGGAGGCGTGTCCACTGGGGGAGGACGTAGTGGCCTGGATCCGTAACAGAGGCAGCCCTGGTAATGAGTGCATGGAACGTAGCCGTACTGAATCTCCAATCCCTGATAGTGAGAAGAACTCCAAAATCCCATTAGTGCCAAAGTCTCATAGCTCTGGATTCCACAATTCCCTTATGTGACACTTGGTTTTTAAACATTGGTATGAGAATTCTTTCTGTGGATATTTACTTGGTGAAGTCCTTGATACAAGTAACTTTAACATGATGGATACTCATCCAAGTTCTGCATTAGAGTAGTAGCAGATAATTCTTGATCCCTCATGGGCAGATAACAGTACTCATAACCCTTAGTCATTCATTAGTTTAGCAACGGGAAGCGTTTACTCACATAATGTAAGTGGCAGTTAGAGTCAGCTCAAAAACATAGTGTGGTCCGAACCTTAGATAGCAATGATGATCTTTGAAAGTCACAGAGACGATGCAGACGAAATGGCAGCTTGGTGAGGAGACTGTGGAGCATATGAGCAGAGTGGTGAGAGCAGGTGAAACTGATTAACGGTGATTGGTTAAGCTTGGAAAATGTGATGAGACCAGGAACAGGAAGTGACTGCAAAATAAAAGTCTTGAAAGGGGAAGTAGTGAAGTAGGGATCCCGATATGAAAAGCTGTGCTCACATTAGAGCAGAGATCTTAACAGATTTCACTTGGACTTGAACTTGGACTTTTGTTAAGACACTAAGACAAATACAATAAAACTATTTATGATATTATAATTTAAAATACAGAAAAAAAAACACCTTCAACACACTTTTCTACAACCACTTTAACTTATCTGTTTCTGTATAATTATATACTTTGTATTTGGACATCTGGTGTGAAAAGATACCATCAATAAATCAGATCATCAAAATCTACTGTGAAATTTTTCCCATTGAGCACTGAGAACATAGGGTCATGTCATTCATATAAAAGTTATGGATCAGTGCTCAGATAAACAGACATACCAGAGAAGTTACTGAACTAGAAAACGAAAAACGTGCACAGAAATAGAGTAACATTTGTCTGAGTGTGTTTGTGTGTTATATCGTGGTTTGTAGATCCACATGCCATGATAAACGCACATTCCATCCACACATCCTTCCAAGTTGTGACAGTTTAAAATGAGAAAACACTGAACTCTAACTAAGACCAAAACAAACCCCCCCAAAACAGAAAGTGACTTGGATTTAAAGCTGCAAAAACTTAATCTCAAATCTGATGACTGGCAGGACCTGAGAAACACTCGACAGCCTTATTGACTCCTCCTGAGTCTGCATGTGACAACGCTGCTGTCAGTGTCAGTGTGAGACAAAGCTACATTTTCTATTCCACCACAGGCGAGCCCGATCTGTGCTGCTAACACTGTATGCCAGAAGTCTTGAAATGAGCTCAGACGACGAGCAAGCACACCCCCTGGTTGTTTCAATCACTGTTCTAGGCACATTCTCCTCTCTCCCCAGGCCTCTTCTTTCTGGTGTTTGGAAATAAAGATGATTTAAGTAAAGGCTACGGATGCTGCTTTCTGAGGGAATGAAGTGTTGGTGCTTGGAGCGCTGGCAGGAATTTCTTGCTGGACCAGTACGAGGGTTCTGATCCAGCCCTGAGGGTGCTACAGCTCAAGGAAGAATGGCATGGGGGAGCTGACACTTAACATGGACAGGGGCAAGAAGGGGCAGACAGGGAAGGTCACAAGGTCCCTCTGGAAGTGTGTGTGTGTGTGTGTGTGTGTGTGTGTGTATACAGTACTGTGCAGAAAAGCTAGAAAGAAGCAGCACCATCGGCATTTAGCCAGAATAAAGAGTCTGGGACTTCACTGTGCATTTGTGTACATAAAGGATGTGTAGTAAATATGGTATTGTACATCGTCTGGTGAGAGGGGACAGTGTGTGTGTGTGTGGGTGTGTGTGTGTGTGTGTGTGTTCGCTCATGCATTTGTGGAGAGGTAATATAAGCTGACAATAGCAAGGTGCGTCGCCTGACTCTGAGTGGGCTGACAAGGACATGTGACAGCATCCAGGCCAGCTCAACTGTCAGCGCCACTCACTGAAGAGCCGCATTGATGACAGAAGACAGCAGCCTCTCATAGAACCACTAAAACACACACACGCACTATTATATTTTAGACATACAACATACAATCAAAAAACTTCAAATCATAATCTACTCTGCTGTTCTCTGTCATTGCTTTGCGACAGAGCGAACAGAGACAGTTTCTTAAAGTCCTTTCAATATGCTGATGCTAAGGTGCCACCATCCTGAGAAACATCCTCTGACACGCAGGAAGCGATGCGTTTAACAGTCCCTGCAGAAATGTGCTTTGTTTTGAACTAGCAGAAGGATGACAGGCCAAATAGAATTAGCAAGTGATAGCTGCAATGGCTGAGCACACAGTCAGAACAGAAACTCAACACAGCACTTAACTGGTGAGCTGGATTCATGCAAAAGTCTGTGCACCCTGCAATTACATCCTCCTAGTCAGCATGTCGGCTCTAGGCAAACCCTGGTATATGCGGGTCAGTTTTTTAAACACACCTCCTCTTTGGTGACTGGCTCATTGGTTTGAGGGACATAACGGTTCCTTCTTTTAACTCACGCTCATAATAAGTTAACTAACACTTTACTTAAGAACAAAAACAACCAAAAACTTTTTTACCCACTAAAACTGTAAGAATGGTTTTTCTTCCAAAAGTTCCATAGCGCCGACTACAGATTCCCAAAAAAGAGCAGGGCACAGATACTCATTGTTGCAGTAAGCATGCACACCCATGCAGAGGAGGTTAAGCAGGATCTGCAGCAAATTCAGGCCCTACGACTGATTAGTGATGCAAAAACCTGGTGCAAAAGTGATTCGATAATTAATTCATTAAACGGCCCAATACAAAATTAAGAGGCTGATTGCTTAGGTTATTTTTCAGGGAAATATTACAAATTTATGCACGATTTGTTGTTTACTTAATTATATCTCATTGTGTGTTTAGTTTGTTTTGGGTTTTGGCTCTTTTATGCAAAAAACGATAAAAAAACATGACACAGTAGTTTCAATTTCCATAAACTCAATAATATAAAATAATGTTTAAACACTGCCCTAATATAATCACATAATTCAAACTATGAACTATGGTCTCACTTTATAATCATAAAAGCTTAAAGAGGCTTTCAATGTGCATCCTAGTGTGGGGAGCTGCACATGTGTATGAATGGTGTTACATGACATCATCTGGAGTTTTTAAGCCCCGATGATATCATCTGATTTCTTATGCTACAGGGGTTGAAGTCTTGGTTCACTTGCTCTGCTAGAACTCCTCCGGATGACATCACATGAAATTAAAAAAAAAAAAAATTCCTCCAAGTGTTGTTTCATTTCTTTTTTAGAAGAATTAGTTATTTTTTACTTTCTAAAACAATAACTTGCAGCTCTCCAATTGGTAAAAAAATCTCTTGCATGAGTCATAAATGTGTGGTGTATGGGAGCCAGCCGCTGGGCCTAGCTTTGTACTGTGAGGTCAATACACATCCTGACAGTCAGTAATTGTACCAGAGGGAGGTGTGGGAGAGCACCGTAATGCAGGGTGACATCTCACCAGACTTTTAGGCAGCCAAATGCTGGGAGGGAGGAGAAGGAAAGCGGCACTTTACAACACCATTGATCTGAAAACCTATGAGTTGACCCTTATGTTTTGACTTCAATCATCAGTTTAAGGAGGACCATTGAGATACTTAAGCAAACTGCAATCTCCCCTCCCCGTTCAGTGTTCCATAGATTATGAAATATTAATGTAGCAAATATTTAACAGGCTCTTGTGTACATGCGTCAGTTCACCCATTCGCACCCACCGCCCTCCTCTCTTCTCATAAAAAAAAAAAAAAATCCAAAAAAACAATTTAGCTGGCACTTTGTTATGATTGCATTTTCCAATCTGATGGGACTTAACGAACGGAAAGCCAGTTGTTGTTTTTTTTCCCTCAGTGTTTTCAGGCACTCAGCGGGGGGGTTCAGCAGCTGAGAAACGATATCTGATGGCGCGCACAGACACATGCATCCAGAAACGAACGCACGGACAAAAGTGCAGCGCTAAGCATGGAAAGATGTACCAACGCCCCCACAACAATGGTTTATGAGTGGTAATCAAGGCTGGAATAACAGAGCTTCTTCTGGGGTCTTTCAGAGACGTAGGGTTAATTTTGCCACTGCCACTTGAAAGTCAGCAGGTTGCTGTGCTAATTAATGGAGCATGACTGCTATCCCCAGGCAAATCCTCACACACAGACACACACACACACACAAGCATGCTGTACACACCCACACACACATACGCATACAAAGGCATTAGCTTGCAAAAACAGGCACTGATAAATATGATAACTTTTGGAGAAGTGGGTATGTGTGTGTTGTAATCAAGTAACACAGCTGCAAACTCAATCAGACCCGCCTCCATTGCAACACACACACAGGCAGGCACACACATAAATAAAGCTCTCAGCCTCTACACTGCGGCAAACATGAGCTCAAAAGCAGCAGTGGCTAGAGACGAGGGCTTTGTAGAGTCCAGTGGTTCCAAAAAAAAATCTGTTTGATATACATTTATTGACCTCAAGTGCCCTGACCTGTGCCCGCTGTGTGAAATGAGTAAAACTAATATTTTAGGGCTATAGTGTAAACTCCACTAGAGCACTTCATGTGCTGATGTTTGATTTAACACCTGTCACACCAGTATGATGATGCTAGTGATGGTCCTTAACCAAGTTCCAATCTTGAGTTGGACTTGGATGATGATTTATCACTTCCAAAGGCTACTTTCTATTTTTGTTTCTGTTTCTTTGCCTTTGTTTTTTTTGTCTTTTGCTTTTAAAAATCTGACATCAAGTAGTAAACTTCGAATGGAGATACACGTTACAGCAGAAACAGCAGGTGAACTGAACAGTTCGAACAACACTATCTAAAAAGACTCATACTTAGACTTATAGACTTATGATTAACTGCTTACAATATAATCTTTTCTTTGATACACACTTTTGTCATATGATGTCATAACTCTCCCCTCAACTCCCATTTCTCCGTAACTACAATCCCTGCAGTGTTTACGGTTTGGACCACGCATTTGTTTTAATTCCTCTGTAGCTCGAGTGGGTGATGGCAGATTGATAGTTGCACAGTGTGAGCAGGATTGGTCCTCGGAGGCCGTGTTATTTGGAAAAAAAACCTAGAAGTGTACTGAACATCACACAAAGCATTGCCAGGCTCTTCCCCTGTTCCCTCCCTACACATCTCACGTATATACTGTATGTAGAACACGCTGGGTCAGGACAGTGACAGTGACCTGGACTGGTGCATTGTTTGTATGTATCATTTCAGAGATTTAAAAAAATCAACTTGTACTGCATGTTTTTGACAGTAATTTACTGATAGTCACAAGGAACAACTGCAATTTATTAAGTAGCATAAGATATCGCCCACCCCCACATCTGAGCCCATGACCCTGGTCCTTTCAACCAGTTACCTTCTACAATTGTCCTCATGTCCATAGGTCCTGCTCCACTTGCCTTTGTTCCCCTTCACGTCACTTCCTTTGTCACACACCTGGTTCCAGATTAGTTGTCCTCCTGTGTTTGTACTTATACACTCACACAGACCTTGATGCCAGTCTATTTGGTCCCATCAGGCTGATCCAGCCCCACAGCTTCCCCTCCCTGCCTTCCAGGGTTTGTGGTGAACTGTGTTTTTGTTAGTCCTCTGCTGGTCAGTCTTGCTCATGGCCTTTAAATTGATCTCGTTAAGGGGACTGTTTTGCATAACAGCATCCCTGAATTTTATTGTCAGACACTGTAATTTTCAGCCCCGCATCTTTTTGTTTTGAGCTCTCAGCCACCTGTCTTGTTTTTTTAATCGGTGAGTTTGTATTAGAAGCCAAGTGAATTAAACCCAAAGTCCCCATATGTTGCATTTGAATACATAATTATTATGTGTCACCAATTTAACTGTTTGTTGAATGTTTTTCCGTGTTTTGAGTGTTTATCTTTGATTTTGGCTACTCCTGTTTTTTCCCCATTATTTAGACCTAACAATGTCTAGATATTTAACTTTAAAAAAACATCTAATTATTAAGATCTTTTAGCTATCTATTTCTTTTAATATATGTTTGAAATGTTGATATTATAATGTTTCAATTGCAATATGTGTTTTAGCCATCTCTTGCTGGTGGCCTGTTTGAGTTTTTGCTAACTAGTTGGGGATGTAATGCTTTACAACCTTAGTTTATGCTTTGTGATCCCATGTCGCTGTTTTTTTTTTAACACATTTGTGGATATACAGTAGCCTATATTGTTACATAAAAACAGAGATGCTCTTCTCAAGCAGCAAGTGTCTCTGAACCTTGAACTGCAACACCTCTGTTCATCCAAGTGGCATTTGTGATAATGAGAGCACTGCTTTATTTCCAGGGTCATTAAGAACACACACATTTTCACATCCACATACGCTATAATACCCCTGGATGTGTGTCAGTGTTTTTATAGGTCTGTGTGTGTGTGTTGCAAAGGTAGGAAGGGATGGGGGTCAATGTCAGATGCTGGAATCCTTGTCCACTGATGTGCAGGCACACTGCTGACACAACCATGATTATACAGGACCAGCCTGACCTGGAACAACAACACAACAGCTAGAGAGTCAGTCACATAAACACTATCTCTCACATACACACACACACAAACTCAAACACGGCTGTTTCACTGCAAGAGGTATAAATCGGGACAAATAGCAGGTTGGGAAATATAACAAGGCCAGATGGGACAAGGCAGCACATACACCTGTTCAAAATCACACAACCTGTCAGCAAACAAAAGCCTGCGGTGCCTGACATGAATCGCACCCTTGTTTTCCATCATGAGGGGCTCTCACACTGTCAGTATGAATCACGGGAAATGAGCATTAAATAGGGAAGTCTCTGTGATGCCTGTTAGCATACTATTAGATGTTCAATCTGTAGTGATTATGGAAGGAAACTGTATGAGAATTAGTTAACTGCCAAAAATGTCTGACATTACACTTTAGGGGCAGACGGCATCATGTTTAAAAGCCTGTTGTAAACCAGGCCTACATCAAGATGATTTGTCTTTTCAAGCAGTGCTTTCTGCCTTTCAAGAAACCTCACGGGTCCATGTCTTTGTCTGTGTGTGTGTGTGTGTGTGTGTGTGGGGGGGGGGGGGGGGGGGGGGGACTTTCCCTCTAGCGGAGTGACTCCCTGATGCCAACCCAGTTTCCAAATGACTATAATTTTGCTTTTAAGCTGAATCCTGACCCAGAATCATAATTCATTTTCAGTGACGCTGTGAGAGAATGAATTGGGGGACTCCGAAAAATTACTTATAAAAGCCATCAGTGGTCTGACAAGGGTAGTAAATCTTGGCTTGCACTCAGGTGTGACTGCATTGTGCGAATCAGGTGTTAAATTTGGAATTAGCTGCTTGCTGGCTAACAACACATACATCACACTAATGCAGTTCTGTCATTGCCGCGCTCGCCCTTAATCAGGGCGCATCTGTGTCTTGATGAGGCGCCTCGGCTCTCTATGATGATAGCACACACACTCACACACACACACACACACAAATATACATATAATACACACAGAGGAAGTCCCCACCTAATGTTTGCATTGGACTAAGTCATCTCTCTGTTGTGTTTTAAGTGGATCAAGGAGCAGATGTAGCTTACAGGGGTTTACATACAGGGTCCTTTTTGCATCTAAGTTCATTTGTTTGTTTCAGAGTAATGTTACTGCTGAGGTAGCAGAAAGGATCCACACCAAAGAAAAAGTTATTTCTGGGTGACGACTGAGAGAACAAACAGTCCATCTCTCACTGTGTTCATAAACTGGACTACAATAAACCTGGTTAAAGTAAAAATGGTAACTATGACAATATTGAATATTACTGAGTAAATTAAATATGCCTGTTAAATTAGGGGACTCTATGAAAATAGTCACATTCAGCTATACCCCCCTTGCCAGCATTATTAATATTTAATGTTTCATTTAGGTCCTGGTTGGCTCTGCTTTTGAACTGAAAGCTTGTAAACCAACACTTGTTACCACTTTATCTGAATAGGTGGACAGTGCACAGGCACTGGAAAAAGTCTTCATACTATTATATATACTATTATATATATATAAAAAAACTATAATGTTGGTTCTGCAGCCACTACAAAATACAGCTTTATTTGAAGACATTTAAAAACTTCATAACAATATGAATCTTCATAAAAAGCATGGTTATTGACATAAAAAGAAAACTTCATTAAAACCACGGCATTTAATTTGGTTGTTTTGTTAAGTGATTTATTTATTGCAGAAATGTGTTCCAGAAGTTATCTTAATATGAGGAATTGAGGCCAGTACTGGTCATGGTGCAGCAATATAGCTTGTAGTTTTTTGAATTAGGCTTCCAACCAATCAGAGAATTTCAATAATGTATTCTTGGTTAGTAAGTTTGCAACCAGCAGACGATAGAGTAGCATTGTGGAACAGCAGGAAGATTGGGTGAGGGGGTGGGGGGGTGGTTGGGGGATTGATCTAAATCTCTTGTTAAGTTGCTCTTAGAGAAGCTGACATGAATGTTTTTCTGTGACAACTGACAAGAAGCACAATTAAATTTTACAACCACAGCACTGCTGGCACCATTTTTTTTTCTTTATATGCCAAGTATTTACATATACCCAGCTAGCATAATGTAATTTCACTGGCTTAGTTATTATTAGATGGCCATGCCACTGAGCTGTAAGAGGAGCACAGCAGGGATTGTTAGTGATGAAATATTTCATAAGGTGTTGTTAAAAGACAGAAATAGTTGTTTTTAACATGAAGGGAGCTGGTATTTTACCATATTATTTTTTTGTGCAGGCTGTACAGGAATATTATAGTATCACGAAGGTTAACACAATGTGAATATAAGCTCCTCTATGCCTCTTTAGTTTGTTAAAAAACAAACCCACATCTTCCAACCACCAAGACTGAAGGATATCTTTCAGTTACATGATGACAGAAGATAATGGCACAGTACCAGTAGTCATATGAACGTTTTAGCCTCCAAAATCTATCTCATAGTTTGGGACATTCCTAAGTCTTTTTCACTTTCTGATGGCTTTAACTGTTTGAAGAGGTGTTGAAATAGTTGTATTACAATTACCTCTCCCAAATGACATTTCCTATTGATGTTTGGTGCTTGACTTTTCTCTGAAGTACAGCTTTGTGGTACATGAAAAAAAAAAAAACATCAATGAATACATCTTTAATTTTGTTACTCCAGGCAGTGTGACAGATTTTATTCTGACTTAAAGCTCGGTGCTTCTTTTGCTCAAACAACATCGGGTTGTAAAAAAAAAAAAAAAAGCCCCCTGTGATTTATCAGAAGCGAATCTGGTGCAACAATGCTGGGACCAATGTTCAGAGGTAACAGAAAGATTCAAAAAGAAATCTACGTCGTGTTAATGGAAACGTGGAATCTTGTGCTGGTCCATCCCAAAGTGTCTCCTTCTTACGAATATAAACGTGCCTCAACAAGGCTACACAACCACATTCAGCTGCAGCTTCTCTCACTTTCTTTGGGGCGGGGGGTGGTCTCACCGTCAGTTATGGTCTCAATTTCCTTCATTCTCACAAACAGAAGGAGGTGACACAATACAATTTCACTACAGAAGCTAAGGACATTTTGGTTCAATATACAGAATACACTTTGTTGTCCTCTGTAATTTCTGTCCAAATAATTTCTTTGTTAGAATCTGATGGTTTGCGGGGACAAAATGACTAATAATCATTCATTTTGCAAATGTTATCCTGTGACCTCTTATTAATGTAATAATTAAATAACCTAAAGTGAGTGATAGGATGCTAATAGGGACAAGTCAAAGTTGTTGATTTTTAATTGTGCAACATTTTGCAGCAAACGAACATTTCATTACGGATGCTGAAATATTCCGGAGTAAAGTGCTAATTAAGTTCTCAAGAAACAGCTCAGGTATCAACCGTGATGTGACATAAAGTAGTGTGTGACAGTCTCACACAGGGTATCTCCATCCACAAACTGTGACCTGGGTGTGCAGGCCTCTCAAACTCTATGAAGTCTTTGGGAGCATTAATAATAAACACATATTTGACACATTTAAGAAAAAAACAAGTGATTTCTTAAAACCGACATTATCTTATCACGCGCTTGGAAATCTCATCCAGCTGATCTGATACTGCCTGATCTGCCACTCATCCTAGCAGCCAATTCACGTTACCAATCACCATTTCACTTTACCTCCTCAAAACACCTTCCCCACTCTCCAACATTTGCTACATTTTCATGTTGCACATCCCTATGCAGCACTGCCAGCAGTTGGCGTCATACCTGACCATGGGACACCTCCATCTGTGACTGGTTTGTCCCGGTTCATCCTGGGGATTATCAGCTATCAGCGGCTGACTTTTCTGCCGGGGCTGGCTCTCAGCTCATCTGCTCCTGAGCAGCGCTCCACTGCCCGTCATAATTGAGGCCGATACCGTTCCCCCATGGCTGCCATCTTACAGCACTTCCCTTCCTTCCCACCACTCCCCCCCCCCCCCCCCCCCCCCCTCATCTTCCTCTGTGTCTTATCGCTGTCCAGAAACCTTCTCACTGGGTTGAGCTACAAGAAGCACCAGTCCTGCGTTTGATGGATAGTTTCTCAGCCTAATTGTAGGTTTAATGAGCCTGTATTTTAAAGGTCAGCACCATTATTAATATTATTTCATTTAAACAATATGTAGAATATATATATTGTGTGTGTGTGTGTCTGTGTGTGTGTTTTAAGATCAACCCTAGGACCCTAAAATTATTCACAAAAACAATGAATAACTATATGAGAACCTGTGTTTGCAATGGTTTTATATTGTAAGACTTTTTTGTCAAGCCGTCTTCACCAAAATTCAAAGTCATCTTCTGCTGTCAGAGAGACGGAAGTGATTTGAACTTTCAAAGGCTTAGACTGCAAGTTGACAGTGTTTTCCCTCCTTTGATCGGCACCATGTTAAGACAGAAGACTCGCTCTTTGAGAAGCTTGTGAAGGTGAGAACAGCTGACAAGCTGGAACAATGTCCTTGCCCTCATCTATTAGCAAGAATCTATCTACTCATGATAAATCCCCCACATTTATGCATGCAGGTGAGGAGGGACACTGCTCGGGGCTTTGGCACCAGCAAACTCCATGAAGTCAAACAAACAGAACACAACATCTGAGGTAAAATAGCTTTTCACTGAGAACTCCAGATAAGGAGAGGGAAAGTAAAAGCATTCACTTTCCTTTCATTCAAAGGGGCCTGATAAAACACAAGCCCATAACCATAGCATTTTAGTTTATGCCCTAACAGCATATTATGTCCATGCGTCATTGCGACCTTCAGATTTAAAAACTGTGTGCATTCAGGAGTAAAAAGGTAACTGGGTCATCTGTGCAGAACAGACCTTTATTCAAATGTTAAATCACCTTGCAAAAAGAATGAGCCATTTGTGCATGCATTGCTGAAATGATGGCAGCAATAATATCTGGCAGTTCGGATGAACCATCTGAACAAAACTCTCTGACCCAAAATCTGTAGCCAAGATGAGACCTCAGAAGAGAGAGACGAACCCAGAATCATCGGTGTTGGGCAGCAGCAACACTGACTTTCTTCTTTTGTATATACACACTCCGTTTGCAGAAAGGTTACAATATTATATAAAATGTAAATACAGAATGATTTGGAATAAATCCTTATAAAATTCATTGTCTTTGTACTTTTTACATTTCAAAATAAAATGACCGCAAATCATTGCATCCTCTTTTCAATTTAAAGTCCCAACTTTTCTGTAACTGGGCTTCATATAGTCATTTAAATTTAATATGCGGATCCAATGTATATTGGAGCATACAGCACACAGACAGACTGACTCAGAACATATACACACTGTTGCTGCTGATGCTCATTATTGACCCAATTCCTCAACATGTAATTCAATGTCATCTCCTGGCCATGGGAATACAGCTTAGTCTGCTCGTAACAATACCCGCACTAAGTAATGATGTTCTCCCCACAAACTAACAAAGCCATTCAGCTCTGCGGACGTCTTAGATGAGACAACATCATTATGTACAAATCAGCCACAAAGTGTGATCTAAAAGCACTTGGTCCACGAGGAAGGAGAGTTTTAGGGTCCGCGGTTAGGTTCAAAGTGAGATGGGACAGGGATAAGATGTTGTATGTTTCACAAGGGCTATAAATCTACTCATTTAACTCATTTAAAACAAATCTGTGTAGTTCTCCAAAAGCTAAATATTCCTTTACAGAAATTAATTCAACTTTAGTTGGTCTTGTTTTTCTGTTACATTACAAACACACATACAAAAAAAAAAAACATACAGATTGCGATTTGAGATTAGTTTTTGAGATGGAAACTGATCCCTCGAGGGGGTTGGATGGTGAATGCAGGAACTAAGATAAGGTGGGGTTTACCTGCTTTTTATTATCACTACAACCCTGCTCGAAAACAGCCATTGTTGTTAATACTGGAAATCGAGATTTGTTCTTCTGGTCACTGAAAGCAAATGTGAAAATCTTCCCTAACTACAACAGACTGGATCCCTATTTGTGCGGTTCTGCATTAGCCGTAGACAGTGGCAAAAGGTTCATCCATTTATATGGAAATGTTGGAGATTATTATTTTATTATGCAAGCGATAGCAATAATCACATTTAAGCCTTATGTGCAGTGTCCATGGCTAAGTCACAGAGGATTTTATCTCCACTCCCATTAGAGACTTTTAGGAAACTCAGCGTGTCTTCATAAGGTCAGTGATCACATCTCACTTTACACCACAGAGGACATATTAGTTTTGGGGGAGGCAAGGGGCTGGTCTACCACCAGAATGCTTCGCCGTGTCTCTGCGCCATCAGCACGCCAGTCAGCGAGTGTGGGGGAAGACAAACTACCAGAGGAATGACTCGTGAGTAAGGCGAGCTCCCCTTCCCAGCCTCCTCCAGATGGACATAATTAAACCATTAGCTGGCGAGTGGGGGCTGATGACTCCATCAGGACCCATTTTGGGCTTAAATAAATGGTGGAAAATAAAGCTGCGTTCAAAATTGCAGCCCGCTTGTTCACGCACTGTTTACCAGCAGTATGCTACAAACCAAAGGGGGAAAAAAAAAAGGGGGTGGGCTGTTTCTCCATATTTATCTGTTGTTGTTTTGCTTTTTGCTTTTTCTAATTCTACGACAGGAAGACTTCTCTTATCTTTGAGGAACTTGAGGCACCTCTGCGCTCAGCTGTAAAGTGTCTTGCAGGCAATCCAACTGTAGGGTCTAAACAAGTGTGATGATTTAAGAAGAGACACCCAGGGAAGAGATTTGAAGCGGTGCCTCTCCCTCCCTCTTGGGGCTAGTTTATCTGTCCTCACCTCAGGCTGGTGGTGTAAATCAGACCTGCCATCATTCACTCTGTCCGAGCCTCTTAGAGCCTCTGCTACTACTGCCACAAGTGCTGCGGTAAGCAATTACGTCCACAATGGCACCACATTTACTCCCTCAATCCGGTACTTTTAGCAGCTGTTTGAATGATAAGATGTCAATCTGCAATCGATGTTTTCTTCCCCGAAACTGAAGAACGTGGCTCGACAGAGAGCCACGTTGTGAGATTTTCGTGCAGGCTTTGCGAGGACACTTGGTTTTCTTCAAAGCAGTGACCCGAGTTGTTGCGCTCTTCCAAAAAACCATCTGAATTCAGGGGTATTACTCAGACACTTCACCTTGACAGATAACTGTGCAAAATAAACATGAAATACCTAACATGAGAAGAACTTGACCCCGCAGTGACTTCCGCCACAAGAATTTATCACCCTATTTATCACGTTGTAAGGACGAAATAATGGCCGATCATAAATTCTTGCGGATCACAGCCGATGTTATATAACTCAAAAAGGCTATTTATTGTGAGGTGCCAAGCAAAACTGTCAAGCTGATCCTAAAGATGTCAGCACTGCCTTATATGTAGTTGCAGCTGAATCATGGGAAATTCAGTTTTCCTGTCTCCCAGTTTAAATGACACGGGGCACTTGCCAGGGCACCCTGCAATTGAACCAGGCATCAGTTCTCCTGTGAGAAGAGTGAGGTGCCTCCGTTTACTTAGCCCCGACTTTTAACACGGGCTCTTTTTTTCTTCTGTCTACTTCACAACATCAGGTAATATAATGACAGCTGCTCCAGGGTCTGTCTCTCTTTTTACTTTAACTTTTTTCCTTCCTCACCCTGATCCTTCTCCTCTCTCTCTCTGTATATCACAACGTCTCTAGTGTTTCTCTCCCTTTCTTCTTCCTGACAATGAAATACAGTGACACCAATCTCGGGGGGTCCCTCGACACAGAAAACAGCTGTGCGGCTGTCCCACTTTCCTGCCATCGAACACCCAGCCTGCCAACACTTCCACTTAGTTCTACCAACAGCACTGCTTCGCCTTTTCCTGCTCCTTGTTTCCCATCACTCGTCGTTGGCTCCTTCTCTTTTTATTCTTCTCTGTTCCGTCACTCACTTTACTGGAGGATGGCAGCTTCACAGATAAGGGCCAAACAAAAAGTCGACATTCTTGCGAACATCTGTTTTCTATCACTACTTGCTCGCTCTGGTGCTCCATTTTATGTTTGATTTCTCTGTCAGCATCAGGGGAACGCCACTGCGAGCTGCTAGTGTATGACATGCTACAAGGCTTTCAAAACGCCCTTGCTAAATTAAAAATACAGCATATGCTGCAGACACCGCTTTGCGATGTTATAAAGAGCAGACAAACCCTCTCCTTAGTAAGTGGAGCGCACACCTGACATTAGCAGCGAGGTGTTTACTCATACACAAGCTTACTATAATAGCTGCAGAGGCCAAGGCAGTGTCAAGTGTGTACACGGAGGGCATGACTGTATTCTGCTTTAGATTAGAATGAAGATAGTTATTCCTTACTGATGCTTGAGGGAAAATTGCAGCAGAGAGGTTAGAGGTTGGCATCACAGAACGTGCTCTGTGCAGGGATTAAGTATTTTACATAATGCCAGTTTAAAAGTTGCCCAGTGATAAACTAACATGAACATCTAGAATGTCAATCAGTGTGGGATGTCTTCAATCCACAACTACTACTTTTGTGTCCTGTTGTAAATGGTACAAATGTCATTGTGGTGTTTAAAGCACAAAACACCATTTAAACACTGTACCCTCTTAACCACAGTGTCATTTGATTCATTATGTGATCATTGTCACGTCACCATATGCTATCTCATCTGTAGTGTAATATTGATCCTATAGCTGTGTTATGACATGTATGCATATGTGCCATGTGTGTCGGCATCTCACATGAGCCTACAAAAAGAACAGAAGTATGGTAAAAGGCTGAGCCAGGAGACATGATGCCAATCTGTAGGGTATTCAGGAGAATGATACAAATACATACAAGTACATAGATTTTACTGAGAAGGAAATATTTCTTTCATATTGATTTATTTAGCTACTGCATTGGTGAATTTTCATTTTTATTATTTTTGATCACTGAATTTGCTTAACTATAGGGTCCGTCTGCTGTTCAACTGTACTATTGTGCATTTTTTTTTTTATCATTAACACAACAAATACTGTCATATATTGTGATGAAGTTGTAAGTGAAGTTGTAAGTCCCTGGTCAGAGGCCATCACAGGCACATAGAAATCCTCAGCATACCCGTGTCTTTTTTTTTCACAGATCAGTCACAAGATTAACACCACCTGGTGGTTTTAATATAAAAATATGGTACATTTTTATGAAACTACTATGAACTAACAAAGGCTGATGTATGATTATGGGATAATCACCTGTCAGCACAAAATGTGCATAAAATCAGCTCCACCGTTACCAGCAGCAATCTTTGACCCTTCTTTTTTAATTAATTACTGTACATATCTTGCCAAAATTACCATAATTAGTTTTGTTTAAAACACATTGTTTTCTTTTGAAGTACTCTTACTTTAGTACTTCAAGTAAAATGTAGCTAATCCGCTTGGTACTTTTACTCAAATAAAAGATTGTGACAGTGTAGACTGGTGAGAGACCACAATAAGACACTAGCTGCAATGTTGTGGCTGATTGTGTTAATATGACGAAAAAACTGGCAAAACACCAGTGGAAGGCACCAAGTTCAGTGTTTGTTTTGTCTTTCCACCAACGTCTTGTGGCTTAATGTAACTTCAACACTCTGTCACAACAACAGCAGCTAAATTCACCGGGGAACCACAGGCATTACCAAAAGAGCCAGAACCCCCAATCTGAAGTCCAACCACCAGCCAGTGCAGACAGCGCATGTCAGAGAGTTGTCTGTCATTTTCAAGCTGCGATCCAGCAATAAGACACTTTAGTCTTTTCTCCCTTCATCGCCCTCCCAAGCCTCTAATAATCACTGACACTCACATCCCTTTGACATCCCCTCCTCCTCTCTCATCTGACGCCCCAGCAAAAGCAGCAATTGGCCTCAAATCAGCCAAACATAATCCTGCCATCCGCCCTGTTTCCTGGCCACAGCTCCGATGAGAGAGACAACAGGGGAGAACAAAGAGACTGGTAGAGGCTTCGCATCTCGATCCGACTCAGCCATCCTGCCTCCTCTTGTTTCAGCGAGAAGCAGTGTTTAGCACAGTCAGCTAGCACCATGCTGTCTTTATTGTTCTGTGTAATTGTACTCAATGGACCTTGAGAAGTACACAGGCTGCAGTTGGTCTGACTCTCTTGTGACTGCTGTTTCCTCAGCCACTTTAACACATTTGGAACGAGCCGTTTCTGAGATGAATTAAAAAAACTAAACAAACGTTAAAGATATGATTTGTTGGCCTTGTCGACTATTGCCTGATTCTTTTCCCTCCCTTTACGTCCACTCCTCATGCCCTCTTCCTTATCCATCAAACTGTCACTCTGTACACTCAGAGAGCTCATCACTCTGGTGCTTAACCCCTCTTCTCTCTCTCTGCTCAATCACCCCCCCCTTAAACCCTCTTTCCCCATCTCTCCATTACTTTACCTTACACCTGTCCTGAACACTGTGTGTGTAGCAGTTGCATTTACCCTCAGGTTGCTCAGGTGTGATACCTGCTGCTGACCTCTGAGGATGGGGACAGAAGCTCTGGCAGCCCTGACACACACACACACACGCACAGCTCCCTGGGAATCACCCTCATTTTCCATCTATCATCTGCTCCCACACCCCGACTACGCTATCGCCATGTGCGACTCAACACTGCTCCACTTTCCCGCTGTTTCCCGTTAGACCCACTCTGTGCTCGTTTTATGCTTTCTTTGCAGGAGCCTGCCACACAGAAGCACACACCCAGGTACCCAGCCATGGTGCAGGGTACATGCTCACAGACATGGATGGTTGACCACTTGAAAGAGAGTTGGGATTCTCAAGACAGCGACTTGGCTTTTCGGGACATTTGTGGGCTTTCTGGCTGGTACGGTGAAAAAGTAGAACAATTCAAGTACATTGTGTTGACAAGCATCCCTGAACAAGACATGGAATACGTTCCAAGTCTGGACCAGCAGAACCAGGCTGCAGCCCCCTTGAAGGTGCTTTGTTGGACACTTTAAAAAGGATGATTTATGCTTGTAAAGGAAAATGGCGCCTAATGACATCATCTGGGTTGTTTTCAGTTCAGATGATGTCACCTTGTTGCTCATACTAAGGAGATTGTAGTCTTGTTCAAACTGCTCCTCCAGATGACATCATATGATTGATGATGTCATCTGGAGGTGTTTTTCAGCTGGAATAGAAAAAAAAAGATATTTTAATAGAGGGAGGGGAGATGACAGTTTATGCCATTCATTTAGAAGTACTCCCCAAACTAGAACTACAGAAATCAACCTTTACCTAAGTCAAAGCATAATCATTACAATCACTGCGCTGAGTGAGTATGACGGCTGAAAATTCTGCTTCTAGCAACCTCACAATTCTACACTGTGAGACACTGACAGATTTTCTAATAATGGAAGTTCCTGTAAGAAGAGAGAGAAAGGAAACATTCTCTTTACCTGGGGAAATTACCAGAGTTGAAAGGAAATACGATCCAGAACTACAGCAAACTGTGATGTCAAATATGGAATTAATACAAGTGATCGTTTTATTAATTTGAAAATATATAAATCATTTCCTGTGGAACTGATCATGATCATTCTTCTATGTAAAGACTAACCTACAGCTATAAATACACACAAAATAATATAAAAAATACATTTTATTAAAACACTTTTTATACACTGCTGCAGTTTTATAAAACCAGGATATTAGATGCAACAAACAGCTGGTTTTAAACCCTTGGTTAAAAAAATTGTTGATCGTCAATAAAAAAAAAAAAGTGTACATTTTGTATACTTTATCTTGATGATTGTGTATGTGTTGTTGACCTGTCTGACTTAAACACCACCCAATGGATCCCATTCCCCTACAGAGGACCACAATGGTAATGGACATTTGGCTTTATGTGATTTTATTTTATTGTCAAATAAATGTGTAACTGGAAAGTTTTAAAACAATCAATTTTAGAGATGAACTCTTTGATTATTTAGCCTTATGTGAACCTGACACACCTGAATACCTGATTCACCCAATAAGGCTCCTGCCATATCATTAGGGCAACAGTCCAGGTGCCAGGAGAAACCAAGAGAGTGGCACATTTAATGGTCACAGAAAAATAAAAGAGTAAAGTAACCATGACCTTGAATCTATTAAAATTATCTTGATACCTGGATTTCCTTCTCTTGTTTTTGAAAAAGATTCTGCCACATATTTCATTATTTCATATTTTAGAGATTTCAGCTTTTGCCTTTGTTGCCGCATTGATGTAGGTGTGACACAGTTGGTGTGTGCACAAGAGTTAAATAACATCAGAGACAGAGTTGAATTCTTAAAAAATAATTACTAAGAAGTTGTTTTTCTAACCTCTAACAAGTTTTAGAATAATTTTATTTCTGGGGATTAAAGTTTATTTGACAGCTAAATTTCAGTGAGCGTTAAATGTTACACTGTACACAGCGTGACTGTACCTTGACAAACCCGAACAGGAACACAGAGGAGATAATATCAAATCATCACTACGCAACCACTATCATGATCACTCAGATGATGGCAATAAAGACGGCATATTAGGGCATAATGACTTGTGCGTGAGTGTGTGAGTGTGTGAGTGTGTGTGTGTGGGTGTGGGGGCATGTATGTGTGTGGTGGTTTTAGCCAGCTCCCATTTTCTCAAGTTCAATTAAATGGCTTGTGACAGCGCGCATGTGAGGGCATATCTGCCGTGCGCCACTTGACTCCCGTCATTAGGGTGTGATGGTGCCAGGCTACACCAGTTTTATATGTATATTTTTAGCAATAATAACCAGCTGGTGAACTTAGATGGCTGTGAAAGCGCTGGGGGGCCCTGTGATCGTGTCAAGTTGAGTCTGAGGCTCCAGGGGATGATGAGTGACAATGAAGTCTTAGCAGTGCTGTTCAGCTGCGCAGTGAAAATGAAGAGTGATGTCTTTAATTGTGATGTTATGTCGGTGATAACATAAAATAAAGCAACGGAATATCATTCAGCAGTGTGCGTGGGTGTGTGTGTGTAACTGTGAAAGTGACACAGGCTTCGTAGCTCTGCCTTGTATCTCACTGCAACACCTCACCTTTCACAGAGCAATCTGTCGATTAGCGGTAAGAAAAGTATAACAAGTTAAAGTAACTACCTACTAAGTCTCCTGCCAATTGTCGGTCTAATTAAAAAACAATAATTATAACGTGAATTCGTCTCAAGCAGCCACTCAGGTATAACGCCCTGGCTGTCAGGTGCAAACAAGGCTCACAGTTGCACAGAAAGGAAAATCAATCGACATCTGTTAATTTATCTCAGGCAGGAGACCAAATTGAAAAATGGATTGCTCGATGTGCACCCTGTGCAAATCTGCATTGTAATCAACGAGCGATACATCTCAGCACCTGCTTAGCGCCCGATAACGGGCATCGCCGCAGTTTGGCCGAGTCTGCAGCCAATAAGGATCAGATTACCGTGCTGGCAGGAGAGGTGGTGGACAACAAGCAGGTGTGTGCAGGACCTGAGGCTGGAAGCTGGAGCTGTTGGATGAGCAGGGACAGAAGGTGACAACAGAAAAGTTTAATGGCTTCTGTGTATTTCCTGGGACTCCAATCATCAAGCATTCACATCTAGTTTCAACCCCGTGACAATGCTTTTTGATTCATTTATAATTTTTTTTTTTTTTACATAGCTAATACTGGCCATACAAATCGGTTGGGGCATTGCATCAGTTGTAAAATGTAATTCTCAAGGATTCTCACAGTGTTCGGTGGGCTGCTTTTCTTTTTAGTGATAATGCAATAATTAACAATGCTTTGTCATTTTTATTCCCATGCCTATTGTTGCATGTTGTTGAACGTTGAGATTACTCGTCTGGGCTCATGTAATACTCTTCACTCTGCTATACTGATATGATAATCCAATTTTTTGTTAATAGCTGCAGCTGCAGGACTACAATTTCCCCACACGAAAGTTTCATGGTACTTCATTGTTTGTGAACAGGTGATGTTGCTGGCTGAGTAAAGTGTTGCCTGTTCAGAAGGTAAAATTCTTGCTAGGAGGAAACTAGTCTTCATTACAGGAGTCTAATGAGCGAAAATGAAAGACAATGGATCTATTTACCATTCAGGGTTGGCTGGTTCTTTACTGTAGCCAGACTAATGATAATGAATTCTCTAGTTTGAACAAAGAGCCAATCCATATGCCCTCTGACTCATTACATGACACTGTTCCAACTCACAGCCAGCGGGTTTGTGGGTGATGGTAAAAGCTAATCTGTGTGTTTACTTTTTGTTGGAGAACAGCTCACATTTTCATTAGAGCCCCCTCTAGAAGTGTTGAAAAAAATAGTATCATCATTATTGTGGTTATTATTATACATTACATTAAAACCCCAACCCTGTTTGTGAAATACAATTAATTTTAAAGGTGGAGTATAAATCCTAATCATTGTGATTTCAACTGGAATGGAATATACAATATTATTTAAGGTCAGCTTTCACTGAGCCTTTTAAACCTCATAGAGAAGCTTTTAATTTAAACACAATCTTCAATAAATCTTGATAGTTGTTTCTCCTCAAGGCTTAACTTACATCTGCCACTTTCTGTCACAGCTCTCCTCCCTTCCTTCCTACACTAATGTCACTGTGTTGTTACCCAGATGACAGCAGCAGCAACTGAAACACACTTTGATAGCAAAAGAGAATACGGTGCAACTACTGGACCCTCTGTGCTCC
Source organism: Channa argus (assembly GCF_033026475.1). NCBI lineage: Eukaryota > Metazoa > Chordata > Actinopteri > Anabantiformes > Channidae > Channa > Channa argus. Next base: position 1,705,452 of record NC_090215.1, on the reverse strand, counting down.
ACAGAAGTATATGGTTTATGGCTATACTGCTATTATTCTAACCATTTGATATGATATGTCGACATTTGTTAATGGAATGTCTGCATACTGTACATGACTGATAATACAGGACAAGGACCACTGAAACAAACAATGAATCGCTTTTCACTTCATATTCTAAAAGGAACAGTTTGAAATTTTCAAACACAGGGTTATTGCATTTCGTGTTTCGGCAAGCTAACTCAAACGTTGATACCACGATCAGCCTGTTAGCTTTGTGTAAATTCGGGGAACAACTTGCCAGGCCCACATAAGGAGAACAAAACTTTCCATAAGAAAAGTATAAACCAAACCATTGAAGTATAGAAACTAAACTCATAAAATAAGTGCATGCAAGCAGTGGAATCCTCAGGTAAATGATTGTGGCTATGAGTGGGAGCATGTGTGTGTGTGTGTGTGGCCAGTACTGGACTCAAAGTGAAAGGCATACTTGCCTGAAGACAAATAGTCCTTTGACCTTTATATGAACCAGCAGCCCCTGGTGGGTGATAACTCATGACCTGGTGGACTGGTAGGGCATCCATCTCTCACCCTGCTAAGGATGAATGTGATGATGAACGCGGCCGCTTGCTGCTATTTAGATAGCCCTGAAGTCACAGCTATGATAAACTACCCACACTAAGACAGCCAGGGCTGAGCCTTGTTTATACTGTCTGCCCATTCAACAGCAGCTAGGACTGTACAAACTCTAACTGTGCCACAGGGAACTAGTACAAACTCAGGGTCAACACAGAACAGATCTGTCTCAGTGAGGCTGATAACTTAGAGTTTCACTGCATATAATAATGCACACAGTACATGTAATAAATACGCATACAGTAGCTTAGTACATCAATGTAGAATGGGGCATTTATAATAAAGGTGTGATCAACACAAGGTCCCGCAAACAATGGTAGGAACAGCCACAAATAGAAAAGGAATAATGTCCTTTGATTTTTATGATGAGCTCAGTTTTACTCTTAGCATATCCAGAGTTCTAAAAGTCAGATGTTGTACAAATGTTTAAAATGTGATTCACCGATTGTTTCTGCACAAATGAGGTACTTCTCAGTTTGGTAAAGCTACAGTGATTATTATATAGGCCAATAATTAAAGGAAAAATTCAGCTATTTTTAATTTGCTTCCTATGGTTCTAGTTTGGAAGGAACAGAAAAAAAAAGGCGCGATGATGTCACCTAGAGAAGCTCCAGTAGGCCAGGCCTCCATATTTAGAGCAACCATGTGCCATCATCCGAATACTCCTCCAAGTGCTGACATCATCTGATGATGTCATCTATCTAAGTTCTATTCAATATATGGAATGCAGAAGGGTTTTATTATTATTTAAATTAAGCACCAGCCCCCCATATGGAGAACCCAAGCAATGCAAGTTGAAAACTAGTGCATTTGCTCTTTAATTTTCCATTAATCAGCTAATTGATCTATTAATCATTAATCACAGCTGCTGTTACTTCACTGCTACAATAGTGTTGCAACAACACAACAGGCAACATCAAGTATTTTATTGAAATTGACTGTTTTTGCTATTAAAATGACTCCACAGTATAGTCACTGAATTGTTGCGCAGTAAAATTCAAAATCTATCCCTTGAACTCCTTCATCACCTCAGTGCTATTCCTGCAAACAAATATCAACTAAAGAGCAACAAGGCTTCCTGCTACCCTGTCCAATAGCTTCCTGTGTTATTTGAAGGCGTCTTTGTCTGCCATCTTTTTGTGTAAAGCCTCAGCTGTGGCTGACAGGGAAAAATGCTCCCGGAGCCGGTGCCAAGAAGATAATAGTACCTGCAGCCCAGAGAGGTCACCGCATTGACCTGTGGGCACTTCTCTACTGTTGTGTCTTTGTTTGAGAGCACAGACGGTGTATAAGTGTGTGCGTGGACAAGCATGTGCCCATGTCCTTCCATGTCCACACATTTCTCTCCGTGCTCAATTTTTCTTCCACACAAGTCTGCGCACGTACATAGGCGAGCACTTCTCGCCATATCCAACTGATGGTCCATTCAAATTAAAATGAACCTCCATCACGCTAATAGGGGGAGCAGAGAACAAAGCGTAGGCTCTCTGCAGTCAGCAGGAATAACAGGAGGATTATCACTGCTATCGTCAGGACTATTATCATTAAACCCAGTCGCCACTTTCCCCTCCCTCTGCAAACCTAACAGGCCACACCGAGTTTACTGCAGCTCAGAGATGGGATGTTTTAGTGGCAGAACCATGTGTGCTGTAAACAGATGATTAGTTTGATTTCAGTTATTGGTACTGGACTTTTAGTAAATTATGTGTGTTTTGGAAAGCACTAACCCCATTGTGAACTTAATGATACGTTTACTACACTGTTACAGACTTACAGTGTTATGCAGCAGTAGAAAACACTGTCTACTGATAATAACGCTGTAAAAAGATATTTCAACATCAGCTGCATATTTATGGATAAACTGTGTATAAAAAAATATAATATATATACCAATCTACAGCAAGCTCTGTAGTATGGTGTTACAATGGTTAGTTAATAGGGCTAGTTACAGTCCAGCTGGACATATTCAGTGTTGGAAAGATGTTCTGGTTAAATTGGTAAAGTGCTTTATTTGTCATTATACATACGAGGTGTACAACTAAATTGCATCCGATGGTCAGATGGAGGGTTAAATCATAAGCCGCTGCGACTGAGCGCCCCACCACTATGGGCCAACCGGACCTGGTCTCTAACACACGTTTTTTTTGGATGATGCAGTCATCTACCTACGAAGAGATGATAAACAACAAGCTACACATCTGTTCTCCAGTGCAACGGGCCTTTTCTTGTATTGGCTGAGTGGCTCTTGTTTGTATCTAAATATGAAATATTTTCTTTGAAAAAAGGAAAGATCTAAGTACCCACCATGGTCTGGTCTGGGGGGGTTTAAATACCTTGGCATAATAGTTGACTTGCAGCTCTCTTTTAAAAGTCAAGTAAAGAAAGCTGTGAATGTAGTAAAATTTAGTTTGGCTAACTGTTACAGAAACTGCAAAACTGTCTACATGCCATGATCCCTTCTCATATTATATATTATTTGACTAGTTGGTCTCATACATGTAAAGCCATTTTTAAGCCTGTGGAAGTAGTATACAATCAACCTTTAAAAGTCAAGTACTTATCACCACTGTAATATTTTATCAAAATATGAACTTTTAATGGGGGAAAATATGGTTAAACATGCTGATATCATATTAGTTAATAAGATGCTAAATGGTCTTTCTCCTCCAGCATTGTCTGAGTTTGTAAAGAAGGTCACTAATAGGAATACAAGTACTGTCGATAGAGGGAACTGCAAATTACAGGGCAGCTCAAACACATTTGGACAGTTATCCTTTTCTTTTCGGGCAGCACACAGCTGGAATTCACCTCCAGTTGACTTGACAAGTCAAAACATATTTGATAATGCTTGGTGGGTTTATCCATCTCTACTATATTGCTTATTCTGTAACAATTTTTAGTAATGTTTATGTGTTTAAATTTTTATATTGATTTTTAGGTGTGAAAATATAACATCTGTCCAGGGACAACAGAAGTAAATCTGCAGCATTTAGAGATGTTTTTTAATATGTGATGTCCTTGTGAAATATAGTCAAGTTAAACAAATCTGCTATTTGTGTTTGCTGATGTCACAAACATATTTATATTCAATTTATTTTAGAAATGGGCACAGTTTCTATTGTTAACATTTCCATGTTAAAACCCATCATACAGTATATGTTGTATATTATATATTATATAATATCTCTTTGGAGTCCATTTTTAAAATATATATATATCTTTAGAACGGGATTAGCTTTGAGCATTCCAGCTGAGTAACCTTTAAATCTTTTAGTACGTTTTTACAGATACTTAGTTTGTCAGAATGTTTTCAACGGTTTTACTTCGATTGACAGCATCAGTAAGCTGGTCTACCTACAGATATTAAATATGTAAATATGTTTGAATAATTAGCATAAGCATTTTCACAAGTTAACTAGACATTTGGCAAATTTTAGACATGTTATTGTTACGCTTCTCAGGGTCTATTATATCAGGACTTGGAAAAAACATCTGACCATTATCTGTAACCTCTTATCCTGTTCATGGTCACAGGTGGGCTGGAGACTATCCCTGCTGTCACTGGGTGAGAGGCAGGGTCCACACTGGACCTGTCTCCAGTCCATCTCAGAGCCAACACAGAGAGACATACTAAGACAGACAACCATTCACACTCACCAATTAACCTAACATGCATGTCTTTGGACGGTGGGAGGAAACCAGAGCACCTGCAGAAAAACCCACACAAACACGGGGAGAACATGCAAACTCCACACAGATTAATCCTCAAAATTGTAATGTTAAATGAAACAAACACTGACAGTGGTTCATATTGAAAACATATTGGGGGGGTTGAACTGAAATGGAAGGAGGTCCCGGTGAAAATTAGGACAATTTAAAATGCAAGTCTGAACAGAGCAGATGATTTAGTTCTGTTTTGTATTCACGTATTGCCCTTGTAGAAAAATGACATTTAAAGTTATTTGTGTTGTATTTCCCATTATTATTTAGAGAAACATAAGACTTGATACTGAGGTGCAGCCAAGCTGTCTGAGCAACTGATGAACCTGCTGCTCCTCATATGTACCTCTCAGTTAGACAATATACAGTAGCTTTTGTCTAAATTTGTAATAGTGGCTATGTGGCTGCATCTGTCCCAGCATTACAGGGACTCTTTAAACCCAGAGACATCCTTTCTCTTTGTCCTTTACGCAAGACAACATTTGTAGCCTCGGGTCCTACACACCCTTCACCCTTCACCGACAGCCCCACAGCACTACAGAGAGATTGTCGGGGAGGCAGAGGAAGGGGATGAGGGGGATGTGGGGGCTGAAATTCTCCGTCATGCCAAAGCCCATCCAAGCACACCCATGCCAAAGCACCATGTGTGTACAAACAATTCAACTGAATCCAACCCAATGTATACTCAGGCCTTATCTGGGCGAAGCCAAATACACTCTGAGCTATCAAAGGCAATGGATGAGCGATTGGAACTCTCAGTTTTTCGGCAGATGCAAACACATCTATTACGCTCCACCACTTCAAGCTGTACAAATCAAAATTAAGGTGGCAAGGAAGGAAAATAAACACCACACTCTGTGACTGTTAAGAAACTCCGAAAACAGAACTTTGCATGTGGCACGGATCAGCCCAGAGGTGTGTAAAACTCCACTTTGATCATCACAGGCTGACTCTATGGCAAGCAACACAGAACAACCAACAGACCTAATGCAGGCAAAGTTGTTTTTTTTTTTTTTTTTTTTTTTTTAAAAATACCTTTTAAAGGATCTGCAAGATAAGCCCACCAGCCTCTCCTAGAAAGAATCACCTAAAGGATGCCAGAATCAAGGGATGAGTGAGGATTGACTGTCGGGCGAGGACACGGAAAAGCTGTTATTTAATGCTCGCATATGAGCAGAATAATAAAGCAGCTAAGAAGCTCACATGCTGCACACATCATTATCGATGCACTAAGCTGCCATTAAACAACTCCATCCGCCACATGGCTCTAATGTACACTGGATGAAATGTACAGTAGTTTCACCATTTACTGCAAATCACCATCAGATAAGTGTAGTTGCTGATGAGGAAGTGGGAGATTGCTCTTGACTTCCAGAGAGAGGTGAAAATATCAGTGCTAAAAAAGCATTTTGTATCTGGCAATAGTCTCTGAGCTTATGACACAACCTCTTTATTGCACAGTTACACACATACTTATCTCTAACCCTCTGTGGATACACTGCATGATCGCAGGGTCGCCCCTCCTTCAAACGGTGAGTGGCCAATCACACTGAAGCTTTGCAGTGTGTGCTCTTAGCTCAGTTTGAACATTATAGTGCACCTCGGGGGTCTCTAAGGGGCCGTTCACAGCACTGTCAGTCAAACCCTCAACAAACACTGGATACCAGGAGCTTCTACCACACAGGATTGTGTGTATGCAGTGGTGCCAACTTAGAAACACTGTCACTACATTTTAGAACTTTTCAGAGCCTTTTGTTCAGACTTGAGCAACTTTTCTGCAGTAAAGAGTTTGTGAGTGAATGTTGTCTCCTGCGCTGACCAATTAAGCAGCCGGTGAAAAAAGCAGCAAAAAAGACCAAAATGACGGCTCACTAATCCTTGATATTTGTCCAAGTAAAGTACTTCTCATTTGTTTTTGTTAAATGTACCTTTACTATTTGAATTTACATTTATGTTCTCAACACAGAGATTATTGCGCAAGTTATTTCCCAAGTGCATGAAAAGCTTTGTATATTTGAAGTTGATTTAGATGCATATTGGTGTGATCATATCGTCTTTCTCAAGTCCACCTTCAATGATATTAAACTGCCATAAAACTTCCCTCTGATTTCCCTATATTAAAATACCTTCAGATGACATCACTTAGAGGAACCTCCAGTTCAGATGATGTCATCTCACAGATAAATGTTAATATAGGAAAGTTAGAGGTAGGTTTAAAGCAACAGAAAGCAAGTTGAAAATTAGTGAAGTTGCCCTTTAAGTACTTTCTGTTGATTTCATGTTGTTTTGAAAAATAAATATAGTTTATATATATATATGAATATATATATCTATATATATAGATATATATACATATACCGTGACAAATGTTGGTGCTGTGAAGAACATGAAGTTACCTGCCCTCAAAAGGAAAAACCTACTACAGTGCTGACAGAGCAAAAGTATGGCTGCTCAGATTCATATTAATGATCTAAAAAAGACCTTTCAAGGATAGACAGCTGTGATTATGGTGATTGAGTGTCCGCTGCAGGCCATCTCGTGTGGATGTCAAGGTTAAGACAAGTTTCTTTAAGAATAGACAAACTAGAGTGTGTCTCCACGTGGTCCAATTGGTGCAATAAACTGGTCTGGAGGCTGCTAAGGTGTAGGAGTCTCTCCGACCTCCGGAGAGAGCCCTCAGGAGAGGTCCTCTTTCCATCATATTAATGGATATAAATGCAGTTAGCGCCCCACCCCCTCCTTGTCGTGTCTATTCTTGGCTAAAGTCCCCTTCATTAATGTTATCTCAAATAGGCACCCAGTCTGATGGCGAGAGAAGGGATGGCGCGCGGTTAAGCTGCTTCATCCAATTTCATTATTCCATATGAGGCGGGATATCAGGGGTAACTTTGCTTTGTCAGCACAGCAGACAGGCTAGTTGTGCTGTCATGTGACTGAAGCATGACACCAGCGCAGCGGTTTAAGTCAGTCCGAATGCGCAGGTCATGAGTTAGTGATTTTTAATTAACTTGTGGTAATTTGGCCTGAGTGGAGCTTGTTTGGTGCACAAATCTGACACCTTCTTTAGCTATTTGCTGCTAAGGAAATATGTCCCTTTTCACAGTAGCAGTTGAAGTGCTGCACTGTCAGTACACACAAGCAAGCCAGAGGACAACAATACCAGTGTGTTACAGGCAGAGACAGAAAAATGAAAGAGAAGACATGAAAGAGAGAAGGAACGAGGGGAGAGGGACGAAGAAAGTGTGAAACCACAGACCGTAAAATGATCTGGCCTCTCTCCAGGCATGATGACTCAGGGATGATGACACAGTTAGAGCTAATTAGAATCATAAACTGGAGAAATGTTTTGCCACCATGATGTGAGGGGCACGCTACTGGCAGGACTTCACGTTGGATGTGAGAGCTGGTCTTGATAGCACTGCTAAAATCCTCTTTAACATTTACACTCAAACCGAATACGGTATTAAAGCTAATTATAATGTGGCGGATTCACATCCAGCATGATTTCACTGACTAGATTTAGTGAATGAGTAAATTTGAATTTTTCCTGTGGTGGTAAGTAACTAAGTACATTTACTTAATTACGGTACTTAGTACAATTCTGAGGTATTTCTGCTGTACATGAGTATTTCTACCTTCTGTTACTTCATGATCGACTTCAGAGGCAAATATACTTTTACTACAAAACATTTATTTCATAACGACCGACAAACCTGATACTACATACAATATATTCCTAAGACTTTATTGATTATTGGCATGTGATTCATTAGCAACAAAGCACATACGTAAAGTAATTTAAAAATATTATTTGTTTCAAAACATGTGATCATCAACACATCTCATAAAGTTGCTAAAATCAGCTCGTTTCAACATTAAAGTGATGAACATCAACAACATTAATGCATCAATAATCTAATAACATATTTATTGTCATGAAATGGGCCGTGCATAATCATTACATCCTTGAATTAGGTTTTTTAATACAGGACAAATGGTAATGTTTAAATTTCTAAAATGATGCTAAAGTTTTTATTACTGTTTATTTATAAAATATCAAAAAATAAAATATCCAAAGTAATATCGATACCTAAATCAAAATTATTTAAGTTACAACGATAAAAAGTGAAAAAAGCAGTGAGTCCAGAAATGTAAGTGGCTGGTTCTATGGCAGGAGGTTCTATCTTAAATGGTGCACAAAAAGGATGAACATTTTATTTAACGTCCTGAAGCCTGGGAACCCTAGATCAATTCTGACAGAAGAAATATGAAGACAATAATTGCTGCAAAATTCTTTAATTTTTCTTTAATTTCTTTAAATTCTTTTATTTCTTAATCTTTAAAATCTACGTTTGAAATGACATGTAAATCAATCAATCAAGGGTAAATATCGTGAAGACAATAAAGACAGTACACCTACACAAATATAACACAACTGTTGGAATTCCACATTCCAAATATATAAGATTCCTCCGTGTTACAACGGTTCAGGTGCATTTACTAAAGGTCTGACATCTAACACAAACAGTGCTGAGACTCAAAAGGGGTGGTAGAAGCGCTCTCACTCCACTTTGTTTTTTCCTTTTGACAGCAGCTATACTCTCTCTTTTCCACCATCGGATCTTTTATGTTGTGTTGTCTAGTGGACTGCAGATGCACAAACACTGACAGGAAGTGATAATGCTGCTGACTTGCTCTGCTACATCTCTGTTTATGAGGACTGACAGCTCGCTGCGAACGGCAACATGCCAGCTCATACTCTGTGCACACATAATCCACACTAATACGAACTCACACATGCACACAAACAAACGAGCAACACACTGAGGCATCATCTGATACACCCCACCATGTCCATTAGCACAGTTAGACTATATTGCAGAGTAACAGTTCTCAAATGTCTCCTCTAAAGTGGTTATTGTTTTGAAAGCTGTTGTGGACAGATTGATGGAGCGTAACACATGACTAACTCAATTAAACTTGTGTGGTTTTGTCGTCATAGCAACAAGCGCAACAAGTTATTTCTGATGTGAGTAATACCCTTATCTCTCCAACTGTGGGAGTCATCAAACAACAGACTAATTAACTTAAGTGTCACCTTCTGATTTTTTTTTTTAAATCTGCATCTGTGCTTTTGATATTTGTGATTCATTTTCTCTACAACCTGACTGTGGCGGCACTCGGCAGCTCGCGTGTGTTGTTGAGACATTTTGGCTGAAAATTTGTTTTCCGGGCCTGAACTTTAAGTAGAATTTCTCACTGCCGAGCTCCACAATGCCAAGAGGGACTATTATGAGATAATTACTAATTATGCTAATGTGCTAAACATGTGCTATTCCTTTCCTTGGTCATTTTATCAGCTGTCCTCGAGAGACCACAGTCAGTAGTAATAACCTTTTTTTCCCTTAGCTAAACGCTCAGTCAGTTAGAGGACGCCATGTCCTAAACTGCAGACTCCTCCGCCACTGCCCTTAATCAGGAAGTGCCTGTAAATTCACAAAGCCATGCGTGTGCACGTGTAGCAGCGCTGCACCGTTTCCATCGGCGCTGACCTTCATTAACCTCATAAATGCCAGCAGTGTTTCTGTCGCGGCTCTTAATGCGGTTATCAGCACAAACACAAACAAATGTGACAGAAGTGTTTCAGGGCTAGAACTGGAGCTTTCCATCTGTGAAACACCGCTCTTCCCTTTTCTCTTACAGCACACAGGCTGGATGACATTGGGCTGTGACTATGTCTTTTCCCCCTGCTGTGGATCTACCTATCTTTTCTGGTGGTATACAATTTCCAAGGCCTAGTAGGATGTGCAATAATTTAAATCCTCTGTCTGACTGTGGCTTGCTCCACAAGGATTTTATTATAAATGGATAAATGTAAATGTAGGCGATTGCGTAAACTATACTGCAGTATTACAGAGAAAATGGAGAGTTTCTGTTTTAATGTTGTGACCAAACCAAACTGAGACACGTTAATGACAGAAACAAACGGGTACGATTTCAAATCTGAATGAACAATCTGAATGACAATGAATGAAATGGGAGAGACCCAGGGCCTCCAACTGCACAACCACAACCAACAGCAGCCCTCCACTATAGCCTCGACATATTTAGAGTCTTCATGCGACTTCAACTTAAATGCAGCCATTTTTCAAAAAATCAAAACCGACCACATATGTTTGCAAATACGTGGAATGTGTCACCAGTTTCTAGTGGCTCATGTACTGTATTTGTACTGTATTAGGAAAATAAGCAAGGACAGTGCAGTATAAATACAATCCAGAAGATAATAAATAATAAAAGATAATAAAAATAAATCTGTCTATTATGTACCAACAAATAGTTAAAATGATATCTAAGAGATAAAAAACAGTGACACACACATAGACTGGTAAAAGCAGAAATAGATAAATATATATAACACCAGTGGATTCAGTGGGATCTCAGCGCAGATCCCACTGAGCTCTTCCGCCATTTTTTTTTACTCTTTTTCTACAGACATCCTCAGATTTTATTGATGCAGTCAGTCATGCTCATCATGTGGAAATTACACTGAGATAGATTCTCTAAATTTGCAAGTTTTTTTTTTTTTTTTTTTTTTTTTGCAATTCTGCCATTCTGCCATTTCAAAAAAATATCGTAATGATGCAGTTTTTAATATTTATATAAATATTTACGTTTATTGGATAGACATCAGGTAATTTGGGGGCAGTGACATATAACATTTAAAGTCGCTTAAAAAGAACTGGGCAGTCGTAGCCGCAGTTTCATTGTAACTGATGTGGGTTGAAAAAGAAGTAAACACAAAAAAAGGCTAATTGGCACCATTTGGTTTTACATCTGAAGAAGTGAGAACATGCCACACACACAATAAATACCCTTTTAGAGGGACAAATATATACATATATATCCTCATAGTAATACATTTCAATCATAAGTGTCAAATTAAAACAAAGCTATTGTTGGCACATACATTATTAATTAATTGTTGGCAGATGTATTATTTAATCCATTACATTTTGGAGACCTTTACTTGGAGTTTGTATTAAAAATTGTCTGTGCAAACATACCACAGGTTATAAAAGCAATTCATACTTTTGTTTGTTAAAAACAAAAATCTTAATAGAAGTTCTGTATTGCTTAGCCTCTGCTCTCCATCCTGACCTGCTCTCACCTCAACATCAGCGCTAAGGAGAAAGCAGATGAGACTATATAACCAGAGTTTCCTCTCGCTCTTCCTGCTGTGACAGACGCCAGTTGACGTGTCCGCCCTGCTAATGTCTCCACCGGTGGCTTCTTGTCTCTCTAGAATCGAACCTCAGACACGAGAAAGCAATGACCACTATCCTCTGACCTACCCCACATGCCCCCCCTTCTTTCATCACAACCCCCGTATCCCACAGTCAACCCACTTGCTAGGAATGAGGGTGTTAACAATAACTGCTACATATATGATGTTACACTGTGTTTTTCACATTCCTTCGTGATGCTCTTTATGATACACTGGTATACTGCACTTTACACTGAAAACACAGGCTGATAAGTGTGGTTGTAAAAATAACTATCTTGGCCTTTAAATCTCTACAGTGCTTATTTTTGATAATTTTTTATTTAAGAATTCCCTACGGATCAAAGATGAGGTATATATTGAGCATATGCCACATATACCAAGAAAGGAAAAAAAAAAGGACATGTGGTATTAGTGATAGACTTGTTTTACAGACAGAAGCCTATTCACATAAACTGGGTTGTGCTGCATTGAACCAGATGTTCCTGCACATCACTGGACTGTCACACACCTCGAGCAGCATTTTATTTATGGAACGCCATCACTTTGGGGATGCAACTGTAAATCACAGGGCTGTAATTAATTAAGAGGCAGATATACAACATGTCCACAAATCCTTCTAGGAGCAATGACACTGGTCAAACACTCTGTTTAAGGGACAGCAAACAAATGCAGGGCGCGGTGTACATCTGCACAATGGCGGGCTGACAGGAGCATTGTAACCTGAACAATACGAGAAGGCATTGGTTGGCAAAGTGAGGCTAAGGAAAAGCAGAGAAAGCCACAAACACAGCTGGGGGATTTAGTGGTATGTGATTTCTAGGGATTTTTTTGCAGAAAAGGGCTTGGGTGAGAATGTTAGCAAAAAAATAAATAAAAAAAATCCAATCTATAACGTTCATTTGCTCTAGTAGTCGACTGGAATCCAAAAATGAACAATTGCAAAGCAGATTTTGGTGGGAAAATTAAAAAAAATAAAATAAAATAAAGAAGTTGTGAGAAAGAATGTGTTACAACCTTTTGAACACACACACAAAATGTAGTGAGTCCATCTGCAAATCATCTGCAGCCTTTCAACAGATTAAGCCTCAAATGTCATGCAATAATCCCTCAGTGACTTTCTGCCTTAGGGTCCGTAAAAATAATTGTGTGAAATCTCAAGATGATGACATTTGAAATGAAGGATAATATTGATTTGTAAAAAAAAAAAAAAAAAAAAAAAGCTCAGCCCAGCTTAAAGCCTTCAAACATGAAGTGTGCTTTTATTTCAACAGCTTAAGTGACATGTATGAATTCTAAGAAAAGCAAAGAGAAAAACAACCAGAGAGGAGA